>NC_132780.1:115258687-115919937 GCF_048418805.1 Vulpes vulpes | reverse complement strand
TCTTCTATCCCTGGGACCTTACTTCCTACTTCCTGCTACCCAGAGCCCTCAGCATCCCAGACAACTAGGATGGGGAATTGCAGTACAAAGAACTTATCATTCCAAGAAGCTCCTCACCATTAAGAGCTCTTCCTCCCCGACTGAAAAGAATGCCACACCTAGATGATTTCACAGAGAAACTATAACAAGCCTTTAGAGAGCAGATCATTTCAATGTTACTTAAAATATACAAATAACACAAAAGAAAACTTCCAAATTAATTTTATGAAGTGAATTTCAAACTGATATAAAAATGATTAAGATTGCACATGGTAAAAGAAAATCAGATCCTAATCTCTTATAAATGTGGAAGGAAAAGTTCTTTTTTAAAAGATTTTATTTATTTATTTACTCATGAGACACACACACACACACACACACACACACAGAGCGAGAGAGCGAGAGAGCGAGAGAGCGAGAGAGAGAGAGAGAGAGAGAGAGAGAGAGAGAGGCAGAGAGACAGGCAGAGGGAGAAGCAGGCTCCATGCAGGGAGCCCAACGTGGGACTGGATCCCAGGTCTCCAGGATCATGCCCTGGGCTGAAGGCGGCACTAAACCGCTGAGCAACCCAGGGATCCCCTTGAAGGAAAAATTCTAAATAAAAATTGTCACACAAATGCCAAGAGCATGTTACGCAAAATACATAAGCACCAGGTACAATCTATTCCTCAATCTCAAAGATGATTCAATGCCAAAAAATTCATTTGCATTAAGTACTATATCTACATAGAAAAAGCAAATGGTCATTTTCTTTGATGCTGAAAAGAAAATTCAATCCCATGGCTGATTTAAAAAAATACCACTCAGCAAAATAAAAATCAATTTTTTTCTTAATATAATTACACTCACACTCACTCACACACACACACACACACACACACACACACACACACACCGGCCCCAAAGCCAACATCTTTTTTGATGGGAACACACTAGAGGTATTCCCACTAAAATCAGGAATAAGACCAGGTACTCACTATTGCTGCAATTAATCACTTATCAGGAGGATTAGCCAATTTGATTAGATAAGAGGAGCTGTTAGAGGCATAAGAATTAGAAATAAAGGTATAAAAACTATCTCTAGTTATCAATGTTAAATCAGCAAGGTATAAAATTAATATAAATAAACAAATAGTCTTCCTATATATCATCAACCAGTTAGAAGATATTTGGAAGAGAACCCTCATTCACAATAGCAGCAAAAAAGAGAGAGAGAGAGAGAGAGAGACAGAAAGAGAAAGAAAGAAAGAAAGAAAGAAAGAAAGAAAGAAAGAAAGAAAGAAAGAAAGAAAAGAGGAAAGAAAGAAAGGAAGGAAGAAAGGAAGGAAGGAAAAGAAAAGATACTTAGGAATAAATTTAACAAGAAATGTGCAAAAGCCACAAAAAAAAAAAACTTTCCTAAATGAATCAGCTATTCAAATATACTTTTAAATTAAACCATACAAATACTAAAAGAAAACATGGGTGAATTGCTTTAAAACATGGAAGTGTAGACAATCTTTTTAACTGTGACTCAACATCTAGAATCAATAAATAATTTGGTGAATAATCTGACTACATAATTTTTTTAAAAAAGACTTGCATTAAAAAAAATCATAAAGGTGAAAAGACAAATGACACAGTAGGAACAAATATTTGGAACTTATTTCACAGCCAAATGATTCATCTCCTTAACTAAAGAGTTCCCAGAAATCAAAAAAGAAAAAGACCAACAATCCTAAACATGCCAAGATACACGAACTGATGGTTTATAGAAAAAGGAATACAAATGTTTCTTAAACATACGGAAAAAATCCTCAACTCCAGTTGTAAAGGGAGAGATGCACATTAAAGCTACACTGTAGGAGGCACCTGGTGGCTCTGTCCCTTGGCCTGACTCTTGATTTCGGCTCAGGTCATGATCTCAGAGGCCTGGGATCAAGTCTGGGTGGGGTTCCTGGCTCCCCAGGGAGTCAGCCAGAGACTTTACATATACACTCTCACCCTCTCCCTCTGCCCTCCCCTCATGCTGGCTCTCTCTCAAAATAAAAATAAAAATAAAACAAAATAAACTACACAGTGATACCATGTCTCCCCCATCCCCCATTGGATTGGGCAAATTGGAATTGTAACAGTAGGCTTTACTAGTGAGGCTGTGGAGAAGCGAGTGCTGCTACAGAATGTTGTTGGGAATATGAAATGATATCATTCCTTTGGAGCAGAATTTGTCAGTATCTATCACGACCACAGCTGCATTTACCCTTTGACCCAGGAGTCCCACTTCTGGAAATCTTCTCTAAGGATATAACTTCGCAAACATGAAATGTCATATGCACAACGTTACTCATGGAGGCATCATGGATACTAGCAAAAAAAACATGAAATGGCTCAATTTTCCACAAGAGTCTTGTTGAATACACTGTGACACCCAGTCTCTTATTGAGTAAACTCTAGTACCTTCATGGGAAGCACACAAAGCAACCGTAAAAAGAATGAGAGTAATCTCGATGTCTGAATATGGAGCCATCTCCAGACTTGTTAAGAGAAAACATGTGGTCCGAAAAGAATGTATAATAGGTGACCCACATGGGAAAGGATAGAGGGGAATAAGAAGACGAGCACAATCTCACCTATGTTTATAATAAGAAACACTGTAAGAATTAATCAGAACTCAATTTTTTAAATTAGTTAACAGATGGCAGAGGAGGGGTGGAGAGAGAGGGGACTGGGATGGAAGGGAAACTTCTTTGGATATAGCTTTTAACTTCTAGGATCTAAATGTTTTACATCTCTAAAAAATACATATTATATAAAAATAAAAACAGAAGGCCATACCTAAAACTGAAGGGAAAAAAAAAAACAAATTAATCTAATTGCATTAAAAATTAACAGCAGAACCACATAGAGAAATAGTTTAACTGAGTTTAAAACTTAGTATGTTGTATGCCCTTAGTGATTTATTCTAGGATAAATAAATATATTCTGGTCATTCAGTTTTCTTATTGTTTTGAAAAAAAATATATAACAAATATGTAATTATATTAAAGGTGTTGGTAATAAGTAATTATATTAATTATAATAAATAATTATATTAATGTTTCAGCATAAGAGGAAATAGAAGTATAAATTCAAGTAAATAAAGCCCTGTGACATTAAATTCAAAACTGAACTGTCAATACAATTGATTTTAAATCAATACATGATTTACATATATGCATAATATATGGATACATATATTCTTGAATGAATGGATTCTGGAGTCAGTGTATACAATATATTCTTTTAAATCGTATATTTAACCAAATATATATATTCCTTTAAATCATCTCCTGCAAGCCAAGGAGAGAAGCCTCAGAAGAAACCAAACCTGCCCACAACTTGATCTTGACTTCTAGCCTCCAGAGCCACGAGAAGATAAATTTCTGTTGTATAAGCCACATGGTGGTGGTATCTATGGGTGTTATACTCGCCTTAGGAAACAAGTATGGTGTGATAATGACATTGCAGTTACATAGGAAAAAATTTTTTGAAACTTTTAATGAAGTTTTTAAGTGTGAAATGTCATAATGTCTGTGATTTTAAAATCCTTAAAAATAATTTTTTAAAGGGTACATAATGTTGATTGCTCAATATAGGTGATATGGGTATTTAGTATTATCTATTTCTCTGTAAGTTCAAAGTTCATAGTAAGAAGTCAAAATTGAAGGGCAGGAAACAGGTCCAGCTGCGAGAAGGTAGGCACCAGGTGGGATGCACAACTAGGATGGAGAAGCCCAAGGACTAAGAGCCAGTGCTGGGGAAGAAGGAAGGGCAGATCCCTCACAAGGAGGCCCTGCCTATTTCAGGATTGAACTCAGGACCTCAGTCTTCTAACCCACCTGAACATGCCAAAAGGTGATTAGAATTCAAGGGCACAATGCATCAGGGGAATTGCCAATAGGAAGGCTGAGAGAACAGAACAATTAAAAATGAATTTGGTTAGGCTGTAAAACATTACTAATCTCAGTCGCTTACATTAACTACCAAACATTTCAGCATAAATACTGTTTAGCATAATAATAATTATGCATAAAACTGAAAAATACAGTTGGAAATATATAATTAATTTAAAATGTCATAATAACCAAAGGAGCTTTTCAGTATTTAGCCAAATTCCTCATATTGGGTAGGCAGTTCCTAGTCTGAGCTAAGTCTGCTTGATTCTCTGTCATAACAAATCTAGCAGCCCTAACACATTTCTTCGTGTCAATCAATCAACAAATATTGAGCACTTACTTTGCAAAACTGCTATGCTAGGCTTTATGGTCGATAGGAAAAAGAAAAAGTTTATTCAAGGAGTTCACAATCTAAGGAGAAAGGCTTAGACCTAAAGACACAGAACATAAAATATAAAGTAGGCTACACACGCGAATGATCGGCAGAGACCAGCAGAAGTAGATTTACAGGATAGTCATCTGTATCAGGTAAAAGAAGCAGAAGGTAGTTGTGTGGTTGAAGCAAGGATATCTAATCTTAGAGCAAGGAGATGTATCTAAATAATATAAAGGCACATGGGGAAGCAGTAATAAATGTTGGCATGCAGCCAATGCCTGGACAGAGCCGCGATGACAGTGTTAATTCACATACCCAGATTCATGTGCTCCTAGGCAACACTTCAGAAATATGGTGGGACACTCGGGCATGCTTAGACTGAATGTTTACAAACATATACTATGAAAAACAAAACATTACGGATGTGGATGGTGTCCTGGCTCAAGGACAGATATGATCGAAGTCTCAGTAAAAGTGGAGACCATTGATTTGCAAGTCCCCACCTGATCTCACAATGGTTGATGTGCATAGCCCGCTCCCTTGGTCAAGCAGGTCAAGTGGTAGACACAAATGCTTGGTGCTCCTTTAAAGGTAGCTGGGTACACCGTGCCTCCTGCGGGGCTGGAGGGTGAGTGGAAGTGTCAGACTGTGGCACACGTCATCCTGCCCTAAAACAGCCACACATTCTCTTGGCCTTCTAGAATCTAAACTACATTTCCAGAGTGTCCTAGAAGACTTCGAAAGAAAGGACAGACGTGATCTGAGGGATGAATTACCAAGAGCATGTAGAATTTTTCCAGTTGGGGGGAGACAGTCAAAATGGAGGTGTGGCCTCCAGAGCTTGATTTGGCTCTTGGTAAGACTTTCCCCAGCCCCTCCAGCAAGCCAAACCACCCCCTGCTTCACCATAACAATCGGCTGTAAAGATCATCACCAGCAAGGAGACTACACACAGAGCTAAAGCCCAGCATGGCTTATATCCCTGCTTATCTTAACTAGGACCACAAGTCCAAGGCTCCTAGGTCAACACTTCTCACTTGGGCTCTTCTTTCTTTAAGGCTTTAATCTGATCCAGTTTCCCAGCCTTTCTGCCCACCCCACTCCAAATGCTTCTGTTCTGCCCTCTGCGTCTCATGGATTGCCATCAGCAACATCCCTATCACCTTCAAAAGATAAAATTCTTCTTTAAATCACTTGTTTGCAAAGTATGAGCCTAGTCCAGCATCATCACGTCGCTTAAAACTTGGAAGAAAGGCAAATTCTCCTGGCCTATCCCAGCCTGACTGAATCCCAGTCTCTGGGGGTGGGGCCAGCAGTCCTCCAGGTAACAAGCCCTCCAAGTTGTGAAATCCTCCTGCAAAGACTCCCCAGATCCAAGAGCTGTTCATCTCACCGCCTTGATGGCCTTGATCACTGCAGTGGCCCACCTTCCTTCTTGCATGTTAATTAATCAACACATCCCACCCTAAAATAGCGATGAGGCCACCTTTTCTACTTCTTATCTTCAGCTCTAACTTCTAGTTTCACTACCACCACCCCGACATACATACCCTACTTCTACATCATCCTGCCTGGATTTCTTAGAGCCAATCCTCTTTTCTTCTACCCTAAAACAGTGGTCTTCCCATTTTGTCCTTTTAATTTCATATACCATCAGTTAAAAAAAATTAAGCAATGACCTCCCAAATGTGTGTGAAGTCTGTAGACCTAAGACTGTAGTAATATATTTTATACATTATAAAACAAAACCTGAGATTAGAAAAAAAAACCTATTATATAAAAAGATTTAAATAACAAATGTGGGATCTTCTTTATGTACCCCAATGACTCATCTTGTACAAATCGTGTTGCAGATATCAGCTTTGAAGGAATTAAGACATTGCAAGAGGCGTGCTTCTACAAGTTTCTAGACCCAGAGACACGTGGGCCCTCTGACTAGGAATACACGTTAGATTTTTGCAGTTGTGTGGTAGTAATACAGTGAACAACGTGCTCCTAGGAAAAAGTCCCAAGTTTGTAGCCTTTGTCAATGTCAGGGGTGTAAATACTCCCACGGTGGGGGAAGTCAAGCTGCCAACACCATGTCACTGAATGTGAAGTTTGAAAGGTGCACAATCGTCTCGAATCAGCCAGTTCTAGCTAGTTCCCGTGCTGGATTTTTGCGCCCAAAACTTCTTGATTAAGGTCTATTTTTCAATTAATTCCCTTTCTTCTAGGGAACTGGTTTCCTAATTAAGCATTTTCTAATTAACATGCTCCCTTTTAATTTCTCAAAGCCCCGGCTCTGGCTGGGGTAGATCTTCAGTCCTTCTGGCTTTGGTGGGGGCCTCCACATCTGATACAGGAGCAGATGGCCACCTGGGATTTGTCCACTTGGGGGTGAGAGCAGTGAGTGAGAGAAACAGTGACAGCCCTGCCTTGGAAATCCTTGCCATGTGGCCCTATGTCAAAGACATGGGCTTATGCAAATTCATCCAGCCTATACAGGGGGAAGCTGGGGTTTAGAGTTCTCCAGATCCCATGCTCTTTAACTGCAATTGCTACTGCCTCTCTGTTCCCCTCCCCACATGCAAACCCCAAACCTGACAGCAGTGAGTGGGTAGGAGCTCTTAAACTTTTAGAGCCAAATGGAAGTAAAAAATCTACATATATTTAGAAAGAGATACTGAGCGCCTGTGCACACACACACGCACACATGATGGGGAGGGGTAGGGCCAGAGAGAGAGAGAATCTTAAGCAGGTTCCAGTTCATATTTCTACCTGGGGTTCTATCCCATGACTCTGAGATCATGACCTGAGCCAAAATCAAGAGCCGGGCACTTAACCAACTGAGCCACTCAGGTGCCCCTAAAAAATAATTATTAAGGTGAGAACTTTTTAATGTGAATGAAGCATTTACATCATTCAGTTCGAACTGTACATGCACACTTCCAACTGGTTTATTAGGTAGGTACTGTTAGTATTTCTATTTTGCAGATAAGGATACAGGTTTGGAGAAATTAGATAATTTTCCCAAGGTCACAAAGCTAATAGGAAAAAAAATTTGGATTTGAACCCAACGAGGCTGACCCCAGAGCCCATGCTTACAGTGACTCATATTCTACTGTCTATCTCTGCTATCCAGTGTCTGTGGGGTAGCTGGTACTGAAGAGGGCTCTTCATGGGGTAGAAAACCCAGAGAAGTGTGCCCCTGTCCTCAAGATGCTTTCCAAAGGCTTACAGGATCCTTAAGAAAGCAAGACTAATGTAAGTGAAGTAATTAGAAAATCTTAGCAGACAGCCTGTAATTAGCTGTAATGTAATATCCCCCATGGCTAAGAAAAGTGCTTCCTGGTGGAGACCATGAGACTTAACCCCTGCCTCCAGAGCTATAATCACTCTTTTAAAAAATCAGAATCTAGGTCAGACGGGGCCCTCGGCCTGCAATCTGGTACTGTAATTCTCTCTCCCAAGGAATCCCACCTGACCAAATGACATAGACATAGAATAACTGTATGAAGTTGCATATTATGCACAGTTCTTCCCATTTTTCTCAGACTAATGAAAAAAAATAGTTTTAAACCTCTGTTTTAAAAGTTTCTGGTTCTCAAGTGCCACAGAAGCTGGGAGTCTGAGCTCTGACTTTTCACTGCATCCTCTCTCTGGTAGTACCGATTCTTGAAGGTCACCTGCTATGCATCCTAAACTAACAATGTGGTTAGAAGCCAGATATCCCTAGAGGAAGAGGAACTTTAGAAGTCCAAATTTGTTCCTTTTCCCACTGCTGTGGGATAAACTATCTGAAAAATCAATGACTTAAAACAATTGCTATTTAAGTATCTTTCACAATTTCTCTAAGGTAAGAAATTCATAGCTGGGTGAATATATTAATTTGCTAGGGCTGCCATGACAAAGTACCACAGAGTGGATGGTTTAAACAACAGAAACTAATTTTCTCACAATTCTGAAGGCTGGAAGTCTAAGACTAAGGTATTGTCAGGCAAGGTGGATTTCTTCTGATGCCTCTTAAAGTAACCAGATTAGGTCCAATATGGTGTCACTCATGCTAAGCCTCACATCAGCAAACCAATACTTCACCCAGTTTCCATGTTAGGCTTTTCCAGAAAAGGAAGACCTAGATCAACCAATCAGCACAAGTTACCTGACCTGGCTCTAAGACTTATCTTTGCTCCATATAAGGAAAGCAATTGTGCTTTGACCAGTCCGCAAATGCCCAGTACAAAGACCTTGTTCCTGCTCACTTTGGTCTTTAAAAACCCTCTTGCTTTGTACAATTCTTTGGAACTCCTTTCTAACTTCTAGACTGGATGATGTCTGATTTGCAAGACATTGAATAAAAGCCTACTAGACCAATAAATTGGCTGTCGAAAAAATTATTTTAACAGGTCTCTCTTCCTGCCATGTAGAGGGCCATCTTCTCCATAGGCCTTCACATAGTCTTCCTCTGTATGTGTCCACACCCTAATCTCCTCTTCTTAGAAGGACACTAGTCATATTGGATTATGGCCCACTCATATAATCTCATTTTACCTTTTTTTCCACTTTAAAGACCCTCTTTCCAAATAGAGTCACAGAAGCTGGAAGTCTGAGCTCTGAGGTACATTCTCAACTACTGATGGTTAGGATTTCAACATCTGAATTTGGCAGGGGGATACAATTTGGGTCATCACAATAAGTTTTTTGCTTCTGGTGTATTGACTGATGTCATTCCTTGGAACTCAGTTGGCAGATAGGATGGTCTGGAGGTTCCAAAATGTCTTCAGTTGCATGTCTGGTGCCTTGGTGAGGATGGCTGGAAGGTGAGCTCTCAGTTGACCAGAGAGCCTTCACATGGCATATTCATCCTGGCTGTCTTAGGGTGGTCGGATATTTTTATAGATACTAGTACCTCAAGAGAACCAGGCATGACTTTTTATGACCTATCCTCAAAAGCTACAGAGCACTGCTTCTTTGGTCAAAGTAGTAACAACCTGCCCAGATTTGAGAGGAGGGGACATAGACCCCACCTCTCAATGTAAGAAGTCTCAGTGAATATTGGGCCATTTTTTAATTGCTGTAAGTTATTTATAGTTCAGCCATATCATCTATAAAGTTTCCTACCACTCAGCCATCTTGACCCAAAGGAAAAGAGCTTGATAAACAGCATAGTTATTCTGTCTTATGGGTTCTTATCTACTTCTTGAGGGCTAATGAAGGTGGCTTGGGTTTATAAGAACCAAATGGTCCCTTTCTGGTCTTATCTGTCATTTGAACTCATTGATTCTTCAGAATCTTTCCTAGGGGTCCAAACACTCCAATTTTGGCATACTGGATCCCTGTTCACTAATTTGACTGCTGTGTCAGGTCATAGGAAGTCCTCACTTCCTATAGTCTCTATCCCAACCCCATCTCTTCATCATGCCTAGAGGATATTTTGTGGTGCCCTCTGTTTCCTTTTTTGAGCTATTTTACTGGACTCAGATCTCTCCTATATCTCAGAACTACCAATTTTCTACCATGCATGCCACTTGCCCTCCTCCCATCTCAGTCCCTTCTTTTTATTGTAAAAAAATTGACATTTCAATATGTCCTGACCCAGGTGGGGCAGGTCTTCCAAGAAAGACTGGAAAATTTGCTGAAAAGACTGGACAGCCCAGAACATGAGACCCTGTATGAGAAGACAGCATGAGGCACTGGCAATCCGATTTAGGAACAAAGCCTCAGTTCTCAGAATCTCTGCTCCTATCAGTTCTTGAATGGCATGTGTCACTTGGATTCATCCTAGTTCCCAACCCTTAGACATAATCTGGTTCCTGAATCCTGGATCCTGGTGAGAGAGAAGACTTTAAATAGAAACAAAGACCTATTCCTCTTCCTACTTTAAGACCCCCTTCTGACCTAAACTACTGATGATATGGGGGGAGTTTTCTACCTGTGTGAGCAACAGGCACCTGAAACTCACCATGTTCAAAGCTGAACGCAACATTTCCACCCCCAACATACTCATTCTTGTGCTCCTCATCTTAGTTGGTGGCATCCATCTAAACAGTCATCCAAGTTAGAAACCTAGAAGTCCTTCTTGACACCAAATTTTTCTTTGCCACTACCCAACATCCAATTACCAAGTCCTTTAATTTTTGGAATTTTCTCCCACTTCCACATCTCCAATGTCCCTGCCGGAATGGAAGCTTTCATCACCTGTCACTTGGAATACTTCAGTTGCCTCCTGTCAGCCCTTGATGTGATCCACCTACCACTCAGATATGAACCTGTTGTTATTTCCTTAAATCATGTCTGCAGTGCCTCTAAATCTATAAAATAGAGCCTAAAGATTTTCAGCAAAGGTGCTTCATTGAGCACTCAAGCTCTCCCACATGTGTAGGCCCTGCTTACATCTTCAGTCTACCTCTCTCCATTCACTCTTGTGCTTTATACATCTACTACCACAAATTGATTGTTCTTTTTCCAGCATATTGGCTATTAGCTGGAGTGAGCCAGGTGGTATCAAAAAGATTTTCCATACTCCTAGGCTGCTCTTTTGGCTAAAAACAGAAGAATGGGGGTGGGGGGAGTTGTTTATTGTTCTGGTTTGGTTCAGTTTGGTTGCCTGTTGGGGGTTTCAGGTTGAAGACTTTAGCATCCTGCAGTTTGGGACATACTGGAGGCAAAATCAAACAAACCAACCCAGGGAACTCATCATTGTGTCATTTGTGAAGTCTTGGGTTTCAAGGCAATGCACCTTTTCCTTTTACTTTGCAGAGTTTCTCTGTGTTTGTTGTGTTATATGAGGAGTTTTTTAGCTCTAAGAGAGAGAACAGGTGAGAAAAGGAGCTATCCTATCTTGGCCAGAACCAGAGTCCATTAATTAAGCTTTAATGAATAAATCAAAGAGGCTTCTTGAGAAATATTTAGGGGAAACACCAATTGGGTATTTTGAAGGATGTACACTCTTCTATTATGAAAAATGTTGAATAGAGGCTTCCCCAGTGAAGCATTACCCTGGGTTCTGGGATGTACTCTGCATATTGGAGTAAGCTACTCTCTATCAACAACTAGAGAAGAATTTCAAACTGTGAACACAATAGGAACCTATAAAACTGAGCACTGTCTTACAAATAATCTAGAGAGATAGTGGGCTATCAAGCTATCTTATATCAGGCTAGTTCTAGAGACCAGGACCACAATAATCAGTCCTATCTCTATCAAAAGTCAAAACAGTTCTAGGACATTCCCAGATGAGCTCTATCAGTTCCCATTGTGGAAGGGAGACCCAAAAATCTTCAGGACAGTTGAAGGTCTCAACTAGTAACAACCACACCTCTCCAGTCACTGATAGAAGAGACTTCAAGTTGGCAGCTGTAGGCAACCATATGGAGCAGCCCTTAATGGATAAGAAAATAAGAAGCCTAGGACAGCCAAGACTGGGAAAGCATTGTTTGGGAGATACGCTAGTTAGGCTTTAGTAAAGGCAGTATTCAGAATCCCTCAGTCCTTATCCTAGCCCACCTTCTGCAGCTGGGAGTGATGGGTTGGGAAGGATGGAAATGGGAGGAGTTACTTAATGAGTCCTTAGGGGTGGAATATCATCCATCCAGACTCTTAGAGACAGCCAACACTGGACCAGACTTTTTGGCAAAGGACTTTGAAAGTTTTGAGGTGAAAAATCCTAAGATATTTTGAATTAAAATAGAGCATAGTGGTCCACGTGATATTTGCTCTTTAAATCCCAAATTGGAGTTATAAATGTAATTATGGTTTTATGAATCATGAATTCTGCTTCTGATGGCATTTTCTCTTTAATATCCCTTTCCTATTCTGAGATTTATGCTTTTTTTTTTTTCACCCTTGGATCCATATTGTCCCATATCCCACAGTCTCACTGAAGACCTAAATAGCCCAACACTGGTGAGGGGGAAGTACATAGATCCAGATAAGCTGAGCTAATCCCTCATTTTCCAAATGAAGAAACTGAGGGGTGAAGTGAATTTCCTGAGGTTATCCCACAAGTCATACTATCTCAAACCTAGATCTCCCCAAGAAACAATAAAGCTTTCTCTCTGGTTTCCTAGTCCTGAATCTTTTTAGTGGGATATAACAGAGTGAAACTTTGACATCTCATGACAACCTGTGAAGAATTTGCTGTTGGCCTGGTAATGGGAAACACGCCAATGAAGAAATAAATAAATTTTATTTATTTATATATAAGTATATGAATAATTGAGGAGACGGGCAACCTGTCAGCAAATGGTAGACAAGTAGAACAGACAAGAAGCACATGGGAAACCTCTAGTCAGAAAGAATATTTTCTGAGGAAAACAGAAATTCATCCTTCCTTACAGCAACCACCGTGGGGAGGGACTGCAGAATCCACTGGGCATCTGAGAGGCAGGTGTTCAGCTCGCTGCAACAGCTCCAGGGCCCAGAGGCAACTCCCACAGCCAGAAAGGAGGAGGGGCGGGTCCTAACTGGGGCAGGGTAACGACTTGCTTTTGCATTGGAAGTGGGCTGCTCCCTGGTGAGGCTGAAACAGAGCTGTCCCGCACAAAGGGAAGTTGGCTTCCCAGACAGAAAACCAATGGCTACACTTCACTGAGTTTCATGCTTTGGTATTTTTCTTTGTTGTCTGTTAGACTTAATATCACTTAAAGCAGTAGCAGTGGTAACAGACTTCTCCATGGGCAGGTCGTTCTCATCTTTGGGCCACGGGAACATAGTCGGGAATACTGTAATAGCTTTGTACAGTGACAGATGATCACTAGACTTCTGTTGGGAACATTTTGGAATGTATGAAAGCATCAAATCACTGTGACGTACCCCTGAAACTAACAGGATACTGTAGGGCAATTATACTTCAATGAAAAAGGGGAGGGGGGTATTAAGCACCTTTTTCTGATTTTTAAAAGGAATCAAGTTAGACAGGACGTGTATTCATTCAAGGGCCACATGCAAGGCACAGTGTTTCCTACTCCGGGAGATATAAAGATGAATTCAACAGGAATCATGCTCTTGTGAACTGGGGGGGGGGGGGGGGGGGGGGGGGGGTTGGGGGGGGTGTCAGGCTGAGCACCTTAGCCTTATCACCTGGCAGGAGGTGAAAAGCCATATGAGCTAAAGGATAAAGGCCTAGGGAGATACAAAGGAGAGTTTATTCCTAATGCGGAGAATCCACGTGTTTAGAGGAAGGGCATTTTAGGTGGGTCTCGCACATTTTGAGAAGGAATAAAAACTTGCCAGGCTGGAAAGGATGGGTACTTCAAGAGGCCTTACTACAGGAGGAAGAAGGAAATTGAGTTAACAAGTTTCTAGAATCTGGCTGGCCACCAGAAGTGCCTGGGGAGATTTAGTTGTCTCTTTGTTTCCTTTCCCTTTAAATAGAGTCTTAAGCTCCCCAAGGCTTCCCTCCTCTAGCAGCCTGGGCTGCGGGGAGGGAGCAATCAAAAGACCACCAGGGCTTAAAGCAGTTTGAACTCCCCTCTAAAAACATTTCAAGACCTTTCTTTGCCATTGGACTTTTCTCCCAGACGCAAAATATGTGCGAGCATTGAAATACATCACTCATGTCAGTGTCTTGAAAAGTCACTGATTTGATTTTCATTTTCCTGCCCGCAGGTCAGGAGACCTGTTGCTAAGAGCCCAGGGCCCATCAGCTTTTCCAGTTTCTCCTCCCCATCTCCTTCTGGAATCATTAAAGGGCAGCAGGGAGGCTTGCTGTGGTGGGAGGGGTGGGACTGTGCTGCATTCAAGAAATCTGTAGGTGCTCCTGAGGGCAGACATCAGTGCCCCACCAGACAATGGGGTGTGGGGTTGTAGCAGCCCGCCCAGGGAGGCTCCTGAGCAGGGCTGTGAGCCCTCTGGTTCTCTTCCATCTCTGCTCCCCTCCTCTCTACCAGCACAGAGGGAAAAGGGGAGAGGAGGTCTGGCTCCACTGCAAGGCCCTGGATGTTTTCACACTGTAAATTCTTCTTCCTCCTCCTACTCTGTTTTATGCAGCGCCATGGTAGACAGATCTGACAAGGGAGGGATGATCCCTCTGTCATGAACATTTGAATAGGATACATTTGGAGCTGACTTTAAGCTTAGCAGCCCAGATGAAGCCACGAAGGACCTTGAGCCGAGTGGGAAAAAAGTCAAAGGGCAAACCTACCACTTTTAGGGACTTCCCAGGTAGAAATAACCTGTTCCAGTTCTTCTTAGAGAAGGAACTGTGGCCCTCTGCTGCTATAGCTGGACCCAGGAATCAGATTCTATGTTGAAAAGATGAGAATACTTCTATTTCTGCTAACTGGCGACAGAAGAGATCTGGAAAACAAAACACACATTTTCAAGATTAGGTGAAACGCAGCATTTACCAGTGGAAAGTTAATCCTATGGAAACATCTTCTAGAAGAAATGGACACCACAGATAAGCAGAGGTCATGGAACTACTCTGGTGCCAAAAGCTAAATTTTCTGTGTGGTCCTATGGAGCTTTACCTGCATAGCAGACGAGCGTGGACCTCAGCAGACCCTGTCTGCAGAAGGATGGGTTTAGACTCTTGAGAGAACTGCAAGGCAGGTGATCTCCACTCACTCAGGGTTTCTGGAAGGAGATCCCCACGAAGCTTTGTGGAAATGCAGCCTGGATCGCACAGTGGATGTCCTATTTAAAACAAAACAACCTAGCCTTTGGGAAGGTTGAAATGGTAAAAGTTAAAACGGTAACTCCACCTTTAAATTTTTGAGGAACTACCGGGCTGTTTTCCAAAATGGCTAAACCATTTTACATTCTCACCAGCAGTGCACGAGGCTTGCAATTTCTCCACGTTCCCCACCAACAGTCGTTATTGTCTTTTCAACTGAGTCATCCCACTAAGTGTGAAATAGTATCTCATTGCGGTTTTGATTTTCACTGTCCTAGTGGCTAATGACATGGAGCATCTTTTCATGTGCTATCGGCATTTTGTATATGCTTTATGAAGAAATAGCTTTTCAAATTCTTTGCCCATTTTGATTGGGCTTTTTGTCTTTTAATTATTAAGTTATAAGAGTTATACAATTGTGCACATATAATTTGTAAATATTTGTTTCTATTCTGTGGGTCCTCTTTTCACTTTATCAGTGGCATCCTTTGAAGCACAGAAGTTTCTAATTTGAATGAAGCCCAACTTACCTATTTTCTCTTTTGTTGCTCATTCTTGTGGTGTCATGTCTAAGAAGCGAATACCTAAACCAAGACCACAGAAATTTACAACTATGTTTTCTTCTAAGAGTTTTATAGTTTTAGCTCTTACATTGTGGTCTATGACCTATTTTGAGTAAATTTTTGTGTATTACATGAGGTAAGAATCCAAGTTCTTTCTTTTGCATGTGGATTTAGTTGTCTCAGTACCGTTTGTTGAAAACACTATTCTTTCCCATCATAATCATTCTTTTTAATGAATGAAAAGAGCTCTTTTTTCCAAAAGTTTTTTTATAAGGACATATTAGTCTAGGACCTACCCTAATGACCTCAATCTTAACTTGATCATTTGCAAAGATCCTATTTCCAAATGAATCACATTCACATGTACAGGGGTTAGAACTTCAACATCTTTTGCAGAAGATGCTATCAACCCCTAAGAGTAAGTACGTATATTTTACATAAATATTGCTCTATTTTGTCCTAAAGGGATGTACTAATGGAGACATAAGGTAATATTGTGTGGGTGGGGTCAGAGTCTCCACTAAAGGAAGCAGACACTACACCCAGCAGTCCTCCTTAATAGTAAAAGACAGGAACAGAAAATGCGGAAGACAGTCCTAAGATGGAGCTGAGAAGGAAACTCCTTCCTCTCCCAGCACCTTGACTTGGGCCTAGACTCTGGGGGAATTAAGGCATGTTTGAGGTGTTTCTGGGTGTTGGAGAAAACCTAGATTCTTCCTTTAGGGGGAAGAGTATGCTCTGAACATAAATGCAGTCCTATAGAGGCCCCAGGAGGACAGATTAGGAACTGAGGGCTTTAAGAACAACCATAGCTAGTAGTCAATTGTAAGTTATTCTTTGTGTGAAAGCCCCTTGCAATCCCCAGCCTTCAGCAAAGTCTTAATAAAGTCACAGACTGGTCTAATATAAGAGAGTCTATATTCATACGGGGACTACAGTGCTAAAGGGAGGCAGAGGAAGAGTGGCCGACACTCTCCCCATGAGCGTGTCCAAGGACCAAAACTTGCAGGTGACAGCTGCACTCACCATGGTTGTGGACTGGAGTAGCCCCAGCTGACACAGGAGCCTCCTGAGAAGCCCTTGAGAACTGCTGGTAGGAGACTCTGAGTAGAGCATAGTTTCTGACCTAATTGATACAAACTCCCAGCTAAGATACTCAGGCTACTTAAAAGCATTGCTACTGAAGGGCTCAAATGACTACACGTATCAATCATTTCAGAAACTGCTCTGTATCCTTGAAACCATATACAGAAAGATAGACTCACTAAGGAAAAAAGTACTTTTTCAAGAAGCAAAGCTAACTCAATTGCCCACACTATCATGGTTATGATGTCGGTATCAAGTGGTCAACTTTCTTGAACTCTTAAAAGTGGATACAATTGAGAGCAAGGGCCACACTCGGAGAACCAGTGCCAGAGAGAACTTTGTCTCAAGTGTGTAGCATCCTGAGACCAATGGAGTCACCTGTCCTGGGCAAGACAGTCCAGCACCTATTCAGACCAGCTCATGCATAGCGGCCTTACGCATGGCCATCCACTATTGCTTCCCATTCTAGAAAATGCAGCTGACCTCTCTGCCTTGTATTCTCACTGCACTGACTTCCAGTGAATCCCATGGTTGAGAAAACGCTATTGGCTTTTCCCAGGTGATGTGTTTGTCGAGTCCTTCACTTCTCTGACCTTAATATTTACATATGCTATGAAAGTGATCAAGCCGGTGATACCAACAAAAATCAATGCTAAACACAATCTTGGGGCACCTGGGTGGTTCAGTGGTGGAGCGTCTGCCTTTGGCTTGGGTAGTGATCCTGGGGTCCTGGAATGGAGTCCCTGCAGGGAGCCTGCTTCTCCCTCTGCCTATGCCTCTGTCTCACTCTGTGCAGGTTTCTCATGAATAAATAGAATCTTTAAAAATAAGTAAATAAACACAATCTCAATTAGGCAAAAAAAAGATTTTTTTTTTTGACATCAGGAAAATGCAAAGAGCATCTGCTATCGCCCCTTCTCTTCAACGTCGTGGATGGAGGTCTTTGGCCAGCACAGAAGACAGAAAAATGAAACAAAGTTTAAGTATTGGCTAAACGTCAGCCTGTCTAGCCATTTCACTGGGGGTCCTGTAATGGGCAGTATCTTTGGCTCTCTTATCTTGAGATGGTCATACTCTCAGAGAAGACCAGTCCAAACAGCTTCAAGAAGAGCAACAATGGGCAGAGGTCCCAAAACCCAAAGTGTTAATGACCATCAATCCTTTTATCAGAAACTTCAAATTAGCCTCTCCTTCTCTAGTTCCAAGATCTTCTCTTCACGGTCATAACCAGTTCCAGCTCGGGCAGGGGAAGACAGCGAATCGGGGTCCTGCTCAAACTGCTCTCCCCATCTTCCCCACGATGGCCTCCGCTCTTCATCAATTCCAGAGGGACTTGGCACTTCCCAGGATTCTGCAATGCCGATTGCGATGCTTCCAATTCCCTGCTACAGCCTAGGCTAGAACACTCTTGAACTGCTGAGTAATGTTCCATTCTGTGGAGAAGCCATTTATCCACCCTCTTTCCTGGACTCCCTCCAGGTGTTTTCTATTGTAAACATTCTTGTACATGTCTCCTGAGGCATATGTGGAAAAGCTTCTCTTTGGAAAGACTGGTAGGAAGCAAGGCCAAACTTTTTCAAAGTAGTTTTACAAATAATAACAGAACCACATACAGCATGAAAGAGATCTTGTATTTCCATGCCTCCTCCAACACCCACTATTTGGACTGGACTGACTTTAATACCCAGCCCATACAGTTTTCTGTGGGCCAGTACAGAGAATAAAGCAGCAAATAAAATTTGCCCCAGACCCTGCATGACCAAATTCCTTGCATGCATGTTCACATATATATCTGAGTGTGTGTTTGTAGTTTCTCCCTGACACAACTTGAGTGCACTTCCTACTGCTATATGAACTTCCTTCCAGGGTAACTGAAGTTTCAATTCCCAGAAATAAAAAAAAGTGAAACTGAAGCCCCCTGAAAGTTATAGTCCCAATGCTTGGCTGGGCACAGTGCTCTCTGGTATCTGCAGTCACAGGCATGCGCTGTGCTGGTGGAAGCAGTGCTACATACACATTTTGTCTTGTTAGATTGTGGTGGTGTTCCAGGCGGCAGTGTTTGGACCTGCCCATGACCTTCCCTTGGAAGGACTGAGGGCAGGTGGACCAGGCCCAGAGGACTCTATTCTGGGAAATACCACTAGAGACCTGCAGACCCATGGTCTCACTGGAGCATGCAGTTCTCGAACCAGAGTAGATCTAACAGCTTGCAGCACCAGTAAGAGACAGAAAGAGGTCTTTGCTGAAGCACTTGCCCAGGTGACCCGTTAAACTGAAGACCAGCCTGCTTTGTCTAAGGAGGCCTTGCTTTGGGAAAGACTTACTCAGGAAGCCAGAAGGTCTTCCAGGTTGGGGCAAGCCAGAGATCACGAAAGGTTGTTGGAAATGCAGGAAGGGCACTTGAGACCAGTTATAGTCTCCCACAAGGAGACCCTCCTGGAGAAGATGAGCCTTCAACACAATAGGTTGGGGACAGATGAGAGTCTGTACTCGAGGGTTTTAACAGAAGTAAGACACTGCAGGAGATGCTATTCATGACTCTGACTCATAGGAACCAAGTATAGACACTCGGGTTCAGGCAGCGAAGACCCTCTACAAATGCAAAGAAGGTGGGAAAGTGTTCAACAAGACCTGCCTCTCCTTGTTCAGCATCAGCAGATTCACAGTGGAGTGAAGTCTGATGAATGCCACAGTGTGGGAAAGCCTTTTGTGAAAAGGTAGACTTTGCTTGACACTTGAGGATTCACACCAGAGAGAAACCCTACCAGGGCAGCGAATGTGGAAAGACCTTCCCCTTCCACTCTGTTTTTATCTGATACAGTATGACCCTCACTGCCCAAAATCCCTATGAGGGTAAAGAATGTGGGGAAGATTTATACTACAGCTTCTCCCTCACTCGACACACCAGGAGTCACGCAGGAGAGAAGCTCTACGTGAACGTGGAAAGGCCTTTGCCTGCTACTCTGCTTTCAGCCGACGTATGATGATCCACACTAGAGGAGCAAAACGTTGAGTGCAAATAGTGTGGGAAAGGCTTCGTAACACCTTTTCTTTCCCTTGACACTTGAGGAGTGGTGCTGGGGAGAAGCACTCTGAATGCAGTAAGTGTAGGAAAGCCTGAAGCTGCTGCTCATGGCTCACTCAGCTCACTCATTCATGCTGCAGAGCAACTCCTTGAGCCTAGGATACGTGGGTACGTGCCTTTTGCACCTGCCTACCTCAGTCAACATCCAAGAACTTGTACAAGGAAAAGACCTCTTGAATATAACTACTACAGAAAATCGCTTGGTCACAGGAAACATCTTACTTGGCATCTGAGAATTCACGTAGGAGAGAGACCTCTTGATTACTGCACACTTAGAAGAAAGGTCAGCCACACATCTCCCCAAAGGCTGTATCACTAAGCCATCTCAGGATTATTTCAAAGAACAAGGAGGAGGGAGCAGTAGAAGAGAAAAGAAATGAGCGCACAGCTTCTCTCAGACATGAGAGAAAGCCATGCGTATGAAAATGTGCATACTTTTCTTTCTTTGGGGCTGAGAGCTAACAGGGCTTTGCCCCTTTCTTTGGGCTTGATATCTGTGTTCACTCATGTCTAGTGACAGGGGAGTTGGACTGTTGAGAGCAGCTCTACAAAGATTTGTTGAAAGCACTCTTTATTGCAAAACATTGTCTCTAGTCTTAATGAGCATAAGTCTATGTGAGAAATATGAAGTCTGTAAGAAGTTAGAATATTAAAAGTACTGCCACGTAAGATTATTTTATATTTAAGGAGATGAGGCTCTACATATGAATAGGCACCTCTTAATGCATCACTTAAGACTATGGAAGGTTTTAATTTTTAAAACAGTATTTCTTCATGTGGTTTTGAACACCCAGGGACACTGGAGCTACGTGGCTTTCACAGGTGAGCTTGCAGTCTTTCCCTCATGGTTTCTCAGCTTCTTTCGTCCTCTGTAGAGGGGCTTCTCCAAAACAATGTCAGCGGTTTTCTAGAGATTACACTGGAGCTGGTTAAACAAACAAAAAAATATAGCTACCTTAAACTAATGAAAAACTCAGGAAGAAATTTTAAAGAATGTTTAAATGAATACAATGTATTAAAATGTGAAACATGCATGGGGATCCTTTGACATATTAATGCAATTTCTAGAAATCTAGTCAAGAGAAATATTCTGACAAATGTGCAGAGATATGTGTACAAAAATAACTGCCAAAAATGTGTTTTTATATATGAAACAGTGAAAACAACCTAAATGTCTATCAGTAAAGAAATAAATTATGGCACATCTGTTCTATGAAATACCATGGAAGGATAAAATATCTCTGTGTGTATTGAGGTTAGAATATCTCCCAGATACAGTGTTGGGTAAAAAAGCAAGTTGCAGGAAATGAAATTAGATCTGGAAGGAGAAACATAACACTGTTAACAGTGTGGCTCTCAGTGGGAAGTGGGGTGGATCATGGATATAGGGAACTTGCAGTTTTTACTTTATATACTTAAACATTGTTTGCAAGTTTTTAAATAAAGAACGTGTATTATTTTTGTACTAATGTTTCAAATATTTTAATCAAAATGGTGCCTTGCAATAAAAGTGACTTCTATTATTTCTTATGAGGCATGGATTTTACAGGATGTTTCAAAGTTCTGGTGTTATTAGGCCTTAAAAAAAAACCCCAAATCAAGGATCCAGAGCTATTTGACAATATCTAATAAATGATAAGGAAGTTTAAAAACATTGAGACAAGACGTATGTAGAATAACATGTAAAAAAAAAATGAGAGCTCAGCATAGGCTATTCTTCAACAAATAACAAACACTCATTTTTCTTTAAAATCCTGGTAACTTGGGGCACCTGGGTGGCTCAGTGGTTGAGCATCTGCCTTTGGCTCAGGGCGTGATCCCGGGGTCCCAGGATCCAGTCCCCCATGGGGCTCCCCACAGAGAGTCTGCTTCTCCCTCTGCCTGTGTCTCTGCCTCTCTGTGTCTCTCATGAATAAATAAAATCTTTTAAAAATATAAAATAAAAAATAAAATGCCCTTTTACAAGTGGTTAGGTTTTAGGTGTCAGGTTTTAATCTCCTTGGAGCTGATCACAAGGGAAGTACTCTGATTGCTAGTAATGTCAGTGTATCCTGTGCACGTACACACGTATACACACAAACATAAAGACATGTGTGCTGGCCACAGCTGGTTCTAGATGCTTGCTGCAGAATGAATGTGGTTAGGTGTACTGGATTCACTTTCAGTCCTCATGATACAGGTCAGTTTTCTGAATGGAGAGAAGCGTGGCTGCTTCTGTCCAACATAATATTCATGGCAAGCAATCAGACCTTTTTTCCAGAAAAGAACACGAGTTTGATATCTAATGATTTAAGATTTGTCTGCAGCCTCCCCCACAGCATATCTGAATATTTGTTAACATCATGCATTGAGAATCATGAACCATCGGACATACTTCCCTTGTTTAGAAATAAGGATGGGGCGTCTGGGTGGCTCAGTCAGTTAAGTGTCTGCCTTTGGCTCTGGTCGTGATCCCAGGGTCCTGAGATCGAGCCCCGCGTTGGGCTCTGTGCTCAGCAGGACGTCTGCTTCTCCCTCTCTCTCTTAGCACTCATTCTCTCTGTCTCTGTCTCTCCTCTCTCAAGTACATAAACAAATAAATCTTTTAAAAAAGAAGAGGAAAGGAGAGAGATTTTCACACAAGCATACCTGTAACCCACAGGTAAAAGTCTGTCCAGGCATTTCAGTTGTAGTAGTTTGCCTGACAGTTGTCCCACCAGAAACTGTGAGTTTTGTTCTCTAGCAGGAGAAGTTGGCAGCTACAGCATGGTACAAGTAGATCCTACCCATTTGGGGTCAGTCGCTGAAAGTGGACTGTGAATGAGAAGCCAAGTGACCTCTTCCTTTAGAAGAATGTCTTAGTCCAGGTTACAATACCAAAATACCATAAATTAGGTGGCTTATAAACAACAGAAATCTATTTCTCACAGTTCTGGAAGCTGGCAAGTTCAAGATCAAAGCCCGAGCAGATTGGGTGCCAGGTGAAAACCATTTCCTTGTTCACAGTTGTCTTCTCATTGTGCCCTCACATGGTGGGAGGAACAAGGGAGCCCTCATGGGTTTCTTTTACCAGAGAACCAATCCCATTCATGAGGCTTCCATCCTCATGACCTAATTACCTCCAAAATCGTCACTTCCAAATATCATCACCCTGGGGGTTAGAGTTCAACATGGATTTCAAGGGGACATGCACAGTCTATAACAGAGGAGAAAAGATCACCTGGAGAAGATACCATGAAGGTCATCGAGTAGTCCACCTGGTCATATAAGGGTAGACTAAGCAGGTGTCATGGCCTTGGGAGAGATGAATACAAGATCTTTGGTATTTCCTATGGTTTTAAAACTCTGCCTCCACCCTGAGAAGGAAGGTGGCCACCCTGAGAAATAAAGACAGTAATTTTGCGTCTGAGAATGGTGCTGGTGGTGATGGTAGTCAGGGTGACCCACTGTTCTCCAGGAGGTTATGATTGTCACTCAAGAAAGTTATAAGCAAAAGTGATTATGCAATGATCTGAACTCATCAAAATGTCCTTGTAATGGAAAAATAGCCACAGAACTTTTCAAGGCCAAATTCAACGGCAATACATAACATACAGCAGTGAACAAGTTACTGCACAGGGGGGTGTAAACTGACCAAATTTCATTTCCCTCTACGTCTGACTTTAGGACTAATCCCCTTTGGAGTATAAGTATGCAGTGTTCTTAGACAACTCAATTTAAGGGACATGGGAACCCTCAAAGCAAGACACTGAGCTCCATAATGAAGCACATGGGACATGTGAGTGATCAAGTGGCTATGTGAAAACATAGGGGGGAAAAGTTCTGTATTTCAAATCTGTGGGCCAATTCATTCCAGTTATAGGTAAAAATGTGTTTTCTTAAGGCTAAGACAATCTAAGCCTTTTGAAGAGCTAATTCGTTAGATATTACATTTGGCTTCTTCCTGACTTTTCAATGAAGGATTGTGAATGTCTATCTCTTCTTTGATTTCCATAGCTGCTGCTGCCAGCTATCAACATATTAGCATTCCTTCATAGCTTTTCTCTTTTCTGTAGCTTTTTCCAGATCTGTTTATCTTTATATTCTACAGCTTCAATACCGTAGGTCTAGATGGGGCTCTCCAGTTTATCATGTTTGGTATTTATAGGGATTTCTGAATCTAACGATTCCTCTATTTCATCAATTCTGGAAATGTTTCCTTCATTATAACTTTGGGCATGCATCTCCTTCATTACCTCTATTACTCTATTATTACTTTCCATAATTCTCCTTAAATGTATATTGTACCTTCTTACTCTTTCCTTTCTTTTACCCTACCTCCCTTATTTTCAACCTCATTCTTCTATGCTTTCAGAGTAGTTATTTCATATCTATCTCCCAGTTCACTAATTCTCTCTTCACCTGTGTAAGTAAAATGCCAGTGGTTATATTTTTCATTTATATAAGCCCCAACTGGTTCTTTTTCAAAATATATAGTTGGTAATTTCTTACACTTTTAATACCTCTTTTATATTTTATATCCAACATTTCTAATATCTGAAATTTTGATTAAACTTCTGATTTTGTTTCTTGGTGGTTCTCTTGATTTCAAACCAGGACGTCTTATTTCCTCATATATTTTGTGATTTTTAATTCTGAGCTAATGTTAATTGGAATTATATCTGTAGGAATTCTTTAAGGCCTGAAATCAAGATGCACACCTTCAGAGAAAATTTACTTGCTCCTATCAGGCACCTGGAGACACTACCTAACAGACTATTTTGGATTCTCAGCTTGGGATTTTTCAGCTCATATTAGTAATGGGGATTCTAGCTTAAATCCAAAGAGAATGACTCATGGTTATGAATTTCTCAAGAGAAATTTATCCTTCCTAGCATCCCAAAGGTAAGACAGGCAGTTATATTTACTGGGCTTCCTCTGAGGGGCACTTTTTTTCCCTACTTCCTCTTTTCACCAAGGATAGCACATTTTGGGAGCACTGGCTTTAGGCAAAAGTCTTTGACCCTATTTCCCACATTACACACACCTTGAGTCTTGTCTTTCCCAAATGTAGTTTTCTCTGATTTGTGCTTTCTTGTCATTTTTGGACTCTGAAGAATTTTCCTTTCTTAAAAAAAAAAAAAAAGAATTTTCCTTTCTTGCCAATACAACTAGGCATTTTTTAAATATATAATTCTTCTAATTTTACTTTCTTTTTAGGCATTTTGCACTAGAGAGACCTTTTTCTTAACACCTAGTATTCCATACTGCCAGAAACAGGGCTTCTATTATTCATTTCATTAGCTAAATCAGGTTCCCCCAACCTTTTGAATTTACCAAACAGTAAATTGTAACAAAAGATGAATTGACACACATAGGCTCGCCAATTTTTTATTTTGTAAAATAATAATTTTAAAACAAATGTAATGTGTTGAGCACTGGGTATTATACTATATGTTGGAAAGTTGAATTTATTTTTTAAAAAATGCCTAACTACCTTTTACTTTCATCATCATCTCATAAAAAATAAGTTGAGAAGACATTATGAGAGAAACAGCTTTTAACTTAAATTTATTTTGCATTTTGCTGAGATTGATGACAACTTTGTCATAGACCATCATTGCTCCACGCATTTAGCAACTGGGAACCACTAAGCTATGTCATATGCCATTTCAGACAACTGTATCTGAAAGTGTACTCACCATAAAATCTATTAACTGGGAACTCCAAGCACCACCAACAAACTAACTGGGCTAATGTCATTAAATATACTTATTTGCAGTTGAGCAAATAACTCCCAGTTTATGAAAAACAGAACTAAAAAATGGCATGCAAAGTCCAAATCTTGAATCCCTCCTCCATTTGGGAAAATCACTTAAGCTCTCAGCCTCATTGTCTTCATCTGTGACAATACATACTCACAGATACTTTGAAGACTGATAAGAGGAGTGTTCTTCAGAGTGATGAACTTCTCTATTATTCCCCTCCCTTTCATTCCTATCATGGAGGAAGAAGTTAGGGCCAACTGAGACTTCCAGGAGAATAAAATTTGCTGACAAGAAAGATAGCCCAGCAAAATTTAAGCTCTACAGAAGCTGAGATTGTGTTCGTGGAAATATCCCGAATACCTGTAACAGTGCTTGGCACACTGTGAGTGTTCAATGAATGAGGACTAAGAAAACATATCGGAGCTTCACACCAAAATGAGCCACAATGAAACTATTACCAACATTACCCAAAAGGAGCAGAAATCCTGTGTCCCACATCATAGTCTCCCTTCTCATCAATCCTTTTCCCTCACTCCTCCCTACCCTACCATGCAATGCTTCTCCAACAGGTTCTACAGCCCCAGAGACAGAACCTGGCTTTAGGAGAGAACAGCAGAATTAAAGAATATCCTAAACCTTTTTAGAGTCCTTGCAATCTGTACATAAGCCTGTCTTGCAATAATTGCTTTGTACAGTGCTCTGCGGTGACTCTGAAGGCCTGCAGGACCATCAGCCAACTGTGTGGAGGCTGGTCAGATAATATCTATGAATAACAATGCTGGTTAACATTCATTGAGCATTTTAATTACACCAGGCTCTATGCTAGTGCCTTTATATATGGATTATCTCATTTAATTCTCAGAGCAACCCACTGAGTTTGGTACTATTAAGCCTCATTTTATAGACACTGAATCTGAAGCTTAGAAAGGTGAAATAGCTCATCTGGGGTCACATAGCTAATACTCTGTCTGCAAAATCCGTGCTCTTAACCATGGCATTGTATATAATGCAGACTATATACCACTCCAAAGTCTTTGGCATGGATTATATGTAAACATATCCATATTGTGATGCGACCTTTCTTAAATGAATCTATTCCTTTTGATTTTCTTATGCTAGTGTACAAGTTGAAAAGATAAATATGAAAAAAGAAAACCACGTCTAAAAGTGAAAATAGTGTTTGAAGTGACTAGAGAGAAAAGAACAAAACTGTCCCTTTCTTATATTGTTTTCTTCCTCCTCTATCGAAATGTCTCTTCCTCACCATCACCACCCTCTGTCTGATTATCATTTCTTAGCTTCACAATGACTGCAAAGCTTTCTACATGATCTCCCTATATCAACTTTAGCTCCTCCCCATTTTATCAATCCCTCAAGAAAGCAAGTATGGGACTGATAATAAAGCATCATCTAATCATATCCATCTTCCCAACTAAAACCCTTTTCAGTGGTTTCCCTATACCTTTAGGAGAAGGTAAAAGTCCCTAACAGAGCCCAATAAAGCCATACCTGTCCGGTCCCTACCCATCTACCCAGCCATGCTGCATTTCGTTACTTCTACTTCAGCAACAAGGCTTGTGCACATCCTGTTCTCTCTTGCAGGATATGCTCTTCCATCACTTCTCCACCTAATAGAGTGACTCATCTTTCAGACTGCTTGCCATTATGTCACCCTGCAGACTGTGCCCATGCCTGCTGCATAAGAGGCTCAATAGGTAATGGTTAAGTAAGTGAATAAAGGGAATTAACCCATGGTGGTCTACAAGCCAGGTCTGTTGGCATCTAGTTTTCACTCTGAATCTTCCTGAATGATGATGCTGGAATTCTTTTAACTCCTACCTCTGCCACAGTTGGCTCAGGATCTGGTTCAGACTGAGCTTGCAGGTAAAACTCATGATCCAATCCCAATGGGGAAGACAAAGCCTATCTCAGAGGAAAGCTGCTCGGTGAAGCAGTCTCAAGAAATCTTGAGGCTTAAGTCAATGACTGAGTGACCAGAAAGTTGGGAGGACACTGGGCAGTATGTATATGCCCTCCTAATTAACTCAGTAATAAATCACCTCCTAGCACAATTAGAAAAACCAAGTGAGCCATTCCTGAATTCCTGCTCTTGGAATTTCAACTGCTTTCTCTGGCCTCTGAGGCTCAGCTATCCCTCTGAATTCTGTACCCCATTACTCCTCATTCATCTCTCACTGTACTCTGTTGGCTGTGCCTGGCCCTTCCTCTCACATCCTCATCAGCTCCATGGCTATCCTTCTCCAAGTCCCACAATCCTTGAAAAGGTACCCAAACCCCTGACCCTTCAGGGCCAGAAGGATCTAATATTCCATCCCCACCCTGTTAATTAAAATGGTGGGAATTGGGTATGTTCTTTGGCTTCAAATCTCCCAATTGTACTTGATTAGACCTTGGAGGCATACACACCCAGGAGTATACTGTAGGAGATACTGTAATTAGCTTGCTCCAAATTTATTCTAACCCCCTCCTACTGTGCCTTCCTGAGCTGAAGAGTCCAGAAAGCCAAAAACTACATTTCCCAAACTACCTTACAGGTGGGATTCCATAAAGACTCCTGTTTCACCATATAAACTTGAAATGAGGAAGACAGAAAGCACCCATTCAGTTGCTGGCATGGGCTGAGGCAGAGGCAGCATAACCTGTAGTCAGCAGCCCCCTATAATTCAGGGTCCTCCTGCAGCAGAAATGCAACTGCTTGAATTATGGCTTAGGTTTGTATGACTTTGGAATCTGGAAGTGTTTTTGGAAGCTCAGCTAGAACCAGCTCTTCTAACCAGTATCCAGTGATCTTAGTATCTGGTAATATTTATGCTTAAATTCACTAGAGTGGTTTCTGTTGTATGAAGCTGAATTCACCAATAGAAAGCTCAAAGAGTGACTGTAAATCCCTGGGACTTGTTCAGTCTACCTGACCTTGTTCCAGGCCCAGGCAATTTCCCATCTGTAAGCATCAGTCGCTGGGCAACACCCTAAAGACACCATGCCACACAGCAACCCATGTCCAGCCTTACACCAAACTAAAGGATCATTCCCAGGAATGATCACTCAGAGGCCAGTCCTTAAATTGTTGACTCTAATTGCCTTTTTTGCTGTCCCTATTTACAGACTCTGCACTTTCCGTTTGTCCCATGAGTCAGCTTATGGGCCCTCCCAAACACCTCCTTGTTACCCCTACTTCTTAGGCCATGAAACAAAGTCTCAAACTACTTTAACCAATCACTTCAAATGTAAATTGATATCCCTCTTATGTGCCCATAGCACTCTATAACCACTCCAAGGTAGAGTTTGTCACATTGGGTTAAAATTACCTGTCCACTCCTCTGTAACTCCTACTAGAAGGTATCCACATGAGAGTAAGGTCAGGGCCCATTTCATGGAGTATTAACTCCTAGTCCTGAACACTATGCTTGGGACATAGTAGGTGCTCAACAAATAGTTCAGAAGTTGTTAATGAATATATAAATGTTATGTTAACGTGGTGTTTCTAGCTAAATTCCAAGGGGCTTTCCCCAATTCTCTAAATAAATTCTCAGCCAATCTGCAAAGCACTACTATAAGGAGAGAGAGAATTACCAAAAGTCCACTATTTGGACAAATAGACTATTCTGGAATTGATCAATCATATAAAAATTGTATAATTTCATGCTTCCTCTGAAAGATGTCAAAATTCCACAAAGGTCAGTTATCATGTAACCTCTACAGAGCCTTCTCTCCATGTTATGATTTTCTTGGGCTGGGAATTGAATATATCTCACTATTGTCTATTAAAGCATAATTGTAATGAGATTTCTGAAATGCAAAATAAAATTCTTTGGCCATATCAAAGCCCTCCTTGGCAGCTCCTTGTCTTGAAGATTGGCATTCACAGATCTCCAGTTACACCCATGTTCCTGTTCATAGCAAGCAATACACAAATGAATAGCAAATGGTGTCAGAAAAACAATCCTGAACACCTGTGTATGTTTGTTTGCTTTTGGCATTTCATTCAACTGCTAGCTATAAATTAATTATCCCAGTCAAAATTAATTTCTCCCTCTTCTGTTGCCCAATAGCACTTTCTTTATTCTGCAATTATAGCACCTCGCACATTTTCCCATGTATTGCAGAATTAGGTTCACCACTATCCTTGTCTAGGAAATATTATACCATTTATTCAAAGACTAGAAGAGAACCACAAACTATCATTATAGAGATGAGGGTCCTAGATGGTTAATTAACTTTACTTACTAAGTGGCTAGTTCTCACACACCAGGCTCAAAGCACTTGGATTCAAATTTATTCTACGGCAATATTATAAATGATATTCATTACATTTATATAAGCTGTAGGCTTACTTACTGTTACCCAAAGAGTGTGTCCCCAGCCATTTAAATCAGAATCACCCAGGGTTTTAATTAGTACATGCAGATTCCCAGGGTCTACAGTGGAGCTACAGAAACAGAGGTCTCATCTGGAAGAGGGAACACACTAACAAAAAATACATCTGTGACAAGTCTGTTGGATAGTCCACTATTTTACCAATCCTGGACCTGCACATTATAGTGTCCAATAATTGTTGTCGCTGCTTTTAAATTCTTTTGCCCACCGAGGTTTGAGGGCTACTAATCAAGTAGATAACCCACCGCAATTAGTGAAGTAAGTATAGATAATAAAGGCAAATAAGTAAGCAAAATGTTACTAAAAGAAAAAAAAAAATAGGACAGATACATATGAACCAAGTCTTAGGAAACACCAAGGTGGAGGCAATCAATTCTATGTGGAAGGCTCTAGGAAGACATTTATAGCAGATGAGTTGAATATATATTCAACTATATAGTTGAATTTGGGTCATTCTGAAGGCACTGGAATTAGCCAATTAGAGAAGCAACACAAAAACACTGGATGGGAGCGCGTGAGCTAGCTTGGAGAAACATGTCTTGGGTGTCAGAGACAAGCAGAGAGCTTGGGAGGCAGGGGGCAAAATGCAGGGAAAGGGGATTGGTAGGAGGTGAGGCTGAGCTGTAATGACTGGGGCCAGACTGTGAGGCATCTTGGCCACCTATGCTTTCCCCTGTATTCTCAGAGCTGCTGGGGATCTCAAGAGGTAAACTGGCATAGCTACAGTCTCACCTACCAACAGGGTGCTCTCAGACATGAAACTTCCACATACTTGGGGGGGGGGGTGTTTCAGTGTGTAGTTGTCCTTATACAGCCTCCAGATGACCATTTTCAGTGACTTGGAGGCCTGTTTCATTAACCAGCCAAGTCAGAGAACCTAAATATGCTGAGATCTGCAGTGGCCACTGCAACTTTCAAACATACTAGATGTGTCTGGCTTGTGATTTATCTGAAAAGGAATCACAAATGTGGCCATGAGTTATTTTTGGTGTCCATGATTTTAGAGCCCAACAGTCAATTCTGAGAAACCAATTTCCACCATGGGCAGAACCCCTCTCCCGGTGACTGATCATTTGTTCAAGCTGCAGAAGGAAGAAAGTTGAGGAAAGATCGGGTAACAGGTGCAACCTGCCTAGATTTGCTCAGGGCATTGTAGATCTTGGCAGAAAGGGTGGGCTCCCTTATCTCCCTGCCTCCCAGCAGAGGAGGGTGAGGCAAGTCCCCTCCTAAGACATTCATACTCCAGTCCCAAGAAGTCGGGTATAAGTGATGTCTGTAGAAGGACAGAGAAAGCTCACTGGACCTCAAGAAAGATGGGCAAGGACTCAAATTGAAGGGTTATTCTGGACCTTTTCCCTGTGGTTCCACTGAGAGAGGAAAAGCACCCTGAGCAGGGTCCTGACACTATTCTCATCTCTCCACTGGTGTTTCTGCCTCCTGGTGGGTCCTGTCCCTCCAATCCTAGATGGAAACAGCAAAGCATAGTCCTTTGCGCAACATCAACCTATCTACCTATGCCCAGGAGCTCAATTGTTTCCTGTAAGGAGGTCCACACTCAACAATTCCTAAATCATGACCATACCCTCTGCACGAAGGCTGAATCCTCCCAACAACCTCATGGGGTCCAAACTATCTCTGTGTGACTGTCTCTGTGTTGCAAATGAGGCAACCATGACACAGGGAGTGGATGACTTCATCCATTCATGGTCTCCAGCCACTGCACGTGATGTGAACTCAGGTGTTCTGACTCCACAGCCATATGCTTAGCTTCTTTCTACATATGGTAGAGCTGCTGCATATGCCGTGCTGCTTCCCAGGCAGGAATGAAGCTTGACCGTGACAGCGACATAGATCCACTATGGGGAACTTGGAAAGATATTGAAAAGGTACAAAAAGGAAATAAAAATCACCCACAAACCCACTGCTTCTACCTTTTGGGGAATGATGCAAAGTAAAAACTGAAAATTCCTTCTTATCTCTAACTTTAGCTCTCAAAGGTATCCACTGTCTTCCCAGACTTTTTTCTTTAATGTTTACACAAATATGTGTAGGTATATACATATACATACAGCAATTTTTAAATAATAGTAAGACCGCGCTTGCACATTACACAGTAAGATTATTCTGCGCAGTTTCTCAATATAACATCTATTCAAGCCCTTTTTAATGACTGCATAGTAATCCACTGTCTGCTGACCCACAATGTCTTTGGCTAGTCCTATATAATAAATACCTTTGTCCATATATCTTTATGTACCCGTGCTAGTAGTTCCATAAGATACATTCCAACAAGGGGCTCACAGAACATGTGCACTTTTCATTTTGCTAATTGTCAGATTACTCAGTGGATCTTTAATTCTTAGCTTGATGACAGCAAAGAGAGGGTTGATGAGAATGAAGCTATATTAGGTGATGAGAAGCACGTGAAGCTGGGCTAAGCATCGTCTACGACGCTGGATGAGTGACATGAAAGGGGTTCCTCATGCACATCTCAAACTCTTTCTCACTAAGAAACCACTGGAGAAATGCCTTCCCTTGCTCTGGCTAAGAGAATATGTCTCTTTCTGGCCTCTCTAGAATTCTCTTCTCCACTGGGCACTGCTCTTGCCCCCACGTGAGTCCACACTAAGGTATGTCTGTCTTGTGTCTGTGACTTAATTGTTTTCCGAAAATGCACCTCCTTGATACCCATATGTGCCCAACATTTACTTCAAATACCAAATCTTTGACAGCAGGTCCCCTTAATGTCTGTTCCCTGCAATTTCCTCAGCGAATGCTCACCACTGATTCTCCTGCCTGTCTGCCCTGCTGCATGTTTGCTCCAGAGCCGTCAAATCCAAGGACCCCTGGCCTCTGACCAGTGAGAGAAGGGCACTGTTCTTTCAGAAACAATAACTTCCAGATTAAGTTGGACCTGGTCAGACCCTTCCAAGTTCCCTCCTGAGGGCTGTCACCCCCACACCTTTCCTCTTAACCTGCTCCTACTCCCCACCCTGCCTGCCAAAAGCCCCTCTCCTCAGAGGCCCTCTGCCGTCAGCCAAAGCCGGGGTGCCCACTCTTCCGATAAACACAATCCCCTTTACTAGACACACACCTCCTGATATTAGTTATTCCTCCCGCCTGAAAGGCAGTATAGCCAAATGCAGAGAGCGTAGGACTCTGGACTCAGAAAGTTAGGGGTTTGAATCTTGGCTCTAACCCTGTTTGGCTGTGTGATCTCAAGCAAGGCATTAACCTCTCTGCACCTGAATTCCCTCAGTTATAAATTAGGGGTAAGGAGAAAAAGAAAACACAGAACTGTTGAAAGCACCTGGTGTAGAGTGCCTGCACCCACAGACCTAATAACCTGCAGCTATTCTTAATATCCTTCCACAGCCAAACTTCTGAAGTGAGGTGTTACTGGTAGGGTCATATAAAATTTTACGATTGTTTCAAATTTGGGAATCTTATCAAGTTCCTTTCATACACAAGCCTTGGAAGAGGTTCCGAATCTTAAGCTCCATTAGCCTTAGATCCAATCCCCCTCTGCCGGTGGTATGTAATGAAGCGACACTTCTGCATGGCTGGAGTAGTGTGACTAACACAGCCCTTTCCGAGGAGGGCACATCTCCAAGGAGGGGGGACAGTCAGGACCTGTAATCTTTAAATACTTGTTCGACTCTGAGAAGTCACTCTGCCAGGCTCCCCCACTTCAGAACCCGGATCAGGGTGACGGGGCTGAGGTCAGGCGGCTGGCCAGCTGGCTGCTGTGCAGGCCCATGGGCAGGGAGGATAGTCCAAGCTCATCGTCGTTCCTCATACTGCCCTTCCCAACCTGGGGAGGTTGGGAGACCTTTTGGTTATTGCTGCACTGCTGAGGTAAGACGCTCTACTGACAGGACTGAGGCAGGGGCCTCAGGTACCATATATCCTGCATTGCTTGGGACAGGCCTACTCATTGAAGAATTGTCACACACACACCCCCAAATGCCAATAGCACTCCTCTTGAGAACCGTCTGTCGGGGTTGGACCTCAACAAGGCTTTATTATTGTTCCCCACCCCGGTGACCTGGGCTGGACCCTCTAGCCTGGAGGCTAGTTTTATACCCAGTCCATGTCTCCTTCCCTGGGTGGCACATCAGTGCTCACTGAGCTACCGGCACACGGGGGCAGAAGGCAAATGCATATTGTCTGATCTACAAAGTTTTTATTTCAAACCCTTAGGTAACACCCCTGCTGGTGAACTGCCACTTGGCATCCTGCCCACAGGCTTAAACCAGTCCACTCAAGGAAAAACTCCCGCCACTGAACCTCGGGTGTCCCAAGGGGCATATAACCCACTAGTTCCACGGCCCTATAGGGCCACTGACTCTCTCTCGGCTCTCTCCCCCACATCCCCAGGGCTGGGAGCATGCCAAATACGAGCGGCCTCTAAGTCTTATCAGAAGAACCCAAGAAAATAATAACTAATGAGCCAACACTTTCTGAGTGCTTGCTATGTGCCCAGCCCTGACACTTTACATACATTATCACACTTAATCCCAAGTAGCATAAAATAAAGCTCACTTTAGAGAAAGGCGATGGGGTCCGCGTCAATCCCACCCCTCGGCCTTTGTGGGTGAGTCACTCTTGGACGGAAGCTGTTCTCTGGGCGCCTGCGCCCCCAGAATCCCTCAGATGTCTCAGCAGCTCAGGGACTCGGGGGCCCACACGGGGATGCTTTATCGCCCACATGTCTTCTGCCATTACCAGAGATAAATCCAGGTACTGTCATTACGGTAATGGCCTCTGTGACTAAGAGGAGTTAAATAGAAAGTCAGTGAATGTCACATATCTTGAAAAATCTATTCACCATGAAGTCACCTTCTAATGTGTTCTGAGGAAACAATAACATCCATTTTCACTGCAGACACTGCTCTCCATGGTAAATAATATCACTAGGTGACTCTATCCTGTGAGTCCCCAGAAATTGTTTCTAATTATTGTCAGAGGCACATCAATTACCAATAGAGCCTCCAGGCAGCCCTCGTCGTGGCTCTGATTAGAAACATGTTTTACTTCCATTTCTTCTGTCAAGCCTCTCAGCCCTCTACGTATTTAATTGCTCCGTCTTGGCTGCGGGCCTGCTCCGCTCACCCTCCTCCGTGAGCTGCGGCCCTCACGGCCCTCGCGGCCCTCACGGCTCAGTCCCGCACCTCACCTTCCGCGAGCAGCTCCTCAGCACCTGCCAACGACTCATTCTGTCCCTTCAAAACACAAGAGCTCCGCTGACCCACATTGAAGCTGATAAAACCGCCTCCATTGAAAAGCAGGCAAGCCAGCGGCGCTGGGCCGCGACCTGTGACAAGCACATCCCCTACATCCTCATCAAACCCCAGAGCATCCCTGCGAGGGAGGCACAATTACCGTCTCCATTTTACATCTGACAAAACCAAGGCACAACGAGGTCAAGTAACTCTCCCCGAGTCACAAAACCAACAGGTGGAGGACCGGCTGCCCCCCAGACGGAGTCGTCTTCGCTTCCATTCCTCTCAAGCCCTGTGGTGAGCCAGACTTGCTCTTTACTGTCCCTCTCTCTCCTTTCTCCGCACCTCTGCACCCCTCCCACTTAGTCTTGGAAGATTCTAGTTTAGTTGGACTCTTTCCAAAGCCACTTCTAGCACAATTCTTGGTGCTTTCAACATCCAACTAGACTCCACAGCGTTGGGCTTCGGGGAGTGCCACCATGTACACTACAACAGGAAGCTGATTCTGTTCTACCCCAAGTCAGCGGGTGCCCCCCCAAGTTCCTGCCGCTGCCTAGACATCACCACCAACTACAACTGTACTGTTTCAGACCCCCCCTCTCGGACCACGGCCTCTACTCTTTCCAGCTCATCCTTTCCAGCATCCCAGCTCCAACAGTTCTGGGGCCACACCAGGACCTACGAACCATGGTTCCTGGCACCTACCTTTTATTGTCTCTCACGCCTTCATGACCTCCTGTGCTCCTTACCCAACTTCCATGGGCCGTCATGGTGTTACCCCCTGAGTATACCCATCTCCACCCACTTTCCCTTCATTGTGCTCAGCTGGTAAAACCCAAAGCTGAGTTCAAGCCAACTGTCCCCTTCCTCCACGCCTATATGAGGGCAGCCAAGTGCAACTGAAGAAAACGACCGCCCCATCGGGTCTCCCTTTAGTTACCACAAACCTCACGTGGATCCCACGCTCCCCGGCAGCCCACCTTATCACCCACGTCCATTCACCTTCCCAGGACTCTTTCACCTCTTCTCCCTCCAAACCTCCAATACCTGTTTTTTCCCCTCAGGAGCTCACAGCTAATAACTTCACTTCCCACTCCACTGAGAAACTGGAGCAATCAGAAGAATAATGAGTTTCTACCGCCACACCTGCCCATCTTTCTGCATTTCTGCCCATGTGCTTTCCCTGCCCTCTTGTGGCTCTGGGTGGACTGTCTGTATGGTGTCTAAAGCCAACTCTTCTCCACTTTGCATGAGATCCCACCCCCTCCTGCCTTCCTACCCAAGGATGTTGCTTTAGTACCAATTTCCTTGTCTTAGGATCCATATGCAAACATGATGTTATTTCTTCGATCAAAAACACAAACAACTTCTGACTCCATATCTAAATCAACCTGCTAACTCCGTGTCTGTTCCCCCTTACAACCAAACTCCCTAAAATGATTGTCTTAATGCCCTCTCTCCCATCCTTCTGTCTTTTCTTGAACACATCCCAGGTAGGCTTCTGTTCCCTCCATCCCTTGTCAAGGGCACCAGTGACCTTCCATTGCTGAGTGTGGTGGTAAATTCTCATTCAAATGGAACTGCCAGTAGTAGTTGACTCAGGTGTTCACACCTTCCTTCTTAAGATGCTTTTTATCCTTCTATTCAGAACAAGGCTCTCACCAGTTGACCACCTCAGTTTCCTGCAGTTATTCCTTCCAGTTTCCTTCAACATTTAGCTGTTGCCATTTCCCAGGGTTTCAGATCTTTCCCTTCCTCTAGCTACAGTCATCCCGCGGGTGACAGGTCTGGCCTAGACCCCTCCTTTGCTATCCATACTCATGTAGTCAACCGGCCTCCTCACTGTTCCTGGGACACACCGAGCATACTCCTGCCCCCTTTGTGCCTACTGCTTTCTCTTCTTCCATTCATTCCCCCCACCCCACCCCCCACCCCGCAGGACTTGTCCCTGTCAGTGTCTACTAAAGTATCACCGCAGAAGTGAGTTTTGTATTTGCAACAACATGGATAGACAATCCTAGACGGTATTATGTAAGTGAAATAAGACACAGAGAGACCGTATGATCTCATTTATATGTGGAATCTAAAAAACAAATGAACTAACCAAATAGAAACAGACTCACAGTTACAGGAAACAAACTGCTGGCTCCCAGAGTAGGGGGGAGTTGGGGGCCTGGTGAAGTAACTGAGGGGATTGAGAGGTACAAACTTCCAGTTATAAAATAAGTAAGTTGAAGGGATGAAATGTACAGCATAGGGAATATAGTCAGTAATATTGTAATAACTTTGTATGGTGACAGATGGTAACTAGACTTATCGTGGGGATCATTTCATAATGTATAAAAATATTGAATCACTGATGTACACCTGAAACTAATAGGATATTGTATGTCAATTATACTTCAATTAAAAAAAAAAAGAAGTGAGCCCTTCACTGCCTAATTGGTCTAACATCGAACCAACATTACCTCCACCACCTGTTCTCTCTACCCCCCCTATGCCAATGTATTTTTCTCCATAGCATTTATCCCTATCCGGAATCTTATACATTCAGTTCCTTATTTATTTATATTTGTCTCCCTTCACTGGAACCTAAATTACAAGGAGAGCTTGGACTGCATTTTTCTTAGCTTCTAGAATAGTGCCAGGTTCATAGTGGGCACTCCCTTTAAGTGCATGTTGAATTAATGAATTTGGGATTCGAACCCATGCAGTCTAACTCTAATGGCATGGAGTCAGAACCCTTGCCACCAGGGTTTCCAAGAACTGTTGGAGAATAGGAAAGACTGGAGGTTCCACCGAGTAAGGGCAGAGCTCAAAGAACAAAAGCTGTTCATTATAACCTTATTTTTGTCCTGTCTGGCAGGTGAACCCAAGTTACATATCTGTATTATTATGAGATTCAAAACACCCTGTATCCTGAGAACATCTTGTTCGGCCTGACATATAACTGCATCCATAGATCACTATGGGTTTCTTCTGAGTCGTGTTTTTTTTTTTTTTTTTTTTTGAACTCAGCAGTTTCTATCCCAACTGCCATATGTTCACCCCACCGCCAAACCTGCCCTGAGGTCTCTCTCCCCATCTGAGCACACCTGTGCACGTCCATGGGTAAATGTGGCCCATGCAGACGGTGATATCTTGCCCTGCTTGGATGGGAAATGCATCTGTAACACTATAATCACAACCACCATCTGAGCAGAGCTATATAGAATCAGAACATTCATTGGTCTATTAAAATAAGGATGGGCTCTTCAGCCCTGCTTGCTCTTAAAAAAAAAAAAAAAAGCTAACTTTTTTTTTTCTTTGCATTCACCTAGATATTCATGCCAGGACTTGCATGAGAAAAACACTTCTTTCTGACCCCTGTAGTGATCAACTGATGCCTTGAAGCAGGAAATTTGATTGCCCTCATCTCAGGCTGAGTCTCTGTTTACCAATCACAAAATGACTCAACCCCTTTTTAAAAGCCAGCTGTGACCATTGACTCTGTGACCTCCTGTGGTGCTGAACTCAGTTTAAAAAATAATAATGATAAAATAACAAAGGTTATCGAAGCTATTCCTCCATTCCCAACCCTTTGGGGGCAGGAGGAAATAAAGCAAGTCAGCCAGACCTGAGGACTTGATGACACACATTCCCCTGCTCCAGAAGCTTCCTGTAACTTGTCCCACACCAGCAGTGACTTCCCAGTCGGCTCTCCTCCCCGCTGTTCCCCATCAGCAAGAGCATGCTGACACACAGGCTGATGAGCTGCACCGAAACTTATCGAGTGTGTCCTTCCTGCCTCAACCCTCACAGCCTGTCAGCCCCTGTTGTCACACGGCTCTTGCTCATTCACTCGCTGCTCACACTAATCTAGAAGATGATCAAAGAAAAACTCCACTGACTCACCCCTGCCTAGACCAGCACAGGGATTGGTCAAGCATGTGCATTAAATAGGACCAGATTCGAATCTATTCTTTTAACCCAGCTCACTGGCTCTCTCTCTCTCTCTCCCCCCCCTCCTCCCTCCCTCCCTCTCTCTCTCTCTCTCTCTCTCTCTCTCTCTCTCCCCCTCTCTTTCATTTTTCAAAAAATAAATAAATGAATTCTGGGTTGGCTGAAGATTTCAGCAATGTGACTGCTGTGCAGATGGATCCTGCTGAAGCTGGTGCTGGCTCTCTGGGGAGTAGCATGAAATGCTGGTTTTCAAAACCTGAGCAGCGTGTAAATGGCAGCTAAAAAGGAAATGCAGATTGGTGCTGAGTGTTAATTGTCTCTTCCTCTCTTCTTCACACACTTCAGAGACTGAATGGTGGCGGAAGACAGGGAAGCGGGCCTGCCCCCTCGTGGGGTGGGCTCTTTTCTTTCAAGCTGGACTGAGAGAATAACACCTAGAGTCCAAGTCAAAACATGGAATGGGATTTTTTTTTCTTTATTCTTTTTTTTTTTTTTCAAGTTCTCATCTGATGAAAGTCAGGGAGGTGGCACCAAGCTTGTAATGAAAGTAAGATTCTGCCGAGAATGAGTCGATGAGATGTGACACAGAAAGGAGAAGCAGGATGTCTTTGTTTTGAAATGACAGGCGATAAGCTATGGGGGTGCCTGGTGAGATTTTAGTCCATAACTAGGTAGCAACCTGTCAAATGCAGGCCCTTAAATGCATCACAAGAATTCTCACTTGAGATGATTTCAATTCCAGCTCCGTGTGTGTGAGTGTGTGAGTGCATGCACGCACGCAGAGCAAACATAATTGAATGCCAAAGCCACCGCCATGTCCTGTTAGGGGTACAACTGTAATCACACTGGGACGGGAGCTCCAATTCCCTCCTCTGCCTTCCTCACTTAGGCAGCACCAAGGTCAGCCTTAGGACCACAGCCCAGGCTCCGAGCCATTTATTTTCATCCCTGAAGACTCACGTTAGCTTTCTCCCGAGACGTTAATCAAGCAGATTCCTGATTGACTGTCTTTTCCTTTTATGTTTTTGCCTAGATGAAGGGGGATTATTTGAATTTGGGCAGTTTTGAATAAGAGGGGGGCCAATAGAGAAGCAACTGGGAAGACAGACTATCAGTTGGCACGGGGGGAAAAGAAGAATCTAGGATCTTTCTTTAAAGCCATGAAATCCCTGGGCCCCACCGGAAACCATTGTACCCTGTACCTGCTAATGCCTTATTTCTCCACGCATTTATGAAAAGGCTATGACTCCCTGCTGCTGTTGCCGGAGTGCCAGCTCCATTCTAGCTTGCCAGTTGGAGACGAAGATAGGCAATGACAAATGAAAACAAGTTTCTGTCTGGATCCATTCTCTCTTTCATAACCAGGAATGTATAGGTGAAATGGTCCCCACCCCTGCACTTCATTAGCATGACCAAGAAGAGCATGTGCTGAAAACTTTCCAAAAAAAAAAAAGGCTCTCTCCTGCTGCTGCCCCCAACTTAGCTGGACAGTGTGCTCTACCTTCCAGCTTCTCCTAGCCCCTTTCCTAACCAGGACAGAGAGAGTGAGCTCAGGCTAAGATGGGAAAACCATGAGCAGGATCTTGTTCCAAGTACAAAATGGCTTCGCTCTAGCTGTGTGTGTAAAGGAAGCAAAGAGTATCCTTTCAAGGAAAGGCAAGAAAGACAGTTTTGGGGTGGAGGGAAAACATCCAGGCTGACCCTCCCCCCCCTGAATGAGCTTCCCTGGCTAGAAATGGGCCTGAGGTTTGGGACACCGTACTGAGAAGCCAGACATCTCTCCTTAGAAGTATCTCCTAAGTCCGGTCCAGTCACTTACCTGTCACCATCTGGCTATTATCCAATTCTCAGACCTATTTCCTTCCCAAAAGGAGTGGCCTCACATGCATGTCACTGCAGACAGAATCAACACAGAGTCACGACTAATAAATGGGAGTAGTGGTGGCTGCCATTGAAGACGATGTTGGCTAATGGACATTAGGGAGTAACTCCTCTTCCCATCCCTGTATGCAGGGTAAAATCTGTGCCTTGAGGAGGAGCCCTAGAGTAGACATATATGCGCTTACAACCCACTCTCCCCAAAGGTGGAATAGGATGGGGGTAATATTTTATTTTCTCTCAACAGTAACTGGATTCCAGTGGTATGTTATATGTGAGCAAACAAAAGCCGCAGGCAAGGTCTTAAAGCTGTTTAAATGTCACTCACTGCCTAGTGAATGCAGAAGGGAGTTATTGTCACAGAGACAATGCCTCTGTTCAGTGATAAAGTTGGCAGACCCAACCATGTGGCTCACATGTAGCCTGATTCCAGGTTGACCATGGCAACCAAGAGATGACACAGCCACTACTGCCTGTGACAGTGCCATTGGTGACCAAAACAGAACCACCATAAACCAGTTCTCCAAATCCATGGGACAGAAATTACAATGGAGGTTATTTGGCAGGAGAATGTGATTGAGAGGACTGGTGGGGAAGGAGGGAGAGATTGATTGAGAAGGGTATGAAGTGATGGAAATGTTCCTGGAGTGATGGGAATGTTCTACATCTTGATTGTATGTGGGTTACACGAGTATCTGCATTTGTCAAAACTGATCAAACTGTACACTTAGCGTCTGTGCATTTCATTGTATGTAAATTATGCTCATTATTAAAAAAAAAAGCTATTGTTTCTCTTACAGGAAGCCAAAAGAGGGGCAATTCTGATACTCCTTATCTCCAACCTACTTTTCTGGTACTAGTTGGGAAAGAACAGCCCCAAAGTTCCATTCCTGGCTCACTATACCCCACGCTGTGCAGTGGTAGATGGCACCCAGGATTAGGAATCCCCCTGCGCTGGAAGCCCCCACCGCCCACCTCTACCACCACTCACCAAGTCTATGAGTTTGGAAAGTCCCTTGATCTCTCTGAGGCTCTGCTTCTTCATCTGTAAAATAGAGGGTAATGATCCCTGCCTACACTATAAGAACATTGGAGAAAACAAAAAATAAAGTCTTATAAGCTGGGAAGAGCTGCAGAAATACAAATTGTATACTGTGTCGAAAAGACCATCACTGTTTAGACCCATACCTGAAATGGACAAGCTCCTTGGTATAGTGTTAAAACTCTAATTGGACAATATGGTACAAAAACTCCCATAAACAAAGATACAACTAAATAGTCAAAAATGGTATGAAGCACTCCATGGTGTTCAGTCTTTATATAATGTTAGAACTCCTTATTTCTTTAATCATATGATCTATTCCAAGCTTTCACTGGCCTGAGAGGCAGGAAGTTTACTTTCAGTCAGTTTGGGGGTACCCTGATCAACCCCTGCATAGACACTGCCTTCTGATACCCTCAGATTAATTATATACTATGGTACTGAGAAATACATGTTCTATGCTCTCTCCACCACCCCTCCCACAGTGGAGATGGTCGAGTAAGATTTTACCACAGTGATGGCTTCTCTTTATAAAGTGGGGAAATGAGATGTTAACACTTGCTGGTAATAGTATACAAATATGTGTGCATAAACATAACATATGTAAACATATACACATATGTGTAAACATAATATTAGCAACATCTTCTCCAGCATTTAAAGCCTGTCACTGACAAATCACAGTACAAAATGAAAGCAAGGTAGACTTAATGGATACAAGTCATTTCAAGAAGCATGAAGTGAAAAGAAAAACACTCTCCTTAACTGTAGACAATCAGTACTTTCAGATTGGATGAGATGAGGGGGCTCAAAAATATGACATAAACAAATTCTGAAAGTAACTCGAGAGCTTTCTTCAATTATTAAAATGATTGTCAATGTGGGAGAAGAAAGAACAACCTTAGGATCATCCTAGGGAGAGAACAAAGACCAATCCATATAAGTCACAGAAGACATAGAGAACCTAAAAGTTTAAAAAAAAAAAAAAAGCATTTCAACAAAAGCTGTCTAACAATGGATTCAGCTTTTTTCATTGGTGATAGAAATTCCTCAACACTGGAGAGTGTCAAGAAGACTATGATAATATAATAGAGATTTGGACTCGAGGCTTTATACATTCAGTGTTTCTTTTTAATTAATTAATTTGTTTATTCATGAGTGATACAAAAAAAAGGCAGAGACATAGGCAGAGGGAGAAGCTCCCTATGGGGAGCCCTATGCAGGACAGCATCCCAGGACCCCAGGATCATGCCCTAAGCCAAAGGCAGATGCTCAACCACTGAGCCATCCAGGTGCCCTACCTTCAATGCTGTTTATCATTCTGACACTAGACAAAAGATTCAAATTTGCCAAAGTCTCTTCTTGAAATCATCAAGTATGTTTAAGACTAAATTGCTTTGGGAGAGAAGCAACAACATTGAGGAGACTTACAGCAGGGAGAAGGATTTAGACTCTACTGACTGGACCAGAGGTCCTATTAGGAGAGTGTCTGGCCATCCCAGGGACAGTATTTTGAAAGACTGTGGCTACTTTGGGCCACGGTGAGTTGCTGTCGGTATCCAAACAGTCTAGTTTAGTGATCTGAAAAACAACAAGAGGCTCTAGACATCATAAAAGATCCACACTGATCTGAAATTCCAGACAGTAGTAGGCATGCCAGTAAGAAACTCAAGCAGTCATTTTTCACTGTTTCATGATCCCATACCCCTTTGAGAATCTATGAAAGCTATAGTCCCTCTCTGCAGAAAAATGTACATTTGTGCAAACATTACACCATCATGCTTATAATTTCAAGGGCTTCTTTGAACCCCCCATAGTTCATTCAAGAACTACAGGTTCAGGGATCCCTGGGTGGCGCAGCGGTTTGGCGCCTGCCTTTGACCCAGGGCGTGATCCTGGAGACCCGGGATCGAATCCCACGTCAGGCTCCCGGTGCATGGAGCCTGTTTCTCCCTCTGCCTGTGTCTCTGCCTCTCTCTCTCTCTCTCTCTGTGACTATCATAAATAAATAAAAATTAAAAAAAAAAAAAAAAAGAACTACAGGTTCACATTACCAATCACCATCAATAGTTGTTACTGATGCTGTTGTTGAAGATGATGATGATGGACTGGCCTTCTTGTATAATTCAGTCTTCCCGAAGCCTAAACAACAACTTCTCAAAGACTGAACAACACAGTAAATAACGTTGCAATCCAACAAGTTCTAAAGTAGGAAGAAATCATAACCCATTTATTCCTCTCCTTAGTATCTTTCCACCCAATGATAGAACAAAGAGAAGCCAGAGAAGCAGGTAAAGCTATTTCAAAAGATAGCTCTCTGTGCTCCCAGGGAAACTACAGTATAGGCTGAACCTGAACCATCTAGAGACCCATACACAAATATATTTTCTGTATACTATTCACAACCACGGATTGATCAACTATTCCCACTTCCCAGTTTAGCTCTTCTTCAGGCTGGCCCTGGATGCTGTGCCCAAATAGGTCCCCAGAGATTACTTGCTCCATTATTTTAAGTGTCTTTGCCTGGCATCTAAACCAATTTCAGGTCCTCACCAAAAGAACAGTAAACATGGCGTGTTAGTTATAGGTTGCTGTATAAGTAATTACTCCAAAACTTAGCAGCTTAAAACAGTAAACAGTTATTATCTCACAAATTTTGTGGATCAAGAATGTGGGGACAGATTAGCTAGAAGCCTCTATCTCAAGGTCTCTCACAAGGCTACAATCAAGGTGCTGGCTAGGACGAGCAGTCTCATCTGAAGGCTTGACTGAGGGAAGATCCACTTCTAAGCACTTCACACAGTCACAGGGAGAATTAAGTTCCTCAGAGTATTCATTCTGAACTAAAGCCTCACCTCCCCACTGGCTGCTGACCAAAGGCCTCCCTTGGTTCCTTGCCACATAAGCCTCTCTATCACCTAGCTCACAGCATGGCAACTCTCTTCCCTCAGAGCAAACAAGCAAGAGAATGAAGGAGGGCAAATAAGGTGGAAGTTACATTTTTCTGCAGCCTAATCTAAGAAGTGACATCCCATCTCTTTTGCCCCATTCTATTCATTGTAAGTGAGTCATTAACATCAGCCCACACTCAAGGGGAAAGGATTATACAAGGGCATGAATACCAGGAGGTGGGCATCATGGGAGCCATCCTAGAGACCATCGACCACATATGACTTCATATTCTGGCTTGGCCACTTATTGTAGGATCTCAAGCAAGTAACCCAACCTCCCCCAGCCTTGGTTTTCTCCTCTGTGAAGTTAGAGTAATAAAGCCTAATTTGCAGGGCTGTGATGAAGATTCAAGATACCAAATGTAACTCCTACAGCTCACCAACAAAAAGGTGACAACTCCATTTAAAAATGTGCAAAATTGCTTGACTGAGCAATTCTCCAAAGAAGATATACAAATGGCCAATAACACACAAAAGGATGCTCAACATCATTAGTCATTAGGGAAATGCAAGTCAAAATCAAAATGAGATGCCATTTCATAAATACGAAGTTGACTATCATTTTTTTAAAAGGAAAACGAGGGTTGGTAAGGATGTAGAGAAATTGAAACCTTTGTACAGAAGAGGTAAATTCATAGAAGCTATCAGGGACTGGTTACCAGGGACTGGGGGGAGAGAGGAATGGAAAGTTATTGCTCAAGAGGTACAGAGTTTCTGTGTGGGATGATGAAAGGGGTTTTAGAGACAGAGAGTAGTGTTGGTTACATGGCATTATGAATGTAATTAAAACCATTAATCTGTACTCTTAAGATGGTAAATTTTATGTTATATCTATTTTACCACAATTTAAGAAAAAATAAATATGGTATAGTATGGTAGTTGCTCAACAAATTATAGAATTAAATACTTAACCATCAGCAGAGGCCATCCAGGCAATAGTATGGATGCCTTGGACAATGGTCCTGCCAGATCTTCGATGTGAAAGAGGTTGTAAGGGGGAGGTCAGATTTGCTTCCACCAACAGTTACTTCCCTGGTTGCCATTTTTTGGAGCTCTATATTTTCCACAAATTCTCAGCTCTAATAATCTGAGAAGGGATTAGGGGGAGGGACTACCATACTGCCTACAAAAATTTAGGAGATAGACATACACTCAGTCTTAGGTAAAATTTATACAAAAGCAAAATTTACCTTCATGAGATCATCCTTTTTTCACTTCTGTTTCCCTCAGGATTTGAAGTGATTTCACAGCGTTCTAAAGTTACTCATCTGTCTCTCCATAGTAGCTACTTCCCTACAGCAATCTGTGGTTAAGGCTCAGACTTAAAGCCAGGTGTTCTGAGGTTCAAATCCTGGCTCTGCTGCTCCTTGAGACAGTGATCATGAGCTGGTTACCCAATTTCTCTGATGCTTCAGTCTCTTTCTCTGTAAAATGAAGATAACAATGCCTAGCTCATAAGGTATTATAAAGCATAAATGAAATTATGCATATAAATTATTTAGGAAGGGGCCTGACACATATCAAAGTGTACATTAAATGGCAGCTAATATTATTTTAGAGCACTATTACTTTCCTACCAAAGCTTATAAACATCTGTCTGTGCAACTTTAAATGAGAGAATTATTTAACTTTAGTTTCCAGGTACCTGATGCATAAAACACACCATTCATTTCTCCATGCAAATATGTAATGGACACTTCCTATGTGAATGGCATTCAACTGTACTATTATGCAATCTTGCTTTGTTCAACTAATGAAGTGGGGGCAGGGAAGGGAGGGAGGGAGGTGTGAATTGAATAATAGCCATGACTGAAGTGACTGTAAGAATTAGGTGAAATCCCCAAAGCAATTAAAATCTCCCAGGTAGTTTCTAGTGTCCAGATCACCTTACACTTACAAATGTTTTTGAAAAGTCAATATGACTGTGCCAACATCTTTAGATAAAACATAGTACTTCCTGAGTATGACTAATTATGAACACTAAGTCTGTTCTAACCTTTCTTAATAGGAAATAAGACTCATTTTGGTACTGTTTATGATGATTATCTGATAGCTAGACCAGAAGGCAAAGAACACCTGTTTGAGTGTTCAAATTGTGTAACACTCCAACAGATAGCTTTTCCTTTAAAAATATAAAGAACTAGCAGAAGAAAGAGAGTTGAGCATATGAATGCTTCAGGTTCTGAGAGCATGCCATAGGCCATCCCATCACAATTCAAATTTCTTCTACAGGGATAATTTCAAATTATTTTAAAACAGGTATTTTCAGTTTCACATGCTGATTGTTTCAAATAACTGATTGTAATCAAATAATTGCTTAAAAAAATGTTCTAATACCCTGTTCATGCTCCCTTCCACCAGAATATTCTAAAGTCATTAGACAATATTTGTCCTAGTTCTTTAATCCTTGCTCTTCAAAATGTAAAATACCTAGCCATACAGCTGGGAGGGTGGGGAGTGGACCTCTTTTTTGATTCATTCATGCAATAAATTCAATAAATATTTGTTTATACAATATTTAGTCATTGAGTGCCTGCTATGTGCCAGGGAGAACACAGTAACATGTTCTCCCACTACCACCCATAATAAAAGTAGAGGTAATTAGAAGAAAGTATGGATGATCATTAAGCTTCCATTTGAACGATTCCAGTGATAACCCACTATATATGTGGGGTCAAACTCAGTATTGGCAAGATCTAATTGTTAGAAAGTTAATTCATATATTGAGCTGAGTACAGGCAAGGCTTAATTCCAACATGATATCTGGCAGAAGTTGCCCTGCCAGGCAAAAAGTCAGAAACATTGCTAAGGTCATCCCATACCAAACACAAGAGAGAAATCCTCTGTCACAGAGGCAAAATTGCCTGTAGAGTTTGCTCCTGGCTCCAGCAACTTCTTCATTCCCTGAAGTCCTTCAATAGCTCTACAATAATAACACAGATTTACAAGATAAGTAAACTTTCACTTTATACTTTTTTTTTTCCATTTTGCACTTGGGGGTTGAGAAACTGACCACATCAACCTCTTAAAGACGTCATTCCAACTCTTGCTTTAAAGCAAGCTAATAAAATGTCAAACATAAACTGACTTCCTAAAGATGAGTAAGCACAGGAAAATTACTGTCTTTAAAAGATTCTGTGATTCAAAAGAAAAGAATTTGGTTCCAATTCTGCTTATGACAAAGTAAGTTCCACCCAGACTGATTCTCTTGCAGATGACAGCTGTAAACTTTGCACAAAATACCAAAAGTGAACTATCTGAAGGCACTGGAGAATGAATAAAAGCAGGTAGCTTCTGGAGGAGTGTGAAAGGAATGAGCACATGTCAAATTTCCCCTTTTTATGGTGGTGAGCTAGAAGGCAGACTGCATTGAGTAACTGCTCAGAGCAGCTACAACTCCAATAGAATATCATATTCTGTCTCGTCTGAAGAACCAGATGACAGTGTCGGAGACCTGCAGCCACTGGAAATTGAGGGATGGATCCCAGGGAAAAAAGAAGCCAGAGTGGAAGGACCTCAAATTCCGTGTATAAATTCAGTCTAAATCTCTGGCTCACTCCTGAACCACACACATTTATGGGGCAAACTCCAACTAAAGATAAAAGAAATGAATTAAAATGTGAGTTGCCACCTAAAAGACAGAATTTGCATTTTAGCACAATTAGGTTACTTGCCAAATTAAATAGTACCAGCAAAATAAATTTGTAGAATATAACAGAATCCATACCTACCATTTGCAATATCGGGGATGAAATTACTCGACACACATAGAACCGAGAAAATGTGACTTATTTCCAAGAGAAAAATAAATGAAAAACAACTACCAAATGGCCCAAATTTTGGATTAGCAGCTATAATAATTATGCTTGACGAGTTAAAGAAAATCATGCTTGCAAAAAAAAAAAAAAAGATAGGAAACCTCATCAGACATATAGAAACTATATTTTAAAGACCAAATGTAAATTCAAGAACTGAAAAATTAAAACATTTTCTTAGGGATGCTTGGGTGGCTCAGTAGTTGAGCATATCTGCCTTCATCTAAGGGTGTGATCCTGGAGTTCCAGGATCCAGTCTCACATCCAGCTCCCTGCAGGAAGCCTGCTCTGTCTCTGCCAGTGTCTCTGCCTCTCTCTGTGTGTCTCTCATGAATAAAAAAATAAAATCTTTTTTAAAAGGTCATTTTTTAAAAAATCACTGTGTGGATCTACAATAGAATGGAGATGACAAAGGAAGAATAAAGATGAGTCAATAGAAATTGCTATCTGAAGAAGTAAGAAAAAGTATTGGGAGAAAAAAATAAGTAAAGTTTTCAAAGATCCATGGGACAATACCAAAAGGTTTGACACACATATAATTAAGTGTCTCTGAAGGAGAAAAGTGTGAAAAGGGGTAATAAAAATATTTGAAAAAATAATGCCCTAATGTTTCCTCATGTTAGTGAAAAACGTAACTTTACAAACTCAATTTTAGGCACATTCAACTCTAGGCAGAATAAATACAAGAAAAATCATGGGTAGTAGTATTATAGTCAAATGGCTAACTATCAAAGATAAAGAAAGAATCAATCACTTTAAAGTCCTGAAAGGAAAAAAAGAAGTCAATCCAGGATTCTATGTCCAACAAAAATATCCTTCAAAAAAGAAGACAAAATAAAGAAAGTTAAAAGAATTAATTGGCAGTAGATGTGAACTATCAGAAAATATAAAGGAAGTTCTTTAGGCTAAAGGAAAGTGAAACCAAAAATCTTCAGCAAGAAATAAAAAGCATTAGAAACGGTTAATACTTGGTAAATATATATGACTACTTATTCCTCACACTTCCTTAAAATACATCAAATTGCTCAAAGCAAAAACAATAGCATTATCTTGTTGGAGTTTATAATGTATGTAGATGAAATACATATAACCACCATAGCCTAAAGAATATGGTTGGGAATAAACGGAACTTTATGGTTGAAATATTTTTACATTTCATGTGAAGTGAATATTGTTCATGTTAATATTAATTCTAGACAGATGATGAAAAGTTACAGATATATATTATAAACCCTATAGCAACCAATAAAATGTGATACAAATACATGTTGCTAAAAGGCCAATAAAAAATTAAAATATAATTCTAAAACACATATAAATAATCTGAAAGAAGAAGACCCCTCAACCAGAGGGGGAAAAAATATCTTCTTTAAAGGAGGAATTTCCCTTGTTTCTTTAAGAAGTCTCAAGAAAGAACATTTTATTTAGGAAACTAAAACCATTAATAATAAAGAGAAAGCAGTATAAAAGGAAGAAAGATTTCATGGAGACTTAAAACAAGTAAACCATTATTATGAGAATTAAAAACATCCATAAAAACAAATGAATAACAGATTGAATATTGCAGAAAGCTGAAGGACAAAATTGAAAACATTTCAATTACAGGAAATTGCAGTGATGGTGGCATTTAGGGGGGAAGCATAAAAGGGAAGATGCAGGAAATCTTCTCTAGGAACAAGGGTCCTGGAAAGCAGGATTGGGCCGAGGAACAAGTTGAACTATGCTGTATCTCGAAGTCCGCTTCCCAGGGAAAACCACCTACAATACTGTCTAATAAAAAAAGAATTGCTATTCACTATTTCTAGAAGTAATGGCAATGCCAAATACAATTCTTTAGTCACAAAGATAATAAATAATCTAAAAGATAACAAAAATAATCTGAATATAAGATGTCCAATTTTATTTTTTAAAAATGTTTGGTTTCTAAGTCTCCACTTTATTTTTTTTATTTTTAAAGATTTTACTTATTTATTCATGAGAGACACACACAGAGAGAGAGAGGGACAGAGAGAGAGAAGTAGAGGGAGAAGCAGGCTCCATGCAGGGAGCCAGACGTGGGACTCGATCCCGGGTCTTCAGGATCATGCCCTGGGCAGAAGGCAGGCACCCAACCACAGAGCCACCCAGGGATCCCCAAGATGTCCAATATTATTAATAAAATCTAGGACTTGAGAGAAGAGACAGGAAAGAAACAAAAGAATGATAAATTTCTCACCTAACACAAAGGTTGTCAATATATATGTCTTGTCTTCTTAAATAAAAACTATGAGATATAATTTTATTTCAATGTGTCAAAAACAATGACCTAAAAGGAAACCTTAGGCATCACTGAACTTCAGAAAACAATTTCTTTGAAACAAGAACTAATCCATCCAAAAATGTTTTCTTTGATGTTAAAAAAATTAAGAAAAAACATTAAGAGGGTTAAGTGGTTGTGTGAGAGTTTTTCAATATGTGTTTCTTAATGGGCATGAGTTTAAGTTTCCAAGAAGTAACACTTCATCAAATGTCTGTTAAGCATCTGAAGATACCACTAAGATTAAACAGCAAGAACAAAAGTATTTTTTTATTTAAAAAGAGAACAAAGCTTGAAACTTTGGAGGAAATTAATAGGGACAGGTTGTCCTGAAAGAAACATAGCCTATAAAAAAGACAAATTAATTTCAAGAGGGAAAACTAAACACATTACAGGAATATTATTAAATCTCACAATTATGACAAGCCCAAAGAAACGACACAAGAATACAAAACATCAGTTGGTCCTCTTCATCTTCGTGAAATATCTGAAATTTTGCTTCATTATTTCAGAAAATTCTGCTTTTCCATCTATTGCTCAAATCATATAGTGTAATTTACATCATTGTTATAACATGACTTTCTCATGTGCACTTAGTATTCTCTGAATATCGAATTGTATTTCTCTGTTGTTGCTGCTCTTGTCACTTCTCATTCATCACCTTCTTGTCATCAGTAACATGCTTTGTACTCCCAGGTTCCTAACAATCAACTCATAATGTACATGCCTCTCTTTAAAGACATTCTTCATGGCTATTCTGATTTACGTTATAATTTGGACTGTTTAATTTTTGGCCTGATAATCAGCTGTTAAACCAAGAAATTTTTAAATGTCACTCAGGGGTTAGTTCCAATAGTTATTAACTCCCTATAATGAAGGGGAGTGTTGGAATCATTACAAAATGACCCAGAACTGATCCAGACATTAAATTTGACAGATAAGGACATTAATATCATCACTACAATTGCATTCTTTTTTTTTAAGATTTTATTTATTCATGAGAGACACACAGAGAGGCAGAGACATAGGCAGAGGGAGAAGCAGGCTCCCTGTGAGGAGCCTGATGTGGGAGTTGATCCAGGGACTCTGGGATCACACCCTGAGCCTAAGATGCTAACCGCTGAGTTACACAGGTGTCCCTTAAACTGCATTCTTGATGCAGAAAGTTAAGTACAGGCATGCAAAGGGGAAAAACTGCATTTCTAGACATGGAAACTATGATTTGGGATATGAAAAATGTATTGAATGGGATTAATGGCAGGTTAGACATCACAGAAAAAGATTAGTAAATTTGACATTAAAAACAGAAACTATAGGGAAGCCTGGGTGGCTCAGTGGTTGGGTGTCTGCCTTTGGTTTGGGGCGTGATCCTGGGGTTCCGGGATCCTGTCCTGCATCGGCCTCCTGCGGGGAGTCTGCTTCTCTGTCTGCCTGTGTCTCTGCCTTCTCTCTGTGTCTCTCTTCTAAAAATATTTTTAAATATTTTTTTAAAAATAAATAAATAAAATCTTTTAAAAATATTTTTAAAAACAACCAGAAACTATCAGAAACAAAACACAGTGTGAATTTTTAAATATTTATTTAGGAAGAGAGAGAAATAAAAGTCAGCCAGATTGGAAAAAAATAAAACTCATTATTTTCAAATGACACAATCATCTCTCTATAAAATCCAAACACATCTACATTTAAAAAGTACTAGAACTGGTAAGTGCAAAGTTGCAAGATATGAGATCAGTATATAAAAAGCAATTATATTTCTATATACTACCAACAAGCAACTAGAAATTGGAATTATAAAATATCATTGCCAATAGCATTGAGAATATAAAATACTTGGGCAGCCTGGGTGGCTTAGTGGTTTAGTGCCACCTTCAGCCCAGGGCATGAGCCTAGAGACCAGGGATCGAGTCCCACGAGCCTGGAACCAGGGATCGAGTCCCATGTCTGTCTCTCTGCATGGAACCTGCTTCTCAGTCTGCCTGTGTCTCCGCCTCTCTCTCTGTAGGTCTCTAATGAATAAATAAAATTAAAAATCTTTTTTAAAAAAAGAATATAAAATACTTAAAGATATAGCTGACAAAAATGAAATATCTATACACTAAAAAGTACAAAATATTGCTGTGAAAAACTAAGACCTAAAAAGTGAAGAGCTATATCTTTATTCATGTGTTGAAATTTTCAATATTGATTTATAAGGAAAACCCCAAATTGATCTATGGAGTACATGTAATTCCAATCAAAATCCCTGCAGACTTTTCTGGTAAAAAGTAAAAACTAATTCTGAACTTTGTATGGAAATGCAAATACAAAGTACCTACCTAGAATAGGCAAACAACTTTGAAAAATAAGAGAAGTCTGACACTACCTGAGCTCAAGCCTTATACACCCAGAGTAATCAAGACACTGTGGTCCCGGTGTCAAGATAAACAGAGTAATGGAATTAAAGAGAGTCCAGAAACACAGCTATACATATAAGGACACTTATTTTTGACAAAGGGGCAAAACCAATTCAGTGAAGAAAAAAAATAGCTTTTACAACATATAGTAGTACAAAAAAATATGAACTCCAATCTAGGTCTTGTACCATAAACATAAATTACCTCAAAATGTATCATAGACCTAACTATACAACCTAATATTATGAAACTTCTAGAAAAGAAGAGGAAGAAGGAAGAAGAAGAAGAAAGAAGAAGAAGAAGAAGAAGAAGAAGAAGAAGAAGAAGAAGAAGAAGAAGAAAGAAGAAGAAGAAGAAGAAGAAGAAGAAGAAGAAGAAGAAGAAGGAAGAAGAAGAAGGAAGAAGAAGAAGGAAGAAGAAGAAGAAGAAGAAGCAGAGAAATGAGCGCTCAATGAAGTGTTCAGCAGTGTCTGACACCCGCCACGCGGTCACTGTAGGCGTTCAGAAGCCCCTCACACTACAGTAAAACAGCTCTGAGAAGCACAAAGCATTTGCTGGTCACGTGGTGGCTCCAATGCAAGCAAAATACAGTTTATTGGTTCCAAGTCCTGTGCTTTCTTTCAGCCCACTTTATCGCCTTAATCCAGTTTGTGTATATTTTGAATTGTGTGCATGGCCTCAAAACTGAAATCAATCACGAAGTCTCAAGTGTGGTTAATCCACAAAGTGCGCAAATACCTAACCTCACCTGAATCTATCTTGAGGAAGATTACCAGTAGAAGGCCTTGGTATGATTATTTGATAGAACCAATTATTGTACATAAAACATTTACATATATAATATATATAATAAAGGAACGTAAGATCAAAAAAAAAAAGAAGAAGAAGGAGGAGGAGGAGGAGGAGGAGGAAGAAGAAGAAGAAGAAGAAGAAGAAGAAGAAGAAGAAGAAGAAGGAGGAGGAGGAGGAGGAGGAGGAGGAGGAAGAGGAGGAGATGATGATCTTTGTGCCCTGGGTTAAACAAAATTTCTTATAAGTCACCAAATTACAATCCACTGAAAAGAAAATGTTGATAAATTGGACTTCACCAAAGTGTTCAACTTTTGCTCTTCAAAAGACACTATTTAAAAAATGAAAGACAGACACAGACTGGAAAAATATATTAGCAAAGCAAGTACCAGGTAAAATACTTGTATCCAGAATGTATCGTGAACTTTCAAAACTCAATAATCAGAAAATAAATGCTCAATATAAAATGAAGAAAAGATTTGAATGGACACTTCACCTACATGAAGATAAACGGCTGGTAAATAAGACATGAAAATATGCTCAATATCATTATTCATTAGGAAAACACAAGTTAAAACCACAATGAGTGGGACACCTGGGTGGCTCAGGGGTTGAGCGTCTGCCTTTGGCTCAGGTTATGATTCCAGGGTCCTGGGATCAAGTCCTGTATCAGGCTCCCTTCAGGGAGCCTGTTTTTCCCTCTTCCTGTGTCTCTCCTCATGTCGCTCATGACGGCTCATGAATAAATAAGTTTATTTATTTATTCCCATGAATAAATAAATAAAATCTTTAAACACACACACACACACACAATAAGCTATCACCTCACATCTATTGAGACAACAAAATTAAAAAGATTGGCCATACAAGGATCAGTAAGGTTGTGGCAGAGCTAGAACTTTCACACACTGTAGTGGGAATGTGAAATAGTATCACCTCTTTAAAAATAATTTTATTATAAGACTTTTATAGTATAAATAGAATTTTTTTCTATTTAACTCTTTGGGCAACTAAGGTATTTTATTGTGAAACATCATCTTATAAAATTATTATAAAATAATTTTATTATAAAATTGTTTTATAGTATAAATGGAAATGTTTTCAATTTATCTCTTTGAATCCTAATTGCAATGACCAACACTGCAATACACTAGCTATACCCACCCCACTTTGAATTAACTTTAGACTGGAAAGCAAAAGTATCTCGATTTTTCAATCAGAAGGCCACTAACTTTTAAAAGTACTTTATGTCTTATCATCTCTCTTTGTCAGTTTCTGTTACTACATGAGCAAAAAAGACTGCTATGGAACTTAGTTACTTTGCTTAGTCAACTTGTGAATAATTGAAGTCTTTCCATAATGTACATTTTATTGACTATGTGATTACAAACAATTAACTTTGCCTCATTTGACGTTCATGCTTTTACTAGGGTGCATCATCATCTTTGGACATATCAGCTTAGCATCCCTTAACTAAACTAGGGTTGTATATACTTGGCGTCTATTTTACAGAGACTTCTGAAAGTATCTCCTAGTTGTTGAAAATAAGACAAAAATAAAACATAAGTTTTATTACATGAAATAACATTCTCCTTCTTAGAATTCAGGAGGTCTTCCACCAGAAAGGGCTTTACTGGTATTTAGTAGCAGATTCATAACCCCGTGCATTGCCCCCCCTTCCTTACCCACCTTTTTTCCCTTCCTGCATGCTCCCCAAAAGGCCTGAAGCACTTGACAAGCCTCTGGCTCAGCCTCAAGTGGTTCCTTTAGAAGAAAAATCACTAATGAGTAGATTAGAGCTGATTGGAGATACCTGCCTGGGGTAATTTCCTAAGAATTGAGAGCAGACAGGCTTCCCCAAGTCTTAGGAGTTGTTCCTCTTTCAAGAAGCAGATTTTGCTCTGAACATTAGTGGCAAATGACTTGAAAGCAAGAAGAGACTTTGTTTTCCTTGAGTGATTTCAAAAGAAAAAAAGCAGGAGTTGGGAGAGGGGTGCCTAGGTGGCTCAGTCAATCAAGCATCTGACTCTCGATCTTATTCAGATCTTTGTCTCAGGGTCACGAGTTCAAGTCCCACATTGGGCTCCATGCCCAGTCAAAAGAAACACACGCACACTCAAAAAACAAAATAATAATAGACTTTGCAATATGCTCCAAGACCACGTTAGTCTTTCCTGTGGAAGGCAAGGTAAGAAGTGACTTTTGTGAAACAAGACAACATGCCTTCCTTCAAAGGAATGGAGAAAAGCAGGTAGTCGATCACTGCAAGGTCATCCCATGGAAAGCTGATGACAGAATGTACTAAGAACTTGTGAGATCGGAAATGCTGGCATTCCTGACATGTCTTCAGAGGTGTAGAGGACAGAAAGCACAATGGATTCAGGATCCAGGGGAACCTGTCAGGTTTTGAAACACAACTCGACAAAAAAAAAACCACCAGTTGGATAGAAATATAATGAGTAAACTGATTCTAAAATATTGACTTGGAGAAGGACAAAAGTCACACTGTCATTTTGGGATATCCTTTAGGACATCCTACCTCAGTCACTGAGGTGACCAGGGATGGAAGCTGATTGACACCTTAATCATAGTCTACAAATCAAAAATCAGAATACATGATTGGACAGATATGAATTTACTTATAGGATAGAATATTTTAAATTAGAACTGACTGAGAGAACCCAGAATCTGTAATGGAAGAGGAATAGGGCAACAAGACAATCTAAGTTGTATCTATTTAGTGAACGCAACAAAAAAGCTAACATTCAAACTATGCATGTGCATTCATTTATCCACAGAAAAACTGAATAAATGAAACTTAGGATGCTTATTTTAAGATTTTTTTTCTAGACTTTGATGTTGTATCCCACTATGTCTTTAAAATATAAAGGACTCCAAGGCTTAGATACACACGAACCCCAAGAACAAGAGGTGCAAGTGTTTGAGAAAGACTTCAGTTAGGATACCAGGGTGTTCACCTTCTTCCTGCCTTCCCACCCCACTTCAGCCTGCCAAGCCAGAAGAGGCTCTCAGACACACTAGGGATGCTCTGCGGTGGTCGAGCTTGAGAAACAGAAGTCCAGTGTAGGTTCGGTTGACTCAGGAACCCTTCTGAGAGGTAGGAAGAGGGAGCCTTCCAAGCTGGAGAAGTAGCCTTTCCTCAGTCAACTCAGCCACTGTCTCCAACCCTACATGGAAGCATCAACTGTTTGTTATCCTCTTTCATTCCTCTTCTCATTTTAATTATTTTAATATCAGCCTCTCAACTTCCCTAATGATTTTCCCCACTTCCAACTCAGAACCAAACACAGAAAGCCAAGTATGCACCCCTAACCAATCACACAGGACACCCCACTCTGGCCTAGGTGGAGCTTCCCCATGCCAACAGCCTCCTATCAGGGCACACCTAAAGCTTTCCCCCATTTCACTATAAAGCTGCCTGTCTTTGAGTCTCTGCCACAACTAGTGACAGTGGCTGACTCCCTTTCGCTTAGAGAGCTTTTAATAAATAACCCTTGGTTTGCCCATTTGGTTGGTCTTTCTTTCCACAATACACTTACTTTTGTTTGGAGAGCTCAATGTTGTGGTAGAGCTTCCATAAGCAATTCAGAGAAACCAGCACATTCTTGATAAGTGAGCCCAGCTCTGTCACTGTCCTGGAAACTCTGTTTCCCTCATGGCCGCATACAATCTAATGTTAAGTCGTGTCAACTCTATATCCAAAAACGTAACCCACAGGTAATCACTTCTCCCCCATCTCCAGTACCACCATTGGACTCCAAGGAACTCCAGTGTGCTTCTGGATTGCCACACTGGCCCCTTCGCAGGCCATGATTCCTCTCTTCCTCCTCTTGTGACCCATTCTTGTATACAGCAGCCAGAGGGATCTGCGTCTTAAATACATCATTTCTCTGTTTAAGCCTTCAAACGTCTTCCTTCCCACTTAGAATAAAATCCAAACTCCTATACCATCTGGCATATTCCCTCTCCAGTCCCACCTTGTCCCACCCCTCCTGTCATCCACTACACTCCAGTGACACTGGCCTCCTCAAATGTGCCAAATATGTTCCCATCTCAGGGCCTCTGCACCAGCTGTTCCCTCTGCCAGGAATGCTCTTCCCCCTGACCTTTGCACGGCTGGCTGCTTTCTGTCGTTCAGATGGTCGCTTAGCCATCATCTCTTCAGAGAAGCAAAGAAAGCACCTACTCTGTTGTAGTCACCCAATCACTGTCACATCCCCCAGTCCTACCTCTCTCTGCCTAATGCTAATCACTACCTGGAACTTTCCTTTGTTCGCTGGTTTTATTCTCTGTCTCCCTTATCAGAGCAGGGATTTGTCTGTCATGATCAACCGCTGGATCCCCCAGCCTAAAACAGGCCTGGCATTGAACTGGTGCTCAGTAAGTATTTGTTGGACAAATGAATGAATGCACGCACGCATGACTAAGTGAATAACTGAATTGCCTGAGACTTTGGACTCTAGGATGTGAAATTCTTCTCCCTTACTGCACGCCTAGCTCAAACCTTACTCTGAGGCACTGGCGCAAATCAATTCCCAGCTTGTCTGGGGAGTCTTATTCCACTCAGAAGATGTGCCTTCCCCCTCTCACGCACAGCGCTGTCTGTAGGGTTCCTTTGGATTTAAACACATCCTACCTGGACGCCTCTCCCTTGTAGCCAGCTGCCCCGTCCTGTTCAATTCGTCCCCTGCTTCTTGGTTCAGCACATGCGCAGATTCAGCCCATCCAAACACATTTCTTTGTACCTTCTATAAAACAGTGCCATAAACATAGTGGAGACTCAACTAGTTTGTTGAATACATTTTTTAAATGCATATCAAGTAAAGTTAGGATAATATAATGCTAAGTTGTGCAGGACCAAGCCAACAAGAAATGAAGCTAAAGAGGCGACCCCCAGAGCACGTCCTTGGGTCCACATGGATTCCCTGTTGGTGTAAATAGCCCACGTTTCCCATTGCCCATTCACTGGTTTGCTTTGTACAAAATCAATTTCATCTCTCTTTTTTATTTCTCTCTCTCTCTCTAAGTTGCCTTCTGTGCTCCACAGGCAGTGCTATGGATGGCCTGGGATAATACTCACTGAGGATACGCTTATATGCCCTGTGGGCAGCCAGCCAGGAATTGCAGTTTGAATGACATTTTTTTTGCTTGGCAAAAAAAGAGTTGCCTCACCACTTCAGAGCTCAAACACCAGTTCACCTGGTTGTTGAAGGCTCCTTGCTATTTTATTGAAATTATACTCCTGAAAACTCATAGAGTAGGCACTCCCCTAGAGCCTGGTTTGTGATACTGGCTCTTTCTAAAGTATGTAAAAGAAGTAAAATAATGTTCTTAGGAGTGAATTTTCAAAAAGGATCAGCAATTCCACAGGTTACTCCGGCTTTTTTCCCCATCTGCTGTGACAGCAGGTGTGATTTCACAAGCCCACTCCCATCAATCATTCTCTCCAACCTGTCTCTGGTGCCTGACAAGGTGTTTATGTGCGTAACATGGAAACCATCACTGGATCTTGCGAGCAAATAAGGCTGCCTTTCAACAATACTCCAAAGGAAAAGTTCCATGGAAACTAGGTGCTGAGTGCAGGTAGGTGATTCATTTAATCACCAGTCTCACCTTCTTCCAGGGGTTGCAAACTCAAAGCCCTTCAGGGGCAAAACAAGTACTATGAGACTATGAAGTCTCCTTATGTAAAACAACAGTGAGAGGGATGCCTGAGTGGCTCAGTGGTTGAGCATCTGCCTTTGGCTCAGGGCGTGATCTCAGAGTCCTGGGATTAAGTCCCACATCGGGCTCCCCGCAAGGAGCCCACTTCTCCCTCTGTCTATGTGTCTCTCATGAATAAATAAATAAAAATCTTTAAAAAATAAAAAAATAAAAAATAAATAAAACAACAGTGATAACACTGTGATCTAAGTGGATAGTGCATGCTCTATAGCAAAAGTACTTGCATTCACTTTACATGAAAATGAGCTGACTAAACCCAAGTTTTCCACAGGCATAATGTGGCCACCAGTGTTCCGTCTTGATGCCTCTACTAAGTCAGTATTCTAGCCTGAGGCCCAAGCACTCATGCTTTTCAGAGGATTTTAGCACTCAAAATTATAGACAATGGGAGCTGGAAATGATCTTAGATGCTGTTTATTCCAAATTCATTTTTTCCAAGAAAGGACACTGAGGCCCAAAAGATTAATAAGCCAGTCAAAAGGAACACAGCAAACGTAGCAGGATTAAGACAAGACTTTCATCTCAGACTCCAAGTCAGCTATTTGCTCTTGCTCTTCCTAACATGCTAATAACAACTTCATGCTTCAGGTTTGTTTAATATAAATATCCCCTTTAAAGTTTTCTGGAAGTTGTGTTAATGATAGTAAAAGTTCAAATGATAGAGGCTAGATTAAAATAAACTCAATAAAAGAGAATTTAGTCATCAAAGGTGGTAACGATAATGTGAAATGTGTACAAATATTCATGATGATTTGCATGGCAAATAGACTATAAAATGAAGATTTCAACTAAGTAAACGTATACAACATGTGGACAAAGACTAGAATGAAATTTGCATAATTAAATTAATTAGAGTGGCGTGGCATGATTGTTGTCCTTTTAAAAATCATTTTAATGCTACTAAAATATTCTTCATACCGTTTTAGGTGATTTTCTTTAACAACATTGCTGGTCCATTTTAATTTCAAGGGTAGCTATTCACCACTTCCTACCCTCTTCTCCCTAGCAAAACTTCATTTTTTGTTCAGGTATCTAGTCTTTTCCCCTGTGACTCAGGATTGTCCTGATAAATCTATCAATAGCAGTGTTCTCATCTCTTTGCCAGTAATTGGTTCAAGCATGGGCATGTGATGTAAATCTGGCAAATGAAACATAAAGGGAATCTGCTGAGGGACTTCTGGGACAGGGCTTATTCAATCTTTTTTTTATTATTTATTTTATTTATTAATTGAGAGATTTGAGAGAGAACGTGAGTGCAGTGGGGGTAGGGGAAGATGGAGAAGAAGAGAGAGAATCTTAAGCAGGCTCCACGCCCAGCATAGAGCCAGACATGGGCTTGATTTCACAACCCTGAGAGCATGACTTGAGCCAAAATCAAGAGTCAGACGCTTAACTGACTGTGCCACCCAGGTGACCTAAGGCTTCTTCAATCTTACAAGCAGATCTCTTTCTCCACCTCTGGATGTTGTGTGAGAATATGAAGACCTAGATCTGATTCAGCCATCTTGTGATCATGCAGCAATCATAAACATATGCGAAGATTGGCAGAAAAGAAGGAAAGAAATTCTTTCTGGTGAATTAGTATGAAGTCACCTACCTCTGAATTTCTTCTATGAGATAATCAACTTCTTATCATTTAGTCCAGTTTTAAGAAGTGGGGTTTTCTGTTGTTTGCCAAAGCCCCAGCCAAAATAATAAACTTGATTCTTCTCTTTGTATATTGGAAAGCACACTTGGATGCCTTTATGGAAAGGAGAATATACTCACATATTTTCCTCTCTTTTTCTAATCCTAAGGCATAGGCAGCATGACTACATTGAAATTGCCCAGTGCCTCATTTCTGAGGTGTGGTCAGGATGGTTATAACCACAATCTGCTTCATTAAGCTACCAGTTAAGGTTCTACTAAGTTCTACTAAGTGCCCTAATATAATCAGAACTTTATGAGCATCAACACTTTTATATGGCATATTTAAGAAATAAAGAGTTGAAACCAGTTTGAGAGAGAACTCCTCTCTTAAGAGAAAATAAGGTAGGAAAGAGGAGGAAATAACCATTTCCAGGAATAAGGATACCATCCCAATAAATTTGAGCTTTTAATTCTCCCAAGAGCTCTAATGACACCAAATACCCCTGTTTTGATGGTTGCATTTGTCCTTTTTCAAACCAGCCAATTTTTAATTATCTGTTATTTTTCTCTAGAAGTGACCGTATTTCAATCATAGCAGTGTAGTATCTGAACATCAATGGCAAGGTTGCTAAGGGGTGTGGAAGGAACAAAAGCTATTGCTGAATGCAAGATTATTGTCATTAACATACAAAGTTCTACAAGTCCTGTCTGCTGGTGAGAACTAAACTTTTGAGGATTAGAAAATGTAACCTGTAGAGATGGGCTATAGATATACTTTATACACGCTGAGTATCTTGAAAAATCAGATATGAAGATAAACGGGCTCCTTTGTACTCTAGGGCAGGGTTCAAACCATTATAAAGTCACTTACCCAAGAGAGGCATATTGTGTGAACACTCAAACCTCAACTTATGGCAAAAATAATAATAGTCTATTTCCAATCTCCGAGAACATTTCCTCCTGGGAATTCCTAAAGGGCTTTAAAACTATTTTTACAAAATAAACATATATATTATCTTCAAGAAAAGCACAGTCTATTCTATAATAGAATGTTGTCAATTATGAAAAAAGTAAAGTACCTTTACTATCTCTCCATCTTATTCCCCATAATGTCCCAAACCCCCACGAGTAAAACAATTGAAACATGCCTAACACAGACAGGAGTCTCAAGGCCACTGTTGGGACCCAGGTCTGCACTTTCCGAGCCATTTCTGTTTCTGTTGCAACACTTGTCCTCCATCTCCTTCATCCCTCACCTCCCACACATACAGCCTCCTGACTTCTAGGGTGGCAATAAAAGCAAATGGAAAACAGCAGATTGTCTAGTGTCTATACCTGCATCAGTTTTACAAGCTTGTTCTTCAAACCAATGCTTCTCTCAAACTTCAGTGAGTATCCTGGACATCTTGTTAAGATGCAGATTCTGGATTCAGTAAGTCTGGTGTGGGGCCCAAGATTCTCTATTTCTAGCAGCTTCCAAAGTGAAGCTGATGCTGCTGGTCCTGGTCCATGGTCCATACTTTGAGTAACAAGGTTTTATAAAATTTCTCAGAGAAATAGCATCTGAGATTCAAACAAAACACACTAAATAATAAAATGGTAATTGTTTCAAAATGTGTAAGGAAGTGATAGAATTTGAGATGTGCTTTTCTGAACACTAAATACAACAAGTTCTAGAAAGATTGAGCCTCAGTGTATCTATTATCTATTGCTATACAATAAAATTATTAACTTAAAACAGTATCAAACATTTATTTGGGGCCTCCTGAGTGGCTGAGTGGTTTAGTGCCAGCCTTCGGCTCATGGCGTGATCCTGGATTCCTGGGATCGAGTCTCACATCAGGCTCCCTGCATGGAGCCTGCTTCTCCCTCTGCCTATGTCTCTGCCTCTCTCTCTCTGTGTCTCTTGGAGTAAATAAAATCTTAAAAATAAAAAAATAATTTAAAAAATATTTATTTTGCTCATGAATCTGAAATTTGGGCAGAGCTTTGCCATGACAGTTTGTCTCTGTTCCACATGCCCTCAACTGGGATAGTTCAGTTGGAGATTGGAGGAGGCACTTTCAAAATGACTCACTCTTATGGGTGGTAGGTTAGTTCTGGCTTTCAGTTGGAAGCTCAGCCAGGTCTGTGGGACAATTATCCTGATTCCTCTCAATGTAGGCTCCTCCTTGGGCTTTCTCATAGCATGATGACTGAGTTCCAAAAGCAAATGTCTCACAAAAACAAAATGGAAGTATGGGGTATTTTCATAGCCTGGCCTCAGAAATAATTTAGTGTCCTTTTTGCCATACTTTATTAGTTAAGGCAGTTACAAAGGCCTGCCAGGTTCAAGAAAAAAGACAAATTAAGACCAACAAGACTCTACTTCTTGATGGTAAAATAACAAAATTCCAGAATAGCATGAAGGATGGGAGATAAAATTGTGGTCATCTTTGAGAAATATAATCTGCCACATTCATCAACCCAAAATTCTTTTTTAACAAGTGATAAGTTAATCATGATAGAAATTTTCTAATTCTACCCCAACCCCATTCCCATTTATATGAATTTTGGGGAAGAAGAAAAGAAATATAGAATACACTGGAAGAAATTGAGGAAAAGGTAAAAGAATAAAAGATTATCTGATATAGGGTAGAAGAAAATAGTTGGAAAAGTGAAGAAGGATGTATAAAAAAGAAAGTAGGATCAAGTACATAGAACAGTAGATCTGAATATAAAGACAAATATCACTTTCTTCCCTACCCTCAGTCTGGTACCTGTAAAAAAAGCGGAGTGGATACCAATCTGACTGGTTGTGAAGCCTAATATGCTATTTACTGTCATTCTTTGGTAGAAGGGAATCAAGATTGGAGCTTTGTATTGGCCAATAATTAATGAATTGAGCTATTTTTTTCTTTCAAAAAAAAATTCATGATAGCACCAGAGTGAATTCAAATACAAGACCTAAGTCTTTCTCAGACAGTTCTCATCTATGGCAAGACCGCAGTGTCACTGGAGAGGAATAGGGGCTGGGATCAAGAAGAAGCAACCATACTGTCAGGACCGTTTACCAGATTTGCCAACTTGCACTCTACAACATGAGGTCTGATTCCAGTGAAAAGCACACCAAGGGGCTAGATAGGTACTCACGCAATTTAAGATCCTCATAATTGAATCTTCCAGTTCTAGGGAGAAATATTACTTATGGTGAGACATGGAAACAAAATGTCCCTCTGTTCATACAAGGCCCTCTAAATTGGCTCCCCACACCTCCATATTTGGTTTTCACACTGTCTTGCTGGTGAGCTCTGTGCAAATTTAAAGTGGTGCAAAAAGCCATGTTGCACTCGACCTTTGGTGCTGAAAGCAAGATTTCAGTGATGAAACCAAACAATTACTACCCTGGAACAGTAATCACAAAAATGATAAAGGATTATTTCTATCATAAAATTCACACCAATTCCCTTTGAAACAAAACCACTGAGCATGCCTATGTATTAGAAACTCATCGCCTCTTAACTCTTGCTCTAAAACTCCCATTGCCGGTTCAAAAGATAAAGACTTCCTTCATGAAGCACTGTTGGCTGGTACATGAGAATGTTCCAGTCATGCTATTGAGATGGGTTCCTGGAAGGAAGATGAGGAAAATGATCTGCATATTTCTTGATTTTTGCCCAAGCATGTCTGTTTTGTAGGCGTCCTGGAGTTCTTCCCAGAAGGCAGATCTCAAAATCTTCAATGCCAATCATGAATAAGAGTTCCATTTACTTAAAATAATTAAACTTGTTCAATGTTGTATGAATGAAAAGTGCCAGATTAAAAGGAGCAATTACTGATCTTCACCTACACTGATGTCCTGAGAGAAAGGACCACCTCATTCACTACCACCCCCTTTCATTTCCTACACCAATTCCCTTCTATCCACCAAAGCAGTCAGGGAGTCTACCAGAGAGACACCTGATCCAGCCTGAGGTGACTGCCTAGATCTGTGACTTTGGGCATGGTGGTTAACTCCTCAATCCATTGCTCCTGCTTAGAATTAGAATGTTTGTCCCTGGTTACCTTCCTTTGAACTTTGCCCAAAAAAGGCATTACAAATATGCTGAGGGAAATTTTGCCAGCAACACTTACAGCTGCCCTGTGGGATACACTATGGGATCCCAACACAGAAAGTTCAGAAATGTGGCTTTCCTTGCTACATTCATGCATTATCAGAGCACCATTATCATTAGACACAATATCTTCAAACGGTAAAGAAAGTAAACATAGAGTACTCAAAGGTGGCACCATGGTACTCAAAATAAGCAGTTAGGACCGTGAACTTTTTTTTAAAAAAAGATTTCCTTTTAAAAAGGTTTTTAAAAGATCTTATTTGACACAGAGAGAGAGAGAGCATGAGCAGGCGTAGGGCCAGAGGGAAAGAGAGAGAGAGAGAAGCAGACTCCCCATTAAGTATGGAGCCTGATGTGGGACTCAGTCCCAGGACCTTGAAATCATGACTTGAGCAGAAGTCAGATGCCAAACTAACTGAACCACCCAGGCACCCAAGACTTTTAGTACAACTCTGCTTCGATCTACTCACACACTGTCTCTAATTTGGTATATCAGACATGCCAACCCTGGACAGTACATATTCTCTTGATCCCCTAACCAAAAGAAGAGACTAAGGGTTCACATTCAAGCTAGGAGTTCTGGTTTTAGGGCATGTTCCAGACCATTATGCCACATAATATATGTATGCCCTGTAAATCATTAGCAACCTTTGATATGGGGTCTAATCTCTGTAAGTCTCTGTATTCGTTTCCTAGAGATGACATAACAATATACCACAGATTGGGTAGTGTAAACAACATAAATTAATTTTTTCACAGTTCTGAAGCCTAGAAGTCCAAGTTCAACATGTCAGCAGGTTTGGTTTCTCCCAGGGCCTCTTTCATTGGCTTACAGATGGCTGCCTTCTTGCTGTGTCCTCACACAGCCTTTTCTCTGTGTGTCTCCCTGGTATCTCTTTGACTTCTTATAAAAACAACAATCAGATTGGATTAAGGACACCATTTTAACTTAGTCAACTCTTCAAAAATTTTATCTCTAAGTATAGTCATATTCTGAGTCTAAGGATTTTAATATATGAATTTGGGGTGAGAGTGGGGGGTGGAGGGATGCAATTCAATCCTATAACAGCCTGTGTAAAAAGGGCATCATAAGGATTTATGTAAGGTGCAGACAAGAATATGAATTAGAAAATGCTTTATAAATTATAAGTCACCATACAAATATTGTATCAATGATATCATCATTTTTGTCATTATAATTATTATTCTCTATGACACATTGTCAGTCTCCTGGGAAATCTCAGTTTTTCACCTTTTGAAGAATTATATCACAGTGGTTAAGAGAACATGCTCCAGAATTAAGACATCCAAATCTGGGCTCCACTTTTAAAAATTATTTTAACCTCTCTAAGCCTCAGCTTTCCTATCTGTAAGTTAGGGATGTAAAAATAGTACCTACCTTTTAGGACTGTTGAAAAAATTAAACAAGAGAGTGCATCAAAATGACCGATTAATAGTATATGCTCATTTAATGTGGTTTTTAGCAAGAGCCATGTTTAAACCTTGCTGCTGCTGCTTCTTTCTCAGCCAGTAGAGGTCTCCAACATAGTCAACCTGGACTAGCTTCCCCATGACAGTGTGCACTGCAGCTGCCAAGCACATCCACTGCTGGCAGAGAAAGGAGTGAAAGAATTCCCACCCTGTCTGAAGGAAGAAGAACTCAAAAACAAGAGAACAGGGAATAGGTAGGGTTCCATGGTAAGATGTTATATGAACAGGTGACCATAGTAAGATTAAGTTCTAGGGCTGCTTCAGAAACTGACTTACTGACCCCCACTTCAGCCAGTTCTAAAGTTGAGTTAAGAAAATTTACTCACGTATACCTCAGAAGAGCAGTGAAAATGAATCGGTAAATGTTTTTGTAAAGTTCTTTGAATGCAAGGAGTGCTGTTAAACAAATATTTAACATTTCTCACAGTATTAAGCTTATCTCATCTTTATTACCAGTTATATTCCATGCCTCGGTTTTGCTTCCACTGTAATATATTTCCTTTAACCTTCTTTCCCAGACAGGCTTACACCTCCAAGTTCAATTATTCTGTCAATTGTATTTTAAATTATACGGATTTATATTAACCACTTGTGGTATCAATTTGTTGATCTGTTGCTTTTTCTGTACCAATCATCTTTACACCCACCAAAAGCTGCCCTGGCAATTAAGCTGAGGAAGGTTGGAGTTATTCAAGAGAAATTAAAGCACAGAAAGAAAGACAGTGGAATAAGTGGGATAAAAAGAGCACTGGGGGGAAAACACACATGTACTAAAAAAGCATAGCACGCAGCAGATAGAGGCTCAGAGGGAAAAGAGGAGAGCGATAGAAAACGGATCCTGCTTGTGCCTGCGGTACCTCGCTTTCAGCACCAAGGACAGTGCCTCTGAAGGGCTGACCCAAGCACCGACCAGTTTTAGGGTCCCTCCCAAATCCTCTAGAGAAAACGCATGAATTTGAAAGCAGCTATGAAGCATGCAGTAAGGTCTAATAGGAAAGCTGTAAGAGCAGCCCACAAGTGATTTCACCTTAGAGGCAAAAATGGGTGATTTTTTTTTTTTCTGTTCATTTCCACAGTTTCTGTGTCCTTGGAAAGACAAAGTTTGCTTTGCTTGGGCATGTCTGCCGTCAGTAAGTGACTGCAGGAGCTGAGGTGCTAAACTCCACAGTCTCCAGAAATCAGAAGAAATTTTCAGGGTAAGTAATTTTGCTTTTTGTTTCTAATTTAATACACAGCATTTTCCTGGAAGGTTATTTAACCAGCTTGGGGTTCTGTGGTTCTCTAAGAATATGCATTAAAACTCTGTACCCTCTCTTATTTAAAAACCTGAAACCCTGAGGAAACTGTTTTCATTTTTTCCTCATTTTTTAACAATAGAAACCTGTTCTCTTTCTCTTTTTCTCCCAAAATTAGATCCTCATGGGCTCTAGAAGCTATATCAAGGCAGAATTAAAAGATGAAAAATAAAAAGCTGTTACTATCCCTGGGATTTGTATGGAAGTTGATTGTATTCCCCTTAAGGGTCTTACTTAATTGTAAGGGTCTGTTATTTTAAACTCCCCAATTTAGCATCCTGGTAATCCAGGGCTGAGGGTTTGGAGAGGCACTGTTTTCAATGGTCTATTTAAAGTCAGGCTGTTTCCAAGTCAGAATCCAATTATTCCCAACAGAGATATGCAGTACTTGAGATGATGATTGTGTATGTTTTCTTTATAATAGCATATGATTTTGAGGGTATTGTTGTTTTTTAATTGTTGGACTTTCATCACTTATTGTAGCTTATTGGGTCAATGGAAGTCGATGCAATTAGGCATTTGTTCCAGTTCATGCATTTAGTTTAATCGAACACTATCAAAATGCACGCACAAATAATAAAGCAGCAATAACAAAGTGGAACTTGGATTCTAAACTCAATCTGCATGCCTGTTTGCACTTTATAGGGGAAGCCCTTTGCTTACTGATACTAAAAGGTCAGTAAGATGTCTGTCCTTGGGTGAGTGAAGAATCACTGTTTGACACACCATTGGATCTCTTGTAGCCTAAGAGAAGCAAAAATGATATGAAAAAGATTTTTGCTCAGATTCTTGTTTATTTTTAGTTGAACACTTTCAAAGGGCTGCATGGTTAGTAGTGAGCAGGGGTGTCAAGCAAGGAAAATACTGATAGTATCCAAATGAATGCCTGATATTAAAACATCTACAAAGAAGGCTGCTTATTATGGAATATGAATTAAAGCAAATACCAAATAGATATTACTCATTATTAAATTCAATATCTAATGCACTGAAGTTTGCCATTGGTTAATATTTGTTTATTGATTGATCCATTGAGTTCCCATTTTATCTCTGATTAAAATAATAAAATGCTTGGTGACTCAAAATTGTTATGGAAAGTGGGAATTCTCTGCTTTATGGGGCAGGTTTAATTATAGAAGAAATGTATATAACCTTAGTTACTGGATCTCGTTGGCCAGCTATGGTTTTTCTTTGTAAATACGTTCAAATATATAAATTTTCTATGTATTTTAATGCATTTGTGAATCTTCATTAGGAAACTAAACTAGACTGCAATTTTCAAGAATAAAGTGCCATAGAAATGCTAAAGACTACCTCTAATAATAATGACAATGTAACTCCCACTGTTTCTATGTGCAGTGTGCACCTGCATTAACTTCACTGAGCTTGGTCAGGTGTTCTGAAAAAGCAAGGTTTAAAAATGAGTCTCCATTTCATGTTTGGTCCTCACCCCAATAGTGGAGTAGTTAAGAACATAAGGTCTAGAAACAGATAGATCTTGGGTTGAATTAGCTCCATCATTTATTGTTGTATGACCACAGCAAGATAATTAACCTCTCTATTACTTACTTTATTCATCTGCAAAATGGGAGTATTAATAACACCTATTTCCTTTATCAGGTTGTTGTGAGGTTTAAATATGATAATGATTATAAAGTTGAGCTCTAATTATTAACTTTTTCAGACAATTTAGCAAGTCTGCATTGAAGCCCAGAACGAGAAAAACTTTGCAGACTAGAGGTCAGTATGTAATTGGTGGCAAAAGACCGGGTTCTATGACACAAATGAAGATTTGGTCATAGAACCCTGCTATTAAGGTATTTTGTTTTGTTTTGTTTTGTTTTTTTAAAAAAAGGTGTTTTGTTAGGAAAAATCATCTCTAATTGGAAACGACTCCATACATCAATGTCCACCCCCAACACAGACACATTGAATAAGCTTCAAGTTTGATATTTAAGGTGACCCAAGATCAAAGCTAGGCTCAATACAGCCCCCTACACATTTATAATCTTTTTTTTTAAGATTGTATTTATTTATTCACAAGAGACACACAGAAAGAAGCAGAGACATAGGCAGAGGAGAAGCCAGTTCCCTGCGGGGAGCCCAATGTGGGACTCTATCCCCGGACTCTGGGATCATGCCCTGAGCCAAAGGCAGACACTCAACCACTGAGCCACCCAGGCATCCCTATACATTTATACTCTTGAGAAAGTTACTGAACCTCTTGTTGATTCAGTTTTTTAATCTATAAAAAAGGGATATCAAGGGCTGCTATAAATATTAAAATGAGATAATATATGTAAAGTACTAGTGCCTGGCACACAGTAGAAAACAGAAGAGATGGTGACTACTGTCTTCAGAAGGAGATTGAGAACTCAAGTGTCTTTGCTTTTACAGTGTTTAGTTTTTTGCCTAATTCAATATCCTTAAGGAAGAAGAACAAATAATTAAAACCTGGTATACCTTAATGAGTATCTTCCTAACACGCCTGATATGGAACCAACTGCCGAGGAGGCGCCCTACAAATGTTCCAGGCAGAATGTCCCTCAGCACCAAGGGATTGAATATCAGTGAAGCAGGATGTATGTCATTGCTGATAGGGACCTGACCACTCTCTGTCCTTCTGCTTTTTAAAATAAATTATGCACTCACTTTCAGAGATGCTAGAATAAACTCTAAAGACCAAGATAAATCAATACTTTGTAAGAAGTTCAAAGGCTCATTAAAATTTGTAAGTAGTGTTATGTATCATGAATCTTAAAAGAATAAGACCAGCCATAATCTTCTAGTCCTTGCCTTCTCCACTTTCTCACCCCCCCCCCAATCCATTCTTAACTACTAACACTCTTTGCTGAGGTCACAAGTAACCTCCTAATTTCCAAATCCATTAGCCACTCTGCAACTGTAGCTTACTTGACCCCTTCACTTATTCCCACTTTCCCTTTAAAAATAAAAACCACAGTACTTCAAGTGTTTGTGCCAGACATTATGTTAGAGCCATGATTCTCAATTGGAAGAACAATTTTGTCCCCCAAAGGACATTTGACAATGTCTGGAGACATTTTTGGTTGTTACAACCTGGGTGAAGGTGAGTACTACATGTCCGGGATGCTGCTAAACATCCTATAATGCACAGGACAATGTCCCCTCACCCCCCAAAAGAATTATCCAGCCCAAATTGTCAGTAGTGCCAAGACTTTACATATATAGTATTATCTGATCTTCAGAATAACCCCATGGAGTCCACATGATATCCTCATTTTACTGATGAGGAGACCAGATTATCTGTATGAATTACTTAAAGGGTAATTATTAAGTTAAAATTCTCCAGGCTTCCCACTTCTTCTTACCTGAAACAAGTTTGCTATCTGGTAATATAATTATTAGAGGGGGAAAGAGAGGAAAAAGCCCAACCCAGCTCTGTGTTACATAAGCAATGCTAGGAAAGAAAGAAAAAAAGAAAAAGAAAGAAAGAAAGAAAGAAAGAAAGAAAGAAAGAAAGAAAGAAAGAAAGAAAGAAGAAAGAGAAGAAAGAAAGAAAGAAGAAAGAGAAGAAAGAAAGAAAGAAAGAAAGAAAGAAGAAAGAAAGAAAGAAAGAAAGAGAAAGAAAGAAAGAAGAAAAAACTCTAAGGAGGGAGAAAGTTGAAAACAATTAGCTGAGAGGCAGAGAGCAATCCAGCATCTTACTGCTTCCATCCCCCACACAAACTCATCAGGAACTGCTTGGACAACCAAGACTTACACCCACCTTCTACTCTAAAGAACCTAAGACCAGAAACGGTACAAAGCAAAAATAATATTAAGTCAGAAATCCATGCAATTATGATTCCAACAGCAGGCACACAACTGATTTTCAGGGTTGAGGGTTTTCTTTTGTTTAATTAGTCATTGACACAGACCTGTACTATTTTTAAGTAGCTGTCAAACCTCAACAGAGTATAAAGTCCAAGATGGTAACAAATATCCCAAGGTTTTGTGCTTCCATCTTACCTGACAGGCAAGATGAGGCTAAGCCATCATTAGCCAACTACAGACCCCATGAAAGACTGATTTCCAGCCACTGTTTTCCTAACTGGTCCAGTTGCAGAAAGAAAGGTGTTCTGGGTCTGAGCTGGCCTCAAAGGTAGAAATATCCTTGAACAATCAGAAAGCATTGTATTTTTCAAAAAGCTCTTGGCAGCAGCATTGCTATCTCTAGGGTAGCAGCTGCCCTTTCCAAATAATGAGAAAATTATAATTATTATCAAAAACTATTATTATGTTTTAAAATATATTGAGTACAAACAGTGTGCCAAGATAAAGAACAATTTTCTTTAAAACAATTCTCTGAATTCATTCCAAGTCAGCCCCTTACAATCATTTGTTCATTTTAACACTTTCACATTCCAGGATGAAACTATTCAAAATGAGGCACAAAATGACATACATGATTAGGCCAATTCCCTCACCAAAGGAGAGCTTCAGATACCAGGATTGAGAATAAATCCTGGCCACCAAGCCAGCCTCTGCCTCTGCCAGGGCCTAGAGCAAGTGTTCCCATGGAGGCCCATATATTCCATGTCTAAGTATTTTAGTCATAGCCAACAAACCAGTGAATAAAATGTTTAATATTCCTGCCTTGAAAAATATACTTCTGTAACCATCCAGAAGGCCAGGTTTGAATTTATGATTCCTGGGTTTCTTAAGAGTTCAAAACAAAACGTGAGAGGGCAGGAGAAGCTACCTTCCACCCCAAATCCTGCCCCAGGGACTCCATCATCTTCCCTTGCCACTTAAGGGTGTGCCCAAGCTACTCATCTGAGCTCCTCCAAAGAGCTACCTCTTGAGCTCAGGGGCATCAAAGACAAATGACACAGTCTACCCTCAGGGTGACAGATCCAGATTAGGATCTGTGTCTTGGAAACAGACTCCATGCAGTTTGGGGAGAGAATTATGTGATCTTGGTGCCCAGAGTGTGGTTTAGAATGAGAGTATGGACTCTTGGTGGACCTGCTCCTTGGCACTGTGGGAGGGCATAACCTTATCCCATGGGGAGGATATAATAGAGGGGGTCCAGAGTGGGACCCTTTAAAGCACAGATACCAGGACAGGAGTCCCTCTACCAGCACACAAGGCTTTAATGCACAGGCATTTCCATATTTTTCTACAGGACATGGTGATTTCTGTCACCTTCCCTCCCCACCCCCACCCCTACCCCAGACACACACAGACCTGGTTGTAAGAGCCCACAGTCCCTTCTTTAGTGCTGGCCCCAACAGGCTGGTGTCACAGAGGCAGCTGAAGGGCTCTGATGCCTTTCCCATCCTAACTCCAAAGTCCCTACAGGTTGAGGATTAGTTCATCCTAGTGGGATAGTGACATGACAGTTGTTATGGTTTTCAGATGCCAAGGGAGAGTTTTGGAAAAATCATGCTAGTTCTTCCCCTAATAAGTTTTGTGACTTAAGATGTGTTACTCATCTTTTTGGGTCTCAAATCCTCTATTTGAAAAGTGAGGGCTTTGAGCTACATCAGAGGTTTAAAATTTATGGTCATGGGCCGTTGGCCTATGGATGTGGGATTTGGGGGTTGGGGGGAGAAGAGACTTCATAGGGCTTAAACACTTCTTTCATTGGTACCAATCTTTTAAAATTAGGAGGTTTCAAATAAAATTCCACACATGGACTTTTCCCTAAATATAAAAACCACTGCCCTGCCTCTATATTCCATTACTCTTGAGTCTTTCTCAAGCCAGCATCCCACACCTACCATGCCCCACACAAGACACAAGAGAAAGATAAGAAACTAAAGGAAGAGACAGAGGGAGGCATGGGAAAAGGCAAATGGGGGCAATAGAAGAGAGAAGAGAGGAAATAAGGCAAGAGGGATGGCAAGATAAGAGAAACAGACCAGTATAGAAAAAGAGATCACACTTAGCTTTCTAGGTATCATACCTTTCACTGTTTTACATATTTAATAGCTCACTTAATCCTCACAAAACCCCTATGGGATGGATTCCATTATTTCTTCCACTTTACAGAGGAGGAGAATGAAGCTCAGAGAGGATGCGGTAACATGCTTAAGGTCCAACAGTGGCAAGTGGCAGAGCTGGGATCCTAACCCTGCAACAGCTCTCCGTCTCACTCAGAGCCCAAGCACAGCTCGTTCAATGGCCCTGCACAATCTCTCAGTCTTACACCCTTCCACTCTGTACCTGCCTCACTTGCCTCCAGCGGCTCTGGTCTCCCTGCTGCCTTCCACACACCAGCCTGTCCTGCCTCTGTACCTGCTATCCCTTCTGCTTGGACAGACACCTGCATGGTTGACTTCCTCATGTCCTCCAGGTCTTGACTCAGTTGTCACCTTCTCCGCAAGGGCTACCTGAATACCCTGATTAGAAATTGCCCTCAGAAAAAAAAATTAAAAAAAAATTGCCCTCAGATATCCTACGCACACACACATAATCCTTCCCATCTCCTTACCTCCTTCTCTGGTTTATCGTTCTCTAAAATGCCTATTATTATCAAACATACTACATCCTCTGTTTATCTTATTTCTTACTGTACTCTCCTCCCCCAGTGGGCCCCAACATGACAGCAGGAATGTGTAGCCCTTTTGTTCATTGCTGTATTTCCAGTGCTTAGAATAGTATGAAGTGCTTGATAAGTATTTGTTGAAGCAATACATAAAAATGTACCAAAGCAGCCAATCTCCCAAGAATCAAGTTTTACCGACATTGTTTTCTGTCTGTTCCCAGGAAATCCACCAGGGTCACTCTTCTCCCTCTGGGCCATGACGCCTCTGAGCCAGCTGAGTGGCAACATCAACTCCACCTGTGGGGCGGAGAACTCCACAGGTGCCAGCCGGGCCCGTCCACACGCCTACTACGCCCTCTCCTACTGCGCGCTCATCCTGGCCATCATCTTCGGCAATGGTCTGGTGTGTGTGGCCGTGCTGAAGGAACGGGCTTTGCAGACCACCACCAACTATCTGGTGGTGAGCCTGGCTGTGGCAGACCTGCTGGTGGCCACCTTGGTGATGCCCTGGGTGGTGTACCTGGAGGTGAGTGGGCCCCAGCCGCCTGTGTGACCATACTTGTCTTTGTCTTCCCTGAGTTCTTGGCCTTCTGAGCTCAAAATGTTCCCTGCCATGATTCAAGGACTAGGAAGGAAAGAGAGCTCCTGTCATTCTCTCTTTCATGAGGGAACTGAAGGCCTGAGAGCAGCCATTATCCAACATCACTTGCCCACATTAGAACCAAGGAGCCAGGAATGATTTTGTTCCTGGGTCTCCAGCATCCAGGTGACTGGACTAGAGCGATGGGACACATCCTAAAAATGCATCAAGTTTTTTTTTTTAAGATTTTATTTATTTATTCATGAGACACACACATAGAGAGAGGCAGAGACACAGGCAGAGGGAGAAGCAGGCTCCCTTCAGGGAGCCTAATGTGTGATTCAATACAAGGACCCTGGGATCACGACCTGAGCCAAAGGCAGACGCGCAACCACTGAGCCACCCAGGTGCCCCTTGCGTCAGGTTCAATCTCTGTGCCAATCACATCTCAAAGATGTGGGGGTTTGGGGGAGGCAGTCAGTGGGCACTTTCATCAGTATTTCAATGTATATAGAGGGGTGGGGATGCACAGGAAGGATGTGGGACAACAGTGAGGGTGGAGGGGGATGCAGTAGGAATTATAGAAAAACCAAAAAAAAAATTTTTTTTTAATGAATAAGAGGAAAAGAAAGAAAAAAAAAACAGTCTGCAAATAGATCAGACTTCTTTTGATAGTGCAGTTACCCTCAGACTCAGCTCTTTCCTCCTGGGTACCAGCTCTCTACAGACTCTGCTACCAAACAGACCAAACCTTCACATTTATATTTTTGATCCCTCCATTAATAGCACAGAGCCCTCACCAGTCAGATAATGCAGCAGACCCTGGAGAATTCTTCTGGAGAGGAAACATTTCTTAAATGTGAAAGTATTTTCATTTGAAAGTGCAAAACAGAGTCAGGAGGTGATCAAGACAAAACATCCATTTGCTAACAAAGGAATCAGGGTGCCTACACCTGTTCAAGAAACAGATATTCTTACTGAGAAAACATTCAATTACTAAAGAGTTTTTAAAAAACACTTTAATGTACTATTAATATGTCTCTCGTGCACTGTGTACCATGCATCATTTTAAAGAGGTATCCAATGAAGGATCAAAATGATGCTATGATTAAGAGAAATTAAAATTCATCAAATTAATATCTCAGTTAATATTAATAGTGAAGGTGACAGTTAATTAAGTATGACATATCACAGGAGAGCAAAAACCTCAAACATAGGCTGCCTAGACTGGTATCCCTATTAAAGAATGATTGGGAACTAAAATTAGACTTATGATCTCAAAGGGGAAACATAAAGGAGAGAAATCAAGGAAATAGAAAAGGAAACGAAAAGCAGAAAAACATTTGTGCTGATTGGGACAGATGTAAAGGTTAAGGGAAGACCTGGAGGAGAACAAAAAGCATTAATTTTTCCCAGTTAGGATAATCCTGATTGTAAAAGATCTTGCAATTATCTTGACTTTTCTGTTAACCCAAACTGACTGAGACAACCTTGAAGTCAGAAGCTATGTCTTTGTTCTTTTTTTTCTGTAGTCCAAACACACTATCTGGCACATAATATATGCTAAATAAATATTTGATATATGAATGATTAAATGAATCTTTCTGTAATGTATGCATTAGATGGGCAATTCCTGCTTATACCATCTGTAGCCATATCTATTGTTTCATTGAGCTGTTTATCTTTTTTACATTCAATAATAATGAGACTGAAAAGGAGTTAGACACCTGTGATATTTCTGTTCAAGAGTTAAGGCAGATCAAGCGCTACAAACTAGTATGGATTAGTTAGGGATTCCTAACACCATCATCCCACACCTCAAAGTGTTTCCGTCCACACCTATACATTACAAGGATTCTCACGTCTTTCAGAAGGCTGACTGTCAGAAAGAAATACAGGATGAGGAATTTCACTCTAATAAACATTTTAATTTAATTGCCTCTGAAATAAAACCAGTCATCTGGTATCTATAACAAAGCCACTCAACTGTCCCTTTGTGGTTGCTTCCAGGACTCTGGATAGACCACATTGGAAAATCTCTATAGATACTGGTGTAGGATATTGACCTTGGGATTTTTCCACACTAGACACCCATGGCATCCCCTTCAAGCCACACCTGCCAAAATTGATGATGTCCCCCTTCTGCTGAGCATAGAAAAGCAACTGAGCCCACATAGAGCCAGCATGAAAGGCTTACTGAACTCTCTGCAGGTTGGATCTAAGAGTTTTCCTCTATGAGATGAGCTCTGGTAGAGCTCTTGGTTCTCCCTCACAAAAATCAATGTGCATTCCGTCCAATAGGTTAGTTGGTGCAAGTGTTCAGTAATGAAGAGTATGGTAAAATAAGTCTACAAACATATAAAGCAGATTTGGGAGACGTCGCTCCATTGGGAAATGGGCTTTGGGACCTCTTTGGTCTTCCCTAGTTGCTTTAAAGCTCTAGTCAGTGCAACTTAATATTTCTGTACCACTTTGCCAACAGTCCACTAAGGTGGACTCTCTCAATAAAAGATAGAACATGACTTAAAGCAGCCCTAATTAATAGACAACCAGTTACAATATTAGAAGGTTCTAATCTAAAGGACAGGTCTCTCTAACCCACCACAGTATATATTTTTCTTTTCTTTTTTTAAAGATTTTATTTATTTATTCATGAGAGACATACAGAGAGAGAGAGAGAGGCAGAGACACAGGAAGAGGGAGAAGCAGGCTCCATGCAGGGAGCCCTATGTGGGACTCGATCCCAGGACTCCAGGATCATGCCCCAGGCCAAAGGCAGGCACTAAACCACTGAGCCATCCAGGGATCCCTCTATTTTTCTTCACCTTAAATATTTGCCTGCTTTCTGTGGATCTCAGGAGCAGATAGGGTATCTCAATGAGAGAAAAGAGTAGTTTGAGCCCTTAAAGGGACTATGAATGTATCTCAGAGAAGAGTATAGCATTATTCTCACTAACTTATCCTAATGGTGGTACAGTTTGAGTAACTGGCCTAGTAATTACAAGCTTATACCTAAGAGCTCCCTTGAAAGAGGAAAGGATGCAGTGTTGACCACAGGACAGAGACCGCTGTAGGCTTGAGGGCCCCCAAGAGGACAGCATAGAAATTAGAACACCATGTGGTAGCCAGATTAACTGCCAAATTCACAGCTTCCTGTGCTTTGATTTGAATACATCTATCTTCTTTGAAGGAAATATTGGCTCATACTGGCCAGATACCTTCCCTCGAAGGAAATTTGCCTAATTTTTCCAGGCACCAGTGTGTATGGCTATAAACATTGGAAAACTTTACTAGGCATGGCTTAAACAAATAGGAGTAACTTCTCTCACACAACCAGAATTCTGGAGGAAGGTTGTTGGTGTTGAATCAGCTGCCCCATGGTGTCATGAAAGACCAATCTCTTCTACCCGTGGCAAACCGGCTTACTTCCTCATGCTCTTCATAGGGTGGCTGCCATGGCCCTCAGCATCATGGCAGTATTCATAAATAGGATGGGTGAGGACAGCAAAGAAGGAAACGGGAGGAGCCCTTTCCTGGGACACCTGGGTAGCTCAGTGGCTGAGCATCTGCCTTTGGTTCAGGTCATGATCCCGTGGTCTTAGGATCAATTCCCACATCAGGTTCCTCTCAAGGAGCCTGCTTCTCCCTCTGCTTATGTCTCTGCTTCTCTCTCTCTCTCTCTCTGTCTCTCATGAATAAATAAATAAAATCTTTAAAAAAAAAAAAAAGCCCTTTGCCTGGAGTGCCTCAAAGTATCCCATAAGGGACTTCACTTAAGTTTAATTAGCCGAAATTGGATCATAAGGGAAGGATACAGGGGAGGATAGAAAAGAAAGTGAAAATATGGGTTTTAAATAAAAAGAAGACATGGTATGAGGAACTGCTGTGAGATAGACAAATAAAATGTCATAGGACATTGTGCTTCTGGAATTCACCAGGATGAATGTTACCCTGCACAGCATTATGCTATGAGAAAGACTCAGAACTGGGCGTCAGAAGTCCTGGAATCAAGGGGATAAGATGGAGGTGACAAGCATACTTTACCTATCTCATAGGCTTGATGTTAGGCTTCACCATTGCCAATGGAGAAAGTGCCTTGGTAACTAAAAAATGTGAGCTATAAACATCTTAGTTAAGACACTTTTAACATTAAGTAAAAGAAAACTTAATTCTAATTGACTTAAACAATAAGCAGAATGCATTGTTCTTTAAAAGTCCTGTGGTAGGGTGGGCTGCAGGCATAGTTTGAGCAGGATCCCAGCTCCATTTCTCTACAATTCTCTCAGCTTCCTTCCATGTGTTGACGTTATCCACAGCATAGGGCAAGCTATAGACCTCACATGTATGCACCACACCATTCACACCAAGACAGAAAATCTTTGTCCAGAATTTCTAGTAGAAGTGTCAAGGAGTACTTTGATTGGACTGGCTTCTGGCACTTGATTTTCTCTAATCACTGGATAGAAGAGTTGGTTTAGCACACGGAAGGAACACATCAAAGACCTGCTCAGGAATTTCATGGATTCCCAGTGGAATTCAAGGACTATTGCAATGAAGGCAGAGGACAGCCAGCAAGTACATACCACAGTGGCTTTCACCGTACCATTCTCATCATTAAGGCACACAGGAGCGTGGGCTTGGCCTGGGAGACTAGCAGGGGCTGGTCACTGACGTCCATCGGTTTTCTTTGTCCTCAGGCCTAGCAGAGGAATTCAGGATAAAAATCATGCAAGTAATCTCAGAGTAGGTTATATGGCAGAGGGCCCTCGCCTGGCTCTCTTTAATTCAGCTTGCAGCATTTTCTCAAAAACTCGCTTCTGTGCCATAACAAATAGTTCTATCTCTGATTCCCTCTCAAGTTTTTAATTTCCTGCTTTAGAAGCTGCAGTCTGTGTGGAGCTCCCTCTCCAAGCACAAACATCCCATTTTGTTCCACTCGGTTAAGCACCTTTTGTGATGTTTAATGCACTTATATCAGGGCAGAAAGGCAACGCAAGCAGCCAGAGGAACATTTAGAATACTAAACTCAGAATACTTGGGTCCCAGTGTGGACAGGAAAAAAGATGTGAGAATAGAGTAATATAGACCAAGCCAAAAAGAGTGGGGGCGGAGGGGGGGCATTCAGACAGAGTCCCACCACAGGCAGTGATCAAGGTCAGATAGTGATGATGGGAAAGAGCAAGACTATTTTGGGAGAGACGAACCTTTGGGCCTTGTAATGACATTGATTGTTAAAAATAAAGGAGGGTCTGCATTTTCAATGGGTTCTCCCATGACTCTTACGCATCTAAACTTTGAGCAGTTCTGAGCAAAACCTTTATTACAGAGAGCTGCTTGTTCAAAATACAGACTGCTGGGTCTACCCCAGATCTACCAAACCCGAATTTCCAGGGGAAAGTCTGCAGTAATTGTACCAGTCCCCCTCCCCAGCCCTGGGTAATTTGTGCAGGCACCTGGTCACCTGCTACAAACTGACATTTAGGAACCACTAATCTATAAACCACCCCCCGTCTCACAGATGAGGAAATTGGAATTCAGATCATTGGATCCCCTATCTTGCCTCACAACAATCTCTCTGCCCCCCCAAAAAGATTCCATATGTAGCAAACAAAAGTGGACTGAAGAGGCTAGAGAAGTCCATTTTTGTGCCCTGGACACCTCCCCAAACAACTAAAAATCCATCTGCTAGAGCAGGAATTCTTAATCAGGGGAGTCCATCAACTTGGACGTAAATAAAATCACTTCTTTATTTTCACTAAACTGAAATTTAGTATTTTCTTCAAGTATGAATATAGGCATTAACCCAGAGCAGAAGAAATCCTTAGTGTCACCAGTTGAAATCACAGATATTTATATTTTCAAATCACATTACAATTGTGGCAGATACCTTGAAATACCATTTACACTCACCAGTACTTTGAAATCATGAGAATTTTGGACTAGTCGCTATGTTTTGTTACTTAATGCATTATTAAAGAAGCACATATATTCAAATACTTTGATAATTACATTTCAATATAATTGGTATTCTTTTTGATCCGTTATATTTTATTATATTCACTTAAAAATATTCTTCTGAGAAGGGAACCATGAGACCAAAGGGATCCATGGGACACAGAATGCTCAAGGAGCCCTGCTTTTAGGGATGACCATTTCTGAAGACAATATCATGCCCCTAGATCCCAGTCCAGCGTTTCCCAAACCTCCTTAGGAAGCAGAAGAATTCACTGGAGGGACTTATTATTCTGAGTGGGGCCTGGGAATCATTTTGTTTAATAAGAGCTTTAGGTGATTTGGGAAATGCTGCCTTATAATCAGTAAATTTGGGAAATGCTGCCTTAGGCTGTGTCTGTTGGAAATCAATAGCCAACTTCAGTACCTGAAGACACTTTCTTGCTTACTCCCACCTTCTGTATTGCCAAAGGGAGTTAGTTATATTCATTAGCAAGTGAGAGTTAACACCACCTGGCTACTGAGAATTCTGTAGTGAGCTACTCATTAGAATTTAGGAGAAAGGTAAAATCATGTCTCTAAAGAGCCCTAAACCCATCAGATTTTGGTTTTGCTTTTTTTTTTTTCTGCTTTAATTTCAAAATTCCCTTTCCCTTTTATGTTCCCCCCACACTCTGCCCTTACCTCACCATCTGCACTGTTCTCATTGTATCACAGTTATTTTCTTAGTATCTCTCTCCTGGGCCCTCTGTTCACCCACACCCACTCACACGTGAGTCCCGAGCAGCGGCGTGGCAAGGTGCTACTCACTGAAAGGCAAAATAGAGCGATCGGTAATATGAAGAATCTGAAATTCCAGCTTCTTTACCAGCTGCATGTCCTTAGGCAAATCACTCAACCGTTCTCAGTCTCCATTTCCTTACCTATAACATTGGAAATAATATTTACCTCATCAGGTTGCTATGAGACCATGCGTGAGAGTTGCTTAAGCATGGTCTTGGCCCTTTGCAGCTCTATGGACTGCTTACTATTATTTACTTGATGTGCAGGACTCCAGTAATTTTTTTTAAGTTTTCCATTACACGTGCCACCAGTTAGAGACTCATCTTAAGGAGTAAGCTCCAGGGAAGGTTAAATGATGGCATCTTAGTGGGAGTTACTTTAGTCTGCTGATCAGATCATTTGGGGTTTTTTTGTTTTTGTTTTGTTTTGTTTTGTTTTGTTTTTTTGACACTTAGCTGAGATTAAGGAGAATGGGACTTCTCCTAGCAGAATTAGAGATGGGAGAAGAGGACAGTCAAAATAGGGTGGCACAGGAGAAGCCAGGGGACAGCTAGAAGGGCTTTGGCCCTGCAGGGCAAAAGAAGCAGGTACCAAAAACCTTGCCAAGTGTCTGCTTTCACTAGACCCCAAGGCCAGCAGCCACCTCTATCTTTTGCACTATTTTTGGAACTCTGTGATGGAGGCAGAGAGAAAGGAGTGTCAGTTCCTAGAAGGGAGGTGATGCAGTGTGTCACACAAAAATCCTTGATGAGCACATGGTTTTCTCTCTGCCCTTTGCGTCTGCCCATTCCCATCATTTTCCAACAACTGCCCCCTCCTGATTCGACGCTCAAGCATAGCAGGGCAGGTCACAGCCTACATTCCAATGCCCTGTCTGCCTCTGCTAGCTGTGCCACCCCCGGTGAAGTACTAGACCCTTTCCCAGTTTTTGTCCCTTTTTCTGCAGTGAAAACAGTAGCCACCTCTCACGCGATTATAAGCAGCAATAGAGGCCGTGTATGTAAAGTGTTTTGTAGAACATCAAGACTTTGTAAGCATTCAGTAAACGTTAGCTAGTAGTATTAATACAGATTATGTCAGAGACCATTCACTCTTCCAGAATATACTTGCCCGCTGGGTACTGCTCTAGGAGCCGAGGATGCAACAGCAAACAAGTCAAAGTCCCTGTTCCTACAGAATTAAGTAACAGCCATTTACTTTCCTAGCAAGTAAGTATATAATTTGTTCCCAAAAAGCTTTAAGAGCATATACAGTTAAAAACAAATTTAGTTTTCAGAATCTAAACTTACAAAACTATAGAAATTCCCCAAATGGGGATCCCTGGGTGGTTCAGTGGTTTAGCGCCTGGCTTCGGCCCTGAGTGTAATCCTGGAAACCCAGGATGGAGTCCCATGTTGGGTCCCTGCATGGAGCCTGCTTCTCCCTCTGTGTCTCTGCCTATCTCTGTCTCTCTCTCTCTCTCTCTCTCTCTCTCTCTCTCTCTGTGTGTGTGTGTGTGTGTGTGTGTCTCATGAATAAATAAATAAAATCTTTAAAAAAAGAAAAGAAATTCCCCAAATGGGTCATGTGGGTAAGTGACCCATGGAAAAGTAAGTTCTCAATAAACATTAGATTGTATTAATGATGTTAAGACTTCATGATGATCTCTGGTTATTTTATTTAAGAATACCTTGCTCCTCAGTCATCAATAAATTCTTCAAGGACAGGACCCGTAGTACATTTTTAAAACTTCTTAAAACACATAACAAATCCTCCTTCTATGAACTAGGTATCAGGGGCTTCACAACTACTTGCTTTATGAATGAATGAATTAACTAATTAATTAACTAACCATCAAATAAACCCACAGCAAGCACTGGAGCTTGCTGTTGTCGTAACTATCCTCTCTCACCTACATGTTCACTCTCAGCTTACAGACACAGACAGTATTCACAACTTTGCAAAACAAAGAGTGAGGTTTACCCAATTTAAGACATAAATTACGTAATAGACATATGTTAAAATGAGACCTAGTATACAAAATTCAACCTCTGCAAGAAGCTTTTACAGCATACAGCCACCCTATGTACTGAGAAAACCATCCTTTATTCTCCTGGATCCCTTAAATCGTAGTGCTATTATGACTATACAGTTCCCTTCTTACGAGTTTCTCATTCTCAGAATTCCTATAAATTCATATTAGGCCGTATTTATATAAAGCCAAACGGCTGAACTAAAAGAAAGTAAATCTGCAACCTAATGAACAAAAATAATGACTTCTTCACTAGTTTGAACTTTTCATTGTTGCTTTTCAGCAAAATATCTTTGGTCAGGGTTTCTCAAAATAGAGTCTGGAGATGACTAACTATAGGGCTAAAATCAGACACTGAAAAGAAATAAATCTAAGGGGAAAGACGTGATTAGGGGTGAGAGGCTTTCAGAACCTTTCTTTAGTGGGCTAAATCAGGAATGAACAGGAAAGTGTCCTGGCCATGTAATAAGAATCTTGGGTGACAAAAAGTCACCAGAGCAACAGCACCATCTTTACACACTCTCTCGTTTGCCCAATATCTGTTTTTCCCTTAAGAAGCTACTTTAGAGGCTACTGTACCTATTTTTCACTTCCGTTCCTCTTAAATAGCCATCGGTCCAGCCCAGCAGGGATATCAGGAGCACCAGCTACAGCTGGGGGCACGAAGCTTCACGGGGGTTTCTCTTTGAGAACCATGGTCACCACAGACAGGAAGCTGGCAAATGCACAAAGGCCTCAGGACCCAAGAATTAGAGTCTATGGACACTCTGAAAGTGACAATCTCCCTAATATATCGCTCTGGTTTAATTAGATGATGTTAAACATTTTAAAATAAGATAGAAATGTGCTAGAATCTTAATTCAATTACCTAAGTTCCTGACTCTGTAAGCATTACTGGGAGGAAGTTTCAGAGCTTGGAACATACGTGTAAATGAGTGAAGTTGGGACTGTCCTCACTGGTGCTATGAGTGGTAGAGAGGACCTGAGCGCCTTTCCAATGCCCTGGACCCCTTCCCCACCCCGACCCCCCAGCTCCTGGGAACTGAATCCAGGGTGTTCAAGGCAGGCACACTGGCACAGACTTATTTCACGGAGGTTCTTACAGATATGCTTCCAAGCTTTAGAAACAGAAGCCAGCTAGATTTTCATTTTAGAGGTAAGTTCCATGGCAAATGTGCCCTCCGCTTATTTCCTGAGTATATGGTGAGCTTTCCACTGTGGGGAGGGCTTCAGAAAGGCAGTGTGGGCACAGTGCACACATCTGGCTCTCACCCAAGCTCTTTCACTACCAGCTGGACATCTATGGGCATCACTTAACCACAATGAGCTTTAGTTGCCTCCTGAGTTTGAACTAGATCAGTAATTCTCAAGCCTTGGTGGATGGGTATGGGGACAGGGGGAACTGGAGGGAGTATTTAAAAAATGAAAATTCATTGGCTCCAGCTTCAGAGATTCTGACTCAATTGGCCTAGAGAAGGGTTCAGAAACTGTATCTTTAATGAGCACCCCACTGTGGACCACACTTTGAGAGACATTGGACTAATTTCAGCTCTAATGTTCTAACATTCTGTGAATTTGTCCTTCTTTGAACAACTATCTTGAGCAGCCGGGCACTCCCTCAGCGTCTGCCTGCCCTTGGCAACGAGAGTACTGACCACATGGAGGGTATGTGGAGGGTAGCCTCAGGAAGACAGCAGAGTTGACTGGGTTTTGTGGGGGAGGTGGTGGTGGGGGGGCTATACTAACAGCCTTGTCTCTGCCGCTCAGGTGACAGGTGGAGTCTGGAACTTCAGCCGTATCTGCTGTGATGTTTTCGTCACCCTGGATGTCATGATGTGTACAGCCAGCATCCTGAACCTCTGTGCCATCAGCATCGACAGGTAGGGCTGGGATTCCCCTTCCAGCAGGTGCAGGCTGCTAGGTGGTATGGGAAACCAGCCTGGGGAAACTGCTCCTGCTGTGTATGATGCCCAGGCTTTGCCTTGGAGGGCCCTGGGGTCTCTGCCAAGTAAGACTTAATCACTAGGACATTTTCTCCTCTCTCTTTTTCTTTTAAACTATGATTTGCAGTAGAGAAGAGACCCCTGTGGCAGGAGAAAAACAATCATCCTATAAGCTTTCCTGGCCTTTCCTGCTTCCCAGACCCCTAAAGAGGATTCTGGTTTTGCCTTTTTGCCATCCTTTAGGGCTTTTGTGATTCCTCATGGAGAGCAAATGGGGGATGGAGGAGGGGGAACAAGGCCAGAAGGTGAGCCAACAAGAGTTGGGAGGACAGTTTCTTGTTACTATTTTGTTGTTGTTGTTGTTGTTGTTGTTGTTGTTGTTGTTGTTTTTGTGGTAAAGTGGGGGAAGAAAGGAGGGGGAAGAGGGAGAGAAGAGAGAAAACCTTGGGAGGATTTGCAAGGAGGCAGAGAGCAGAGAAGTGGATGGGAGAAGGGCAATCGCAGGAACTATGGCTGTGATCTAGCTATTTATTCATTTCTTTCATAGAGTTTAAGGTAAACAAGTAAACAATGATGTTTGTTTTGAATTGCTTTTTGGTTGCTGGTGTGGATCTTTGTGATTGTGACTCAAACTGGCACATGTTCCACCTGAGTGGCGTGGCTTTCCATCCCGAGGAATGAAGAGTGTGCTGCCCTGGCCCTGGGGCACCTCTCTTCCTCGCTTCTCCTCTTGTTGTGTGTTTTTTTTTTCCCCTCTTTTCCCTTTTCCCAGCCTGGGCCTTGGACGTCCCCAGGGCTCCCCTGGACATATCCAGGCCCACAGAGAGCCCTGGGAAAGGAGTTTGCTCTCTGTAGCCCAGGGCCTCTGTTGCCACTCAAGGGCCTCCAACCTTCCCTTCTTTGGGTCCCCTCCCACTGTCCTCCCCATCCACTGTCCACCTCTTCTCTGTCCTCCACTCCTCCCAGAAGTACCATACACCCACTCCTTAGCCTGAACAGGGGAGCCCAAACAAGGTCTGCCAATCATTGAGAACTTACCACCCAGTGCTAAGGCTCTGACACACACTCCCTCATTCTATCTTCACAACAACTCAACTGCTACTATTGACTTCATTTCCAGTTTCTTAGGGGAAGGAAGGAATTTGCCTAAAGTCACACCCTCATAGGGAGCAGTGCCAGCACTGGAATTCATGTCTATCTGACTCCAAGTTCATAACCTCAGGCTTTGTGCTAAGCCTCCTCAAATCTCTAGCTACACCTCTAAGATCTCCCCTGAGCTTCAAGCCACCTTACCACCTGGATAGCTCACTGGCTCCTTAGAATGTTAAAAGCCAAACCCTCAAACCCTCAAAGCACCAAACCATCTTGACTTAATCATCCCTTATTGGCAGCATCATTGCCTCATAATCTCAGGTTTGGTTCCACTCCTCTCTCTTCCTCATCTAAGCAGACAAGGCTTGTAGACTCTATTTTTGCCATTTCTTCCACAAATTTGCCCCTATTTTCCTTTCTTACTGTGCCTGCTTATTTTAGGTTCCTATGACCTCTCACCGGACTTTTACCACAGCCTCCTAACTGGTCCTACATGCCACTCTCAGAATTATTCCCCCAGCAATAAAGTCCAAATGTCCATTGCGCTCCCTCAATGGAGCACTGTCTTCTTCGCCATCTCCTTGGCCTGTGGAATAAATGTTAGAATTACCTTCCCAGCCTAGGATTTTAAGTTTTCTGCACTATGGCTTCAATCTATCTTTCGATCTCATCTCTTTCTGGGTTGCTCCATGGCCTCTCTTCCTTCAAAGTCTACCACACCCTGGCCCACGAAGCCCTGGCAAATTTCTACCATTTGATTCCATTGCCCCTGAACTCTCATAGTGCTTTCTCTGTAACTGTCATAAAACATCTCTAGCCTCCCTTTAGCTAGAGGTCCTAAGGCAGGTCTTCCTCATTTCCCCGCCTTTGACATTTACACACCCCCACCCCCAGGGTTTTGTCCTCTCCATCAACAGCCTAAACTCCCTTTCATGTGCTAAGTTGGGAATCTTGAATAACAACCAAAGAATGGACCTGAAAACCCCACCCTCTAATGATACTACTGCAGACCATCCATCCAGCGAACTGGATAGTCTTTTGACTTTTATCACTTGATTGGCTCTCCAACTGAGAAAGAAAATCAAAGAACATGGCCAGAAGGCTGGGACTCACACCATTAAAGAATGTGTTTAAAAATAAAGGGAGATAGTTGCATAGTTCTATAAATACACCCCAAAACACTGAATTGTACGCTTTAAATGAATGAATTGTGTGATATGTGAATTATATCTTGATAAAGCTGTTTTAAAATGAGGGGATCGTTAGGGATTTTATAATATTTTTAGCTCTCTGAGAATAGAACTCTGCTTATAACATGTAAGCCTTTTGTGTGATTTCCGGACATTTAGTACCTAAATATATAAGTGACATAAGTAGCAGCCTGCATCTGGTTTGCTGTATCATCACCTCTACCACCCAAAGACTCTTACAGTAGTCCTAGCTCTTCATCACCCATGTGCCTCCCTGCTGTGCCAAGTACAGACGTTGAACAAAGAATATTAAACTGAATTGAGTGGTCCTTGCCTGAGGTAGCCAGGGTTTAGAGCACAGATATGCCCCTTCAGGAAGAACATGAGCGACTGGGTGAGGATGAGCCTTGGAGCAGGGAGCTAAGAGGCAGCCCCCCTCCTGGCTTCCCAGTTCCCAGCCTTCCTCTGTACTCTCTTAAGATTGTGCCTCCACACTCCACCCACACACAGTTGCACACGTGGGGCCTGCAGGTGAGGTGGTACGGGCTGTGTCCCGCACAAGCGTTTGGGAACTGAGTTCAGCCAGTGTTTCTTTGCAAACCTTGAGTCGGCCAGGAGAGGGTGCCTTTTTCCAACCTGCACGAGAGCACCATTTCACTGGCAGCAGCTGCCCTTGACATACACTTCCACTTTTCACCACAACCAACAAGAATAAACCTTGAATTGGCTTCCATCCCATGGAGGAAAAGCCCCAGAATGCATTGCCCTCACCACCTGAAATCTGAAGAACAAGCCATGCCTTGGCCCCAATGGAGAAGGAAGCTTTCTTCTTGTATGTTGACATGAACCCATCCTCATCAAACCTAAAGATGAAGCCTCTTCTCTGTTCTAGGAGTGAGACTCAGGCCTTGGAAAAGCTGTCTCCATCATCCTTCACAGCAGCGTGCAGTACACAGCATTAAATTCTGTTCATGGGATGCCAAATAGCTGGTCAATTCATTAAAAATGCAGTCATTCATGCAGACCTTTGGTCTGCACACAATGCTACTCACCAGTCTGACAAACTTGACCAAATGGATTCAGCACTTTTTGGCCATGAAGCCCTGGTATGTAATAACAGGGTAGTAAGAGCTAGGAAAGGAAACGAAATGATAAAAAGAGGTTTTGAAAGCAAGTAATACTATTGTCATTAGATTCTTAGGCATAGCCCTGGATGCTTGGATTAATGCTGCCTTTTCTTTTTTAAAAAGCACAAGCCCCTACTACCCCCCCCCCTTGGCGCCTTGCCTCCCCAGGGGGCCAGCCCCCTCCCACAGCATCCTGGGTCAGAACTAGCTCAGGGAGAGGGCTGAGAAAGTGTCAGAGGAGGAGGACGCGTTCTGATCGGTGAGAATTAGAGTCCTCCGCTAGGGGCCCAGGAATAATGCAACCAAATTCATTCACCAGGGAGTTCTTTAAGTGGCTCTCAAATGGCACCCATCACACAGGCAAGCCTCCGCGTCTTTGCAGCAAGCACAATAGGTACCAGATGAGTCACAGGCACCTTGGATTTTTCGTTTGCATCTAAATAAGCACTTTATATTTGCAAAGGGCTTTCCAGTCATTTGCAAAAAGCTTTCTCCTTCAACAATTCCACGAGGGGAGTCCACAGAACTAAAGATTTATTGAGCCCCCTGTCTGACCAAATAAAAGGTGGTGAAAAGCAGCCCGCACAGAGCTCCGGGGCTCATTAAACCCAGGCAGGGAGTTAGACTCCGGCCCTCCCACCCAGGCCAGCCTCCTTCCTCCCCCACTGCCCGCTTCCTGATGGGGCACCCCCATCGGTACCCCCACACACACACACACCTCCTGCCCTAGGACAGGGCTTCAGGTGGAGGTCACATTTTGCCAGGATCCCAAGACTTTCGGTAGAGTGACAAGCCTACGACCCCCAGTCGCAGACCTGGGAGTCAGAGACGTCACTTGGCTCCCAGGGGCTCCCGCAGTGTCTTGGCCGAGTCTGGGGCTAGAACCCGGGCCTCCCGACTCCACTACAGTGAGCGCCCGTCACTGGCCGCAGTAGGGCTGGGGCACCAACGGCGCGCCCCTGGCCATGCCAGCACCCACCACTGTACGTGCTATTTCCTTGGAGTAGAAGAAGCATATTGCCCACGTCTTCGTGCCCTGGCTCCTCCTGCTCATCTCAACTTGCATGAGTCTAAACGCAGCTACCATTTCTGGAGCACGTACACGGGCCAAGCAAAGAGCTTTTCACTATTGCTAACCCTCACGATACCCGGGCAAGATAGGGGTGTTATCCTCACTTCACAAGTGAGGAGTGTGAGGCTAGGCTGTGTAGCCTGCCCAGCTCACACCACTGGTAGGCGCGGGAGTCACAATTCAGTCACCCAGTCACCGTCTTTCTTGAACAGCCCAGAGCTGCGGGCCACAGGGGCGCCTACCACCCTCTGGGCCCCCAGCTCTGGAGCACCCCCGCTGCCTGGCTACGCCCTCTGGAGCCCCCCCCTGCCTGGCTACCCCTCTGGGCCCCCCAGCTCTGGACACTCTCCCCCACCGCCCCCCGCCTGGCAACCCCTTTGGGCCCCCCAGCTCTGGAGCCCCCCTCACCTGGCAACAAAACCCGCCTCTACCTCCTAATAGCAATGTGACCTGCAGCAAGGCCGTCAACCTCTCTGGGCCTCAGCTCCCCTAACTGCTCCGTGGAGATCATAGCAACAAGAGTTATCACAAGGATTAAATAAGTTAATATATGTGAAGCACTTCCAACAGTTGCCTGGCATAGAGAAAGCTGACATACTTGTTTGTTTGATCAATACCTTCCACGTTCCTTTTAAGGTTCCCAGGAGCAAGGGGATAGATACCCATAAATGCATCGATAAGAAGAATCACAGATCCCTCGGGGCGGCACCGCAAGATGACAACAACAATAACAATACTGGTTTTTTGGATGCTGAATAGGTACCAGGCATGGTGCTAAAGGACTTCGCAGAATAACCTTTTTTCTTTCTTTCTTTTCTTTCTTTCTTTTCTTTTCTTTTCTTTTCTTTTCTTTTCTTTTCTTTTCTTTTCTTTTCTTTCTTTCTTTTCTTTTCTTTCTTTCTTTCTTTTTCTTTCTTTCTTTCTTTCTTTCTTTCTTTCTTTCTTTCTTTCTTTCTTCTTTCTCTCTTTCTTTTTTTTTTTTTTTAATGCATGAGAGACAGAGAGAGACAGAGGCAGAGGGAGAAGCAGGCTCCATGCAGGACTGGATCCCAGGTCCCCAGGGTCACGCCCTGGGCCAAGGCAGCAGCTCAACCGCTGAGCCCCCGGGCCCCCCCGGCAGAGCTCAGCTTAGGCAACGTTCCTAACAGCCGTCTCCAGCTGCATCGTTTCCCCTAAGGTGCAGATAAGGACACTGAGTCTCAGGGCAGCCTTAGTCCCCCCCCTTCCTCCCGCCCAGGCCACACCGCTAAGCGCAAGAACGGGGATTCCCAGCTCCCGGGCTCAAGCACCTTGCGCCCCGCTGGGGTCCTGGCCACGCCAGGGAGCGTGCAGCGAGCCAGGGGCGCCCGGGAGAGGGAGCGAGGGGGCGAGGGGGCGAGGGGGGCCCGTCCGGGGGGGCCGAGGCGGAGCAGCCGGCTCCCCTCCCCCTCCCCCTCCCCGCCCCCCCACCCGGCCCGGGAAGCCCGCAGGTGCGCCGCGCCGGCAGCTCTCGCTGCGTTAGGGTGCCCTCCGATGGCCGGCTGCGGAACTGCACCCCGCTGCGACCCCGCGGGCGGGCTCCGGGCCGCGCACCCTGCGCGCAGGCCAATCCCGGGGCGCGGTGCTCCCCGTTGATTCCAAAGGTTCCGTCGTGTCCCCCCCGCCCCCCAAAAAAATACAGGGAAAAAAATGAAACGTGATGATGCTAAATGTATTTCAGCTCTCACCTCTTCACCCGAGTTAAGGATTTCCCGCCCTGACTCACGTGCGTCTGCAAGGTGCTCTCCCCTGGTCCACAGGCACAGTTCTGGGCTCCCCTCCCCGAGGGCTTGATCAAGGTAGCGTGGCCTGGGAATCTGCATTTTCACAGGCCCCTCCTCCCCTCGCCTCCGCCCCAGGTAATTAATAGACTAGAATTGGGGGAAGTTTTGGGAATCCAAAGGGTCTCACAGAGAATGCCCCCGCTCATGCCACCTGTCCTGAGGGAGCCCTCGTCCCCATGAGGCCTCAGAGGCCCTGCAGCGCCCTTGAGAGGGAGCGGGGTGTGCAGGAGAGCCGCAGACCTCAGGTGGGAGACCGGGCTCTTCCACCCCCCTGTGGGACCTTGGGGTTCATCAGGTATCCTCTCTAGGTCTCCAATTCCTCCTCTCTACAGTGGAGCCCGTGGTCCTTAAATCCACTGAATTAACGGACTTCTAAGGAGTTGCTGAACATGAATTAAAGTGCACCTGGGACGATGCGCTCAGCGGTGTGCTGGGAGCCAGCTCATGAGGACTCGCAAGAGCTGGAAGGCAAAATTTTAGGAATTTTTTGAGCCAGGGATTAAATCTTTGGTGTAGCTTTAAATAGGCAATGGTGAGAGTATTTATACCATGAAAATTGACAAATGGTACAGATGAGAGCTGTTTTCGCCTGGAGAACCAGTTGTTAGCTATTTAGCAGCACACCACTGATGGTCAGGCTCCTTTTGGGTTTTTGGTTTTTGTTTTTGTTTTTTTTAAGATTTTTACTTGTTTATGTGACAAGGAGAGAGAAAGCACAAACAGGGGGAGCAGCAGACAGAGGGAGGAGAAGCAGGCTCCCTGCTGAGCAGAGAGCCCGACATGGGGCTGGATCCCAGGACCCTGGGATCATGACCTGAGCTGAAGGCAGATGCTTAACTGACTGAGCCACCCAGGCACCTCGGTCGGGCTATTTTTCATCAAAGGGTGTTAGGTGAATAGAAGGTAAGGCGACAACTGCAGGTGTGGACAGAAGGAAGTTGGTCACGCCTTTCCGACCCCAGCTCCCATCAGCTATTTGGTCACCAGAGTGGTTTGGGCTCAAGGCTAAACCTCTCTTCCAAGGCACCTGTGGGATCACTCCTGGGGGCCAGACATATTTGACTCGTAGTCCAGCCCACTGCCCCAGCAGTGTCTGAAGTCCTAAGGAGAGTGACAGGCCTAGAGGAACACCAGGTACTATTTGCCAGCTCCTTGATCAAAGGGAGGATTTACAACACGTGCATCAGAAGAGGGGAACTGAGTTCTCACGGGCCTCCTTTGGGGTGGATGCTTGGATTTTTTTTTTTTAAGATCTTTTATCTATTTATTCATGAGAGACAGAGAGAGAGGCAGAGACACAGGCAGAGGGAGAAGCAGGCTCCATGCACCAGGAGCCAGACGTGGGATTCGATCCTGGGTCTCCAGGATCGCGCCCTGGGCCAAAGGCAGGCGCCAAACCGCTGCGCCACCCAGGGATCCCCTGCCCTGTCTGTTCTTTACTAACTTTATTCTTCTCCTTTTCCCTGCTCAGGGAGTTCTTCATCCCTCTCATCTCAACCTTTCTACATTTTCACTCAAATACCCTTTCTCTTTCTCCAACCAAACTCTTGTTCTCCTGCCACACGTATCACCTAGATTAGTTCTCTAGGAACCTCTATATGAACTTGTCTTTTGAACAATTCCCCCCACCCTTCTCCTCATGTCTGTCCCTCTGTGCTTCCTTTCACAGGTACACCGCGGTGGTCATGCCAGTCCACTACCAACACGGCACAGGACAGAGCTCCTGCCGGCGCGTGGCCCTCATGATTACGGCCGTCTGGGTACTGGCCTTTGCTGTGTCTTGCCCTCTCCTCTTTGGCTTCAACACCACAGGTAACAATGATGGCCCCTCTTACAACACCTCTGTGGTTGGTTCAGAGCACACCTGAGAGGCTGTGGGTGGTGCTTAGCCTGGAAATTTCTGACCTTGATCAGCATACATCATAGTGAAATAGGGCTGCCATGGACAGCAAAGCTTTGGGTTTTGATTGAAGTACAAAGCAAAAACTTCATCAATTACGGGCCCATAAAGTCTGGCCTCTCCTTATTTTGAAAGAAATGTCACAGTATTCATTTGAAGCAATGTGCCAGTCAAAAAATTAAACTATATTAATAATTCACGTGAGATTTGCTGATGAAAAGAGGACAGTTCACGATGGACTTACAATGCAAAATAACATTATACAAGCCCTCAGACAGGATATATATTTCTAATTTTTTACTAAATAAAAATCATTTCTGCATCCGGGAACTAGTATAGATCCCTAAATTATTGGAGATTATATTTCTTTTATCTTGATACACAAAAAATTCTGGCTGAGATGGTTGGCACATGGTACATCTTCTATTGGATGGATGGATGGATGGATGGATGGATGGATGGATGGATGAGCAATGGGAATATCTGAGATGTTTGGTTTTTAGGCATAAGAGATCGATCCAAATTTACACCTCATATGGATCAGTGCCTTCTTCGGCTGTTCCATATACGTCTTTCAGCCTCAGGAATTTCATGTGTTGAGTGAAAACTATTAGCACATATAATAAAATTACAGGTATTGACAATAAACACTGAGTATTTGCCGAGAACTAAATGAGTCATGTTCTAGTGTTCATCTGGATTTGTTTAAGTCCTACTATCTTCCAAGTTCATTAGTTTCTAGTATATATAAGTCACACAGCTGTGCATTTATATGCATACAGGTATTATATATAACACCTTGCATATAAATATGGGCAAATCCTAATTTATAGAGAGTCATCAAAGACTCATCTGCTGGCCAATGATTTCAAAGTCAAAACACATTTATGAAGCCAGATAGCAACTCTGGAGTAAGAAAAAACCTCCATTCAAACTTCAGTTCTACTACTTACCAGCTGTGCTCCTCGAACGAGTTAAACTTTTCTAGGTTTTCTTATTGATAAATTTGGGATAACAATACCCTAAAGCATAAACTTGAGCAAATTTAAATATATAAACTGAGTCTCTATATTTAGTTAGAATGTTTCCAACATTTATTTTTATATATGGCCCCCCTGCCAAGCAGCCCAACAACTTCATTTCTAAAAACACCATGTTGTGTTTGAGCTCTTCATAATACATGACATATTAATGTATGTATCATACATCTTTACTCACTACTCTTCAGGGCTGTAATAAAACCGTCTATATCTTTGCATGTGATTCAGGAGATTTTTCAAAGCAAGTTTCAGCTCTATATGGTGTTCACTTTAATCACTGACTTTAGAATCTGACACTACATGTGATATAATTCCACGGTACTTGCTTCATAGAGCTTTTTTTTTTATGATTAAGTGAGGATTAAATTGGAATAACATGTAGACCTGCCAAACACACACCACACGCTCAAGGTCAGGCTTCTTGTCTGCTACGTTGAAGGTTAAGTAGCTGAGTTATCCAACAAGTATTTGCCTAGTTAACTCAGGGTGTTCCTAAAACATGATGTTACTATCACGTTTGCATTACTCTTTACCATTAGTTACTTTGTCATTTTCACTGACCACACTTTCTACACACAAACATGGTTGTGGACACACACATACTCCCCAAAGCAACATTTCCTAACTCTAACATTTCCAACTCTAAGAGGCTACCTGGTGTTGAAATGTTCTTTGTGATGAGTGTTAAATATGCTTTTGGGGTTAGTCTGATAACTAAGCCACCTTCTATATCTTAGTTTCTATACAAAAAATATTATTCTTTTTTAAAAATATTTTATTCATTTATTCATAAGAGACACAGAGAGAGAGAGAGAGGCAGAGACACAGGCAGAGTAAGAAGCAGGCTCCATGCAGGGAGCCCAATGCAGGATTTGATCCCGGGTCTCCAGGATCACAACCTGAGCCAAAGGCAGGCGCTAAACCACTGAGCCACCCAAGGATCCCCCCAAATATATTATTCTAAGTTAGAATCTGTAGTATGGGAACTCACTACCACTGGTAGACCACTGCACTGCTTACCCCTAGCCGGCAGCAAATCCCCACCAATATTCACTCAGCTGAGTGGCTCCTCTTATTCATCCTGGGAGGTCGGCGGGGGCTGTTTTACTCAGTTCCACAGACACAGACACACACACAAACCTCGTAACAGTTAAAAACAGTCTCAAAATCTGACATTAGACAGAGTTCCCAGATAATGTCAACATCTAAAGTGAAGATGAATGATGAGCTAATTGCAGTGTTGTTGCCACCAGTGAGATCATTATTATTCCAGAAACAAAACTCAGAAAAATCTCTCCAAAACGATTTTCAAATATAGAATTGAGAAGACAAAAAAATGCCTGTGGCTTAGCATGTACACTCTCACTTCCCTCTCATCTCTTTACATCTCTCTCTTACTTTAAAGAAGTACATGATTATTCTATTGCAACTTTTTAAAGTTTGTATTTATTTATTTATTTATTTATTTATTTATTTATTTATTTATTTATTTTAGTAATTTCTACACCCAACATTGGGCTTCAATTCACAACTCCAAGATCAAGAATCACATGTTCTCCTGACCAAGGCACCCAGGCGCTCCTCTCTCTCTCTCTCTCTCTCTCTCTCTCTTACTTTTAAGTTAATTAATAAGACTATAGGAAGCCCTCCATCTATTCATATATCACATCCAAGTGTCAGGTCCATAGTAAAGGCCCAATGGATATTAGCTATTGTTATCGTTGTTATTACTGTATATTAGAAAAGATTTCTGTGTATCAAAATTTAACTATGCACCTGCTCCAAAGAAAATTTGAGCGGCAATAGCTCTGCTGGTGGTTCTAGAGACCAGTCACCTCGTCCCAGAACACAGTTCAGGAAACTACTGAGCAGAACCCAAACCCAGCCGTCATTCTCTGCTTCGGTCTGACCTTCCCAGTACAGCTTCATTATCTTGATGGATGTGGGTTCCTCTAGCACCTCTTCCATCTATAAGGAAGTTCCCAAGTTCGTTCAAAAGCCCAATATAAATGACTTCTCTCAGCCATTTGTTTCTAGTCACCCTGTGAAAAGAAAAGCAGAAAAGGGCAGGATACTGCCAATGACACCTGATATCAGAACTGGCTGGATTTTCACTAAGCAGTGCCACACAAAAGAACTTTCTGGCAGAGCTCTTTTTAATGAAATGAGCTGCCATGTTTGATTGTGAACTGTCAGACAACACAAGGCAGAAAAAAGTTGAACTTCAGTTTCTTCCTCTTGGCATTGTTCTTATTGTCCAAGAAAAGGGCAACATGCATTTCTGGATGTGCATGTAAGGCAGGATCTTGGGTCACAGAGAGTTCCAAGGCTGGGGGGTGCCTGGCTTTTTCTCACCCAAAGTAGGTGCCCCATAAACTTCTGTTGAATGAGTGAGTGGATGAGTTCTTCTTTATCATCCTTTTTTCCTTAAATGTTGAGATTTCTTGGGGGTAAACATCCTCGATCTCAGAGAATGAGAGTAACCCTCTGGTGTTCCTCATTATCCTCCAGCCAGTGACTGCTTATGTGTTTATGTAAAATGCTCATTTGTCTGCTTTGCTCAGGTATTCACCATTCTTGTATTCATCCAATAACTACTGTACTAATAGCACAGTACTATTTTGGTTAAATAATCAAGACAAGGCATTTCATCTCCTGGGGGGCCTCACAGTCCCTCATCTGGGACTCAGCAGAGAGAAGATTCTGGAATGCTGTCCTGACGACAGGATACATACCTAGGCCAGGCCCATTGGGGAACTGAGGCAGGGCCTCACTCACTGGCCATCAGCCTCCAATGTCACTTTCAAGGCCTGGAGAAATTGTGAGAGAGGCCACAGAGCTCAGTCTAAGGATGGGCAGCAGTTTACTCAGATCAGAGAGGAAGGAGGGGATGACAGTGCAGGCTCAGTGATTGTACACTGAGGGCCTTCAGTGGCCAATGATTCTGAATTAGCTCTGTGTTCTCTCTTTGCTCTTTCTCATATGTAAGCTTTCACTATTTTAATGGAAAAAATAAATACTCACTCATATAAAACATAAGGTGTAAGAGGATACAGATACACACATATATGTAGGTCTCCCTTCTACCCTAGATCGTTAGCTGCCCTGTGACCCTCCCTGGAAGCAAACACTAATAATCTTAAAGATAATGCTTAAGATAAGTATGTACACACACAGAGGTGTACGTGCATGTGTGGGCGTATCCACTTTTTACACAAATAGAAACATACTATACCCACTTTGGCTCCTGGCTTTTTAAAAATAGGAATTAATACCCATAGGTATTAAGGAGGGTATGTGCCGTGATGAGCACTGGGTGTCATATGTAAGTGATGAATCACTAAATTCTACACCTGAAACTCATATTACACTATATGTACACCTGAAACTCCTATTACACTGTACGTTAACTAACTGGAACTTAAATAAAAACTTGGGGATAAAAAAGTAGGGGTTAATATGTAAAATCTAGAGGTCAGCTTTCCAGAACCCAGGGGAGGGTAGAGAAGGGTGGAAGGTATATCTGGAGGGATGAATGGGGAGTACCCTGCACACCAGCAATGGCAGCCAGACAAATAGTGGGAAATACTACTCTCACCAGTAAAACATGCTGAGGCATCTCCTCAGGGGAGGCATTTAAATCATGGTCAAAAAAAAGAATGAATAAATAAATAAATAAATAAATAAATAAATAAATAAATCAATCAATCAATCATGGTCAGATGCTGACAACAGAGGAGCTGATTTCAGAAAGAAGACTGATCATTGCCTACATGACTCCCTATAGATTCAGAAAGACCAGCAGCTGCCACCCTCTCCTACCTCCAACCCTGTCTCCCCCAGAATGCCAGAAGATGCCGATTTGGGGACCACTGCTCAAAGTTTTCTAAGCCATTTTCTAAAGGATGCTGACACAGACTTGGTGAGATGACATTAATTTTACCCTCCTCCCAAGAGAATAAAAAACTTTGGGAGCAGCTCATAAAGACCCCTGGTGCCAGTGCTATCATTAAAATGCCTCACTGAGCACTGAGTACACATTTTTTTTTTAATTATTAGCTGGTTCTCCCTTCTCTCCCCCACGGACATTGTGCTTTATAAGTCTCTCTACAAGTTTCCATTCCAAATGACACCTTGCCTTTTAAATTTGAACAGCTCAGGGAGGTGTATAATAATAATAGTAGAGAATAAATAATAATAATAATAGCTACCATTTATTCTCATTTGGTCTCACAACCACTACATGAGACCTTATTTTTATCCTTCTTTTCAGATAATGAAGTTGCAGCCTGTCACAGTTAAGAAATGTGCCCAAGTTCACATAGTAAGCTAAGAGGCGGATCTGGGTCTCACCCCCCAAGCCTGGCCTCTGCCTACCTCAGAAGACCAAAAGGCAGAATGAGGGGCCCATATGTCTGGCTGCTGCCCTCTCCCCACTAGCTCACACCTATGGCTCTATCTTCTGAGGCCAGATCTGGGGTTGCTGAGAATCCCCAACCCTTTATGAAGGTTGGTTGGGTGTGCCAACAGCTGTTGCTGACAGTGCTGGGCAAAATGTAAATTTGCCATTCCCAGTGGTAGAGGGAGGTCAGTCAATGTGGTAGAGGGAGGCGAGTCAAAGTGGTAGAGGGAGACGAGTCAAAATCACAGAAAGAACATCGGTTGTAAGTCAGAACGACTGGAGAAACATATCCAGGCTCTGCCCCTTTCAGGCTATGGGATGCTGGGCCACTTCCTGAACTTCCCTGAGCCTTAGTCTGCTCACTTGAGAATAGAGTCAGTAATGGCTCTTGTGTCACATAATGTTGCCGTGATGATTAGGTAAGATGATGTGTATAAAGCCCTTGGCACACCATTTGGAAGATAATAGTTTTCTTCCCTTTCCTCTTCCAGGTGGGGCAAGTTACAGGCCCTATCTTGGGCATTGGAAGAATTTCAACATCTGCTAGCAAAAAAGGCAAAACTACAGAGACTCTCTAAAGTGTAGTAAAAGGTGTATTTCAGGACACAAGCAGGGACAAAGGTGTTCCTCATCTCACACTGTCCACAGTAACACTATCCTTAACAGCCTGCTTCCCATGCTGCCCCTGACCAGTCCTAGAATTCCCTACAAAAGAGAATAAAAAAGAGAATTGCCTGTATTCACCCACCACCTGCCCTCTACCTCAGATTCAAATTAGAGACCTGGCATCCTTAACAAAGATGTCTTTTTTTTTTTTTTAAATCTTTATTTATTTATGATAGTCACAGAGAGAGAGAGAGAGGCAGAGACATAGGCAGAGGGAGAAGCAGGCTCCATGCACCGGGAGCCCAATGTGGGACTCGATCCCGGGTCTCCAGGATCGCGCCCTGGGCCAAAGGCAGGCGCCAAACCGCTGCGCCACCCAGGGATCCCTTAACAAAGATGTCTTAAGAAGCCTTCCTCTCTTTGCTTTCAACCTTTTTTTTTTTTTTTAAGATTTTATTTATCCATGAGAGACATACAGAGAGAAAGAGAGAGAGAGAGGCAGAGACACGGGCAGAGGGAGAAGCAGGCTCCATGCAGGGAGCCTGACGTGGGACTCGATCCTGGGTCTCCAGGATCATGCCCTGGGCTGAAGGCGGTGCTAAACCACTGAGCCACCCGGGCTGCCCTCTTCAACAACCTTTTAATGCCTCCATACCAGCACTTTTCTGGGGGCTGCCTCGTTCCCAGGAGCCTCTGGCCTGTTGCTCTATGACACCTCCTACCCCCAGCCTCCCAGGCCACATTGCTCTGTGACACTTAACACAGCATTCAGAAAGATCCACCTGTCTGTCTAGACTGAGCCCTTCGAGGACAGACATGTTTGCAGTCCAGCGTAGAGCAGTGTCTGGCATGTAATCACTGGGTAATTTTCCTTGTAAGTGAACTGTGAGCAACACAAAGATGAATTGGACCTCCACCCCTCAAGGAACTGACAACATAATCTCACCACCACCACCCTCACAACTTAATGATCCTCTGTGTGTGCTAACACCACCAAAGAAGCAAGGCAAGGGCGGGCTGTGGGCCAGAGAGAAAGAATTCCTTCTGACTGAGGAACTGGTGGAAGCCTCCATGAATGAGGCAGCATATGAACTGAGACATAGTGAGGGGGTAGGTGGGTCCAGCTCTTGCTTCCCAGAGCTCCATGTAGATTCAACGGTGGAGACACCGCACGTGATATGGGGCCATACTGTGTGCTCTCCACTGATGTCTCATAGTTGGCAAATGGCTTTGCTTTCTCCTTTTCTCTCACTCACAGGAGACCCCACTGTGTGCTCCATCTCCAACCCTGACTTTGTCATCTACTCTTCAGTGGTGTCTTTCTATGTGCCCTTTGGAGTGACCGTCCTCGTCTATGCCAGGATCTACGTGGTGTTGAGACAGAGGAGACGGAAACGGATCCTCACTCGACAGAACAGTCAGTGCATCAGTGTCAGACCCAGCTTCCCTCAACAAGTAAGCATCCTGGAGGGGCAGAGGGAGAAAATACCCAACCCTGTAGCTTCCCAGCCTTGTGTCCGGCAGTACGTGTGTTTGCTTGTACTGCCACACTGGAGACACACAGCTGACGCCCACCTTCTAACCTGCTGCTATGCTTTAGAGTAGGAAATTGAATCAAAAAGGTGCATTATAATCTTCCCTAGAGCTCACATTGCTTGGCACAATGATAGGATAGTTTCTGGACTTCTCCTTCCCATCAGAGCTTTTCCATTGCCCCCAAATGGCCAAGGGTACAAATGTCACACAAGATTGGCTGTTTTAGTGTGACAGTTGTACTGTGCACTGCTGGCAGGTCCCCAGGATTGACTTTTTAGCAGACCACTTGTTCCAAGAATCACTGGGTCCATGGAACCTCTTTTCCTTACTAGATCTGCCACTGTGTCAAGGTGCTGACCAGCTTGTGAAATAGAAGGCTGATGACGTGTGTGTTACTGGGCCTTTCAAGGTGCTGAAGAGAAGAGCTGTCTCAGCACCAATCTTCCATTTGCTTGGGCTGGAAAGTCTGCTTATCCCAGTGTCTGGCACATGCCTGCCAACTGTTAGGGAAGGGACAGTGGGAATATTATACAGCCCTTATGGAGTTTAGACTCTAGACAAGCAGATAAAGCACACCTCTGCCTGATGTTAACTAACAGCCCCGGGATGTTTGCAAAATGAGATGAAGACAATTAAGCACCAAAAGAGAAGTGCTGTAGAAGTTGTGAGAGGTCAATGTGCCCAGGAAAGGGCTTCATAGACAGAGTAAGAACTGAATTTGATCTTGAAGACAGGTGCAATGTGGATGGCGAGATTAACCTATAATGACCTGAGTAAGAGTCAGTCTCTCAAAGTTCAAGTCGCATGGTTCAGGTAGAACAAGAATATTGGTTCCCATGAAATAGAAGGCAAGGACCTGAAGCTGAGGATATGAGCAAACATTAAAGGTATTCAAAACATTGGCATCTATATGGTTCATCCATGTAGAACTTGACCTACAGCTCTTTCTCCTTCAACCCACCCTAGTCTTCCTGTCTGAGGCTGCACCCCATTCGGCAGTTTTCAATAAGGGACAGATTTCCATCAGATGCTACGGGGCAAATGGTAAGTAAGCCATGTCTTTAATCATAGGAAAAAAATAAGATACCTTTTCACAACACTCTGACTTGACTTGCTTCCACGTCTACCTCAAAATGGCCCCAATCCCTTACTTATATCTATTGTATATAACAAATATGAGATCCTAATTTGAGCTTCAGAATACGAATCACCCAATGATATGCAGAGAGCATATCACTACTGAGCTAGATTCCAATGACTGAAGCCAATGACTCTTGGACACGGTGTTAGGATGCCAGCCAGAGTCACCTGCCTAGAGGGAACAGGATGTCAATGAAATACACATGGTCAGAGCCAAGAAAAGCAGAGAAGAGAGGCTAATGTGAGACTTTCAAGTGTCCCATTTCCCACTTTCTATGAAAGAAAACCAAGACAATTTCATGGTCACCCTTATCCTTGTCCTTTCAATTCAAGCCAGCCCTGCCTCCCCAAGCAAGCTGAGTGCAGAATGGAGGTGTTAGAAAGAAGATCAATATTCCTCCCCCTGAACTCCAAGTAAATATTAGGAATAAAATTTCAAAAACTCATGATGATGAAGGTCCAAGCTTTGTCCCATCTCTGTATAGTTAGCCACGTTTCCCAGAGGCCTGGTATAGCAGTGAGAGCTTCTTGCTGTAAATAATTTTTTAATAGGTAAGAATTTTAAAGTTGCCGATAGCAGATGTAAGGTCTGAGGAGTTTCCAAGGCCAAAAGGAAAAGAGTGGAGACTACTGAAGAGAGAATAGGGAAGCAGGAGGCTGATGTTGCCAGGAGTATGGAGAAATAGGTTCCATCCTAGCATCTGGTAGTGGAAGGCTCTGGCAGCCAGACCCAAAAGAATCCAGTGTTTCTGCATGCCAGTCATAGAAGTATTGATGAGGGTTTGCAGAGAGCTGAAAAATATGTAATCTGGGAAGGATCACTTTCCTTCTGTAGGACTGAATTTCCACATCTGTAAAATAGAGACAAGTTAGACTAGGTCAATGTTCTAAAACCTTAGATTTCATAAGGACAGTCAAGAATTTGTCCCAGTCCCTTAGTTTCAGAAATAATGCTTTTGAAGTTAAATATTGTCACTCTTAGAAGATTACTAGATACCAGCACAATCATAATCTCAGTTACAAATGGCCATTCAGATAAAACACAATATGTTTATATTGATTATTTAAAAACCCCATCTAAGGTGCCTGGGTGGCTCAGTCCGTTAAGCATCTACCGTCAGCTCAGGTCATGATCCTAGGGTCCTGGGATGAGTCCCACTCTGGGCTCCCTGCTCAGCGGGGAACCTGCTTCTCCCTCTCCCTCTGCCTGCCACTCCCCCTGCTTGTGCTCTCTCTCTCTCTCTCTCATACAAATAAATAAAATCCTTTTTTAAAAAATCCATCAAAATGAAAATCAAAAATGTTTAAGTATACTAGAATCCCGATGAATACCTCTATGAGGCACATTTTCAAAAATACCATATCGTTTTAAAGGCCTATTGCATGCATTCATTCAGCAATGTTTCTGAGTGTGTAAAGTGCACTAGTACTATGATTCCTTGAACTATACAGAGTTATGAGCATTCTTGGTTGTTGACACTAACATATAGACAAAGGAATTTACTGGAAGGATATCAAGTAGCTCAGACTCATTGAGAAGACTGAGAATAACTTCAGACAATGCTGTTCATGCCTAAGGAAGAATCTGGTTGGAAGACCTGGGACACTGGACACTAATTGCCACCACTCCTAGACAAATTCTGAAGTCTCCTGGCTTCACAATCAGGGTCTTAGATGCAAATCTCTAATTAGCTGGGCATGGTTTATGTGCCAGAGGTCTAGATGACTGGTGGGAATGTGGGGAGAGTGAATATATGGCTTTTATAGCTTCAGTAATGGGAGCTAAGGGGCCCTGCCTGCTACTTGAGATTGACACAGTGTATGATTCTTCAAATGTGGAAAGAAGTTCAGATGTTGAATACACATAAATCCTCACCAAATACCAGAAATGTCTACATACTCTCAGGGTCTATTCATCCTAAACCTATTTTTTCCAACTTCTTTTCTGTTTTACAAATGAGGCTCAAAGACATTTCATTAATGCCCAAGGATACATCTAATAAGTAGGAAAGCTGAGGTGAAAATACTAAGTTATCTTCCTTTCTTTCTTTTTCTTTCCTTCTTTCTTTCTCTTTTTTCTTTCTTTCTACTTTTTATTATAGAAGATTTTTGAAATTAAAAAAAGTAGAAAGACAAATATAAGGGATCCTTCAGTAGCCATGAGCCGGCTTCGGCAATTCACTCATGGCCAATCTTCTTTCATTTCACCTACACTCCCACCTACACTCATCCATGCACATTGGATTCTTCTGAGGCAAATCTCAAACATCATAACATTTCAGCCACATATATTTCTGTAAGACTCCCTAAGGGATACAGACTCTTTATAAAATGTATTACTACGATACATCACCCTAAGCAAATAAATAACTCCCTAGTATCATTAAATATCCAATCAGTATCATTAAATATCCAAAATATCAAATAATGTTCACATTATCCCAGTTGTCTTTATAGTTGGTTTATTTGAATCAAAATTCAAATAAGACCTATACTTTGCAACTGTTTAGTGGTATTGTTGTTGTTGCAATTTATTTGTTGAAAAAAAAAACTGAGTCATTTGTCTTACAGAGTTCACCACATTCCAGATTTTGTGGTTTACATCTTAGTAGCTTCATTTCACGTGTTCTATACATCCAGGTCATTCTAACTGAAAAAGGATGTAATATAATCCTATACTATAATCCTATACTATCCTCCTCAAGGGATTGCTGCGATTCTCAAATGTTCTATATCTGGTAGGAGTCTTTTAGCTGTCAAGTCAGAAGCAGACTTCATGTACCTTAACTTTCATGATCCCACTACTCTCAAGCGACCCTCAGTATGTTTCACAAAATGATCGTTTCCTTGAACTTCTTTACAAACTCTTTTCTTTTCAGGAACATTCAGAAGATAAAGGGTATCCCCAGAAATGTCAGGACCCTCTCTTGTCCCAACTGCAGCCACTCTCCCCTAGCCGGGCCCACATGGAGCTGAAGCGCTACTACAGCATCTGCCAAGATACTGCCCTGGGGCAGCCAGGCTTCCAAGAAGCAGGAGGGGAGTTGAAAAGGGAGGAGAGGACTCGAAACTCCCTCAGCCCCACCATGGCACCTAAGCTCAGCTTAGAGGTTCGAAAACTCAGTAATGGCAGGTTGTCAACATCTCTGAAGCTGGGGCCCTTGCAACCTCGTGGAGTGCCACTCCGGGAGAAGAAGGCAACGCAGATGCTGGCTATTGTGCTTGGTGAGTTGGAGCCACATTGGACTGGGATGAATTGGGTTGAATTTGGTTAGGTTAGGTCGAGTTTGGAAAAACTGACAGAGCACCACATTTATCAGCAATGAAAGTCCAATAACTATGATATTTATGAATGTTCATGATACAATTGAAAAGGGTTTGCATGTAAACAATAAATCTGGTGAAAATCCAAAGGCCTAGGCTGAAATTCACAAAATAAAAAACTGAACAAGTGACCTAACTGAGCTCTGTTTCTCTATTGTGTTTGTTGTCTGTCACATGAAATTATAATGGATAAATCGAATAATAAATAAGATCATCATTCAATAAAAGTGTCTGGTACATATTGGATATTTAATAAATGCTTACTTATTCTAAAATATTAAGCGGAAAAAATAGGGATGCAAAAACTGCTGTCATATGGTGTGATAACATCTAGATCATTTCAAATACGGAGAAAGGAAAAACATGAAAATTAATTCACCAAGATGTCAAAAGTGATTGTCTTTGAGTGGTGGGTGGTTATTTTTTTCTTTGTACTTTTCTGTATTTACCAAGTTTTCCATAATGTACAAAATCGGGGTTAATTTTTACAGTAGAATAATAGAAAATGTATTCAAAACAGAAAAAAAATTAAAAAAAAAACAAAAAAGAAAAAAATTGGCAAGTCGCAGGTAGCATATAGAGTTCGTGAAGGCAATGCTTCCAGTTCGCTGCCACTGACAAAGCTCACTTCCTCATATCTCAGGGACTTTGTGAGCACATCTGGCTGTCATCTCAACAGCAGGACTGTCAGCCATGTCTTTGAGGTCGTCTTTACTATCAGTGCCCAGGATCATGCCTTGCACAGCTAGACATTAAATAAATATTTGAATTGACTTGAGATATAGAAAACACTAGTAAAGAGCTATCTAAATACCAAACTTGATAAATTGATTTAGGAACAAAGGCCTGAGATGAATCAAAGATGTAAGCATGTAATTTTCTCTTCCAAAAGAAAGGGGAAAAAAGTGGCTGATCACATGTATTTCGTAGGGTTGGTGGAAAAATTAAATGGGTCTATAAAATTCCAGCATGGTGGCTGGCACAAAGCAAACAATCATGAGTCATTTTCATGTTGTAACAAAAGGAAAAGCAAACCCCTTACCAGTGTCTCTCTTCCTTTGCAACCCAGGGGCCTTCATTGTCTGCTGGCTGCCCTTCTTTTTGACCCACGTTCTCAATACACACTGCGGAGCCTGCCACGTGTCCCCAGAGCTTTACAGCGCCACTACGTGGCTGGGCTACGTGAACAGTGCCCTCAACCCTGTGATCTATACCACCTTCAATGTGGAGTTCCGCAAAGCCTTTCTCAAGATCCTGTCTTGCTGAAGGAGAGGAGAGCATACTCCTTGTGCCCACCCTTAGCTGCCAGGCCATTGGGCCACTGGCCAGGACCTGCGCAGAAAGACTGTGCTATGTTCTCTGGCATGGTGTAGGAAGGAGACTCCTGGAGCCAGGACACCTCTGAGTGGCAGGTGTAACCAATTGCTTCTTCCCGATCAGAATGTTTACGTCCTAGAAAAAATCTGACTTCATCCTGGCAATCTTCAAGTGGTTGGGAGGTCCCTGAGTTATAAGTAATAATTCAGAAAGAAGCTGATAAAACATGACCCTCCACACACACAAAATTGTCATTAGAGGCATGATTCATCACAGTGAAGGAGAAATGAACAGATCTCATAATTGTCAACTCGCCAGGGGTCCTTGAAATCCCAGCCAGTAAACCATCTTGCAGAAATAGACAGTCTCTCTTCCTTCAAGCCTATAATTAAACTATCCGGCTGACCTTGTACTTTTGCAGGCCCACACCCTTTTGGTCATTCCTTTTGTTCATTGTTTGCTGAATTATAAGGGCACAGCCAGTGCCTCTACCTCTCTGTAGAATCTGGCTGCAATTGGGGAGTGAAATTCTAAGGGAGACATTGTCCCACATTGGGACCTGGGCTTCCTTTCAAACCTTACTACTCGTGTATTATAGCTCTCGCTATAAAGGCCCTTTGACTCCAACCCCCTGTTCTTGGAGATTCAATTCCAGAGTAATTCGGAATGAGTATGTCAAGTGAAAAAGGAGTGATGGCTCCCACTGTAGTATCACTTTAAACCATGTGGTTTGAAACATGCCTTCGGTATGCTTTTCATAACACTATAAGGTGTTCCTACCCAGGCATCTTCATCTCCTGCTTAACAGAGACCCAATACTTTCAGGCCCTAAACCCATTAAGTCTTAAGTGTCCACAAAGTGCCCGTCACCTCCCAGGCTCTGGATATATGACAATGAATAAGACAGCTCCTGCTCAAGGAGCCCACCACCTGCTCCTGCGTTTGTTCACTTGCTTATAAGAGTGGTAGAGACTCTTCTAGACTGCCAGAGGACCTCAGAACTGAAGGCACTGGGCAGAGTAGCTGTCCAAAGACTTCACAGGGACAGTCTTCATAAAGGCCTAGTGCAGAACCTGAACAAGACCACTCCGACAATTGAAATTAAAGGCATTATAGAAATAATGTGTCGATGTCATTCAAAATTGCATTTAGAGGGACCTCAAATATTCTCACCACTTACCTTTTCACCTATAGAAGCTATGTCTTATTGACTAGAGAATCAAGATACAATTTATGGATGATTTATGAAGTGTTATCATCCTGAACTTCAATAAATTTACTATTAAGTAAGAGCTATTAGTGCACAGGTGTAACAGATGCCCACTGCAATGCTGTTAAAATTTTAAAGTTCACACGAACTTTACAAAGAATCCAAGACTTCTTTGCCCCATATTTATTCCTCTAACCTTTAAGTGTATAAGAAGGAAATATATACCCCCAGTGACTTAGTTACCTGTTACTCCTGAATGCTTTTAATGCCAGCATTTATAAATGCTATTGCCTATAGCAGTATTTATGTTGTAACTCTAGTGGAAAAATTCTGTGTGCTCACTAGCTCTCGTACCTCATGCCATCTAGCTCAAAGGTTTATAATGCAAGCAGAAATAGGGACTGAGACAGTTACATATCCGAAGAAGTACAAGTACATGATTCCTAGGTTTTTCCATGCAAAATACACAAAAAACAAGTAGGACAATGGGTTAACATTCATAAAATTTCATGTCAAAATTAGAGTTCTAAAAATAAAAATGTAGACAGTGTCCGTACTAATACATTTATGAGGAAGAATGATAGCAAATATTGTGTATCCTTCCTTTACATCAAGTCGTTAAAACTTACGATAACCTTAAGAAGATAAACTCAGTTTTGGAGGTGAGGAAACAGGCTAAGGGAGGTCAAGAAATTTGCCCCAGGGCACACACAGTAAGTGGCAGAGCTGGGATTTGAGTGCACGTCTACCTCATTCGCAAGCCCATGCCACTAACCACTATGACGCACTGCTTTCTACCAGAGAGGTAAAGAGGTGGGAGGGAAAAAGTGGGGAGAAAAAAAATGGAACAAAGGTCCCTGGGAGAGCCACAGCCTACCTGACCCACCTCCAGCCCTAAACTTTCTGAAGACCCAGCCCAAGGCACTGCTCTCACTCTCCTGCCATGTTCAACTTCCAAAACAGTCACACAGGAAGTTCATAATCTGTTTTTATAAAATCATGTAACAGACCTTAGAGAGTATTTGGTCCTAGTATCTCCTTCATTTATATAAAAGGAAACTGAAGTCCAGAACTATATCCCAGTTGGCTACTGACAGACAAATGCTCCAGTATACTGAACTCTTCTATAAAAACGATAAACTCCATATTGATACAAGGAGAAAGTCATCCTATCACCTTCCCCATTACACTAAGAGGCATCTTTTCCCTAGACAGCAGCTCTTATCTCTAATCTGAGATAATATCCCCTTCCCAGAATTTTCTTCTGATCCAGGAAGATCCTTCTAGGGAAATCCCAAACACTCACTTGAGCCTCTTCATCCTGGGATTCTTCATTCTACCCCCTATACCTCTATACTCCCCACCATGAGCCAGCACTTAACCTCAGACTTGCTACTTTCAGAGCCAAAGTGACCAAAAATTCCAGGAAAGACATTAGCCTGAATGAAGTAGAACAGAGTTCTTGGGGGCAAACCTGTTCTGGGGCCCAAAGAAGGCTCAGAGCTGGCCATACTATTTGGGTGAAATGCAAATAGAACAGAAATCCAGATAGATTACAACCAACATCCAACTCTAGATCGTAAGTAAATATTTCCTTCTTCCAGAACCGCATCCTCTAAAACTCCTTTCATCACTCATTTACTAAATCAGTTACTTATTCAATAAATATTGATTTACCACCTTCTGTGTGCCAGGCAGAGTACTCAGTGCTGGGAAACACCATCAAGGGAGACAGAGTCCATGACCCCACACTTGTAGTACAGTGGGGAGGGGAATTTGTGTGTACACTGATGACCTGCTTTTTGTCTACAGTAAAGGGTATTCATGGTTTTTGTAAGTCCTATATTCAGCCCTAAGAAGGCTTCCCAGACAAGTATTGTCAGGTTAAGACCTAATTAAAAAGTAAGAAGGGCATTCCAGGCAGAGAAAACCATTGAAGAGCTGAAGATATGAACAAGCAAGGAGCATGCAAGGAATCTCAAATAATTCCACCGGCTGTAGAGAAGAGACCATAGGAGAGGCAAGGAAAGAGTCTCATCTTCGGAGACCTCCTCCAGCTCTGCTCAAGTGACAAGTGAGCTAGTGGTGATACCACTTGCAGAAAACCTCTGGATCTTTCCTCCACTTCCCTCCATGTGGGCAACACACATCACAGACGACTTACTTAACTGACTTATTTAATTACTTCCCTCTGAGCCACAGTGAATTTCAATAAATGCAGAATTCAATTTGAATTCTTTGCTCTTTTCTCTGCAAGAGGAGGAATGCCTGGCTGAATGGATGTAGAGTCAGAGATGGTTAAAATGAAGGCAGTTCAGAGAGTTTGGGTCAGAAATCGAGGGGAGGTCAGGCAAAGAGATTTGTTTTCCTGAATGCTTGGGTCAGAACTAAATAGTGAAGCAGAACAGTTCAGAGATTTGCTCAGAACTGGCTGTTTCCTGCAGGTCCTGACTCCCAGACCTGTGCTCTCATCCTTTGGTATCTGCTGACATCAGAAAACTGAAAAAGCTTAATTTGAATCAACACACAAAGAGCAGAGAGGGGATGACAGGCAATTAACTTGATTCCTCCTTTCTACCTAATTCTCTCCTCATCAGCTTAGGAAGGGAGTGAGTTTCCATGACTACCTCCTGACACAGAGACTCAGTGGAGGGTGATACCAATGTCAGCTCAGCTCTGTTGCACACATTGACAGAGGCAGAACCTGGGAGTCGGTGCCAAGCATGAGTCTTGGGACCTCTTGCCCCACCCACCCCAGTAGCCTTCCTCACTAGACAAAAATTAGACAACATCATAAATTAGAAGTGCTTTGCCAACTATACGGTTCTAACAAATGTGAGAGATTATCACTGATATCATCATCATCATCATCATCATCATCATCATAAACATCACCCCCCCCCCTCCAAGCAGCTATTTTTATCATTCCTATCTGGTTCACAGCCCATCTTTCTTTCTCTTTGCTGATTCTCTAATTGTCTCATGTTATCAGGCACAATCTGTTCAGCCTCCCACATGAAATCTGATTTTTCTCTTGTCTTTTATTCCCTACATGTGCCCAGGATACTTGGCTGAATTTGTAGTGAAGTTTTTAGGCAAATGGCTAGTCCCTAACAGCACACCCTTTCCCTGCTCACCCAGTCACGTGCCCAAGTATAGCATGATCTGATGCCAGGCTGATGGTAGATGTGTGCTTGCTAAGGATGGCCTGGGGAGTTCCTGTTCCTCTCCTGGCTGGGGAATGATGAGCAGAAAGCATGTATTCCTCAAGACTTTCCATCTTTGTTCCTCATGATGTCTGAGCCTTTCCTCTTTCTCCATCTCTTCCTTCCTGAAAGAAGTGCACTGAATATAGTGCATTCATTTCCTAGGGCTGCTGTATCAAATGGCCACAAACTGTGTGGCTTTACACAACAGAGACTTCTCTCATAGTTCCAGAAGCTCCAAGTCTAAAATCAAGGTGTTGGCAGGACCACGCTCTCTCTGAAGGCTGTAGGGGGTGATCTTTGCCTCCTCCTAACTTCTGGTGGTTGCCAGCAATCTTCGGTGTCCCTAACTGGGGCAGCAGAACTCCATTCTCTCCTCCATCTTCACATGGTATTACTCTTTCATTTTGTCTATGTTGTGTTTTCCTCTTCTTCTAAGTCTTCAAATTAAAATCCACCCTGATCCAATGTGACCACATCTCAACTTGATTACATCTGCAAAGACCCTATTTCAAAATAAGTTTATATTTATAGATTCTGGGGGTTAGGGCCTCAACATATTTGGGGAGGGACACAAATCAATCCATAAAATACGGCAAAAGCAATCTGGAAGGGAAGAGGACTTGGAACTTGGATGACTAGGGAAAACGCACAAAAGTTTGACAGAATTCAGAATGTAAGAGGTCAGATTCCAGCCTTGGCATCTTATCTTTTTAGTGGCCTGAGACAAGTGTGCAAACTTCCTGATGCTCAACTTTGTTATCAATAAAAGTGGTAAATTTGAATCCCTAAGCTATGATAAGTCAAGCTAAAAATAATTCTAGAAGGACATAAATTATCTTCTGAGTCGTAAAAACCTACAAACATGCTTATTGTTAAAAGTTGAAACTGTTCAAAGAACCATCGTTAGTTGCTTCTCACTGTCTTAAAAATAAATAAATAAATAAATAAAATAAAATGGAATTCAACAGCAAACTTATTGGATCTTAGGAAAGCTGAGGGAATATCATGTAGTCCTACTTCATGTAGCACCACTCCAGACGGACTAAGGTAAAGGATGGCGTTTTGCCTTTAAAAAAAAACTTACATAATGGGGTCTTATATTACGTTGAGCAGATTCCAGAAGATTCTATATTTAAAAATGCTTGAAAATCTTGCAATTTATTACAACATTAAATCATGGGATTTGAAAGCTGGAAGGGACGTTAGCCCAGTCTCCAAGTTATTGCAGAAATTCTAACATCCCTGACCCATGATCATCAAGTAGCTGTATAACAAGCTGGATCACTCCTTCCCAAGACATGTGACATATTACCCTTTAGAAAATTCCTCCCTCCTTTAAGCCAGAATCTCCCTTCTTATAAAATCTACCTTTCTGCCCCTATTCTCTCCTCCAGCACAGAAACTTTTATTCCAACTTCCCAATGACAGCCTTTGTGTGATTAAGGCAGTTTGTCAAAGTCTCAATTTCTCTTTCTCTACTCCAAGTAACACTTTCTTACACTCTCCATCTCTGTTGATTTCTTCTGGATTTAGCCATGTTGTTAGTGTTTCTCTTAAAATATAAGGCCCCAGATAGAATATAATCTAAATGTTGTTTGTTTAAGCAGTTCAGAGTGCCATGGACTCATTTCTGCATTTTTGGAATATTTGTAATGGAATATTTGTGATGGAAAATTTGTGATATTTGTAATTGTAATATTACAAATATATGTAATTTTTGTAAATTACACAGACCCTTAGGGCTCTTACTGAAACCCTAAGAAGGAGATTTGCATGCTGAATGGATAACTTTAATAGGATATTCCTTAGGGATCGATACCTGTATGTGAAGGAAGTAGAACTCAGCAGAAGGACAAGTTGAACTGTGATGCAGTCACACAAGGAACTCAGACAATCTTACTGAGATTTCTCAGGGGGTAGGGACTTTCATGGCCCCAGCCAGTAATTGGATGTGGACTACCTCTGGGAAGAAGGAGTGCCTCAGGCAAGGAGGCTCTGTGCAGTTGAAAGCTTTTGCTGTTAACTCTCCTGGGAACTGGGGGGAACAAAATCCTCAGTCATGAAGGGGGGATCTGGGTGCACACCACAGCATGCACTATATCCATTTGGCTCCTCTTTCCTTATATAAAAAATTCTAGAAACAGCTTGGTCAGGAATCTAGTTGGTCTCTCTTTCTGTGGAAGCTGAGAGGGATGGACTATAATCTCTGACAAAGCAACTGGTCTCAATGCCAAAATAATTCTCATCTTGCCTTCTTCTGTCATCTATTCTAGATTCCTCTCACTACGATTAGCATTCTTCTGGTCTAGGGCCATATCTGATGGAGTGACCCTGAGGGATGTGGTGACTTTCTCAGGCCACAGATGCTATACTTACCCACGTGCTGTAAAATTAAACCAAGGAATACAAAAAGACACTTCAGTGGATCATCCAGGCATCAAATGTGTTCTTCCCTGTCCGCATTGTGTAACAACATCCTTAACTTCTCCCAATTACCGGGATTCAATTATCCTTGCCAGGAAGCTCCATCACTTACCTGTTGGTCTCCTGGCACAAGGTGTACTCCAAATGACCAGATAAAAGCCACAATGTTAAAGCTTAATGGGGTTTTCAGCTCCTACTACACATATTCCTCCTTCAAGAACAAGAATCTTTACCTCAGAAAGTTAAACCTAGCATTACTCCATAATCCAGCAATTTCACTCCTAGGTATATATATCCCAAATAATTAGAAACAGGTATTCAAAAACAAAACACTTGCATAGAAATGTTCACAGCAGTACTATTCATAATAGCCCCAAATTTGGAAAGAATCCAAGCAGCCATCAACACATGAATGCATAAACAAATTGTGGTACATCCATATAATGTAATATTACTTGGCCATAAAAAGGAATGAAGTACTGATATATGCAGCAATGTGGATGAACCTCAAAAATATGCTAAGTGGAAGGAGCCAGACACAAAAGATCGCATATTGTATAATTTCATTTATATGAAATATCTAGAATAGCTAAATCCATAGAGATAAAAGTAAATTGGTTTCCAAAGGTGGGAGAGGAGGGTACAGGGAGTAACTGTTTAATGGTTTCTTTGGGGGTGATGAAAATCTTTGGAACTAGATAAAAGTAGTGGTCTCACAATAGAGGTACTAAATGCCACTGAATTACTTACTTTAAAATGGTTACTTTTGGGCAGCCAAGGTGGCTCAGCGGTTTAGCGCCAACTTCAGCCCAGGGCTGAAGATCAGGAGACCTGGAGACCAGGTATCGAGTCCCACACCGGGTTCCCAGCATGGAGCCTGCTTCTCCCTCTGCCTGTGTCTCTGCCTCTCTGTCTCTGTGTCTCCCATGAATAAATAAATAAAATCCTTAAAAAAAATAAAATGGTTAATTTTATGCTATACGAATTTTGCCTAAATAAAAAAAAATTAATAAAAAAAATTAAAAAAAGAACAGGACCTAGAGGTTCCATGTTCTCTGATCAGAAGACTCAATATTGTTCAGATGGTAATTCTCTTGAAATTGATCCATATATGTAATGCAATCCTTCTCAAAAGTCCAACAGGCCTTCCCCCAACCCAGAAACTTATAAGCAGATTGTGAAATTTATATGGAACAATGCAGAATAGCCAAAATTATTTTGGAAAAGAACAAAGTTAGAGAACGTTTACTTCCCAACTTCAAAACTTACTATAAACCCACGGTTATCAAGAGTATGGTGTTGGCATAGGATAGATACATAGATCAATGAAACAGAACTGAAAGTCGAGACAAATCCTTATATCTAAGGTCAATTGATTTTCAGCAAAGGCAATCTATTGAGGAAAGGAGATCCTTTTAAATAAATGGTGCTAGGACAATTAGATATTCATGCAAAGACACAGATTTAGGCCCCACCTCATGCCATATCCTAAAATTAACTCAAAATGGATCATAGAATTAAATAAAAGAGCTAAACAATAAAACTTTAAAAAGAAAACATAAGAGAAAATCTTTGAGACCTTCCTTAACATTTTCATAAGATCCAATTTATCTTTTCTTTCTTTTTTTATGGTGCTTGTAGTGTCACATACAAGAAATCTTTGCCTACAATAAATTGGATCTTATGAAAATCTTAAAACTTTGTATGTCAAAAAAGACACCATTTAGAAACAATAAGACTGGTTTGTAGGTACGGCTGAGTGGCTCAGTGGTTGAGCATCTGCCTTTGGCTCAAATCTTAAATAAAAAGACTTGCTTTTAAAATATTTGCAAAACACATATCCGATAAAGGACTGCATCTGGAATACACAGGGGTTGCCTAGCTGGCTCAGTCCATAGAGCATGCAACTCTTGATCTCTGGGTCATGAATTCAATCCCCACGTTAGGGCATAGAGTTTACTTAAAGACAAAAAAAAGATATAATACAATATACAAATAACTTTTCCAATTCAATACTAAGAAGACAACCAAATCACCCAATCCAAAAAAAAAAAAAAGCAAAAAAAATTTTTAAAGATTTTATTTATTTATTCATGAGAGACACACAAAGAGAGGCAGAGACATAGGCAGAGGGAAAAGAAGGCTCCCCGCGGTGACCCTGATACAGGACTCCTGGGATCATGACCTGAACCAAAGATAGACGTTCAACCACTGAGCCACCCAGATGTCCCAAGGCAAAATATTTTAATGGACATTTTAGTAAAGAAGATATAAAAATCACTTATAAACACATAAAAAAACATGACCAACATTATTAGTCATCCAAGAATGGCTAATTTTTTTTTTTTAGAGACAGAGAATAGCAAATGTTAGAAAGCAGGTAGAGAAGTGGGAATCCTCTCACACTGCTGATGAGAATGCAAAATGGTGCAGTCACTGTGGAAAATGGTTTGACAGTCCCTTAAAAAGTTAAACATAGATTTGACATTTCATCCAGTGATTCTGCTCCTGGGCATCTACCCAAAAAAAAAAAAAAATGAAAACAAATATCCACACAAAGACTTGTACATTAATATTCTTTACAGTATTATTCATAATAGTCAAAAGTTGGAAACAACCCAAACATCCATCAATTGGTGAAGAGATAGACAAAATGTGATGTATCCATATAACAAAATACTATTCAACAATGAAAAGTAACAAACTAATGATACATACTCTGACATAGATAAAACCTCAGAAACTTTTACTAAGTGAAAGAAGCAAGCCACAAGAGACTATATATTGTATTATTCCATTTATATGAAATGTTCAGAAAAGGCAAATTTATACAGAGTAGATTAGTGGTTGCCTAAGGCAAAGAGAGGGAATGGGGATTAAATAGTGAATGGGCATGAGGATATTATTGGGATAATACTAACATTTTAAAGCTGATTTATTGTGATGGTTGTACAACTTCATAAACTTACTAAAAATTATTGAATTATATACTTCAAGTAGGTGAATTATATGCTATGTAAAATATGCCTCAATAAAGTTATTTTTAAAATAATAAGGACCTCTAAATCTGTGGATTCCAAAAGCACAGAGACAAGAAGTAGAAGTACACAATTCCTCAAGTGGGTCAGGGAAAATAATGTTAAACTGGGACACTTGTACTTGCATTTCTTGTTTCTTAGATCCATATATTCTAGTGAGTGGAGTAAGCACCATTAATGGTCTTTGGTTTAGAGTGTGTCTTCTGTCTGAAGGCTGGTGCCCCATCATCAGAATATCATCTCCAAGCTGACACCTCAGTTGTGCATCCAAGAAGCTAATGCATGTTCCATCAGACTAGCAGCTTCTGGGGGATGTAATACACAATAGAAGCAGTGGATTTCGTGGTCATGTGCACATAGCCATGCCTCCATTGATATAAGCAATTACCTTGGTCTGATACAACATTTGGCAGGATTCTATTCCAGTGGATCAAGGGCTACATAAGCACTGTCTGGCTGAGTTGTATGAGTAGGAAAGGCAAGTCCTTATTGGAATATTAGTCAGTTCCAGTGAATTCCTATCAAGATGAATCACAATATGGAAGCGCCCTTTGTAATTAACTTGCCATTGAGAAGCTGGTTGATCTTTCAAGAGTTAGAGCCATATTAGGATCTCAGTGCAAGTGTCTGTTGCAAGGAGGTTGGATATTCAACAGTAGCAGTAATTAGATCAGCTTTACTAAGTGGGAGCCCATGGTTTGGGGCCACACATAGCCTCCACTTCCTTGCCACCATTTCTGAGGCCATGTTTGTTGTATTTGTCCCTTACCATTGAAACTGGGCAAGGGAGTATTCTTTTCTGTCTCCATTATGTGAGAGCAGAATTCCTTCTCTTGATGATGAAGCTCAATTAGCCTTGCTAGGATGGTGACTCCATTTCTTCCTTAATATGCCTACTGTGCCAACACTGATAGAAGTTGACTGGCATCAATCAGCTAAGACATTGTTTCCTAGATGGTATAGAGTACTGGCCAAGTCATTCACTACTGTCCATTAGTGATATATATTCTTACCTCAAAGTATTTCTCTTGACAGGCTTGGTCCATTAGGAATAATTCCCCTCATCCCCATCTTTGAGAGACATTCTTAAATGGAGCTGCACCCATGAAGTATAGCAATAGTCTACTTTTGGTTTCAGCCATATACTGATCTTACTTACTCATAAACCAAATTCAGATTTTCCCCTCACCCCATAGTAGCCATAAGTATAAGGTAGGGCTGAAGTATCAGTGCAAGAGTGGTGGGTGACGTAGAAGTCTGGGCCACCTACCATGCAGCTTATTATAGCTCTCTGGCTCTGCTCGTAACTGATCCCAGATGCACAACCTTCTTTCCTTCTGATTGTTGTTGGGGGTCTGACAGAAGTTATGATGGGCAGTTCCGGCTGCATGGACGCTTGGTATCAGGTGGTCAGTTTCTCTGATTCTGCCAAGAACCAGTAGCATACATGGAGCTTTTTTTCAAAAGGTATATAGTTCCCCACTATAGGTATCTTGCCTCACTTCTGAGTCCTAGGGGTCTATTTGGGTTTTCCTATTGAGGCTTACCATAAAATCTACAGGGCATTTCTTCTCTCCATGATATTTCCTGTACCATAGAGTTCCCCAGGTCATATGAACCGAGTCACTCTGATTCAACTGTAACAAAGGCGTTGGCAGATCATACAGGGTTCTCTGGATCTAAGATGGCCTTTCAGACTTTTCCCACCCTTAGGTACATGGACCAGGCCTTTATACAACCATATTGATCAAGTCTGAAAAGCGGCTATCTCCAAGGAGGAAGCCCAACTGGGGGAGTGAAGGGCATGACTCTCCTCAGCTGAGGACCATGCCTAGAGAGGGACTTAGCTGAGAGCACTTGGCCGTTAGGCACCAATACACCCACAGCTGGGGGAATTGTGCCTTAGTTTTGAAAGAGGAATCTGGGCAGCAGATAATAGCATCCACAATCCATACTCACCTGAATTTCCCAGATGTCTTCTATTAAAGTTCTACTAAACCAAGTCTCACTCATCTTGAACTCCTGTGTCTTAAGATGTGTCCTAGATTTTTGGAGCCAGTGCTGGACCTTGTATTTGTCATCTATTCAACTTGTTGGTTTTATCCTAGCATTCCGGCTTGCAAAGTCACTTTGAATTGTGACCCTATTTTCTGCCTTATACTAGATTGAGATTTGAATTATCTTCAAATGGAAGAAGATATCAAAGGGAATGTTGTCAAGTTATTGATAAGACATCGAGGCTTGAATCCTCAGAGCAAGCAATGTTTGTAGGATATGCACAGGTTAGCACCACTCTTTCAGCCATCCACAAGTACACTTGCCATTGTTGCCTAGCCCCAAGTTAGTTGTACATCAAGGGGGCTATGAAAATATCTGTATAATGTTTTGTTGAATTCAAGCCCCAAGTTAGTTGTATATCAAGGGAGCTATGAAACTATATGGGGGATCCCTGGGTGGCTCAGCGGTTTAGTGTCTGCCTTTGGCCCAGGGTGTGATCTTGGGGTCCTGGGATTGAGTTCCACATCAGGCTCCCTGCATGGAGCCTGCTTCTCCCTCTGCCTGTGTCTCTGCCTCTCTCTCTCTCTCTCTGCGTGTGTCTCTCATGAATAAATAAATGAATAAAATCTTAAAAAAAAAAGAAAATATATGTAAAATGTTTTGAATTCAATATATATATCATTGTATCAGTTAGGATTTCCTTGTCCCAAACAGCAAAAAACCCTACCCCAAATTGTCATAAGGAGAAAGTTTACTATTATCACTTATGAAGAACACTGTAGGTAGTATGAGCTTCAGGTTGGCAGATTCAGTGACTTGTCAATGTCATCGTGGATTTATGCTCTTTTTAGCTCACCTCTCTGCTCATCTTGGAGTACAGGTATCCCTCACTTTTTTAAATGTCAAGTTATGCTACTTTGCTCTCACAAAGACCTACATTAGTCCCTATTTTTGCTAACCAAAGAAATCCAAAGAGGATTTTCTCTTTCACAAAAAAGGGTGAGAAGCAAAAATAGCATTCAGAGTTTGTGCTGCAGCCAGCCATTACAGACGCTGCACCCACTTAGGGCAGCCAGCATGGCTTCACCAAGCTCCTTCCCCAGGGAACTCCATACAGCATCTCAGCATCAAGCTCTCAGAGCTTTGAACTGTGTCTGTAAGCATCTGTGCTTTATGTTGATTTATTTCATGCATCTGTTAGCAAGATATGTCCTAAGGTATCAGAAAGGGCCTGAGAGTTTATTTCTGGGTTAGGGAATGCTCAAAATGTTTCCATACAAATTAATGGTCATTACTTCTTCACTTTACTCCACCTTGGCTTACAAAAGACATCATAGGAATACTCCACCATTAGATACCAGGGGAAACTTGTACTGGCTTTGTGCTCAAGCTGGCTCCTCACCCCCTACCTCTATTAGTCCGAGGTAATGATGGGGTAGTTCCAGGAGTCCTATCCCATACAACGATGTCCACCAGCAGCAGAACTACTCTGCTCTTCTTCATGTCATTTCTTTGCCTAGTACCCCTAGGAGACTTCTGCTTGTGTCTTATGAACCAAGAGTAAGTCACTGTTGTACGCCAAAATTCATCCTGGCAAAGGGAATGGAATACCATGATTGGCTTAAGCTTATACTAATCATTTGCAGTAGAATGGATGTCAGGGTTTCCGGATCCATATTTGGTAGAACCTAACCTGTTCCCCTTTGAGAAAAGCCTTCAGCCTTCAGGCACTTCTGCCATTAGCTGTAATTAGCAATAGATTACTAAGAGAGGCCTAGAAGCCCTCTGCGCTGCACATGATTTCAATTTCCTGGCATTTAATTCCTCTAGCACTAGAAACTTAAACCCACTTAGAGAGGTTCCCTGTTTTCTTACTTTCTCACCCATGTGGGACTTCAATTCTCATGAATTGAGCTTTCAACATTGAAGGCAGTATATCGTGCTGTCTCTTTCCTCTGGCCCCAGCCTCTGAAGGCTGGTTTTCATTTTCCCCACATCCCCCTGGGAGCCAAGCTGAGTTCAATCTTCTTTTTCCATAAGAAATCCACTTAACACTAAGCAATTAGTAAATTTTAGTGGAATTTACTCAAGATCTGAGTAGATTGTGGAAGAGGGAAGGGACAGATTACCGGCCTCATGGCTTTGTCCCTCTCCTACGTCTTCTCCCCCACCTTTCTCCCAAATCTCCCCATGTCTTCTTCTGTCTTTGATGCCCAGACCCTGGGAATTTCCATTCCTTGCCCAGGTGGGCTAATATCAATATACTCCTTCCATACTATCTAAAAAAACCAATTTCCTCTGTCTTTCTGCACCTTAGAAAAGACAGAAGCAAAATAAATAAAACAAAACCATAGGAACTGGGACGCCTGAGTAGCTCGGGGGTTGCGTCTGCCTTTGGCTCAGGGCATGATCCTGGGGTTCTGGGATGGAGTCCCACATCACGCTCCTGTCATGGAGCCTGCTTCTCCCTCTGCCTGTGTCTCTGCCTCTCTCTGTGTGTCTCTCATGAATAAATAAATAAAATCTTTTTTAAAAAATTCATAAGAACTACCTAACTTCTGTTAACGTTGTATCACCTCACTTATTCAAAGAGCAAGTTGCCCCACGTTTGTTCTCCCAAGTCTAAGCAAAGCTTTTACATCCTTATAGCAGTCTTTAGCACTTTTTATAAAGCTTGGTTTATTCCTGACTTTAGCCTCCTTTATTTTGTTCTTGAAGGTGCATTGATAGTCTTTTGTGTTCAAGCTTATCTATAATCCCCTCTCTCTGTCTTTTGTTCATGTACCTTTTAAAAACCCGAGCTCTGCAGAGAGCACCCTGTACAACCACCTCTTTCTTTAGATGTCTCCCCCTTTATCTGTGGATTATTTCCCATTATATTATATAATCAGGATTTTATTGTTTAAATCTCCTCCCTCCCCCAAGTCAGATTCCTTTCTAAAGTCTCACATCACAGAATCACACCTGTGGTAAATACTCTTTAGAAGTGAAGAGTTAATTTGTAATGCAAATAATTACCTCTTTATTTATCTCATTTTCAAGTAGGAATTTTCATATATCAAATTTTCATAAAGACCAATTAGGGGCAAATTATTGCACACCTTTTTCCACCTCTGTCACTTATTCTCTTCCCCCTCCTACTTTGTTCCTGTCCTTTTCCCTTCCTTGCTTTCCTACTTCCTTCTAGGATGTGTGTAAGCCCTCTGGGCTTTTATCCCAGGCTCTGTTTTTGTTGATCTGAAATACTTTCTGTTCCTGCAATGGAGCAAGCCTTTGTTGGTACCTGGCAAACTCACCTACCATTGCCTCCAGAGAAGTCCAAATGGAGCAAGGGGGAAGAAAGCACTTCCAGAGGCAACTGGCTATCTCTGTAACCACTCACAACTGGGGATTTCCATTTCCTAAATGACCTGCTTCTATAAACTTCAATCAAAGTCCACATTCTTCTGCTGACAAACTCTAGAGTAAATCTTTCCATGCCTCAGTTTCTGGAGGAGTAAAATGAGGGTAATGATCTCTGTTCTGTTGACTTTACAGAGTTATTGGGGGGAAAATCATGTGTAAGAAAATTTAGATTGGAATGTGTGCTCTATCTATAAAAGAATATCTATTACTTGTGCTTAATCACAGGTATCTTGCCTGAAAATATCAAGGATGATATTTTGAGTTGAAACTGAGTAGAAATAAACTGTCTTGAGGGAGAATTTTTTAAATTTTATTTAAATTCAATTATTAACATATAATATATTATTGGTTCTGGTTCCAGGGGAGAGGTCAGTGATTCATCAGTCTTATATAATATCCAGTATTCGTTATATCACATGCCCTCCTAAAGGTTCATAACCCAGTTACCCCATCCCCCTACCTCCAGTGACCCTCAGTTTGTTTCCTATGATTAAGAGTCTCTTATGGTTTGTCTCCCTCTCTCTCAAATCAGAGGAGTTTGTCTTATTTTATTTTGTCCTCTCTTCCCCTGTGATCCTGTTTTGTTTCTTAAATTCCACATATGAGTGAGATAATGTAATTGTCTTTCTCTGATTGACTTATTTTACTTGGCGTAATATTCTCTTGTTCTGTCCATGTCATTGCAAATGGCAAGATTTCATTATTTACGATGGCTGAGTAGTAGTCCATTATATATATGAAATCTTCTTTATTCATTCACCTGTCAATGGACATCTGGGCTCTTTCCATAGTTTGGCTATTGTGGACATTGCTTCTATAAACATTGGGGGTGCAGGTGCCCCCACATCGGATCACTACATTTGTATCTTTCGGAAAAATCCCTAGTAGTACAACTGCTGGGTCATAGGGTAGCTCTATTTTCAACTTTTTGAGGAACCTGAATACCGTTTTCCATAGTGGCTACACCAGCTTGCATTTTTTTTTTTTTTTTTTTTACCAGCTTGCATTCTTGAAAGAGGATTTTGAGCAAGGAACATTGAGCACTGAGGGTATTTTTTTCTTTTTTCAAATTTTTGTTTAAATTCTAGTTAGGTAATGTACAGTGCAATATTGGTTTCAGGAGTAGAATTCAGTGGTTCATCACTTACATGCAACACCCAGTGCTCAATCATAACAAGGAACACAGTTTTTTAAATCAAGAATTTCCCTGTCCCCACATATTCGGGGATCAAGAAAAGGCTGAAGAAGTAGGAGTGCTTAGAGATAACAATGTGATGATCCTCTTAGATGATTTATTTAACTTTTGAAAATATTATAAAGAAAATATTATAATATTAAAATATTAAAAAGCTGTCTAGAAGACTGAAATAGAGGAGAATGGTGAGAAGGGCAAAGCTTGTTCAAAATTTGCAGAGAGGTGAAGAGTAGGAGCCAAATTGCCATGAGATAAGGCAAATTGTTCTAGTAGAGTAGAAATAGGAAAGAAGGAGGAAAATAGCTTTATCAAGTTATCAAGAAAATAAATTAAATGATGGTTTAGGCACAAGAAAGAACAGCTGTGAGATATGTTAATAAGAAAGAAAGAATTCAGTGACAATTCTAGAACAAAGGTGGAAAACCGGGAGGAATAAATCCTTTTAATGAAGAAGAAAGCAAAATGTGCCTGATAACCCCATCCCACCTACCTCTCCACTCACACCATCGCCCTCAAACCTTTACCAGACTTTACCCTGGGGAAATGTAGGAGAAATGTCAAAGTTCTTAAATTTTTTGTTTTAATTGTGTCTAATCATAAGCAACATCATGGGGGTTGAAATCAGAATGTATGTTTTAATTCTTGTCAAAGAAAACAAAAACAAGGAGAATAAATAAAAGAGTTGGTTCTTGTTATGTTGCCCTGGTAGTTACACAAACAGAACCCCACTCACTGTTTTGCCTTTGACTGAAGTTCTAATGTGTCAGGAGTTGTTCTGGGCCCCAGAGACATAATGATGAATGATACAAGAGTGCTGTCTTCATGGAGCTGCTAACTTAGCAGGAGAAACAGACATTAAATAAAGATGCATACACATGAATATATAATTATCAGTTAGGGTAAATATTATTAAGGAGGTAAGGAGGCTTTTATGAGCAAGAATAATATAGGAAACTAACCTATAGATTGAGGGGTCAAGGAAGGCCAATGTGAGGAAGCAATACATAGAGAAGCCTCTAGGATAGAAATAAGTTTTCAGTGAAATGAGTCTGGGGAAAATTGTTCCATGCAAAGCAATGAACATAAGTGAAGGTCCCAGAAAGGGGGAAAAAACACTTGTGAGTTCAAGCTTTTTTTTTTTTTTTTTTTTTTTTGAGTTCAAGCTTTTTAAAGAAACTCTGAAGGAAAGCTATTGTGTCAAGAGTTGTGCTAATACAGTAGCCACTGGCCATATATGGCTACTTAAATTTAAATTAAATAAAATTAAGTAAAATTAAAAATTCAGTTCTTCAGTTGCACTAGACACATTTTCAGTACTCAATAACCACCTGTGGCTAGTGGTCACTCTATAAACAGCACACATGAGAACATTTCCATCATCTCAAAAAGTTCTACTGGACAGCATTGGTCCAGAGCACATGTAGGGATTAAGAAAATATTTTAGATAATGTTTATACAGAATTTTCATAACATGGGAACCTTCTTATGATAAATCAAAGTTCAAAGGTTTTAAAAATATCAGTATACAAGTCAGAACAAAGAATGATCCCAAATATATTAAATATGTAAGGACTTAGAATTTTAACTTCAGCATGTTAAAAGGTTAGTAGACATTACTGCCACAGTTACGACAAGAAAAAAATCTGAACAAACTGAAAATCAGCAACTTTTCTTGAACCTATTAGAGAATTGAGTTCTCTGGGCAATGCACTACCTAGAAACCTGGCAATACAAGCAAATCCAGAAAAGGACGGTTTTCTGATATCAGCTAACCTGGGGCAGAAGCTTCTAGAGCCATAGACTGATAGGAACTCTTAAATGGTGATTTAAAGAAAATGCTGGAGGCTGAGTATGAACTAGTGTGAGAATGAGAGACTCCAAGGGGCCACAGTGCTGGGAGAACCCACACCAGCTTTTCATGATAAAGAACCAAAAAAATCTCTTCATATCTCTTGCAGTAGAGGGTAATATAACCATTTTGAAATATGTCCAGAGTGTTCTTCACAGCAAAGGCCTCTATTACAGAGGAAGACTTTTTTACTGGAGTCTTATTATCACCTTATGGGAATTAATCACCTTATGGGAATTAAACCCAAATCCTTCTCTAGCTTTCTTGTGTCATCTAATGGGCAAGGAGCAGGGAGACAGGGAGTAAAAACACTAAGAAGCATTCTGAAAGTCATCTCAAGGACATCTAAAGTCATCTCAAGCCCCAATAAAACACTGAGATTTAATGATAAAATTTTAGAATGTTTCCCCTCCCACACACCTTACTGCTGTATCAACAGAATTCCAGTGTAAGAACTGGATGATAGCTGAAAGAGCTGCAAGGCACAGATTCTATTTAAGAAGGTGTTCTTGGGCAGCCCTGGTGGCCCAGCGGTTTAGTGCCGCCTTCAGCTCAGGGCGTGATCCTGGAGACCCAGGATCGAGTCCCACACCCGGCTCCCTGCATGGAGCCTGCTTCTCCCTCTGCCTGTGTCTCTCTGCCTCTCTCTCTCTCTCTCTCCTCTCTCTGTCTCTCATGAATAAGTAAACACAATCTTAAAAAAAAAAAAAAAAGAAAAGAAAAAAGAAAGAAACTAGGCAAGCAACAAGAGAATGGAATGGAATATTTAAAGTGCTGAAAGACAAAAAAAAAAAAAAAACCCTTACCTGGATTAAATATTCACAATAATAAGCAAATTCTAAAAATTAAATTTGACTATACCTCTCTAAGACATGTATACCTCTCCAAGAGCCTGAAGAATTATAGATAATTTTTAAATTGTTGTGAGATATCAATTTGTCAGTAATAATGCTGAAGTTGTTATTCTGACACTATTCCATATGTATGTGTGTGGATGAGGCAAAATAAGTATTTAGACTGATGTCATCAGGACCTAAGTTTTTAGTGTAAAGAGATAAATATAAAATATGAAAGTTCTATAAAAACTCCATAATCTAAATTTGAATGTGAAATCACTGTATTTTCTCCTTTAAAAAATGTGTATTTCTTTTCTCTTCCCACTAAAGAACTTAGAAGCAATGACCATAAGTTTAGCAATAAATACTCTTAGAACCCAGATTATAGCCACTAAAAAAGCACTTTCCAATAAAAGAAATCAGAGCTTCTTTGGAAAATAATCAATTCCTGTTTGGGGGCAGGAAATCTAAAATGTGACCCTGGAACATCTTAGTATACCAGAAAGAAAAAACTTTAAAAAGATTGAGGTTGAGTCAGAAAGACCCAGAAGCCTATAGGATGGTCCCTCCACTGGCCAAAGTGGAAACAATTTGAGCATCAAAAAAGATAACTGGAATAGTTTTTAAAACAGTAAATGATTAAAATTCATGAGTTCATTATAATATTTAAAACAATTTTTTTTCAAATCCTCTTTGGACACTTTTAGAAGATGCCAAAAAACCAACCCATTCTTTGACAACTGGTAAACAAAGGAAAGAATCAGAATCATTCATCCTGTATAATTTGAACTTCACTATAACCAAATCTTTGATGAAGGGAAGTTTCTTTTTTAATATAAATATTCTTACTAATAAAGGCAAAAAGAACAACAGACTGTCAACTCAGGCTGCCATACCAGAATATCATAGTCTGGGTGGCTTGAGCAACAAGCACTGATTTCTCACAGCTCTGGAGGCTGGTGGTGCCAGCAGATTCAGGGCCTGGTGAGAGCCTTCTTCCTCTCACCAGGAAGGCCACTTTCTTGCTGTATCCTCACAGGGTGGAGATAGAGAGCTAGTTTTCTGGTTTCTTCTTCTAAGGACCCTAACCCCCTCATGAGGACTCTATTGTGATCTCATTTAACTCTAATTATCTCCCAAAGACCCCACCTCCATACACTATCGATCACATTGGGGTTGGGGTTTAACAGGAATTTGGAGGAAAACACATTCAGTCCATAACACCCTCTAATGAAACAGTGGATCCGGGGATTGATCACTAGTGGCTGCTCAAACCATTAGGTGAGAAGCTAATGGAGTACTAGACACAGGTGGATCAGGCTGTAACACTGGGACTCCCGATTGATCTTTAGCAGCACAAAAAGTGAACCAACCATTATGTGCCTCCCCATGGAAGAACACACCGCCATCTATGAAATCGTCTTGCCAAACATAAACAAACAAACAAACAAATAAATAAATAAATAAATAAATAAATAAATCCTGAAACTGATCAAGCCTCTAGATCAGCACTAACCAATAGAAATATGACGTAAGCAACATGGGTAACTTAAAATTTTCTACTAGCCACATCTAAAATGTAAAAATAAATAGGTGAAATTAATTTTAATACTATATTCTAATTAGCCCGATATATAAAATTATTATTATTGACATATTATCAATGCAAAATTAATTTTAATATCTTTTTTATGTGTTATTTCTAGCATCCATTGTATATTTTACGCTTGCTTATCGCAATTCTGAGCAGCCACATTTCAAGCACCATTCAATAGCTGTGTGGATGCTAATTCAAACAAAACAACTGTAAAAAAAATTATGAGAAGATGGAGGAAACTTTAATACCATCTGGGTATTTGGTTATAGTAAGGTATTATTCATTTTTTTGTATTATTCATTTTTTAAGTGAAATAATAGTACTGTGTTTGCATTTTTAAAAAGAGTCCTTATCTTTTAAAGATACATACTGAAATATTTATGCATGAAATGATAAAATGTCTGAGATCTGCTTCAAAATAATCCAGATGGGAGTAAGGGGAAGGGATAAGAATAGGAAACACAAGACTGGCCATGAGCGGATTGGCTACCACTAAGAAAATGGCAGCAGTTTGCTGTTTAACTGTCAAGGAATGGAGAGGGTCTTGTTTACCGAACCCACTGCAAAGGAGATAATGGAGGTAGAATCAGCTTTTAGTACATCAATCACTTGTGACTCCAGGAATGATATAACATTGGCTGGAACACCTTCCCTGGCTTCGAAGCCAATTGTTGGCAGTATCTCCCCTATGTTCCCTCTGCCACCCTGCATCATCCCCGGTGCTGAAGGGAAAAAAAGATTGTGGTTCTAAATCTGCTCGGTTATGTGAAAAAAATGAAATTTCAAAGGCTTTCTGGGAAGGAAACAAATGTTTCAAATCCAGCATGAGCCAGAGTGTTTCTTTGGGAGAAGCTCACAGGAAGGAGACAGCCTGAAACCTCCAGAGGAAGTTAAATCTCGGAGGGAGGATACCGGAACTACTAGCATCAGCTAACCACCCCCTCATGGAGCATCACCTTCCTCTGGTGCTAAACTTTGAAGGTTCTGGGTTTTTGTCTTATCAAAAAAAAAAGGCAATGCTCCTTTCTTTTGTATCACTTACCCCGCCTGACTAGTCAGTCAGCAAATTTTGGTTGAGTGAGTCTGTGATGAATAACAGAATGATAATCAGAGGCAACAGGGCACTGGGGAGAAAACACAGGCAAATCTGGGAGGAATTCTCAGACCACTTTATTAGTGGCCTGGAATATTCTTCCCTTGGCAAAACTCTACAAGTCAAGGGTGCTCCCTACGGCCCCCATAAGTAGATTCACAAACTACATGTTCTTATTTTGGTTCAAGAAACATGGTGAGAAAAACTTTCACACTTTCATACCATGGTGCTTTGTATATCCCACCAGCAAAGTGATTGCTGTGCTGTTTTGCAATGAAGCGTTTATTTTCTCCACTAAGCTGTGTTTTCAAAAGCAAAAACCCTGACATTTTCACCTTTGAATCTCCAACATGTAGCAAATGTGGGATATATGAGCAGGCAATACATGTTTGTAGAATGAATAGGTCATTCATCAACAAATATCACTGAGCTATGAAACAGGTTAATGCTATGAAATGGCAGCTTTTTGTGCTTTCTTAATCTCCAAATGCGGCTACGTGGCTAGGATCTTGTTATGGACTTCAACATCACACAAGAAAACCAGCAGTACATTACTTTGCAGTGACCTACCCACACCCTTTAAAAAAATCATGACCAGAATTACTTAGCTTGACCTTCTCATGAAACATGGACATAAATGACCTTTTGTTATTTTCTAAAATTTAAAGCATGTATATAGTGTTTTCGTTATAAATACTCACTGATAATGCTTTCTGGTCTGAACTCCTTTCCCAAACTCGATTTCCAGATGTTGTTCCAAAAAGGTTTTAAGTAATCGCAGGGTCATTAGAAAAGGTCTCTTTTTCTCATGATTATCTTCTTAGACATCAAGACTAAATTACTTTTTCAAAAATTTGTTAGAAAAAAATCAGTGACATGGCTCCATAGAAACATGTTTGTTTGTTTGTTTGTTTGTTTGTTTGTTTAAAGACTTTATTTTCAAGTAATCTCTACACCCAGTGTGGGACTCAAACTCACACCCAAGACCAAGAGTCACACGTTCCACTGACTGAGACAGCCAGGTGCCCTGAAACATGTTTATTAAGAGTGGGCAGGTTATATTATCTTTATACCCTTTGCAGCGGCTTACCTGGGCCCAAGCACCAGTGAGTGAAGGGGAGGTGGGGGTAGAAATAATAGCATAGGCTTCAGAACCAGATATTCCTGAAATCAAAGTAATTTTAAGCAGTTATTTGATTGTTTCATCCTGTCTCCTCAAATATAAAATGGGGATAATTATACTTTTTTTTGAGGGATTATGGATTTATTGGGAGCCTTACCAAGAATACAATGCAGACTGAATTAGTATGAGTGACCCAGCCACCAGCTCAGAGGCAAATTCAGCTCACTGATTGGCACATAGTTATGTTCCTTTGATGATGAACAGTAAAAATTTCTAACATTTTGATTTTCTTTATCTACTAATATTGTCATCTAGTGATTTCCCACATTTTCTCATCTCTGAGGACAATTTTATAATCTTCTGTAGTTGGGATATGATTTAGATTATATGAGCAAAGTAAACTTTCTAATTCTGTAGAATACATGTAATATTGGAGTTTGCTCCTGGTCTGAAAGTTCCAAGAAGGCTGGTGCTCTCTGTGGGTGGGATGTTTGTCATTGAATCCTAAGTGTCAAGAGTGCCTGACACTTATTTGGAAATGGATAACTTTTTCTTGACTAGATACAAGAATGAATATTAGGAATTAAAGAGAATTAGGGTAAGGAGGATGTATGTGACCGAGCAATATCTCTGGTGACAAAATATGGGAAGTCCCTGATCAAGACATTGGTTTTTATATACTGATTGGCTGGACTAAATTTCATATACCATCAAGGACCCATGAGAAAAAGATAGGATCATCAGATGGGGCCCTGAAAGAGGAGCACCACTGTTCCCTCCTTCCCCTCTCCTAAGACAAACGAGCAACCCACAAAAATTGGTGGGCTCTTTATAATTATGGGAGGGGCAAAGGGGATTATAAATGACATCATACTTTGGAAAGGGTTGGAGACAACTTTGCCAAGTTCCATGATGTCCACAGTCAAAAGGAGGTCAATGAAGTTTTTAAAAAATGTATCTACAAACACAATAACCTCAGAAAGGAATCTACTCTAAAGTACCCCCACCCTCCAACCAAGCTGACAGACAAAATTCACAGATGTCTGCACATGTCCCTAACTCTTTTGTTTTTCTAGGTCACGGGACCCTACATTCTCAGAGAATAGACCACAGCTACAAAATATATTCTTCTCTAGTTTGACCACAACTCACATCTTGAATAAGTCCCAGACAAAGCCCCTTGAAAAACCTGCCATCTCCAGCTCTACCTGGTCAAGAGTCAACCCCCTTCTGATACTCTCCCGCATGGGCACAGCTAAAACCCTCTCACATCCTTCAAAAACCCTTAAAAGGCCTAGCCATACAGAAACTTGGGGACCGGCATTTCTCTAGATGTCTGGCCCCTCTCCTCCCTAGGAGAGAGAATAAATTCCGTCCTGCTTCTTGCTCCACTCTTTGTGCATTTCTGTGCTACCGGTGTCCCCAGTCACCCTAACCACCTCTATATTCAAGAATCACTATTATCTCAGCAACTAAGAAGGGTATAGTCAATACCTGAGTGGTGAAATAATATTAGTTAGGGCTGTCCAGAGAAGTAGAGCCATTGGGAGATGATAAATAGATAGATGATAGGTAGAGAGATAGGAGAGATTTATTATAGGAATTGGCTCATACAATTCTAGGAACCAAGAAGTCTCAAGATCTGATCTGTCATCTGCAAGCTGGAGGCCCAGAGAAGCTGAGGACCCGGGGAGACAATGGTAAAAGTTCTAATCCAAGTCTGAAGACTTGAGAACCAGGAGTTTCGATTCATCAAAGATAGATATCCCAGATCTAGTAAAAGAGCAAATTCACCCTTCCTCCACCTTTTGGTTTTATTCAGGCCCTTGACAGATTGGATGAAGCCCACTGAACTGGTGATAGCATCTTCTTTAGTCAGTCTACTGACTCCAGTGCTAATTTTTTCCCTGAAATACCCTTACAGACATGGCCAGAAATAATGTGTTACTAACTTTCTGGGCATCTCTTAGCCCAGTCAACATATAAAATTAACCATCTTAATTAAGCACCTTGTAAATGATGAAGGAGCTGTAGAATACAGAGGCCACATCCAAGCAGACCAAAAGGTAGGGACAGGGAGAAGGGCTGGGCCTGAGAAAGGAAGTCTTGCTTTTCATGTCCTATTGGACCTTGGGTTAGTCATACTCTCTGTCTGGGCCTGGGCTCCACCTCTGTAAAATGAGGGAGTTGAATAGACGATCTGTAACATTCCTTCAGGTTCTAAAATTATATTTTCTGTGTCATCAAAGAAGTCTCTTTCTGAGGAGAAAGGCTAAGCTAATTTTTCCCCCTTTCTACAATTTACATGCCTTTTTGCTTTTCATTTATATGTAAATGTATGAGTCTTTGACCAAAACAAAATTATGATCTCTGGGTCATTCCTCAGCCCTCTCACCATTAAAATGCAGCTGCAAATTTCTGGGAACAAAAAAAGGGAAAAGAAAACAGTTACTAAGTCATCCTGACTTACCAGTTCTGGAATACCTCTAGGGGTAGCCCAGAGGACAACCAGGAGAGGTGATCTATTGCAGGAGGAAGTTTTGTTTGGCATAGGGCTTCATCTACCTCTGGCCTTTGTTCCTGAAGTAGAGCAGAAGCCCTATATAAGAAAAACACTAATTAGGGAGGTCAGAGAGTGAAATGAGAAAATGCTGGGCTTCAGAGTCATAGTCCCTGGTTCAAATTCTGGGTCTCCTGCTTTGTATGCTTGAGCAAGTCACTTAAGTTCTCTGAGTCAGTTTCTTCTCTGTAAATGAGAGCATATCAATCTCAGAGGTCCGCCAGAGCAGTAAGGAAGGCAATATGCTATAAAGCAGAGGAATTATTAAACCAATTGTGATGCAAACAGGAATGGGACAAGCAATATGTTAAGACAGAGGAGCAGAAGGCACACCACAGGTATGTAGTGGGAAGGAAACTAGTCACACACTCCTCTTTAATTATTTCAGTGGACACAACTGTTGCTGCTAGGGCAGGGGTGAGGATGCAGACAGGGAAAATATTCCTCTGTGAGGGATCATCCTTCCCTCGCAGAGCTGATAGTCTGGTTAAAGATGAGGCTTACAGTATTAAAGACCTGAGCAAACCAAATGCCTCAGAGCACTGGTTGTTGGTGCCTTGATAAACAAAGAAAACCAGAATAAAAGTCCCTCTTCTTTCAATCCTGAGAGTCTAGGATTCCAGAAAAGCAGGTTTTGTTTTGTTTTTAAAGATCTTATTTATTTAATCATTCATGAGAGACACAGAAAGAGAGAGGCAGAGACACCGGCAGAGAGAGAAGTAGGCTCCATGCAGGCACTATGTGGGACTTGATCCCAGGACTGCAGGATCACGCTCTGGGCTGAAGGCAGATGCTCAACCGCTGAGCCACCCAGGCATCCCCAGAAAACCAAGTTTTTATGGAAGATTTAGTTCTCAGGCTGGACCTTGAAGAATGATATGATTAGGATAAGACCATTGGGTAAAAGTGGGAGAACCCACAATGATTGGAGAGGGTCAGATTATGACAGGCCTCGGAATTCATTGGCCAACCCACCCATGCCCTGGATGGCACTGGGGAGCCATTGAAGGTTTTGAGTCAAAGAGTATCCTATGGAAGATAATACTCATGACAGGTTAGCCAAGAAGCAGTGAATGATAAAGATAAAGGAGGGAAAGAGGAGTGAGGGAGGACGAGAAGGGGATGAGGGCAGGACAGGTGGTAATCTATGATCAATCATGCCTTTGAGCCAGTTATCAAGTCTTGTTGATCTCTCCCTTGAAATATCTCATCCCCACTCCTTCTAGGAACTATATCATTCATCCAAGGAATAGGTTTTCCAGCTGGGTTGAGTGGAAGGCAGATGCCACTGACAGAGGTAAAGAAGTCGAAATTGAGAACCAGTGTGATTGATGACGGAGAATAAATCTGATTCTTGACACTTGGGATTTGGGGTAATAACTGAATGTTCAAGTAGAAAAGTAAAGTTGAATTGACTTTTTCAACATGACTAGAAGCAACTTTTCTACTCAAACAACATGAAATTGGAGAGTCTAACCAAAATCAGATAGAGGGTAAAAAAAGAAAAAATTGAACATACTCTGTCACTCTTCTTTTTTCTCTTTTGATGTGTAAATTACCATGTGGGGGAACTGAGTATATTTGCATAGCTTGTATTTTCTTCAGCATGGGGAATGATAAACGGAATTATGATGGAAATGTTATATAAGTTTGTTACACCAAAATAAAAATAAGTGAGTAGGGAATGCAAAATGCTGGATTATGTGGGTAAATATTTTTACTTTTCAAGGGGCATGATTTGAAAAACTTATACCTATTAGGTCACCAGAACCTATAAATGGATTTATGACTAATATAAATGATACTAGGATGGTGCCAAGCATTATTTTAACTATTTGGAAGGAAGACAAATCCTCAGAGGGGAAACCATCTTCCATTCCACCCATAAAAACTAGAGGAAAGGGCAGCCCGGGTGGTTCAGTGTAAACCACTTCCTGGCGCTTCCTTCAGCCCCAGGTGTGATCCTGGAGACCCGGGATCGAGTCCCACATCAGGCTCCTCTGCCTGTGTCTCTGCTTCTCTCCCTCTCTGTGTCTCTCATGAATAAATGAATAAAATCTTAAAAAAAAAAAAAAAAAAAAAACTAGAGGAAAACTTTACCAGACCACGGGGCTTATCATGTTCAGCTTGGAGGGCCAATCTTGCCTGATTTCTTCATTTAAGAAGCCTCCTGAAGATGCTTGCCCTGTTTCTCAATTATTAGAGGATCCCTCACCCCCTCACCTTTTGGGTTCTCTCCCCTTACTTTTATCTCCTCCCTCGTGTGCCTTATTGGTAATAGCTCTAAGGCAGTAGTTATGAAAGAGTTAGGACATTTTTATTTGAAGCGAAGATGAGTATGTGGCTTGGGAGGGAAGGGAAAAGACTAAATAAAAAGAAGTGACTCTAAGCTGTTAGGAAAGAGACCATTAATAGCAACATCTTGATTTCGTTAGAAGGCGAGCTGAAGCCATCCGAAGCAGGCAGGGAACTAGGTGATAATAAGAGAAAATGTGTTTTTCAGACAAAGGAGTAGACAGCAGGGGACAGTGGTTCAGGGAAGGAGGCGGCCATCAGGGAGAGTGTGCAGAGAGGACGTGCTAATCCCTCTGAATCGTACCAGCGGAGGCTCGGGGCCGTTTGAACTCCTTGGCAGCTGCAGCCTGGTCTCAAAGTGCATCGTGAGGAATGAGAACAAAAGAAAAGTTCACTGCGAGTTCCTCTTGTCAAAGCAGGGGAAATTGCTTTGAGACCAGCACTGGGAGATGCTAATGGTAGAAAGCGAACCAGGTAAAAGAAGAAAAAAAAAAATGTGCCAGGTCACTGGGAGCCTGCCTGGTATAGGGCGAGATAAAGCCACCACTGACAAGACATTGAGCCCAGGTCCCACCACGCACTGCCGTGTGAGTCACTTCTAACCAGTGCTCAGCTGGTTACAGTCTGAAGAGAAGGCCTCAGCTGCTCCAAGAATATCTGTTCACTTGACAAACCATAATTGAGCTCTCACTGTGTCAGCCAGGACTATTGCCATTAATGCTGGAAGGTGCAATAGCAGCCCTGATGTCCTGGTACTGACTGGTTCTGTGAGTCAGAAAGGATCATTGGAAAGTGAGTAGTGGGAAAATCACTGACCCGGAAGGGGTAGATGTTGAAGAGCCAAAGTTGTTAACTGGAAAGAAACATGTGTCTGTTTAAACTCCTGGAGAGGAAAGAACCCACTGACTGCTGCCCTTCCTTCTCCAGGCCGAGCAATTCTCATCCATAAAATTGGCTGAAGAGGATGATGCATTCCTTCCCTTTGAGCAGCTTTAGAATAGTGCTGGGAGTTCTCTGGGGATCGTGTCGTGGAGTCAGGACAACATGGGGATCTCTTAATGTGGGGATCTGTAATCAGCTGCAGGAGCTAGAAACCAGAGGTGCTTTTTCTGTATGTTGTGATGAGTCACTGAGAAAATTCCAAAAGCCAACGATGTCAGAAAGCTTTTCCTCCAAATTCTAAACCTGAGGCTGCAAACTCGGCACACCTGGGTTTTGTTAAGTTTCTGAAAATCCAGATTTTGGGCTTCGCTGAGAGATGGGACGATAAGACAGCAATGGTCCCACGTCAGCAAGTGGTGAGAGGCGGGTAGCAGCTGGCCCATTTAGAGGAGGCACCTGCTCTCTGGCTTGACCATCTCTACCACTCATAATGGTGACCATATAATTTGTCATCCAAACTAGGCCATTTTTGAAAGTAAAAGAGGGTGCTGTTGGTAATTATGCCTGGGTGCACAGACACAAATCAGGGCTATTAGGGACAATGAGGACGTATGGTTACCCTAATTCATGTTGCTTACGCTGGGCTTGCTTTTCTTTTTTGCCCACTGTTATCTGGGTTATGTGGTCATGAGTCAGGGACTCTCCTGAGAAAGAAGGAGAGAAAAGGTGTAAAATAAGGATGAGATCTCAAAGTTGAAAAAAAGGGAAAGGAATGAAAAAGAATATTAAAATGAATGCCAATTACACAAAACCTTCAGGTAAAGGCAGAGCCTTGCTGGTGGCTGGCTCAGCATGTAAGTTTGACCTTCCCGGCTCCCTGCCCTCCACAGCACTGTCAGTTTTAATAAGCTGTAATCCCATAGCTACGAGCGAGACTAATCAAACTGCAGAGAGCAGCCTGTTCCTAATCAGGAAGGCACAGGATAATCATTTAACTCTGTGGTTTCTCAGTGAGCTCCAAGCTGCCTCGACAGGGAAAAAAAAAAAAAAAATCCTGGATAAGATAGTTGCTTACACACTCTAATCTTGACCTTTTGATGGTCTTTGTTTGAAATTTTTATGAAAATGCTTTAATTACGCAAGTCTTTGACTCAAAAAATATTTTAGAAGAATCTTTTCCCTTTATTCCCAGAGAATAATAAAGTATCGCTCCCTCAAGGCATTTAGGGCACCTCCCACTGATTCCCTGAGTCCACTTGAACTGACTACAGACCTCAACCCTTTCACCACCACGCAGAGTGTGATTATAGTCCCCAGACTGGGGGTGGAAGAAACTGGGGGATGTGGGATGGCAACTCATGTTGAGCACCTAACAGGTGCCAGCACGGAACTGTGGGCTACACATGCCAGGGCCAGCCATTCCCTGTTGGAGTGGGCGCCAGGCAGCGAGGCTGCAGTGAAGCTCCAGAAGCAGCACCCCACACCTCAGGGTCACACGGTGCTTGTATCTTCTCCTCCCTTCTCTTAGCACCTTTCAACCCAGGGGCAAGTCACAAGAGGCTATTTAGTGCAATGGTTAACTGCAGAGTTTTAGTAGTTGCAGATGCAGCTAAAGTTTAGCTGACTAGTGGTAGGCCCTTAGGCAAACTACTCAGCCTTCCAGGAGTTCTGGTAGGCCCTCAGGCAGGCTCCTCAACCTTCCTGAAACTCAGTGCTTAACAAAGGAATAATAACAACACCTCACCTCATAACCACGCTCTGAGGGTCAATGAGATCTATATGGAAAATGCTTACTAAGGTGCCTCGTACATTAAAAATGCTCTCCATAGGTTATGGTTATTATTATTTTTATTATATGCTAACATGGCCTTAAGGCCCCTATTTCTATAATTTAGAGAGACAGGTACATTGCTGAATCTCCTTGGGTTCTGCATTTAGTGTGAGTGCACTTAAAACAATGACCACAGATGAAATAAATGTAGGAAAAAATTCTCTTCCAATGGAGAACATTGCTAGTACCATGGAAATTTAATAGTTTGTTTAATAGACTCGCTACTATTTACAGGAAACAAGACAGTATATTTTTTTAATTAAAAATGTTTATTGGCTATCGACTTTAATAGGCTTACATTAAAGGAAAAAAAAACATTTTTTTCAAATGTGCTAATAAGAAAAAGACCCATAAAAATGAACAATGTTGAGCAGAACATTGTTCAGTGTTTTGAACACAAATAAAACTCATAAATTTTATATGGATTCTGGGATATTAATACTCCTCCAAAAATGGATTTAGCGTTGAACAGGAATATAAACATATGAACAAATCTAATCCAATTTATTTCAAAGCAAGCAGATCCTTGAGAGCAGAAACTCTTTCATAACTACCCTTGCCATTCGTGAAGGAGAGATTATAGGAATGTCATGGACATACCTAAACCATCAAGAAAAGAAAAAACATATAGATACCTAACACATAAAAATATAGCAACCACATAATAATTGAAAACAATGTTCAGTAATCCCCACTGAAATGACCAGACAGAAAGACATAGCCTAAGAATGCAAAACAAATATATTACACACTCCTAAAAAAAAGAAAGGCATTTTTTGGTTCTGTTGGTTGTTTTTACAAAAACTTATGTATGAAGTCTTACAGAAAACATGACAAACATAGAAAAGCCCAAAGAAAATAAAAATCACCTGTCACACTATCAGCATGTATGTCACTTCTTTGGTGAGAGCAGAAAAAATTCATAGAATCAGAGGTGATCCAGGAAGGTCTTCCCAGTCTCAGGATCTGCTGGTGCCAATTCACCAACCACTTCAAAATTCACAGGCCAAACCTCTTTCTAGGCTCTCAAATATCTCTACTGTTGCCTGATTCCTGGCACCACTGCATTTTTCACCAGGCCAACAGTGATCAGTAAACAAGGACACAAGGAGGCTACGACTAAAGTTTTTTATCCGCCCCCGCCCCCCGCACATTACAGCTATACAGAATCTTGGAAGTTCATGTAGTCCTACCCACCATGCCTGTCCCTGTCTGTTCAGGAGGAAATTGGCACGGAGAGGTTAAGTGATTTGCCCGGGTGTCACAGCTGAGTAGAGCTGAAACCCAGTCTTCCAATTGCCAGGCCAGGGCTCCGTCCAAGTGAACACATGGTGAATGAATCTCCCCAAGTGATGGGGCTATAGTTATTATGTGCTTAGACTATTAATGAGCCTGAAGGGCAGACCACCGTGGATCTGCACGACTGGACGAAAGCATCTAGGCAAACTTGCAGCTCATAACAGGCAATGGGATGGGCTCTCGGGAGTCAAGTCACACACAGGTCATGTGGTCAAATGAAGGCCAACTGAACACAGGAGCATCAAGTGAGCCCCATATTCCATGAAGATGCGAGTCTGGGTAAGTCACAAGAGCCTTCTCTGACTGACGGCAACAGTGAGCAATTGGAAAGCGGAAGTGTCCAAGACGCTCATGAGAATATAAGGATTAAAACTAGGAAACTCTTAAATCAGCCAGGTTCCTTTTACAGTCAACAGCCATGTGTCTACAGAAGTCATGCTGCTCATGACCATTCATCTCTTTCCAAGCTCTAATCCAACTCAGCAAACCCACACAATCTCATCACCCCTACTTCAAGGCTGTCTCTTCACAACTAAAGCTTTTGTCTTTGACTAAACGAATCTCCATTGACTGAAAGAGTTAGCACTGAAATATTAAAGGTCATGGTTCAATTTTTTCTATCAGTGGGGGGTCACTTAAATCCTTAGAAGAAATCTCTTTTGCCTCATGTGGGCAGAGTCTGGTATAAACGTTCCTTATTTGAGCAGATGTTATTCTCAAATATAAATGATTAAAGCTAAGATCATCTCTTGTTCCCTTCTTCCCACATTATAACAGTGGGACAGGCTCAGTGTGAAGAGTCAGACTTGCGTATGCCAGGTCTCAAGATGCTTGCCTGCAGATGAGCTCTTTCAACTGTGCCAGTCTGTCGCTTTTTAGTGCTTCCCGGATGGAGTGGAAAAATCCAAAATAGTGCTCAAAGTTGTGCATCATAAGCAGGACCCCAGCCAACAGTTCGTTGGTCACCAGCAGATGGTGGATGTACGCACGAGTATGATTCTTACAGCAGTAACAGGAACACCCTCTCACAAGTGGATCAAAGTCCTCCTGGTACCTGAGAAAAGAAGTTCCAGTGATATTCCAGAATATAGGGAATACGAGTAACCCACAGCCTAGGCTCTCTATTTATTCTGTGGGTACATAACCAATAATTAATAACATCACTGGCAAATGTGGCGCTGGTCACCTCCTTAGGATGACAGTGTGGTGAAAAGTTAACCTAGAGCACGAGTCAGGAGATTCAGGAGTCTTCCCCTGACAGACATAACCTCCTGGACTGAGGCTTACACAAGAGCAGCAAGAGAGTCACGTGGTCACTCCCGCATGCTGAGCTTCGTTAGTCACACTGGAATGGCACACCATGGCAGTAAATGCTGTTCTGATGAATGACACACTTCTCCCACTCACCACCAGAACTAGTATAGAAGACATGGTACAGCCTTCCACTTGCAGAGCTTTTTGTGATTTGCAAAGCACTCGGACATACACTGTCTCACTTAATCTCTGCAACCATCTTTGAAGACAGGCATTTTTATTGTCATTTCCCAATGAAGACTTACCTCGGGGGGGTCGAGAGGAAGGGCTCCAGAGCTACCATGCCTAGGTATGATGCCCAGCTCACAACTCACTTGGGTGAGTCAAAAACACTCCAGCACAAAAGTGAGAATACCAAACTCACAGAAAATCCACTCAGTGGCTCACTAAGTACTTACTACTTTGGGCCAAATACAAAGTTACAAGATTTCTTACTTCATTCTTTACAGAGGAAAATATTTTATTAAGATTTATAACCTGTATATAACTAAGATAGCTTAAATTCCTTAGAATTGAAACACTTTGTTTTTTATCTTGAAATCTTTATTTTGCTCTGACATTATTTAAAGTAATCGGAAAGAGTAAAAGACACCAGACAATGGATTTGGTCTAATCTTTCTGACAGTCCTTCTAAAACAACAGTTATCTAGCCTTGGTTTTCTGACAAGACAAAGTACACAAATTCATCTGCAGAAAAAAAGAGTTTCTGGAACTGAATTTAAGAAGGCCCAAATAATATTCAACTATAAATATTTTATGAAGTCATAAACTGAAAAGGGAACAGTTACATAAACTTTTAAAACAGACTGAAATTACAAAGTCAGATATCAAAATCTAAAAAAATTCCTTACTTTTTTTCCTTCAGATTAATTTCAAATGATGTCATTTCTTGGTTGCAACTGGTTGTTTTAATTTTCTTTGTCTGATCCACATATTTTATTTCTTCCTGTGTCCCATTTTGTTGTAATACTGAAGGACAAAGCAATAAAAAGTCTTGAATGAGAATCAGATAAAGACTGGCTTTTGGGAGATTATTTTACATACATTTTATGCTCTTTGACCCTGTCATTCCACTCATAAGAATTTATCCTAAGGAAATGACACCAGAAAAGTAGTAAAATGGACCAAGATGATCACTGACATATTCTCCATAATATCACAATTTGGGAGATTCAACAATGTCTAAGCAAATTATGGTTACAAGTACATAATATATAATCTTACTGTCAAGGAGTTTTTTTAAGAAAATAGTTGAAAGGGCAGCCCGGGTGGCTCAGCAGCTTAGCGCCGCCTTCAGTCCAAGACCTGATCCCGGAGACCCGGGATCGAGTACCACGTCAGGCTCCCTGCAAGGAGCTTGCTTCTCCCTCTGCCTGTGTCTCTGCCTCTCTCTCTCTGTGTCTCTCATGAATAAATAAAATCTTAAAAAAAAAAAAAAACAACAAACAAACAGTTGAGAGTGTAAGAATGTGTGTGTGTGTATGTGTTTGAGAGAGATATAAATTTGTGTGTGTGTATCGGAGTTATGCCTTCTCATCATTACAGGCAAATTAATTGTGCTTTGTAACTGCTTATGTTCCAAATAGATTAAAAGAAGAATATTTTTTTTTTTTTTAAAGAAGAATATGGTTTTAATTTATGTATTCCATTTGGAGACCCTAGCCTCCAGGGAACTCAGATTATCCAGAACTAAATGGAGACTTGGGTTGTTCCCTTGAACTCTTTAAGAAAGAACACTTCTGATATATATGGGAAACACCAGTTACTATGCAAAGAGCCAGCTGTCTTGAACAGGGGCAAGTAGAGAAGTATTATTGGGAAGGAGTAATAACAAACTCAGGGTCGGCCCAAAGAGAATGGGCAGACAGTCCTAAGAAGGTAATTTTGTCCAGATCAAAGGAAAAAGAGACGTGACTTGAGCATTGAGCACTGGGCTGTTTTAACTTTGCTGCCATGAATTTGCATGCTGATGTGGGAAACCACAATAATGCCCTGGCTTTTTGGAAAATCCTTGTCAGTAGGGGGAACTATATTGGTTCCTGTATTTGGCAACTTATTCTTTTGTAATTTTCACTTTGTAATTGGCAAAAGATTTTAATTTACCACATATATACACACAAATATGATTAACAATACTACTCTAATGGAAAATGTTCAAACTATTTCAGTTTTCCTAATCATGAAGAAAACAGCTTTCTCTAGCCAAAAAGGAATTTGTTTATTCCGGAGAACTCAATATCAGGTTGTTAAGTTTTAAATATTCACGGTACAGAATGACTAACAGTTATCCAAGTCCTTGTGGAAATAAGTAAGCTTATAAATGAACATTTATAGTGTTTGTGGTATGCTTTTTTATTCATATACATTATATTCTGGTCAATTTAAAGGACAGCAAAACTGACCTCCTATATATAAGAATTTGACCAATCTGATTTTGTTTCCAGAAGTAATTCAATTTAGATTGATGGTTAGGGGGCTTTACAAAAACTGTAACATCTTTTGGATGAAATTTTAATAACTTGTGGGGAATAAAATGAATCTTTAAGGAAGCCTCTGGCCCAAGTTATACGTAGGGCTGGCGGTAATAAAGAGTTCCAAGGACAACAGGAAGCAGGAAAGGAAAGCACACCTGTGAAGGCCAGAGGGCAGACTGGGCGTGCAAATGTTCTCCAGAAAAACTGGCTAGATGCTCTAAGGGATCCCAGCCCAAAGCTCACATCCCAATTCCTTTTCTACTGTCAATTAAATGTCACACTTTGAAACTGATTTTCTTGACTTCGGAATAAGCAATACAAGAAAAGCAATATTAGCAGAGGAAAACACCTTTCCTACCTCTTTGTGAAATAAACAAACAAATAAATAAATGGCCCATAAAAGCAATAGTAGGGCAGCCCTGGTGGCTCAGCGGTTTAACACTGCCTTCAGCCCAGGGCATGATCCTGGGGACCCGGGATCGAGTCCTGCGTCGGGCTCCCTGCATGGAGCTTGCTTCTCCCTCTGCCTGTGTCTGCCTCTCTCTCTCTCTCTCTCTCTCTGTGTGTGTGTGTCTCTCTCAGGAATAAATAAATACAATTTAAAAAAAAAAAAAAAGCAAAAGTAACACTAGGATCAGAAGGGGTGAGACTCTTTGTATTTTGATAGCATGTGGTTTGCAAAAAGCAGGCAAGAGCTCCTTTGTGAAAAACTGAATTAACTTTTACTAAGTAGTTCAAAGGTGTTCTGTTCTTAGACTTGCATCACTATTCACTCTGAATGTTCTTTTTTCATATTGTTAATAGAAAGGGTTGTTTTTCTTGGTTCTGCTCACCATAAAATCACTTCCTAGTATTGATGAGCTACAGGTATAGCATTAAGTACCAGTGTTGTGTGCTGACATGCTAGAGCATACAGACAACAAATAAACATGTAGTTTTATAAAAGGCTGGTGTTACAGTATGCACATATTTCTGGCTTGTGACTCAAGGCAATAATGAAACGGAAATAGAAGAAACTTGAGGATAACACTGAGACTAACTTCGGAAGACCTACGTGTCTCTTCAGGGTTCGGCTGGTAATCAAAGCTGAAAGTCAGGGCACATCCCCGCTCTGTCACTTGATAAGGGAAAAAACTCTCAAATATGTCCACTCCCCTTTCAATACACTCGAGCACCTCATCTGGCCGGCTGACTCCACAGATAAGCCTATACAAGAAAGAACAAGTAAGAACAGTGACATGAGGACAATGCCAGGAACAAAAGCAGATACTTTCCAGAGAGGATTAAAACTAGTAATAATGAGGGTGCCTGGGTGGCTCAGTTGGACAAGCTTCTGATTTTGGCTCAAGTCATGATCTCAGGATCCTGGGATCCAGCCCTGAGTTGGGCTCTATGCTCAGCGGGGAGTCTGCTTCTCCCTCTTCCCCTCTTCCACTGCCCCTCCCCCTGTTCATGCTCTCTTTTTCTCAAAAAAATAAAATATTTTTTAAAAAGCAGTGATAACAAAGCCCACCAATCACAGTTGCATGGCACGTAACGGATAATAAGGTATGGTAAAAAGAACATGGGATTTTGGCAGCAGAGAGACCTGGGTTCTTATTGTGCTACTTTGGGAAGGTTTCTTAACCACTCTGGGTTTTAGTTTTCTAATCTTAGAAACAAGAGCAGTAATACAGACCTCAAAGATTTGTTGTGAAGATTAAGGAGATATTTGAAAAAGCAAACAGCGGAGTTTTGGGTCCCAAAGAGAAGTTCAACGTAGTTTCCTTTCCCCTCCCATTCCTTCTAAACAACCTCTCTAGTCTTCAACTGAACTTTATAGCCTGTCACTACACAGATTTTTTTGAGGGTACAAAGCTATATGTCAACTATATGTCAAATTTTTTTAAAAAAATTTTTTCAAAGAGTGCAAAGCTGTGTGCTTTATTTCCCCCTTCAAAACTTTCCATATTTTAACTGTATTTTGCCTAGGAATTCTTTTTTATAATTGGTTCAAAGAAAGACATTTTTTAATGTACTGTAGTCTTCATAGATTCAGTTACAAAGCAACTCTAGCTCTCAGAATTTCAACTCTGCCCGTAAGATCTGAGACTACTTGGCTTTCTTTATTCTTCTTTTATTTTCTCCACTAATAAAAAGTCTGCATGGTGGAACGAGATGGTATTTTCAGAGGTAATAGGTAAGGCATTCTGGGAGTGATCATGCCACTCAACTAGGTTTTGCCACTGAAACAAGAGGGGGAGGTGCTCTAGATCAGGGCTGGCTGGCTGGCTGGCTGGCTGCTATTTTTTTATGTTTGTTTTTCTACCCATAGTCCCTTTTATGAACTGGCAGAGAAAAGCTTACAGACTCCCTGATTTCTAGGAGAAGTCCAAAAAAGGCTTATGTAATATTAAACAACCAGAACACTTAAATAGATGCCGGTTTTTCTGACTACAGTTTCCTTCAACTAATGTAATGTTTTAGAAGTCCTCTCCAACTGAAGCTGGCATTTCTGCGCACGTAGAGAATGAAAACAATCCCAGCCCTCAAATCCAGTAACAGACATCTGTGAGTACTTAGCTCAAAGAAGTCCAGAAAATGACTAGAAACACTAGTGCTGAACTGTTATCTGCACCAGAACAAAATCAGCACAGGAAGGGGAGCAAAGGACACAGGAGAGCTAGGTCAAAACTGTGGACCAAGTGCTGCTGGAAGTAGCCCATTCTGGCTGATGTTTACAGGGTTACATATGTACGTAAAAATTCATTAAACTTTACATAAGATTAATACATTTTATTGCAAGTTATACCTGGACTTTTTTTTAAGTGGTAAAATTGACATATACTATACAGCATCTAAACAGCCCAAGGGCATAAAGTAGCATTCTATAACCAAACTTCTTGATAGATCTATATGAAAAAAGCAAGAATATTCATACCAAGTTGGATGAAAAACTAAGGATTAAAAACAAAAAAAGAAAAGAAAAACGTGGGTAGTCTAATAAGACATCGGTGCATTCAGAACTTTGGGATTTTGAGCTCTGAATCTTGCATATCATTTCTCTACACCAGTAAGTACATAGTGAATCTTCTGTATAAGGAAAGAACCAGTCCCGCCAATGTTGCCAGTCCTCTTGATTTCAAAAAGTGACTTAACTACCTGCCTCAAATCTAAGAACTTCCTCAACATCCTCATTATTACTACAGCCCACCTTCATTTTGCTGGGCACCCCAGATCTGTCCTCAGCTTTCCTTGATTAAGGCTAGAGTTCCACATGATTTTACACCTGTTCCCAGGCACCATGTTAAAACGAATAAAGAATAAAATTGGCATTTGGCACAAAAATGAGGGGAAACAGTATAACACTTGCCCTCACTTAGAGGATCAAATAAACTAATTCACACAGCAATTGCACTCAACTATGTTGTGAAATCAAAGGCAGGACATCTGTGATGGAAACTCTCCCCTGAGTCTGCCTTAGCAGACTCTGCACAGAAAGGACATAATCAGATCATCAAAAGACATGCCCAGTGTAGAGACTCCACATAATACACAATCACCAGCACTCCTGCTCTGCAGCCCACAAGGTGTGGCCTGCATCCTAAACTGAACACTAGCCTTGGCTTGTCCTCCGGCAGTTCTGCAGTGACCGATGACAGCAAGTACAGTCTAGTTTCCAAGGTTGCCGGATTCCCTTGAAAGCCATCCAGGAGGAAGCCACCTACGGGACGCTTGGCTGTCTCTCGTGCTGACCTCAGTCTCTCCTCCATCACATCTCCACCTTCAATCACTCCGATGATGGTACTTTTCTGAAGGACCTAAGGGAAGAAAGGACTGAATGCTTTTAACTGTTTCCAGTAGTAGAGACCTTTGTTTAAATGAACTTCACATGGCAGAGATCTCAGTGCAGCTGCTACAGTTGAAACATGAAAAGGGGATGGGGCTCTCTCCTCCCCGAGAACCTCTAGGGCTTCAAAAAACACAACTTGAAAGCCACTCAGATAGGTGAGAAAGACTGAGGAGAAACTGATCAACACGTGGAGTCATGTTTGAGCTTAGATTAAATTAAACACAGGCTGAGCAAGTATGAGAGGGAAAGGACAAAAGGATCAGTTTTCATTTGTTAGCCCTGCTTCAGGCAACCTCCAAGTCTCTGAGCTAGAGATAACTTTAAGAACTTTGTGGTTGAGATAACTGACTATCCATTTGGAAAAAAATAAATAAAACTACACTGCATACCACGCACAAAAATAAATCCCACATGGCTAATCTAAAACATACAAGAGTTACACAAGTATCAAAAAGATATATTCAAGTTTTTATAATCTTGGGTTAAGGAAGGCCTCCTTAAGCAAGCTAAAGCTTACCAGAAAAGGCTAACCTATTTGAGTACAAAACTTCTCTAGTGAAATATACTCTCAACAAAGGCAAAGGAGAGTTTGCTGCTTGTTGGAATAGACAAATACTTATACTATAGGAAACCTCCAACAAATCTTCTAAGGAAATGACAACCCCATAGAAATCTGGGCAGATATGTGACTATAAACTTCAGAAAAATAAATGTGAATGCCCTGTACATATATGGAGAGCTAACTCAACCTCACCAGGAAGAAAACACAAACTGGAAGCAGTTAGATACCACTTTTGCACATTGCTTAGACAAAATAAGTAAAAGATAGCAATGCCAGGGAGGTAAAAGTGTAGAGAAATGACACATACTCTGGTAACTAAAGAGTAAAAATTAGTTCAGCTTCTAGGAAGGGCAGGTAGACAATACTTCTCAAAATGCCAATGCTTTTATCTTTATGTCCTAAAATTCCACTTCTAAGAATCTCTCTTACAAATATATTCATTCATATGCATCAAGGTATATTTACAAAATGTTTAGAATGATGAAAAACGGGAAAACAGACACCAATAAAGGCTTAAATGAATTATGATACATTCATAGTATGGCTTCCCACGCAGGTGTTTTTCTTTTTTTTTAAATGCAGTAGATATAGCAATATACGCATTGACAAGGAGTTTTGAGAGATCACTGATTAAAAATAAACACATTTCTGAATGTGTTTGTGATCACATATCTGATCATATTCATGTAATGAAAACTCCATACAGTATGTATGTATGTATGTAAAAACTATGTGTATGCAACTAAAAAGTAAGGCTTCCAAGGAAAAACGCAAATCAACAGTGGCTCTCTGGTAGGAGAGAGGAATGGAAAGGAAGCCTGGAATGTAAAGAGGGAATCTCACTTATCAATTTAAGCAGGAGAGTCACAATCAGAAAGAATGCTTGGGCTGCTGTGTGGAGTATGATTTAGGAGTATGGCTAGAGGATATCTAGGAAGCAAGTTTAACATTTAACAGTTCAGGTGAAAGACAAAGAAGACGTGGGCTAAGGCAGTGGCAGTGGCAGAAGGGGAAGGACAGGATCTGAAACTTCATCAAAAGGTATAATCAACAGGGGCGCCTGGGTGGCTCAGTAGGTTAAGTGTCTGCCTTCAGCTCAGGTCATGATTCTGGGGTCCTGGGACAGAGCCCCTTATCAGGCTCCCTGCTCAGCAGGGAGTCTGCTCCTCCCTCTCCCTGTGCCACTCCCCCCTCCTGTGCTCTCTCTCTCTCCCCTGCTTGCTCGCTCTCTCAAATAAATAAATAAAATCTTTAAAAGAGCAAAAAAAGGTACAATCAACAAACTTGACCAATTGGCCATGGAGAAGTTAAAAAGTCTAGGATGATTCTGGCTCCTGTTTTGGAGGTCTGGAGAGACAATGGGAAGAGCAAAGACAGGGAATCCTAGGAAAATAGTGGAGGATGAGACAAGATAATCATTCTGTTTTGTGCATTCTGAGTTTGAGGTTATCAGCAGCTGAGTACACGGACCTCAAGTTATGGACATGTGTGATACAAATGTGACTACCCGGGCTAGAACAGCAGACACCTGGCACACTGCTGCCACTTCCCACGGCAGACAGGGCTGACAGATACTCTCTCCCTGCTGCACCCAGGCACAGCTCCAAGCACCTTGGGATGAAACCCCTTTGCCATCCTTGGCCTAGGAGATAGATAGAGAAGAAAAGAAAGCCTAGAACCTTGAGGAGCTTCAGTATTTAAGGGCATTCAGGATAGGAGGATCCAGTGAGTAAAAGAGGAAGAAATCATAGGAAAATGAAAAGATGTATGCAGACATACAAAGCAGGAAGTTTCATGGGCCTGCCCCTTTACATGACTGGCACAGCCCTATCTATATGGGAAACCCCTTTTCATGGACTAAGAAGTATAATCATACAACTTACTATCTAAAATGGAACACATGTGCTCTCTCCACCAGCCATCCAAGATGCCAAAAGGAAAGAAGGCTAAGGGGAACAAGGTGGCCCCAGCTCCCGCTGTCATGAAGCAGGAGGCAAGATGGTCGATCCTGTTCGAAGAAAAGCCTAAGAATTTCGGCATTCAACAGGAATCCAGTCCAACAGGGACCTCACCCGCTTTGTCAAATGGCCCCACTACATCCAGCTGCAGCGGCAAAGGGCTTTTCTCTATAAATGTCTGAAAATATCTCCTACAATTAACCAGTTCACCCAAGACCTTGGCCTGAGACTGCCTAACAGTTACTCAACTGCTTAAGCTGACCCACAAATGCAACCAGAGACAAAGCAAGAGAAGTAGAGACTGTTGGCCAGGGCTGAGAATAAAGCTGCCAGCAAAGAGGATGTCCCCACTAACATGCCACCTGTCCTTCAAGCTGGGGTGAATATTGTCACCATCTTGGTGGAAAACAGAAATTCTCAGCTGGTAGTGATTGCACATGCTGTGGATCCCACTGAGCTGGTTGTTTTCCTGCATGTCCTGTATCATAAGACGGGGTTTCCCTACTACATTATCGGGGGAAGACTAGGCTGGGACGTCTGGTCCACAGGAAATCTGCACCACTGTTGCCTTCACACAGGTTAACTCGGAAGACAGCAGCTCGGGCAAAGCTGCTGGAAGCTATCAGAAACAATTACAATGACGGATATGATGAGATCTGCCGTTACTGGGTAGGCAACGTCCTGGGCCCAAAGTCAGTGGTTCACATGGTCAACCTGAAAAAGGCAGAGGCTAAAGAACTGGCCACCAAATTGGATTAAGTGTGCGTTCTTGAGTTTTTTGTACATAAAAGTAATAAAAAGTTCTCTTTCAAAAAAAAAAAAAGGGACACATTTAAGAGTAAAGGGGGACGGTACTAAATAATCATGTCAAGACAACAGTATAATCATAGGGATAGAAAGAGGGACCAACACACAGCAATAATGTGAAATGGTAAGGCTGATTAGCACGGAAGAGGGACCTGAGGCTCATCCGGCAGTTCTAATAATCATGCTGTCATACCCCCTGTCCTCCTTTCTAGTCATGTAAACATTACTCATCCTCCAATGATAATTACTGGCGCGGAACAATTGCTGGTGAGTAACACTAACAATTAGGACCCACGGCAATGTCCCAATGTCCCCACGCTGAACTCTCACTGCAGATATTGAGAGTTCTATTCAGAATGACAACTAAGTTTCTTCTAATCATTTTATGTATACTAACTTAATTAGCCAATTACATTTTTTTTATTGGCACACTCAAGATAACAATATTCCTCAACCTCAACACGCTTTGTCACCATTGCCCAGGATTACTCCACATAAATGATCTCAACATCGAATTCTCCCCTTCGGTCACACTTTCCCTTCTCTCACCAGCTCTGGTCTCTCCTAGTGACAGCATTCTTTCTGAGCTTCCTTCACTCTGCTACCATGATCTCTGAGCTACTGGCACAGTTTCATCCTCCCCACCCCATTATAACCAGCCACCATCAACAAGCATTTACTGAGGGCTTACGTATGTAGGATATTCTGCTATGTGATGGAGATACAAAATAGAGACACTCAAAAATGGAGTTTAAGGAAGTCACAATCTAATATAGACAAACACGTAAAGAAATCATTGCATTATGATATAACTGGAGCTATAGTGCAGCCACATACAAATTAAAGGGGTAGCAAAGGAAGAACAGAACTTCCTGGAAGGGTCAGAGACAGTTCCCTAGATCGATGAATGGAATGGGATGAGCTAATGTGGAGCAAGAAAAGGAATATGGCTGGAGATAAGAAAAGAATCCAGACGGAAGTCCCTGTACAGCATCCGAAGAATGAAATAGGGTAACACCTCAGGGAACTGCAGGCAACTCAGAGGGGCCAGGGTGTTAGCCACAGGAAAAAGCAGTAAGCACTCGGCTGGAAGAGTATGCAGAGGCCAGGTCACAGCAGCCCATCCATGCCACATAAGAGTTGACAAAGAGAGTCATTAAATTCTCTTAGGGAAGTGACATGGGTTCCTATTTGTGTTTTAAGATCTCTCAGATAGCAGGGCTGAAGATGGATTGCATAGAAATGAGAAGAGACAGGGGGAATTATTTTAAAGGATAATTGTCTACATAAGAAATGAGGAGGTTATGCCTCAAGGTGGTGATAAGAAAGATAGGGAGGTGGGGCAGATCCTAGATATATTTAAGGAGATAGAATCAAGAAGGAGTAAACAATTGGATTTTAAATGGGTATTAAAAGGAGCCTTGAATGTGGAATTTAAGAAACAAAATAGATGAACATAGGGAAAGGGAGGGAAAAATAAAATACGATGAAATCAGAGAGGGAGACAAAACATACGAGACTCTTAACTATAGGAAACAAACTGAGGGTTGCTGGAAAGGAGGTGGGTGGCAGAATGGGGTCACTGGGTAATGGGCATTAAGGAGGGCATGGGATGAAATGAGCACTGGGTGTTATATGCAACTGATGAATCACTAAACTCTACTCCTGAAACTACTAATACACAATATGTTACTTAATTGATTTTAAATAAAATTTTCTTTTAAAAAAAGAGCCTTGAAAGACAAAAATTTCTGGGCTGAGGAACATGGTGACTGCTATGAACAGAGACAGAAAGAAAAACAACAGGTCTGAGGAGATCAGATACTGAGTTTGGCTACCACTGAGTTCGAGGCGCACGTGAGGGATGCTCTCGTAGAACCCAGCTGAAGTCCACTTGATGTAATTCTGAAGCTAAGCCAAGTGAGCTTGATTACCCATGTGATTTCAGAATTACTCACCAATTAAAACCAAGGGGAGGCTGCTCAGGGAAAACATCCAAAGTGGGGTGGAGAGCCTAAGGCAGAATCCTAGAGAGTCAGAATACTTACAGTTCAGGAAAAGAAAACAGGAGAGTAAAAGACACCAGAAAGTGAGAAGCAAGAGGAGGAGCAGAGAAGGTGGTAGTATGAGAGCTTCAAACAGAAAGACGTGGTGGGTGGTGCAGCCTTACCTCTGACTCTTCCTGCAGCCGCAGACAATTATCCAGGAATAGAAGCGATCGATCAACAGACTTTCTGGCCCTTTTTATGGAAGCTGCTTCCTCGAAAGATGCCTCTCCATCTGAGAGACACTGGAACCAGTCTGGCTGAAGGGCCTGCTGAATTGCCATGAACTTGGAAGCAGTCATTTCTACTCGTCCCCCAATACCCCAGACAGACACAGACTGCCATGAAACAAAATGATTAGGAATCAGCAAGAGGAATATGCAAAGCAAAAGAGAATAATAAAACGATAAAGTAATACTGAATTTAATTCTTTACAAACAGATGGTGGCAATTCATTATCTTGGACAGATTGGACTATATTCCAATTCCCCAAGGACCTTCTCTATAGCTCATAGAGACCCTTCAGCGGCTGCACAGCCAGCTTCCAAGCTAGCTCCAAGAATTCTGTTATACTTTTCCAGCCCAGTCTTCCATTCTCCGAGACCCCATTCCAACACATGCTGTCCCTAAATACACCATACACTTTGATCTTTCTGTTTTCGATCACTGTTCCTTTTGGCTGAAATGCCCTTCCCTACTTCTCTGTCTGGTGAAATACCATCCATCTTTCAAGACAAAGTTCAAATATTATCTACTCTATTGTGCTCCAAAAACCTATCTGGGCATAATCCATCACTCACTCTTCCAAGCTCTTACAGTAATTTGTACTTAGTTCTTTTATAGAAATGATAGTACTTATAACTGTACCATTGTACAATTGTCTGACTATAGAGTATCCCAATCTATGTTTGTGTCCCAAAAGCCTAGTCTAGGGCCTCACACATTATTGAAGATTAATAAGTGTTTACTAGATTAAGTTAAATACAGATATAAAGAAGTCAGATACATACATAAGCATCTCTATATAATGTTCTTTCTTTGGGTACTCCTTCTTCTATATTATCTTTCTTCCCAGAAGAGATTGACAGGGACATAAATGGGGAACCTGCATACAGTCTTTATTCTGGCCTAAAGCTTAAGAACACTGTTCAAATGAATCCTTTCTCCCTTATAAATGGGGTAGATAACTGAGGTAAAAATATTTTCTTTCAGATTAAAATTACAAAATAAAAAATTTAAAGCAGAAGAATAATTTAAAATACTTAGGTAAGATTAATAGATATCGTTGACATGAAAATGGGTGCAGGAAAAGTAGTTGCATTTGTAAAGCAGCAGCATACACTGAGGGCTTGCCAAAATGTAGTCCGCAGGGACAAGACCAATGTGCCATGTCTCAGGTGGAAACTTTTAATGAAATCTTTTTGATACTGTTCTTCACTAGCTAACATCTCTGGCTGTGCACCCAGCTTTTCAAATTCTGTTCTAAAAGCAAGCAGTATTACACCGAGATTCTACTATATATAGTTATACATGTGATAACACTCATCAGCAACTTTCCTAGCGCTTCCTGAGGTTGTTAAAACTGCAAATAAAGCATGGCATAAAAAAAATATTGCTTTCTACCATCATAGCAATTTCTTTTTTTGCCATGTACTTGACCCTCCTTCATCCCCAAATTTTTTGCAACAATGAAAATGCTGAGGATATATTCCTTACCTTAACCCCATCTGCAGGTAGCCCTACTTTGATTCCTATAAACCACTCTATGTAGTGGGCTATTCATAAATAAGAAGAAGGTATAAAGGGGTCAGGAATGCACTAGCATCCAAGGCAGTGGGATTTAGCACTGGAAGGATGCAACAGGCTGACTTTCTGGGACAAAGCTGCAGCCTTGGACAGCTTTCTGAGAACATACCTTGTTTGTGACATAACCAGCTGGGCAGGGGCTGACCGGATCATGCAGGGAACAGTACAAGAGCGATTCAGGCATGCCTGTATAAACACACAAAAAAAGAACTCCTGAGAGCATTTATATTAACAATTATGCTGTGTTGTAACAGAGAGCAGTTTATATGTGTACTGCTGGATAAAGTCTCTCTAGACATGTTCAACTGTTCATACTCGATCTTAGAATTCTAAGAGGCCTTATCGACATGAATGAAAAGACCACCTTTAAAACCTACTCATCTGAAAAAAGGATTGAATGTTCATGTCTAAGGACTAATGAGTTGCTACAAAGGAACAGACAAAAGAATAGTATACATTAAAGTATGAAGTAGAATAAAAGTGTTTAGTGGCATCTTAACCCTACTTGATTTGAAGAAAAACTTAATATCAAGTATGTTCGTTGTAGGTACCATCCAAAGGAACTAGCTACTGGAAAAACAAAGTGATATGATCAAAAGGCAATCTTATTAATAATAAAACTATCCCATGTCATGGGACCTAGGAGCAGAATGAAAGGAAAGCTACAGCATACTGAAAATGGATCAAATTCTCTTTAAGTTTCATTGACTCAAGATGACAATTTCTTAGGTTCTTTAGTCAAAAATATAGTCATTAAAAAAAATCCAAAAAAAATGCTTACTAGACCATATGTGCTTAAACTTCCTATGCTACCCTACATTTTCATTAAAAAAAAAAAAAAAACGATTTCACTGAAAAAAAAAGACCCAGAAAATAAAGCAAGCTAAAAAACAAAAACAAAAAACAATTCTGCAGTTCTCCACCTATTTTCCACCATTTCAATTTTTACAGTTATCTCTAGAAAGCTTTTGCAGCTATTGTCACCTAATTATATGCTTGTATACTTTAAAACTGGTTTCAGTCCAAGGAAAACATTACATAAATTCCTCTACTTAAAAACAGGGCCTTGTGACTACCAACAAGCCATCATGCAATTTCCTTCAGAAGCAGAGGACTGAATAACCAATGGAAACAGAATTCTCATTCACTTAAGTAACTCTTAGATATTGGAAGAAAGCTCAGGAGAAAGTGGTCTACAGAAGAATGGATTATCTAGGTGCCCCTGCTATGCTTTTCCTATAAACAAATGGACACATTCATCTGCATATAAAATCCTACTTCCAGAACAAAAGATAGTATTAACATACCAGAAGATAGCTATATACAAATAACTTCATCTTCTGCTTTATGTTTTAGGCTCAAACACGGCTAGACTGCTTTGGATCTTAGATATGTCCCATGCAGTTTCTTACCTCTGGGTCTTTGCTCTGTGCCTGGGATGTCTATCCACACCTGTCCACCACCACCATTGTGCCCACCTCTCAACCTGCCTAAGTCCTACTTTTCCTCGACTTGGATAAGGGACCACTTCTTCCTCCTCTCTCAAGAATCCTTTCTTTAGTCTGACCTCCTTCCACCATTACCCTACAGCAAGTAATGTGCTCCCCCTCTGGGTTCTCATGTGCATGTACACATCCCTAATCCTGCAAATGTGGTCACTATACCCTACTACAATTATTTATCTTTATCCCAGACAGGCTCTGAGCTCTATTGGGGAAGCAAGAGTTCTACTCATCTTTAAATCCCCAATATGTGGTTCTTAGATGCCCAATAAACGCTCATTAAATTAATGAACAAGTAAATGTATGAATGAAAGATCAGTCAACAGCACCTCCACACTTCAAATTAATACATCATAAGGCAAACACAAATAACTCGAGTTTTACCTATAAACTTTCCAATTCCTTCCTTATATTCTGCTAAGACTTCATGGTGTTCTGCCCTGAAAGCAAAACAGAAAAATGCATAAAAATGAATTGTTCTACACATACTGTCTGTGACAACTGACACCCACTTCTCTACACTCAAACGAGCTACGTGACGGTAAACATAGTCTTGTACAACGAAGTACGCGGGTATTCAAGAGTCCCAACTCACTAGGCTGTGTTCTTCAGCCAGAAAACAGGTCTTCAACTTACAAGTAGTTCTGTGAGAACAGAAACTGGCAAAGATCAAGTGCTTTCAAATGCCTGATTTTCTTCCTCCCTTCTACCCTTTAAAATCACTGTGATTAAGACTGTATCACAGTTATTTCATCATATAGCAGAGGTTCTCCAATTAAGCATAAAGTCAGTATGTACATTACATCAAATGATCTAACTCCATTAGTTTTGTTTTCATAAGGTAGTACCAAGTATGTGTGCAGATACAGAGAAAGGTGTGAGGCTGGTGTGTGCAGCAGCCTCTAGAGTCCAAGTTTAGTTCTCACAGAGCATTCCCTGCTCTGTCACCTCTGGGAGTGGTGGCAATGAGGGTCACCATGCTGGCACAGTTGAATCAGAGGAACAGTGATGCAGCTCTGACATGCAGGTCTGGCCTGTGGCTTCCAGATTAGGGCCAGAGGCTGTCTAATAGTTGACATCTCCTAATTTCACTCTGAAAATCTATAAATGTTGTGCATATAATCAAAAAAGTCTTTCTTTTTACTGTACCTTATTAAGGTATCTAAGCTGCTGCCAGAGTTGATACTTAAACAATCGGATCTAACACTTACAACGAGGACAGTGTAAGCTGAGCCATGGCAGGAACCCCGTGGATAGTGTGCAGTGTCTGATGGGTCAGGTGTGGGGCAGAGCCGGTCTTGGTGTACAGAAGGCAGGCTGGAATGTCCATGGTGCGGTCCCCTGTTTTGCCCAGGTTTTTTATTTTTCCTAGGCGACAGCCATTAACTACCTTGGTAAGATTCAGCTTCATCCTAAGCGATTCCTCTAGGTCCTGCTAAGAAAACAACAGTAAACTCAGGAGTTACATGACATCTAAAGGCTAACTAAGCATTTTACAAAGAAAGTAAACGATTTACACGATGATAAATGACAACATGTTTATTACTACTTCCAGTGGATGATTGTTTTAGATATCAGGAAGAAGGAAATGGGAGAAGACACACAAGGGAATAAGACCCCTTCCCCCAAAGACCCAGAGCAAAAGGATGACATCAGCCACATTAAAATTCAGTCATGCAATTTTTATGTGTGCTGATGAAAATCAAAGGAAGGATAAGAGTAGAACTAATCTTTTTTAAAAAAAAAAAGATTTTATTTACTTATTCATGAGAGACAGAGACAGAGACAGAGAGAGAGAGAGAGAGAGAGAGAGAGGCAGAGACACAGGCAGAGGGAGAAGCAGGCTCCATGCAGGGAGCCCGATGTGGGACTTGATCCTGGGTCTCCAGGATCCCACCCTGGGCTGAAGGCAGTTCTAAACTGCTGAGCCACCGGGGCTACCCCAGGACTAATCTTTGGTAAAAGAGTCTGTACTCTTTTGCCAAAAGCTAGCTTTCAGCCCTGAAAATGCATATAGAAGAAGGCCACATTCTTTAGGCCATACTGATTACTGATTTGATCCAATTTTCCTTTCTCTAACTTGAGAGAATACTAGGCAACACAACAATTTCTCCTAATATGTTATTAAGCAAAGAAAGCAGGTTCCAAAATGGTATCCTGGTGTTTATTAAACTATATGGAACAATATACATCAAAAGATATACAGAGATTTTCTGAGAAGTGAGGTTATTTTCCAATTGTTCTTATACGGTGTCCAAACAGAGGTGAGAAACCACATGAAACATACATGCAATTCATAAGCAATTTAGCATTACTTTTATCAGGGATCTTGGCAGACTAGACCCTAGTCCTTTTGTGTAGCAAGCCCTGGAGCTTGATCTTGTACATACACCTAGCACAGAACCACTCTCAGGGTCAGGCTCAAACAAAACAATCTCAAAGACTGAACTACAAAATCAGAATGCACATTATTTAATCTGAAAACCAAAAAAGGAAGGAGGACCAGTTATTGTATTCATGCCCTATGGGGTACTACACAGGAATCTAAATGCCACACGATCATATTATCTGGAATAGGAAGGGTAAGTAATGATTACATATGTAAAGACAACTGAAAGGAAACTCACTGGTTCTCTAATATAACCAAACTCAGATTCCCCAAGGTTAGACACAGGGATTGTTCAAGAAGGAAGCAGCAGCTAAATCTGGAAGCCCAGATTCTTGGCTTCCAAGACTTAGCTTTCTCTTGGGGACTTCTTAGACCTATCCTTGTGGAAGGAAACAATGAACATGTTCTAGGAGTCCCCATATTTTAATAGAAAGAGTTTCAAATGTGATTGATCATTCATTCATTCAATTCTGAAAGCATATTCTATCTCCCCTTCTCACCCTTTCCTCAATTGAAGAAATAGCTTCCTTCATTCTTTTCCCCAAGTCCGTTATTTGCTCTAGAGACATGGGCCACCATGTTCTTAGATGCAGAGATGGGTTCTCCTATGATACAATGCACGAGGGTTTAACACCCATATTTTTAAAGATAAAATTCAAAATCCTCAGCTTAGTATACTGAACCCACTAGGTCAACTGGAGAGGAATATCCACTTGGCTTTCTCCACAGTGTAAGACTCTGATGCTATGTACTCACATCTGCTGTTTGGGGCTTCTCTCTCTGTCTCTTCCTCTCTCTCTCTCTCTCTTTTTATTTGAGAGAGAGAGCGTGCATGAGCACACACAAGCACAGGGAGAGGGAGAAGCTGGCTATCCTGCTAAGCAGGGAGTCGATGTCCGGCTCAATCCCAGGACCTTGGGATCATGACCTAAGCTGAAGGCAGACACTTAACTGTGCCACACAGGCGCCCTTGTTTGGAGCTTCTTAAGAGTCCCATCCTAATGATGATAAATCAACATGTCACCAAAGAAAAAAGCAAACAAGGAAAACTAGACAGCTGCATTTAAGAAAGAGTATTATAATAGATAAATTGCTATTGTCAGTGATTTTCTGTATCGTGAGAATGAATACAATTATCAGAAGGCATTTTCTAATGCTGGAAAAAAATTACAAGCAACTTTGCCCAGAGCTAGAAGAACCACACTTTTCTTTCCCCATTCACTGTTGAGTTTATGGTAATTTTTATAAGTGCAACCATTTTCTAAGGGCTCAAATACAGCAAGATTTTATTACAGAGTAATGTAAGTATAAATACACATAAACATATATTCTCACACATGTTTTTTAAAACATGCTTTGGGAGGGATATAATCTAAACCAAGCAAATTTCTCAAACAAACCAATAGTCTCCAAAATGTTAACTAATTTTTATTTCCCCTCATCATCACCCTTTTCCCGGTGGGTCACTCACTGTAGGTATCTTCTAAGATTTGTGGTATTATGATTTCTAAATATACATTCACACTTCACTTCCACAAATGGAATTTCTGGAAAAGTCTTAAGGAAAAACCATTAAAAAAAAACTATCTGGAAATGGTTCATGGAAAAAACTTTAATAAGCTGTCAGTGGATCTAGGTCTTCTCAAGGGCTAACAAAGATTACCCCCACCTCTGGTAGCATTGTACCTGTCCTAACACTTCTAGAGCCACACATTTCCCGCCCCACCTCTCCAGCATTCCCTCAAGAAAGAAGGGATCTCTAAATGTTTTTTATATGAATTCTCTAAAGACTGTCATGGCAGATGACTATAACATGCTAAGGGAAAAGAGCAAGCTTAGGTGAGCACATTTTTTTGTGAAAGAAAAACTGGATACGTATTTATAAACACGTGTACACCCATACACCACAATGCTTCTATATGCATAGAAAAATGTCTGGGAACGCCTGGGTGGCTCAGTGGTTGAGCATCTGCCTTGGGCTCAGGTCATGATCCTGCAGTCCCAGGATCGAGTCCCACGTGGGGCTCCTTGCATGGAGCCTGCTTCTCCCTCTGCCTGTGTCTCTGCCTCTCTATGTCCCTCATGAATGAATAAAATCAAAAAAAAGAAAGAAAGAAAGAAAGAAGTCTGAAGGATTTCTAAACAATATGGCACCCTGAGTTGAGTTAGAAAGACACATAAATGATGGACTTTAGAATTCTAGAAAACAGTAACAGAAGATGTAGAGTATTCTAAAATCCTTACACTATTTGGGAGGGGGAGAGGGATAATGAATCATGTCAAGTATTAAGTATGTGTGTCAAAAATTTTAAAAGAAGCACTAAACGATTAATAGCAATGCTTAATTTCTGATCCCACTGGTGAGGGATGGGGGATGACAAAAAAGAACTGGTTAATAGAATAAAAGGCAAGAAAAAGGAAAAGACACCAAAAAGCACATGAAATAGAGAAAATACAAAATAAGATGGTAGAAGTCAACTCAAATATGTCAGTGATCACAATAGAAGTCAACAACTTTACATAATGACAATTAGTAACAACTAACATTTATTGGGCATTTACTGTCCTTTATATATTAACCCTGCTAAAATACATCATTATATCAACTGCGTAAGTGCATTTTAAGATTTTTTTTTTTTTTAAATTTATGATAGACATAGAGAGAGAGAGAGAGACAGAGACCCAGGCAGAGGGAAAAGCAGGCCCCATGCAGGGAGCCTGACGTGGGACTCGATCCCGGGTCTCCAGGATCACACCCTGGGCCCAAGGCAGGTGCTAAACCACTGAGCCACCCAGGGATCCCCCACCTAAGTGCATTTTAATATAAGAAAACTGAGGGTCATAGAGTCACCATCTGGGAAGTGTCAAGCCAGGACTCGAATCACAGAAGTCCAGCTTTAGAGGCTGACAGCCTGTTAGAAGCCCCATCTTGTCCATATACATACGCAATGATTACACATTAACTGTAACGTTAATATGCAATTTCATAGTCGTATTTTCCATTTTGCTATGGTGTTGTCATTGTTTTTGTTTTCCCTTCTCTTCTTTCTCTGCCTCTATCCATCCTCCCAGCCTCCACAACCTTACTCCACACTTCGTACAAACATTTAAACATACTCATATATGGGGGTGGGGGATTTTTTATTATTATTATTATTTATTAAAAACGGAAACATACCGCAGTGTATGCACGTCTCTGCAGCTTGCTTTTTCCCCCAGGAGGAAAATGGATCTCCTTCCTGCAGAAGAGACACAGAACTAACTCACCGTTTTAAAAGAACTACGTCGTGGTATTACATAGCTCGGATGCGACACCCTTTGCTCAACCATCACCCTTCTGATGGACGCTCGAGTGACGGAGCAAGTCCCAGGACCTCTGCAAGAGTATGAGGGCGGGCACAGCTTCCCTCATCTCATTTTCACCAATCTCAAGTCCAGTTTAGTCTAGGTTTCCTGGCAGAGCGCTAGGTTTATGTTGATTTTTCGCTGTTACAGCCCTCCGATGATTTAAGGACCATCGCTTCCCGTCTGCAGGTAAGTAAACTGAGGGTCTGCGTTACTAGGAGTCTCGGGTCTTGGGGCCACAAAGCTGAGTTCAAAGCTCCCTGTGTAGACCACTGCCCTGCCTTACAAACCCACGTATCCTTTGCAGGTACCATCTCCGGGGGCATCTAATAAGTTCAGTCTGTAAACATGGCTTTTCCCTCGCCCCGAGGCCCCCTCCAGCGGCCTGGTCCCCGCGCAGCCCTCGGCCCAGGGATTCGAGGTGGCCCCAAGCCTCCCAAGCATCCAGGGCAGGCCAGAGAACACTTCCGGCTGACAGCTTGACTCTCGAGCAGAGGCCGGTCGAAGGAGGCCCTATTTCCTTAGAGATGCAGCGAAGCTTCCACGATTTGGGAGAATTTGGACTCCGAGAACCCAAGATCCACCAGGAGGGAGCCAGAACCGGGAAGGAGACACAAGTCAGGGAGTAGCGCCCCGGTTGCTGCCACAGAACCGGAACGCGGCGCGGCGCGACCCGTGCACCCACTGCAGCCCCCCCGCTCTAACAGGGAAACGGGGCACTTACCTGCACCCCTTCCGACTTATTCTGGCCTTGAGACCCCTCAAAACTCCTCGTAGTTCGCTACCACGTGTCCGGCCTGCAGCATTCTCGGCCCCCTAAACCACCGCCTCCGCTTCAGAGCCAATCAGAGAGCGCTGCGTCATCAGCCGGCGCCAGGAAAAAAAAAAGCAAAGGTAATATGAAAGCGAGCTCTGGGGACCGCGAGGCCGCGGGAGCGCTGCCGTTGCCATGGGTTACGGAGCTACCGCGTTCCGTCCGCGCAAAGCACCCTGGGAGTGGTGGTTCCGCGGCGCCCCCACACACGCCTTCTCTGCGGCCGGAGGAACTACAACTCCCAGGGAGACCCGGAAGCAGGGTCGGCAACGGAGCGCTCGTTCCAGCTTTGCGGTGGTCCGGGCCTGAACCTGGAAAATGCTGCTGGCGCCCCAAGAAGGGTGCTCCTCAAGGAAGAGGACAGGGCCGAATCGCTGGAAACGAATGACAAGGAAGCCGAGTCCCAAGGTGATCCATCCGAATCGGGAGCTCTAGGGGGGCGGGCGCCGGCCCCGAGGCCCGCCGGCGGGGCTGCGCTACCTCCGTCTTCCCCCAGGGGCATCCTTACCTGGCTCCCTCTCGCCTCGGCTGCCCTGGTGCAGGGGGCCTGTGCGCTCGGGGGTCTGGCTACTTTATGGCTTTGGTGGGCTGTATAGTTGAAGACCTGTCTCCATCCCATGGTTCCTTGAACGGGAGACGGCAGGGAGTGCCCATCCCGGTGAAGAGAATTCCCGAACTCCCTGGCCTCCCATACCCACCCCCCCACAATTTTAGGAAAGTTCTTGACTTTTTTTTTTTTTTTTCTAAACGTCTCCCAAATTTTAGATCTTTAGTGGAGAGGGGAGGTCTTCATGTTAGTCTTCTCCTCATATTCCTCTTCTAATTTTCCATAAAGTTATCAAAAAGGAACGTGATCAGGTGTGTAAGAGGAGGGGGCACCTGGGTGGCCAGTGGTTGAGCATCTGCCTTCGGCCCAAGGCGTGACCCCGGGGTCCTGGGATCGAGTCCCGCATCGGGCTCCCTGCATGGAGCCTGCTTCTCCCTCTGCCTGTGTCTCCCATGAATAAATAAAATCTCTTAAAAAAAAAAAAAAAAGAATGTTAAGTGGATATTGGAGGTATCAACACTTGATTTACTTGAAATTTTCTGAATTCAGCATTTCCCTCTTATATCTGTTACCTCCTTGGATGTATCAGCACCGAAAGACCCGGGAAACTGATAACCCCGTTTTGAACTTAAAAACGTACAAAAATGCTGTGTGCAAAGTCACAGTCACACGGTGTGTGCTTTCCGCAGACCACCTTTTTAACAGTCACAAAAATAAATGCTTTAAATGTAAGTGAGAGTACCAAAATGGAGTGGCTTCTCAGCTTTCAGCTCCTGAGCAGTTTTCACCAGCTGTTTTCACCCTTAAGTTACACTTTCTTAAAAAAAAAAAAAAAATCTGTAGACATGTGGCATTCTCTTAGGGCTCTAGGCAACTGTGCTTGCAGTTTATTCTAAATATACCAGCTAAATAATGCACCGGACATATTCTACTTGGTAAATATCTTGCCCCAGATACCAGAGGATGCAGATAGGAGCATTAGAGTTGGAAAGAGTCTGGTCCAATTGTAATGTAACTTGTGCTGCAATAGATTGGATCCCAAATAGGTTATGGGTATAGACTTGATGATGGAAGGCGAAAATTTAGGACAATTTCATGAGACTCTAAAAGGAAGGATTTTTCCTGCTAGTGCTCATTGTTACTGCCTGGGGGATAAAAAGGAAAAAGCACAAGAGCTTCTTGAAGTTCAGTTGAGTTTTAATACGATCAGCTCTTTTTTTGTTGCAGTGACAAAATTAATCAGCTGTACAGCTGTATTAATTAGTTATGTTAAGGTGCTTTGAAGGTGAAGTGTCATGTGAGAGAGTATTACTCCTTTCCTTCCTCCATGTGATGGCATGCTATTTTAGATATTCCCTTTTTTAAGGACCCACCTGAAATATTAGCAAAGCAAATACTTCTATTTGTTAAGTGACTATTAGACCGACCCGGGTAGAAATATACGTGATCTTCACTTCATTTTCTGCTTTGTAAGACAGAAGATTGATTATCTCCCACCCCACTCCCCAGTTACTATTGGACCAAACAATATTCCTGTTATAGGTAAGATAGTAAAGCCCCTTACTACAAGTTATTCTTGAAAACTGGGACTGAGGAAAAGGGCATACCCTTCTCCAAGTACATTTGCTTCCATGACATTTGAATAAACTGGCTAATTAGTACTTATTTGGGTTTTTTTAAGGAATATATCTAGCATTCCTCTATTTTGGCTCTGGAGAGCTTTATTTATTTATTTTTAAGATTTTTTTGTATTTACTAGAGAGAGGGAGAGAGACAAGCAGACCCGTGCTGAGTGCAGAGACAGACACAGGGCTTGATCCTATGACCCTGAGATCATGGCCCGAGCCAAAATCAAGTCAGCCTCATAACAACTGAGTCACCCAGGTGCCCCTCTGGAGACCTTCAAAAAAAAAAAAAAAAAAAAAAACTGACACCTGGGCACTATTCCAGACCAATTAAATTAGAATCTCCAGGTGGGCCTAGGTAGGAAATAAAAACAAGTCCCAGAGTAAGGCCTCATGTTTCTTCCTCTGACCATCATTCTGTGCTCTTGCTGAACTTGCTGATGAAATGGCTTGGCGAAAGAAAAAGGACACTTTTCCGTATGCTTTAGTCAGAGGGATAGATTAAATTGGCAAAGTTGATAAAGTTATTGCTGTGTATTAATATTCTGTATATATTATCTCCAGCCTGCCTTTGACCCTGACAATGTGGAACACTGGATTAAGGTAAGGCTACAGCCTAGTTAAAATAGAGAGTTAAAAGTCAGACATAGCCTGATGGAAAGGAATACTAATAGATCTCCGTTTTGCACATGTCTTGCTAGTTTTATTCTCATCTGGGTTACTTTAGTTTTATACTCTGTAGTATTTTGTTTGCATTATCCTGTTCATTCTCATGGAACTATGAATGACAAGAAAATGGGTATAGACATGCTCTTTGAAATGCTGTGAGGATCCCATGAAGAGGACTAAAGGAGCAGAGGGCAAGCTGTAAGAGGGAATGTGGTGGCCTCCCTCAGATACTGGAAGGACTGTACCATAGTTACAGTGCATCCCGAGCATGAGGTGAAAGCTGTGCATGCATCATAAGAATTTTCTAATAATTGGAGAGATCCAAAAATGGAGTGGACATCCTCATAAAGAGCTGTATTTCCTGTCAATGGAGGTATTCAAGTGGATTCTAAAATAGCCACTTAATGTTAGGACTAATGAAGAATATGTTTGAGCATTCTGTGTGTGGGGGGGTGGGGGGGAGGGCGGGGATTGAATTAGGTGACTTTCTGAACTGTCTTCCAGGCCTGAGGTCTGTATTTTTGAGTCCAAGTACCATTTGAGTTGAAAGTACTATTAAACTCCTTCAGGTGCATGCCGCTGAGGGTCAGTTTGGCAACTTGCCATACTCAATTCATTTGTGCAGCATATGTTTCCAAATCATGCAGCCTTTTCCTGGGAAAATATCTTTCTGCCTGGTAGTATTTTGAAGAGCTATTACTTATCTAAATTGACAGCCATTATAAGCACCAGGCCAGATGGAACCTAGGCCAGATGTAATCAATGTTAACTATTTATCCAGCCGGTATTTATTAAGAGCCTTCTAAGTGTTCGCCCTCTCCTTTGGACACTGAAGATAAAACAGTGCTGGGGGCAGGTATAGTTCCTGCCTTCCCAGAGTTTATAGTCCAGTGGAGGTTAAACAACTTACTTAAAACCGTCGGGAGAATAAAGGATGTAATAGAAGCATGCAGTGGGGGACGCTAATGCAGACAGGCTGGGGAAGGCTTCCTGGCTCTGCTGCAGGGCTGAATGGATCTGCCATTGCGGAGGCCAGCCCCTGGGAAGCCCACTCCCCAGCCTCCTCCTAAGCCTAGTTTCCATGTCAGTGCTGAGAGTCCCAATGCCAACCCCCTGCAGGGCTTAATTGCACATTTAGTTACCGCCTCTAAGTGAAAGAGGTTAAAAATCTGCTCTGACTTACGCACTTGTCAGCCTGACCCGTCAGATTTTTATCATTCCTTTTATCATTCCTCTAAAACTTCTGCAGTAGCTCTGTCTCCCTTATGCCCTCAAATCTCCCATCTCAAAAAAAAAAAAAAAAAAAAAAAAAAATCAGTAAGTCCTTACTTGACCCTGCCGGGTCCATTCTGATTATGGTGCAGCATCTTTTTCTTATCCAGTGTCTTTGGGAGTATAGCCTAGATTTCTGGCCCCTGCATCTTACTATCCTCTGGTGTCTATAGGAATTTTCTTCCTGCTCCTGTTTCTCACCACTCCACAGAAACAGCTCTCAGAAATGACTTCCTGATCAAATCTGTTCTTCATCCCCGAACTTGTGTAAGGTTCATTTGATACAGTTATCACTTTTTTTATTCCAGAAATCCTCTCCCTCAGTATCTTTTTAAAACAGTGTTTTCTCTTTTTTCTCCTATTTTTCGCTCATTGCTGTCATCTTTCCTGATTTTGTTCCCTGACCTATCCCACTCTGGGTGCATCCTAAACAGGTAGGACCTCTGGAACTAAGACTTCCAAATCCCTTTGAGTGCACCACTCTCTCAGAATCAGCTCAGATCTGGTTACGTGGAACAAGGGAGAGAATATGAAAGGGGTGTGGAGCATGTTGATGGTCAAGAAAGGGCTTTCTGGAGAACAGAAAAGATTACCAGGGCAGCACTGGGGACTTTGGCTGAAGTTGGTAACCAGAACTTTATGTGGTAGCAAAAACTGGTAGATCAGATTGATCCAGGCTTGAAGGTTTTCACTGGAGGGGCAAAGAGAGAAGAGATCTGAGGCTTCTCTAAGAGAGTAGTTGAATATCCACGCAGAGTAGGAAGGAGAGGACGCTTTAAGGACTCCTAGGTTGGGAAGAGGAGACCCATAGTGACTAAGGATGTGATTAGGTGCAACACTAATGTAGTGGAGGAGGGGGACTAAAAGAGGGAGATGGACAGGAGGTGATGTTGGGGTGGGGGCTATCAGCTTTGGGGCTGAACAATGGAAAATTCTGTGATGTCCATGTCAGTGAGTTGCTGTACAGGAAGTAGGAAAGGCCATTGGAATACAGTAGATCAAGCAAACCTGGAGGCTCAGTTGTTGGTGAGTCTTCCTCAGGCACGCTGAAGTCACTTAGACTCAGACAGATGCTTGAGTAGAACTGTGAATTGTGGGGAAGCTCACCCAAAATGCAACACTTCACCGTGATTTATAATTTATCCTTATCCTGATTTGATAAACTAACTCATCTCTTTACTACTGTGCATTCTGTTACTTTGATACTTGAGATTTTTTTTAAAAAGATTATTTATTTATTCATGAGAGACACACAGAGAGAGAGGCAGAGACACAGGCAGAGGGAGAAGCAGGCTCCATGCAGGGAGCCCGACATGGGACCCGATCCCGGGTCTCCAGGATCACGCTCTGGGCTGAAGGCGGCGCTAAACCCCTGAGCCACCTGAGCTGCCCTGATACTTGAGCTTTCTAAACATTTTCATTGATTCTCTATTCTTGAACCTTCAGGGATTTTGTATGCCATCCAATGAAACTGTAAATTCTAGATGGGCATTTAAGGCTGTCAGTCAAACTATGATATCAGTCTACCTGTAACGGCCCCTTTGTTGGGACTCTGTGTGCCTCTTGTCACGCCAGTCTCCTGCATCCCTATCTTCCCTTTGACTCACACTGATCCCCCAAACCTGGAATACCATTCTTCTCTGGGAGGCCAATCCTGATCATTCCCTTAAGGCTTAGCTTGAGATGCCCCTCTCAGTGAACAACTTCTCCTCGCCCACCTCAACCCCCTTGTCCCATCTTCTAACACTTTTCCCTTCAGAATTATTTTGCCATTCATACATAACAGAGACCATGTCAAGCATTTGCTTGTATAGAGTGATGAAAAAACAATTGGGCACTTTCAAAAATCTATTACTCCCAAAACTATTATTTATAAACAGGCAGTTTGCCCTTGAGGACATATTAAGGAACTTGTGCTTCTACCTCCCAGCCTTGAGGAAATGAAGGAGTGCATTGTACCTGCTGTTTCTGCCACTGAGTGGGACAGTGGGATTGATGTGCATAGTGGGACATGAGGAGCTCATATTGAGCATTTATAAGATCATGGGAATAACTGGGATGCTTCCTTTACAAATCATATACTTACACATAACACAGTTACTGAGTAGTAAACTTTTGAAGATATTCGAGGTTTCTTTCTAATCCCCCTGTGTTACTTTAGAGCTATTCTTGAGTGGTTTCTTGCACACGTGGCACATGACACAGTAAATAAGTAGGTATTAAGTAGGCAGGTAGATAAAAGGGAACTCTTTGGTCATTTTTAGTTTTATTTTCCCCTCAGTCGCCTTCAGTCAACTTGCTTAAAAAATGTGTTAAATTTTTGTGTGAATTCACACTTTGTTTTATTGAACTTTAATGTAAAACCTTCTATATCTTACATATTTACTTTGTATGAAATGGTTAGAAAAAAGAAAAATGGTTAGGATGGGATATCTTAAACAAGGAAATACAGAGACTTTCTAATCCTTAATATCATCTAGTATTTTTTTTTTTTTTTTTTTTTGGCCAAAATCTTCATGTTAAGGGATATCCCAAACACTTGCTTTGTAAGAGCCAAGCAGACGTTTCTCCTTACTCCCTTCCTTGTAACCATCCTGTGACCAAGTTCTTTGAACCAACCTAAGTCTTTCCCTACCTCCAAACTCTCTCTCTGCCTCCTTTGCCAAGAATCTACCAATTGCAATTCAGGTGACATAACCTATCCTACAGATTTTTCTTTCACTCGTAGACTTGAGACACTGAGTCTGCAATCCTTTTTGTTATTTATTTTTTGTTTGTGAGTGTTGGTTTTTTTAAAAGATTTTATTTATTTTTAAAAAAAGATTTTATTTATTCGTGAGAGACCCACACAGAGAGAGGCAGAGACATAGGGGGAGAAGCAGGCTCCATGCAGGGAGCCCGATGTGGGACTTGATCCCAGGACTCCAGGATCACACCCTGGGCTGAAGGCAGGTGCTAAACCACTGAGCACCCAGGCGTCCCTGTGAGTGTTGGTTTAAAAACTGAAAGTCGACCTATTTATTTGTACATTATTTACATATATGTGTATATAGCATGCACACGTGATCTATGTGAAATTCAACTTACTGTCTTAGAATTTGAAAACCCTAAAGGGAAGGACTATGTGCCAAGCATCTTGTGACCATACAATAAATGGCATATCGACCGTCATCAATTCGGGCACATCAGAGGCCAAGAAATAATGTGGGAGACAGATCTCTCCAGAGTGACCTCATAAAGAGTGAATGATACTTTCTTTCTTCTAACCTTGATTAGATCATTTTTTTTCTTTTTTTTCTGATTCATATCTTTTCCTGTGTGTTCTGTTTTCTACATGTTTTTCAAATTACCCTTGGCTTTTCAACTTTATTCCTTTGTTTCTAATTCAAACATAATATGTGAAACCCTTGAGAATTTAAAAGGTAAAGCCACTGGCAAGTTTTAGCAGAGGTACTACCAGCCTTTCTATGAAGGGCAAGAGGAAAAATCATTTTCAAAATAGGTCAGGCAACAATATAAACTGTGGGAAAGTGCAGCTTTTAAAAATAAGTTTTAGGGGCACCTGGGTGGCTCAGTTGAGTGTCCCAACTCTTGATTTCAGCTCAGGTTGTGAACTCAGGGTCTTGGTATCCAGCCCTGTGTCAGGTCCCTGCTCAGCAGGTAGTCTGTCCCTCTCCTTCTGCCCCTCCCCCAGCACATGTGCCTTCTCTCTCTCTCAAATACAGCTTTCAAAAAATAAATTTTACATGTATTCATTTTTTTTTTTTTAACATTTATGGGGCACCTATTGTCTGCCAAGCACTATTATGGGTACTGTGGGTTTCACGCATGAAGAGAACAAACATGCCTGCTCACATTCTACTAAGGGGGACAATAAATGGTAAAATATGTTATAAGGTCTTAAGTGCCATAGAGAAAATAGAGAAGGGGAATAGAGAGAGCTGTGAAGAGGGTGGTTACAGTTTCCCGTAGGGCAGTTGGACAAAGCCTTACTCTGAAGGTGACATTTGAGTAAGGTCAAGAGGAGGCCAGGAAAAGAGCTGTATGGCCATCGAGGGAGAGCAGTCCAGCAGAGAGGAAGTAAGCTCAAAAGTCACGAGATGGGGCGTGCTTGGCATATATCTGAGGAGGGATGCACAAGGTGAGTGTGGCTGAAGTCGAGTGACCGTGGGGTGTAGTAGATAAGATTGGAGAGCTCACAGAGGGCCTGATGGTGCAGTGCCTTGAAGGACATTGTAATGACTTTGATTTTTATTCTGCATGCGATAGAGAACTGTTCAAGGATTTTGAGCAGAGTTACATCTGGTTTTTATTTCAAAGGGATTGTCTGCTGTGGTGGGAGACTATCACAGAAAACCTGTCAGGGAATTGGGGTGCCTTGGACCAGGTGATGACAGAAGAGGTGACAAGAAGGGGTCAGATCCCGGATATATTTTGAAAATAGAGGCAACAGATTTCCTGATAGGTTAGTTGTGGGGTAGGAGGGAAAGAATAGAGGACTCCAAGGTTTTCATTCCGAGAACTGAAAAAGTGGAATGGTAACTGCCCAGGTTGGAAGCTTGGGAACGCAGCAGATGTGGAGGAAAGCAAGTTTGTGGGGAGAGAAAAAGTCGGGGATAATTGCAAAATACGTTCTTTTATACTGTGCAGATGAACCGACGTGCCAACACAGTTTGCACACCTCCACCAATCCCATGAATTAGGCCATATTTTTATTGTTAAGACATTCTGGATGATAACAGTTCAGCAACTCTGTCCCAATTTTATTGAGCCTACTGTTTGTATGATGGGAAGTTCTTTTCAGGGCTAGTAATTTGAGGAAGTGTAGCTAATCTGCCTCTTCATATTCATATGCAAATCGCAGTGACATTGGTAGCTAATAAAACACTGTTTTCTATTTAAAATAAAATATCCAGGTGTCAGGATCCCATTACTAATACTGTAAACAAAAGTTATCTAAAGTTTAAATAACTTTTTGTTCAAAAATAAATGTTGTGAGTACGTGTTAAAATTTGGTAAAATAATCCTGGGGTCCCAGGATGGAGTCCTGGGTTGTGCTCCCTGCATGGAGTCTGCTTCTCCCTCTGCCTATGTGTCTGCCTCCCTCTCTCTGTGTGTGTCTCTCATGAATAAATAAATAAATAAAATCTTAAAAATAAAATTTGGTAAAATATTGGAATTCGTGTTTTTAAAAAAAATGAAATTATTTGGGGTGTTTAAGCCTCAGTTCCTTCAAAAAATGGAAAAATGGAAATATCTCAGTAGGTGATAGAATATCCGTTTCTTGGGACTCATGGGTAGCTCAGCGATTAAGCATGTCTGCCTTCGGCTCAGGGCGTGATCCTAGAGTCCTGGGATCGAGTCCCACATCGGGCTCCCTGCATGGAGCCTGCTTCTCCCTCTGCCTATTGCCTATGTCTCTGCCTCTCTCTGTGTCTCTCATGAATACATAAATAAAATCTTAAAAAAAAAAATCAGTTTCTTGAGTAGGAGAAAAGTTCCTTAGCCCTGAACAAAGTTGTGTCATCTTAATGGATTTTTTTGTTGTTGTTGTTATATTGAAGAGGGTGGAGAAAGCCTCAGAATTTGCAGTTTCGAAAGCATTTTCTGCTAGAAATTCCCATTTGTCCAGAAGGCTTTGGAACCAAATTGTAGATTTGGAAACATCGGAGCAAATAGAGGATCATGATGAAGTCTATGCAGAAGGTAAGACAATACATTTTTTTTGTTGCAGTGTTGACAGTTCTTTAGAATATAGCTTATTAAACATAACTTTTTAATGCATTTCTAAGTACAGAACAGCAACTATTCTTTCTCTTAATTTTTGTGTCTTTCAACCTCCCTGAAACTAATTTACTCTGGAGTGAACTCCAGTATCACAGGTAAGGGGCCCGGTGGCGCAGCGGTTTAGCGCCGCCTGCAGCCCACGGTGTGATCCCGGAGACCGGGGATTGAGCCCCACGTTGGGCTCCCTGCATGGAGACTGCTTCTCCCTCTGCCTGTGTCTCTGCTTCTCTCTCTCTCTCTCTCTCTGAATAAATAAATAAATAAATCTTAAAAAAAAAAAATTACAGGTAAGGCTATATTTAAGGTCCATTTTGTCTCCTGAAATGGAATCCCATCTAGAGGCAGTTTGATATGATAGAGCTAACTGGTGAGTGTTATAAGGTATCAGTCCTGTGGCATGGAGGGCAGCATAATAATCTTATCTAATATTATGAAATAATTTGACCATTGGGTTGTAAATCCACTTTATTCTTTATGAAGAGAGTCTAAAACTGATTTAACTTTCCTGTCTCCCCAAAACATTTACTCCTCTGGAATTTAGTATTTTAGTGTTTAATGCTCTTGGGAACTCCAGCATTTAGGGGTGAAGAAATCAGGAGAAGCCAGAAAAGAAGACTGGAAAGGAGAGGCAAGAGAGGTGGGAAGACAGTCAGAATGACCATGTCCTGGAAGCCAGCTTCCATTTGGATTATTTAGGTTTCTATTTACTCACAGTATGTCTTTATTCAAAAAAATATGTATTATATAACTATTGCCTTATATAATTGCATATATATAATTTATTCATAATAAAAATTACATGTTTGTAATATATGTATATATACGTGTATATATACACACACCCATACATATGTATACATACATATATATGTATATACAATAATACAATTATTAGTCTGTGCCAGGTACTATTTTTGACACTGGAGGAACAGATTTTAAACGAGAGGGAAAGCCCTTGCTTTCATGGAGTTTATATTCTGGTGTGGGAATAAAGAAAACTTAAAATAATTAAGTAGTGATAAATCATTCAAGTTTGGACCTGAATAATAAGAAGGAGCCAGTGATGGAAGAAGAGTATCCAAGAAAAAGGGAAAAGTAGCATCAAGACTTAGTACAGACAAGCTTGAGGTGCTCGAGGAACGGAAAGAAGACCAGTGTGGCTGGAGCTTCCCAGTGGAGATGAGCTTGCGGGAGTGAGCAGAAGACATATTACATACATAGGGCCTTATAGGCCTGGGGAAATAATTTAGATTTTATTCTGAGTATGATGAGACATCGTTGAAGTGATTGAAGCAGAGGTACAACTGTACAACATTTTAAGTATGTGAAGAATGAATTATAGGGGAGAAAAAAGGGAGGAGGAAGATCAGCGGGAGGCTGGTGCAGTGGTCTGGGTGAGCAATAATGGCCCTTGGTCTTGGGGGGTTAGTAGAACTGGAGATGCAGAAAGAAGATTGGTTCAGAAATCGGTAAGGCTATGTCTTGCCGAGGCCGTCTCCCAGCCCACTAGTGGGAATACACAATATACTTTAGCCTCCTGAAGTTTCTGAGAAATTCTGCTGTTTTAAAAAATGTTTACTTCATTTTCTAAGCTTTCTATATTATGAAACTCTTTGTATCCTGAAATCCATATTCATATCCTGAAGAATTAGTGATTTATATTAGAAAGTACTAGTGTATGGGAAGAACATGGTTTTCAAAGGTTTATATCCTTTTTTTCTCCTCTCCTCCATCATCTGTTAATATTCAGTAAGAACATGGGCAGCCTGGGTGGCTTAGTGGTTTAGTGCCGCCTTCAGCCTGGGATGTGATCCTGGAGACCCGGGATTGAGTCCCACGTCAGGCTCCCTGCATGGAGCCTGCGTCTCCCTCCGTCTCCCTCCGTCTCCCTCCGTCTCCCTCCGTCTCCCTCCGTCTCCCTCCGTCTCCCTCCGTCTCCCTCCGTCTCCCTCCGTCTCCCTCCGTCTCCCTCCGTCTCCCTCCGTCTCCCTCCGTCTCCCTCCGTCTCCCTCCGTCTCCCTCCGTCTCCCTCCGTCTCCCTCCGTCTCCCTCCGTCTCCCTCCGTCTCCCTCCGTCTATCTCATGAATAAATGAATAAAATCTTTAAAAAAATATTCAGTAAGAATCAGTGTTCTGAGGAACATACTTTGAGAAGTTCTGCTTTAATGCAGCCTTTAGAGCCTCTCATCCAACAGGAGGTATTCCTACAGTTGAACCCTCCAATGGAAGTTCTATTTCTTTTTTCTTTTGGGGTACTTCATAGAAAACCCCTATTTACTAATGAATGGCACTTAGTAGATCTGAATTATTCTACATATAAATCACTATATATGTAAATGTCTGAATTACTGCACACAGAGTTACTTGGTAAATATCTGTCAACTTTCTCTACCTACCTCTGAAAGCCCACATTTGTTGCTAGTATACTTTTTATACTTGGTTCCTACTACCTTGATTCATTGTTGTTTAGTTTATATTTCCTACATTCCTATCTATATTAAATGCTTTTTGGCATCATTTAATGTAAGAAATATTCCATTCCTTCAGAGCTATGTGCTAGTGGTAACAATGATGAAGCTAATGCTGAAATACATACTTCTCTTCTTTGAAACCCTTATGCCCTTTGCATAGAGCTGTTGGATAATGAGGATAGTGATGAAGGTATTGCTAAAGTAGACATTTTCTCCCATACGTATACTTTTAAGAAGATTTTCCGAATATCACTAAGGAAGAAATCCAAATAGAAATTGGCTTCCAGGATAGCAGATTATTTAGTTTTCCTCCTACCTCAGTAGCCTCTCCTTCCTAGTCTCTTCTTGGTTCGGCCTTATCTCTTCAATCCCTAAATACCAGAGTTCCTCAGGACTTACTCCTAGAACCGGTACTCTATCCATCTTCTTCCTTTGGTACTCTCATCCACTTCTGTGGCATTAAATCCACAGTGGTATAAGCCAATACCTATTTGACATCCTTTTTTTTTTTTTTTTTTTTTTTTGAAGATTTTATTTGATTTGAGAGAGAGAGAGAGCGCACAAGCAGGGGGAGCAGCAGGGAGAGGGAGAAGCAGGTTTCTGCTGAGCAGGGAGCATGATGTGGAGCTCAGTCCCAGGACCCTGGGATCATGACCTGAGCTGAAGGCAGACACTTAACCGACTGAGCCTCCCAGGTGCCCCACTATTTGACATTCTTATTTGTATGTCTCCTACGCATTTCAAACCAAACTAGTCTAAAACTGAATTCCTGATCTTCTCCCTCGGCCTTCTCCATCTCAGTAAATGGCATCTCTATTTTTACAGTTGCTTAGGCCAAACAAAACCTTGTAGATTTCTTTCTCTCACTTCCCATATCTACTACATTAGCAAATCTACATTAGCAAATCCTATCAATTCCACCTCAAAACAATACTTTCTAAAATTGGATCATTTGGGGGGCACCTGGGTGGCTTTGTGTTTGAACATATGCCTTCTCCCTCTGCCTATGTCTCTGCCTCTCTCTCTGTCTCTCATGAATTAATAAATAAAATCTTAGAAAAAAATAATAAATAAAATTGGACCAATTTTAATAATTCATCTGCAGATCCAGGCTACTATCACTTCTTTCCTGGATTATTACATTTGTCTCTCAATTGATGTTCACTACTTCTGTGCAAGGGATTTTCAACTTCAGCACTGTTGATGTTTTGGGCCAGATAATCATTTTGGGGGCAGTTGGGGGGCTATCCTCTGCATTATTGGATGTGTAGCAGCATATCTGGCCTCTGCCCACTAGATGTTAGTATCCTTTATCCCTATTGTGATAACCAAAAATGGCTCCAGACATTGCCAGATGTCTCTTGGGCAATATCATCCCTGAACTAGAATCACTGCTCTAAACCTGATCCCCACATTCGCACTTTACTTTATCTCCTCTTATTCCCCCTTCACTCCTTTCCCGTCACACTGCCTCCTTGCTATTTCTCTAACAATCTGGACATTCTCTTCCTAGGGCCTTTGCAATTGCTTTCCCTCTGCATGGAATAATATTTCCTTACATATTCATAGGCTTGCTTCCTCACTTTCTTCTTCCCTTCTTTACCCAAATGTCTTCTCAGTGAGACCTCTTTGAACCCCTAATTTAAAACTGTCAATACCCATCTTCTATTTCTTATACACCATTTCTCCTTTGCCTACTCTGTTTTTCCTATTTACTTATGGTCTCTCTTCTCCAATTAGAATGTAAACTTCATTGGTGGTAGATTTTATTTGTCCTGTTTTGTTTGCTGCTCTATTCCCAGCATCTAACACAGTACCTGACACATAATAGATGCTCAATTAATATTGACTGAGTGAATGAAGAAAGTCTCTGAAGTAACAGTAATATTAAAAAGACTTTTTCTGTTTTATTGATAGCTCAGGAGCTAGTCAATGACTGGTTAGACACCAAACTTAAGCAAGAACTAGTAAGTGATGGCGAAGGTGATGCTGAAGACACTGTGTCAAATATCCCTCCTGTGCTGGAAGCCAGTGGACATTTGAAATATGACAAGTTTGATGGTAAGAACTTGTCTCATTGTTCTAAGCTTTTAATCTAATGAATGTATCTAAGAGGTCTTTTTAATTGTTTTAAAAAATAAATGATATATTATTTGACTTTTCTGGGTTTTACTTAGTTTTATAATTGGCTTTAGTTTTTCTTGGTTCAATATAAATTATCTATATCCTCAGTAAGTTCATGGTGTTTTTAAAGTTAAAATATTCTATTTGTAATTCTTCTTATGATTATTATAGCAATTAATGCTCTGAGTATCTCTTCCCATATATTGTTGGATGACTCTTTACTTTGAAGGGGGCCACATTTAAACATTTTATATTGGGATCCCTGGGTGGCGCAGCGGTTTGGCGCCTGCCTTTGGCCCAGGGCGCGATCCTGGAGACCCGGGATCGAGTCCCACGTCGGGCTCCCGGTGCATGGAGCCTGCTTCTCCCTCTGCCTGTGTCTCTGCCTCTCTCTCTCTCTCTCTCTCTCTCTCTCTGTGACTATCATAAATAAATAAAAATTAAAAAAAATAAATAAATAAACATTTTATATTTATAAAATGTTTCACATCATTAGGAGTCTATTGCTTGTACACAGAACTAGTGTGTGAGGGTTCCTCGAATATACTCAGAATTTGATTTGTTTTATTCAACATAAAGGTAGGCCTAGTAATGGTGGAGGCAGCTTCTCATGTGTGACTCCTACATCACTGGTAAACTCCCCTGGCAGTATTCCCCGTGTTTAGGACTCTACAGAAATCTCCTACAAAATCCCCAGCCCAGGAATGACAAAGTCTTGAGCTCTTAGCTAGAGAAATTCAAGAACACCTAGTCGGATCTCCCCTCTTCACTTCGTCAGCTAGAGATCCTTCTGTAGTATCCCTCACATGGGGTGATATAATCTCTGCCAACACATCTCCCAGGATAGGAGGAGCCCAGTCAGTTGTTATGGGGCTATAATCCTCATACATTCTCTCCCAGGAAAATAAGGAGTTTGACCTCCGAAGCTTTTACTTTATAGTGCAAGAGAAAATATCATATTGGTTTTTCGTGTGAGAGATATAATCGTATCTCTCATGTGTCGTGCTTCTAGCTTAAATATACTAGCTTACTCAACAGTTCTTCGTATCACATTGTTTCTAATCTTATCATGCTGGTTGCCATCTTCTAGATGTTTTCTATTTATCAATATCATTATTAAATTGAGGCATTTGCATACTTCATATTTATTCTGAAGCATATATGGAATATAATGAACTATTACTTACTTTCATATGGTGCTAGTAGATGTAGTTATGTTTCTTTACTTAGATTGGCAATTATCATCTAGTATCATACCAGGCCTCACTCATCTATGCTTGTAGAGTTTTTGGTTTTATTTTCTTGGTGTTTTTGGATCAAAATTGAACAAAAATATTATGTAGCCATTAAAAAGGATGTTTACTGAACATATTAACATGTGATTATCTCAGTAGACACAGGAAAAGTACTTGACAAGATCTATCATCCATTCCTGATTAAAAACACGCAGCAAAATAGTAATAGAAGGTAGAGTCCTCAACCTGACAAAGGGCATTTACAGAAGAAGACTTATGGAAAACAAAAACCAAAATACTTTATCAGGAATTACATCTAATGTAAATAGATTAAATATTCCAATTAAAAGACAGGATTGGCAGAATGAATTTTAAAATATGACATAACTATATGCTGTCCATAAGACATAATTTAGATTCAAAGACACAAACAGATTGAAAGTAAAAAGATGAGAAAAGATAGACCATGCAAGCAGTAACCAGAAGAAAGTGAGAGCAGCTTACTAATATCAGTCAAAATAGGCTTTAGGATAAAAAATTGTTACAATGGCCAAAGAAAGGCATTTTATAATGATAAAGGATCCACTGTCAAGAAAACACAGCAAGTCTAAACATATATACACCTAATAAGAGCCCCAAAATACCTGAGGCAAAAACTAACAAAGTTGAAGGGAGAAATAGATAATTGCACAATTCTTCAAATTATCTGGAGACCTCATACCCCATTTTCAGTAATGTATGGAACTAAACAGAACATCAACAAGGAAAATGTTTTCATCATTAGTCATTGAGAAAATGCAAATTAAAACTACCTTGAGTAGGTACATACTTCTGTATCAAAATGGCTTATATCCAAAGATTGACTATATTAAGTATCGATGAGGATGTGGAGGAACTAGAACACTCCTGTACTGCTGGGGAGAATATAAAATTGTGTAATCACTTTGGAAAACAGTTTGATAGGTTTTTTTAAGAAGTTAAACAGCTACTTCTATGATCCAGCCATTCCACTCCTAGGCATTTGCCCAAGGGAAAGGAAAGCATATGTTCATATAAAAACTTGTACACAAATGTTTATAACAACTTTGTCATAGCCAAAATCTGGAAACAGCCCAAATGTCCATCCATGAATGAATGAACTAAATTATGGTATACCCATACAGTGGAATACTAATCAGCAATAAAAAGTGATAAACTATTGATAAAACACCATGATGAATCTCAGAAATAATTATGCTGAGTAAAAGAAGCCTGATCAAAAAAAGTACATAGTGTATGATTTAATTGATAAAAACAATTCTAGAAAATGTAAATTATAGTGAGAGAAAGCAGGTCTGTGGTTGCCTGGGATAAGACAGAGAACATGGGGAGGAGTGGGAGGAGGAGACTGCAAATCAGCATGAGGACCCTTTTGGAGCTGACAGACATGTTCCTTATCTTGATTATAGTGATGGTTTTATGGGTAGATGTATATATCAAAACTTATGGTAGACTTTAAATATTTACAGTGTATTGTACATCAATTATACCTCAATAAATCCATTAAAAAAAAAAAGCCATGGAGTCTTCAAGGATGTTTAGACTGAAGTAGTAGCTTTTACATTTGGCAGTGAAGGAGTCTTTAGTGACTTGGGTGAGGATAACTCCTCATGAGTGGAGGGTTGGTTTTTTTTTTTTTTTTTTTTTTCCTTCCTCTCAGTTGAAGGTAGTTAATTGCTCAGGGCTATCCTCATCCAGTTGGCATTATCAGTTACTATTTATTGAACACTCACAGCTTTGTATTTTTATTGTACCAGGATTATTTATATAAATATGGAAATTGTACTAAATTTTTAAAAATTTTCCCTTTTTTTGTTGTTGCTCTGTCTCCCCCAGAGTTGTGTGGCTATTTGGAGGAAGAAGAGGAAAGTACCACTGTTCAAAAATTTATAGACCATCTGCTCCATCAAGAAGTGGTGGATTCTGGAATGTTGGAAGATCTTGGAATGAATGGAAACCAAGACAAGCAGCAGCAGAAGGATCCTCGTCTTACCATGGAGATGAGACATAAGCAGGTGGGAGGGAAAAACAAAATTAAAATGGGTAACAGGAAGCAATCTTTGTGTAGCACATTTAATAAGCTTAAATAAAGACTTAGGCTTTATTATGAAAAAGGGTGCCATCTGTGGTTTGGTTAGAAAGAATAAAAATAAAATATAAGAACTTCAGAAGAAAAATAATGCTCATAAACTGAGGACAGGAAACAATTTATTTAAGAAAACCGAAAAAAGGAATAATTGATTTTGAACAACGGAGTGGTGAACTAAATTTTATTAGTTTGTATATGGTACTATTATAAATATGTAGATTGGTTTTGCTTGAATTTGATTTTTGAACTGTGACATCAAAATATTAATATCATGAATATTCCAGTGAATGTTATAATGATAATTCTTTTCCAGACAACTGAAAAATTCACTCATTTTGTGATTATAATTTGAAAGGGAGGACAGATCTGAATTAAATCTAGTTCAGCTGTTTTGAATTAGAAAGGCATATGGGAACTTTCTTTTCTTCAAAGGGAATAAATAGTGGGTTATAGAAAAAAGATGCATCTCAACTCTTTGTAGGGAAGCTTCAGGAAATCAGAATGACCAAGTCTTTCCCACATGTCCAGAACTAAGCCTGAACTAGAACAGATGTCTACACATTGTATGTTGTCTTTCAAAACCCTGAATTTCTGATTGCTTTCAAATATTAAGGTATGCCAAAGCACTGAGGATGTTAGAAAAAGGGATAGAAGTATGATCCCAGTTTGGCTTTGTGATAAAAGGGAGGAGAGGAGGTTCAATAAGAGATTGTCAGTATCTAGAAGTCTTATCATAACTGGAGAGTAAGATAAGGTTGAAGGTAAGTGAAGTGGAAGGGAAAGGAGCCCTCCTTAATTCATAGCTAGAAAAGCCTCTAGGGAATTAATAGGTTTGAAAAATTGACTGTGCTTATTCAGAAATATCTGTGAAAGTCATGGTTTTGACTTCCAAATATGAACCAGAATCATTGATATATTTAAATAATGATAAAAGTGTGTTCCTCATGGCACTAAAGTATTGTTGTCTCTTTCACAATGCAGCCTCCCCAGAATATCCATATTCTTTCTTAAATTATAATCAGAGTGCACACAGCAGTAGTGTGCACCTTGGAAAATATTAGGGGTGGGAAGTCATTATTAAGAATCCAGAACTTGGTGTCTGACGCACTAGACTTTTAACTTTTCCATGATGCAAATCATTCCCAGAGTGCTGGGAGCCCTCTTATCTGACCTCATCTAGACTTGTATTGATTCTTACCCAAGCAAAGAAGGGATTTCTTTCTATTCTTCCAATGAACAGTGGGGCTTCTGGGCCAGAACGTTTCAAACTGGGCATATCGTGAACTTGAAAATGTATTCTAAGCTTTTGCATATCCTTTTCTATTTGGAAGGCTGCATTTCACCCTCATTGTATTCTCTTTAAGGTGAAAGAGAATCGCATGAGACGTGAGAAAGAACTGGAGCGCCAGAGAATGGAAAAGATCCAGAAAAAATCAGTCTTCTTAGAGGCTCAATGTTTGGTACAGGAAGAAAAGAAAAAGAAGGCTCTGGAGGCCAAGAAAGAGGAGGAGGAGATTCAAAGGGAGATGGTAAAGCTGCGGAGGGAGCTAATTGAGAGGAGACTTGCTGTGGAAGAAGCATGGAAAATGTAAGCCAGCCGCGGTGAGCAGTGTAGACTTTTTGTCTAAACGATCATTTTGGAAGTACTTGGAAGTTTAAAAACATGGACATTGTGATAAACAAAACACCCAAGAGAAATCACCCACTATTTCATGATCTTAACAAATTAACTGTTTACATTTTTCTGTTTCCTCTGGGTCTTGATCCCTTTACATACCTAATTGCAACCATAAAGTACATTCAATTTATTTTGCTTCTTGTAATTAACACATTGCCCAGAGTCCTGAGGTCTTATACTATTTCTCCGTTGAGTTCCTAGACCATAATTTATGTAATAACCTTACCCCCTTCTGATAAGCATTTCAACTATTTCAAATTTTTCACCATATAATAATGCAGCAGCTTCCTTAAGCATAGAGCTTTTTATTTTCTTAGGAGTGTAATTACTGAGGTAAATGGTATAGGCCTTTTGACAACTCTTGAAATATTGCCAAATTGCTTTCCAAATGGGTTGTACTTATTTACACTATTGTTGGCAGTGGGCCAGTTTACCTACCACATTCTTCTTTGCATGGAGAGTACTATCATTTTCAATATTTTTGCACTTTTAATAGGTATTATGTTAGTTTGCATTTCTTTGGTTACCCAAACATTAAGATTAAACATGTTTCCTTACGTTTGCTAATTGTGCCTCAGCCTACGTGAATCCTGTGAGTGTCTTATCTTCTGATAATCATACAGTGTTACCATTGCCTTCCAATTACTGATGAAGAACAGGAACACCTGACATAAGAGGAGAATCAAAATAGTCCTCATAGGATATAGTACGGTTATGTACCCTCATGCAGAAAATGAGCTTCTAAATGAAATAACTAACATATGTATGCTGAGAAACAGCACTGATGCATGACCTGATGTGACTGAATCTCACAGAGGCCAGAAAGACCTGTTAGATAATCCCTTCCACCCCCATCAGCCTACACAACTTTTCTGCTGGAATTCCTGATTGCTGTTACTCTGTCTATCCAATTTAAAACCACTCACCAGTGCACATGTGCTTTACTCTCTCAAAGGCCAGGCCGAGGCCTCCTCCAGACCCCATTCCTTTCAGAAAACAATCACCAGTGTTTTAGTGAGTTCTTGCTAAGGTCAACCTTACTTTTCAGATTGCTCTCAAACCCTGAAAAATCTAGGCTGACCTAAAATAAATTGTGAAAACAAGTAACAGTTGATGGTAATGGGATGCTCTGCTCATAGTGGGCACTCAACAAATGTTCACTGCCCACCCATTCCTTTTAAAAGTTTGGATCTTATCCACAGTGCCAGTGATGTGGATAATATACTCTACTGCTAGCAGATGAACTGATTTAAACGTTCCAGAAGGCAATTGGGTAATAAACAACAGGAGACATAACATGGTATTACTATTGACCTAGAAATTCCAATATTAGGAAAACTATAAGAAAATGGTCAGAAATCCAGACAAAAATTTGTGCACAAAGATAATCAAGATATTATTTATAATGGACATTTATAAATACTGGAGAAATTAGTGAAAATGGTTATACAATGAGACAGCACTGACATGTCAGTGTTTTGTTGTTGTTTTTTTTTTTTTTCCTGACTTTTATATCTCCAATTGTTCACAGTGAGCAGCTATCACTTTCATGACAGATACATATTTTAATATTATTTTAGAAAATCAGATCCATAATTTTAGAACTGTATTTCTTTAAATGGCCACTATGCTCTGCCCATAACTATCTAACAACGTCATGGCATTTGGATAGAATCAGTAAAATTTTATTATTGATAGGGCTTTTTAACTTATTTGTAAGCTATCCTAAATCTGCATCATTGCATAGTTTTAAAGTATCTTCTCTAAGAGCTTTATTAATTACAAAGGGAGAAATGGCAACTTTATACGGGAGAAGTCCCCTTAACCAAGTAATGGTTAACCTCACCAATAATAAGATGTAACATTGTATGTCCTCTCTATGTATGTGAGGTTTAACATGTAGACTCTTTTGGCATCCCTCTCTCAATTTTCATTTCCACAACTATAAAGTGAAATTCAGAAAGACAAGGTGATTTGTGTGAGCTCTCACAGCTGATTTGTGGCCAAGGCCTAGGAATCCTGATTGCTGACTAGGTGCTATTTTTACTCTAGCATTGGTGGTATATATACCTTACACAAATACACATACATATACTTTAATACACTCCAATAAGTGAGCGGTGACTGTGAGCTTGCCTGAGTTGTCATGGGGAAGAGACCTGGATGAGAATGGATAGGTGGGTGAGATAGAGGATGACCAGAGAAATGAGCAACAAAGTTACTGGGCAATTATTGTCACTTGCCTGAAAGCTCTTTCTTCTTCTTTTCTTTCTTTTCTTTTCTTTTTTTTTTTTTTTTTTAAAGATTTTATTTATTTATTTACAAGAGACACAGAGAGAGAGGCAGGCTCCCTGCGGGGAGCCCGATGCGATCCCCGGTCTCCAAGATCACCCTCCAAGCCAAAGGCAAATGCCCAATTGTTGAGCCACCCAGGCATCCTGAATGCTTTTTCCTTATTGTTATTAAATTCTATTTTTTCTCTTTTCAGCTATTTTGGAATTAATATAAATTCCACTGTCTCCTTATGCAAGAATACCTGATTCTTTCATTATTTTTCCTCCCTAGAAACCTTGTAAAAGCCTTGGGGCAAAAATTTCATCCCTTATCTGAGGGCCCTTTTCTGTTACTCCCTTCGAAGAAAAGAGAGAACTTATGTCTACATGAGAGAATACCTAGGAGTTGTTAACTCTCAAATTTTTATCAAAGTATCACTCAATGGTAAACTCAATAAAAGTACTTTACCAAAATATCTATAGGGCTTTCTACTTTTCAGAGTGTAACACTCTTATTTAATCTATATTTTATGAAGGAATAAACTAAGGCTCAAAAAAATCTGTTTTCTGATGGAAAATGTTTGTTCCACAATAGTACGTTGTAATTACCCGTCGTTAAGTCTGTTGTTCATACACGTATTTTTAAAATTGTTAACAGAGAGCGGAAAAAGCAGGAAGAAAATTCTCCAAAAAATACAGAAACAGGCTTGTGTCAAAGTGATTCTCTTCTTCTGCATGAAGAAAAAATGGCAAAGGAAAGAAAGAAGAAATTGAGAGCTTTGTTAATCCAAACATTCAAGGAAAATCGTCAGGTGGGACTTCTAACTTCTTTGTTCAGCATTCTGTAGCATAAATGACAGAGGGCTCTATCAGAGGTGGGCCAGTATCATATGAAGCCCAACTGAACCTCCCCGCAAATACCGAATAGCCCACGCTGTTTGTTCTGTGTTACCCAGCTGGCCTAGGGCATGGGGCAGTGCTCCATTCTCCTGTCTGGGGTCTATTCCTATAGATACTCCATGTGATCTTGGGAGACTGGGTGTTGATTTGAGGTGGCTTCCTAAATTACCCTTTTCAGCATAGTATGTAACTAACTACTCATGTAGATCTCTGGTAGGTTTTGAAAGCTTGGCTTCCATAGTCTTCTGGATTATTCAGAAGAATTACTCAGAAAAGTCACTTCCTTCTGATAGCTAGGATCTTAAAGCAATGATACACTTCTCCTTTTCATGGTCTGCATTTTATTTTACTCTTTTCTCCCTCTCTTTTACTTTCACTTTTTGTAAAAATTACTGGTCAATTTTTTTATTGACAAATGAGGATCCTCTCCAGTCCATTTAAGCAGAAGATTCTTTCAGTGAAGTGGGATTGACAGCAGTATGCGTTTGGGATTTATAACATTTCAGGTGAAAGGGATTACTTGGAAGATTTGTAAAATGAGAGGGTTGGCTGAGAAAAGATAAATATGGATATTTTATATTTTTTATAACACCCACCCAGAGCCTTAGGCTTTGCTGAAATTCAATGAGAGCTAGTGGCATGAATGCAGGAAAGCACAGATTTGACAAGAGAAAGGACAATGTCACAATGGTATTGAGGGAGCTTGATAAATATAGTACAGACTTATAGAAACCCTGGAAATCATAACAGGAATTTGAATATAATATTGAGAAGTGGGATATGAACAAGAGACCACAGTAGTCTTAAGAAATTTAAAAGGAGGGATCCCTGGGTGGCACAGCGGTTTGGCGCCTGCCTTCGGCCCAGGGCGCGATCCTGGAGACCCGGGATCGAGTCCCACGTCGGGCTCCCTGCATGGAGCCTGCTTCTCCCTCTGCCTGTGTCTCTGCGCGCCTCTCTCCTCTCTCTCTCTCTCTCTCTCTCCCTCTCTCTCTCTCTCTCTCTCTCATAAAGAAAAAAAAAAATTAAAGGGCCCACATTGGGGACACCTGGGTAGCTCAGCAGTTATGCATCTGCCTTCGGTTCAGGGTGTGAACCCGGGATTCAGGATTGAGTCCTGCATCACGCTCCTTGCAGAAAGCCTGCTTCTCCCTCTGCCTGTGTCTCTGCCTCTCTCTCTCTCTCATGAATAAAATCTTAAAAAAAAAAAAAAAAAAAAAAAGAAATTTAAAAGGAGAGAGACATGGGGTGCCTGGGTAGCTCAGTCACTTAAGCATCTTCCTTCAGCTTGGGTCATGATCTCAGGGGCCTGTGTTGGAACCCATGTCAGGCTCCCTGCTCAGTGGGAGCCTGCTTCTCCCTCTCCCTCATGCTCTCTCTCTCTCAAATAAATAAATAAAATTTTTGAAAAAATGTGGTGGAGGCATTTTGGACTGATGGGCAAGAAGTCATAATTATTGAGATATAAAACAAGGGTTTTGGTTAGAGTTTTGGCTTTAGGAATAGAGAAGGAAGAGTAGCAGGAGGAAATGTTAAGAGTTGGGATTAACATTTTGAGAAAGATTGGCAAGGACTCGAAGATGCTACATCCTTCTGGAGACCAATAGAATTGATATGTCCCTCCTACAATAACAGTTCAGATTTCTGAAGGAATATAGGAAAGGAGATGAGTACTCAGGGGACCATTTAGAGAAGGGGTGAGGAAAACATGCCAAGAAATGTTATCCAACCAATGAGAGATGAGTAAGACACATTTTTTCCAGAAACTTAATTTGTAAATTTCACTGAAGTTCACTGTACAGGAGAAATAATGCATGTTTTATTTTTTTTATTTTTTTTAATTTTTTAATTTTTATGATAGTCTCACACACACACACACACACACACACACACACACACAGAGGGAGAGAGAGAGAGAGAGAGGCAGAGACATAGGCAGAGGGAGAAGCAGGCTCCATGCACCAGGAGCCCGACGTGGGATTTGATTCTGGGTCTCCAGGATCGGGCCCTGGGCCAAAGGCAGGTGCTAAACCGCTGCGTCACCGAGGGATCCCCTAATGCATGCATGTTTTAGATAGAAGTGGCTAGCTATGAATTTTAGACACTTGTAAAGAGTCATACAAAATTCGTGGTCTACCTATTCAGTTTTAAAAAGACCAGCCAGTGTAACTTAGAAATGCGAGATTATAAATAATCTCTACTCCATAGAGATCTGCTTGATCTAAACCTATACTTTGTTTTTAAGTGCTTATTTTGAACTTATTTTAGACATATAGAAAAGTTGCAAAAACAATATGGAGAATACTTGAATACGCTTCACACAGCTTTTTCCAATGTTAACATCTTATGTAAACATATCATAATTATCAGATCTAGGAAATTAACCTTGGTACAATACCAGTAGATACCATTAACTAAACTATAGACCTTATTAGAAGGTCACCGGTTTTTCCACTAACGTCCTTTTTCTTTATTCATGAGAGGCAGATAGAGAGAGAGAGAAGCAGGCTCCATGTAAGGAGCCCAACATGGGACTCGATCCGGAGACTCCAGGACCACGCCCCAGGCCGAGGGCAGGCGCCAAACCGCTGAGCCATCCAGGGATCCCCTAACGTCCTTTTTCTATTCCAGGACTCAGCCCATGATTCTATGTTAGAGTATACCTAGGAGTGTATACCTAGGACTCAGTCCGTAATTCTGTTTTATTTATTTTTATTATTTTTTTTAAAGATTATTTATTTATGTATTCTTTAGAATACACAGAGCAGAGAGAGAGAGGCAGAGACACAGGCAGAGGGAGAAGCAGGCTCCATGCAGGGAGCCCGACGGGGGACTCGATCCTGGATCCCCAGGATCACGCCCTGGGCTGAAGGAGGTGTTAAACCGCTAAGCCCCTCCCCGGGCTGCCCCATAATTCTGTTTTATATAGATGTCATGTCTCCTTTGTCTCTTCCAGTTTTGTGACAGCTCGTCCGTCATCCCTTGTCTTTTATGACCTTGACATTTTTTTCTTAAAGATTTTATTTATTTATTCATGAGAGACACAGAGAGTGAGAGAGAGAGAGAGAGAGAGAGAGAGAAAGAGAGAGAGAAGGGGGGGGCAGAGACACAGGCAGAGGGAGAAGAAGGTTCCATGCAGGGAGCCTGACATAGGACTCAATCCTGGGTCTCCAGGGTCACACCCTGGGCTGAAGGCAGTGCTAAACCGCTGAGCCACCCGGGCTGCCCGACCTTGACATTTTTTAAGGGTACTCATCAGATATTTTGTAGAGTGTCTCTCAATTCGGGTTCTCTGATATTGTCTCTTGCTTAGATTGAGTTTATGCATTTTTGGCCGGATTATTACAAGAAGTGATACTGTCCCCTTCTCAGTCATATCAGAGGGTACATACTGTTAGTATGCTGGATTTCTGTACTGTAAAGTTGTTTTCGTTTTTTATTTTATTTATTTATTTATTTTGAGCGAGATCAAGCACAAGCGAACGTGAGTGGAGGGGTGGGTGGGAGAGGGCAGGTGGGGAGAGAGAATCTTAAGCAGGCTCCATGCCCAGCGCAGAGCCTGCAGCATGGCTCAGTCTCATAATCCTAAAATCATGACCTGAGCTGAAACCTAGAATCAGATGCTTAACTGGCTGAGCCACCCAGGCGCCCCTGTACTATAAAGTTACTGTTTCTCCTTTGGAATGTCTTAGAGGAGATATTGTAAAACTCTGCAAATACCCTGTTTCTCCTTAAACTTTCACTTATTAATTTTAGCATATATTGGAGGATCTTGCCGGCAACATTACTGCGTTTATCTAATGATGATTTTGTACTTCCCCTCGTTTCTTCTCCATTTATTAACTGAAACTCTTCTACAGAAAGAAAACCTGTCCTTTCTCCCCATTTACTTATTTATTTATTCAGTTATTCAGTTATGTTCTTTTATCAATATGAGCTCATGGATATTTATTTTATTCTGTGGGTGATAATCTCTTACTGTCATTCTTTACTGTTACTCAGATTGTTCTAACTTTGGCCAGTCTTTCAGGTTGACTTCTTTGTTCTTTCAAAATGCTTCCATCCTTTTTTGAGCACTGCTTTTCTTCTGACACCATGGGACATTCTAGGCCCATCTTGTGTTTTCCCTGTCCTAGCCCTGGAATCAACCACTTCTCTGGTTTCTTTATGAGAGAATAGTATTTAGAAAGCAAGATCTGAATACAGGATGCTCTCGCAGCTCTTGGGGTGTCACTACTCAGTAGACAGAGCTGGGAAATATATGTGGTGTATACTAACCCACACATATACACATATTATATGTATTTCTTTGTCTATTTGTATACCTATTAAAATCCATGAGTTCATACTGACATCTGTAACTCCAGTGCAGTAACACAGGGGTCATGCTAGCTTTCCCTCTTCCTTATGTATAACTTACTTCTGTGACTGTCTGTCTGCTTATTAAAATACTCATGAGTTCATAAGGATACCTTCAACCCTAATCCAGTGCCAAAGGTTTCAGAATGCCCTTCCCCCTTTGATTATTTATAATTCTTTTCTCTAGCAGTGAGAAACCTGGCACTCATTATCCAAAATATATTTACTTATTTAATCCTGATATGCTATAAAAGTAGTTTCAGAATTGCTAGCCATACTGCTGTGTAAACAAGTTCACTAAAACCAGAGTATGATATTTGTACATTATTTTCATTTCTAGTCTCATTCAGCCAGAATGTTATTATTTGTTAGTTCTCTTCTTCCCTTCCCCTCAGTGTTGCTTATGTTTATTTGTAATATTGAGTAAATCTGTAATTTTGATTTCCCCTGTGTATGAGTGTAACTGAGGCATGGAGAAAACCCACCTACCAGACTCCTCAGGCTTTTACTTGAACTTGGCTAGAGACCTGAAGGTCCTCTGATAAATACCACAAAGTAGCAGGCCCGCTGGGCTTGTTACCATGACCCCAGGCCACATTCCTAGCCTGGTTCTTGAAGGAGCCCAAAGCTGTCCTTGGATACTGAAACTTGAATGCTCAGCAGCCTAAATATGATGGCAGGACAGAAAGGGGGGAAAGGCCTAGCTGTCTTGCAGTGAGCGGCTAGATAACAAGAAACTCTTGTCAGCACCCTCGCAGTGATTCACTGGCACAAACCCAACAGCAGGCTATATAGAGGATTTGTAGGAAGACTCTGAAGAGTCTATTTCTAGGAGGAGTTCTAGTTCAAGCTCCTTTAATTCTTATAATTCTTTGTGCTTTGACTCTGAATCGTATTTGTTCCCCCAAACAATCTCTTAACATCCCATTTAGGCCAAGTTATTTAATAGACTTTCTGAGAGAAACTGAGCAGGCCCTCCCATCCAAACACAGTTTCAGGTACAGCACTGTGCATGCATCTTCCCCACGTATTTCATTACCAGGTCTCTTTGTTTTATCAAAAATACCTGTTTTTGTATAGAAACTTTCTACTTCCATTTTCTATTCTATTTTCCCTTTGATCTTGCAGTGAAATCTCTTGGGGAGATTCAGCAATCCTCATGTCATTGCTAATTAGCAGAAACAACAAGGGATTAACTATGAAACTCTTATACAAATGGCCTTCTTAATTCTCACCCTGTTCTGAAATACATTTTATGTTTTCTTAAGGAAATAAGAAAGTCTGTGATCTTTTCTGCTTGTGAAAGTTGAAGAGAACCATGAAAGATGGCCTGATACTAACTTAAATCTTAATTCTGATGGGGAAGGTTTTGGTTTACTTACTTGGTTGAGTTTTTCTGTTAGAGAGTAAGATAATAGTGACCCAAAGGAATCACTGTTAATGTTGTGCTTACGGCATAGCACCTTCCAAAAGGCCACGCCAGACTAAACCAGGGAGATTATTGGAAAGGAAGCCTGGATTTTTCTGACAAGGTGATGAAAACTATAGTTAAGTACTTCATTTATATAGCACAATTCATCCCCAGGGATCTCCGTTCTGTTGGGACTGCCTACATGCCACCGAAGGAAAACCATTTCTGAGCAGAAACATAGCAACCATCCTCTCAGTAATGTCGTCTATATTTGGGGAAGGAAATGAAGGAAGAGCCTCTTTGCAAATAAAACTGTAGAGAAAGAAATGTCAGGCATACACATGAAGGACATCGAGATTCTTATAACTCTCCCCTCTACGCTTATTGCCAAAGACCATGTGTGGTATGCATTTTAGGAGGGGTTTGAAACATAATTATGTATTACTTCATACAGTTAATTCCAAGAAGAAATTTCCAAGTAAAATTTTATCAGTAAAGAGGTTGTTTGTCTATTTTGTTCTCTTCTTCCTTACCCTCACCCTATGAGTCCCTCGCATGTCCCATTCTCAAGGAAGGGACAGTGAGGGCCATTTTACCAAAACATCGCATTGATGTTTGGCTTTTCAGAATGCCATGAAGCTGTTTTTGATCCAAAGGTTCCAATTCATGTACAAGTAATTTTTTTTTGTCTTTTGAAAAAAGTAACTGATTAAATTCTGCTTTTAAAAAAGTAAGAGCCTTTGGCATAAATGGAGCCCATTCTATAAAATTTTATAGTAGAATATCTTTTCCCCTAAATACTAGACATTTCAGGTGAATATTTATAAGGATCTTGAGAACCATATGCGTAGAAACAAATGACATCACATCACTGTCTTATTGTCAGGCTACCCTGGGGGTGAACCTAACATTTATCTAATATATTCTGAGATGAGCTGTACTCTTGGCTTAGTTTGAGTGTGTGTGGCTGGGGGTGGGGGAGAGTGGGCAGGGAGTGCATTGGTAGAGGAGGGAAGGAAGTCTGGAAGAGGAAGAAAGAGGAAAGGAGAGAGGACATGGGAAGGAGCAGGTCTGCCTTCCCTAAAGACACAAGGCCCTGAAAACTGGTCTAAGCTACATTGGAGAAAGAGCACTGTCCTAATGAATAGTCTGGTTATAGGCTATATTATAATTATTCATCTTTAAAAGATCCCAGAGTGTTTTGCTGGTTAAGAATTTACTATGTGGTTAAGACTGAGCAATTACTTTCTGAAACTGTAGTATTTCTGAAGTGAGGCAGAGTTCGATTAATAAGCAGTATTATTGATTAAAGTTCTTTGTAGAATTAAGAAGAATTTACAGAATGTCCTTATGTTGGCAAATACATACTCACATGTTTGTGAGTGAAGTGTAATGATGTCTGATGTACGGGATTTATTTGTAAATACTCCAGAAAAAAAAAAATGCATGGAGAGATAAAACAAGATTAGCAAAATGTTGATAATTTTTAAAGCTGAATGAGGCGTTTATTCTTCTTTCTGCTTTTGAGTATGTTTGTTAAATTTCTGTAATGAAAAAAAAATTTCTGTAATGATGTTTTTGTTGTTTTAAGTTTAAAAGGGGAAGGAGAAAAAAACAAATACAGAAATTAAAACATTGCATCTTCTGGGATAAAAATAGCTTTTTGTCTGTAACCAGTGTTAACATTTTGCACAGCAGTGGTTGTCAAAGTTTAGGCCTCTGGGCTTTCCATGGAACCAGGCATGTCCAGGTCTTAGCACTGTGTGCAGAGAACCGAATGTATTTTCCTTAATGTAATCAGTTATAGGGATATTTATGCTTTGAGACAGAGAGCACATGACTTCCTTTCTTTTCTTTGGGGCATAATTATGAAAATCAGGAGTAGGGTGGGTCACAAGTTACTCCTTCCCAGGCTCATTCATTTTGCCCTGATAAGGATCCTCCTCTCCTCCTCCTCCCCAACCCCAGGGACTGCATAGGTTCCTTGGGGCTTTTGCCTAGCTGTAGTGGTCCCCAAAAGGAAAAAGGTACTTCCTTATGTAGCTAGCTATGGAGTGCTTTTTCACTTTTGGCCAGGGAGCAGCAAAGAGTCACCTGGGGTCCTTGGGGGTGTGTGTAGCTTTCTTGCTGACATCGAGGCAAACCTTGGCCAGCTCCCCTCGACCACTAGTTGCACCACCGTTAGTTCTGTTCCGGCAGAAATAAATTGTAAACTTGTTGACATTTTTGTCCTCTTTACAATGCATTGTTTATTTTTCCATGACTGAGAATTTTGATGCAATTATCACTGAGCTTTCTGACAAAAGGGAAATAGCTGAGGAATTTTGATGAGTTCCCCACTTCATTAATCAGAACAAGCATCTCTAGTGACAGGGTTAGAATTACAATGAAGATTAGATAGCAAATTGCTGTTCCACCTAACGTCAATCATTCTCCGTGACAGCAGTGTGATTACACTTCAGGGAAGAGCTTTTCTTGCCAACAGAACGAGGGCAACTCCAGTGCAGGTAATAAATTTAGCAGGGCGAGCTGTCATTTCTTCTCTTGAATGGAATCCTTAACGATCACATGCTGTCTTGTGGAAGATTTTGAAAGGAGGAGAGCATTTCCCTTAAAACTTTCTAAATTTCACTTTGTAGTATTTTGTAAATCATTACAGATAATGTATTTAGGAACAGTTCTTCCCACCGTGATTTTCAGGATTTTACTTACCTGTACGAAGCCTTTTTCACCACTACTATGTTAAAGAGATGTGGAAATTAAGAATCCATGACTATATCTGGAAAACCTATCAGAAATAAAACATGGTACGGAAATAAAGGAGGTAGGTAAGAAATAGAGGGAGGTCAGGCTAGTTGTCTGGCTAGTTAGAACATTAAATTCTTTTTTTTTTTTTTTTTTTAGAACATTAAATTCTGAAACAGAATTTATTAAATAGAATGTATTAGACAGAATGTATCCCTCCTCCAACCCAGTTGTGCTTTTCAATAGTAGTTCTTGTTTCAAAGAGCAAAAGGACAGAGCACTGCTGTAGTTCCAGAATCTAGTACTGAAGAGGAGGAGCAGGCCTGGGAACAGCAGGGACTCAGCTGGGGGGTGGGGGGGTGGGGGAGGTTGGGAGAGGTAATAGAATAAATAGATCATGACCATGGAAGTATGCTACTTCTCATCTCTTCTAAATAAAAGCAGAGTGCTAGCATCTTCCAGAGAAGAGGGACTAAGAATATTTTCCTCCAAGCACATTTATGGGACTCTTGTTTGCCTAAATAACGTTTGCTGTGAATCAAGATTAACTAAGTGGTGGGGCATCTGGGTGGCTCAGTGGTTGAGCGTCTGCCTTCAGCTCAGGTCATGATCCTGGGGTCCTGGCATTGAGTCCTGCATCGGGCTCCTTGCAGGGAACCTGCTTCTCCCTCTGCCTGTGTCTCTGCCTCTCTCTCTCTCTCTCTCTCTCTCTCTCTCTCTGTCTCTCATGAATAAAAAAATAATAATGTGTTTTTAAAAAAAAGCAAAACTGGCTATTTTTGGTTCACATGTTAATTTTTTTTAAGTTTTAATGGGATTGCTCTTTTGAATAGACAAGAAAAACCAATAAGTTGATTTGAGTCCATCACTTTGCTGTTACTTCCTTCTATGTAGTGCAACTGAATTATAGACCTTTAAAACTGATCATTTTGCTTTCAAAATCTAAATTATTTTAAAAAAATATATTGACTGTAGCATTTATTAACTCAAATTTTCCCCTCTTAAATTCAGATATGCTTTAGCAGTACTCTACCATTGTCAGTTATGACTATGACTTCTTTCTCTTGCGGGATGAAAGAAGCAAAGAATATGCTCTTCATTTTTTGGAGACTTTTTGCCTAATAGATTGGGTCATCAGGATTGCCAGAATGTTTCAGTATTAGCCTTTGGTGTACCACTAACTTTTCACTCTGGGAATTTCATCATTAACCCTTCTCTACTTGAAGTTTAGCTTGGTAAGGTAAATCATGATAATATCTGCAGTCTCTCTATATTGTAATGATGGTCTGCAAATTAATAAATAGTGCACGTAATATTGTGCTTACAGTAATGCTTGGAACTTTGTAGACAGGGAATGTAGAAAGCCAAGGACACTATTAATAGTGTTGGTATTGTCTAAGGTGGGTTATGTTTGTATTATTTCATCCTTAGAAATATTCTAGGAGTTTAAATTAGAGCTAGCTGTACATAGAATATTTCAAGTCATTCGAGAGTCCTTTAAATGAATCTGGTAGACATAGTATGTTTTCTTTTGACCATGGCACACAAGTTAATTTTTTTTTCCCATGCTCTATTTTGTGGGTTAGACAGGCAGGTAGTAATGCAAAAATTCTATCTAGCAGCTGTGTGTCTCCCTTTTTATGACTGGAGGTATATCCTGTATTCAGCAAATCTCCCATCCTCCTTCCCTCTCTTCTCTTCCGTCCCTTTCATGGGATCTAAGATGAAGATCTAGACAGTGTGCCCTCATTTGACATAATGGAAAGGGAATGAGAACTTTTTAAAGTTTGCCATGGTTTCTCCTGATAAATAATAATAAAGAGGATTTTGTAATTTGTCTAAATGGGAATAGAACTGAATTCTTGCATAAAAAGCATTGTTTGCCAAAAGGGCTATTTCTAAGAATTCTAGCATATGCTTACTTGCAATATTAGTCTTTTAATTTATATGCCCTCTTTCCCTATAACCTCTCAAAAGGAGAGATTAAATCTTTGTTCAGAGTTCCCAAATTTAAATCCAATGGTGGCTGCTTACTAAATGTTGAAATAGCAAAAGGGTTGTTATACAGGTAGAAGCAGTAAAGACAGTTGACCCTGACAGGGCTAGCAAGTGGTTGAGGCTGGTCATTTAGGCCACAGTGTCACTTTCTGTGAGGTTACATTCTGTTTTATTGCTACCAACACTTGATACAACTCTCAGATTTGCCATTTTCATTCATGGGACCCCGTCCCTTCCTTCTGGGGGCTCATAGTCTAGTGGAAACCAGTAAACCGGGGATCGTAATACAGTATAATGAGTGTTGTGATGGAAGAAAGCAGAGATTGCTCTGGAAACACAGTGGAAGGACACTTGTATTTGGGGAGAGTGGTTGGTAACAGGAGAACTTCCAGAAAGAAGTGAGTCCTGAAGTAGTCAAAGAAAGCGCAGAAAGGGAGGACTGAGAAAGGAGCATGCACATAGGAAAGGTTAAAAGGTGTGGTTGAGGACAGCCCCGGTGGCGCAGCGGTTTAGCGCTGCCTGCAGCCCAGGGTGTGATCCTGGGGACCCTGGATCGAGTCCCATGTCGGGCTCCCTGCATGGAGTCTGCTTCTCCCTCTGCCTGTGTCTCTGCCTCTCTCTCTCTCTCTCTCTCTCTCTCTCTCTCTCTCTCTCTCTGTCTCTATGAATAAATAAATAAAATCTTAAAAAAAATAAATTAATTAAAAGGTGTGGTTGAGGTAAGGGCAAGAACTGAAAGTTCTGTGATGTAGTGGAAACGTTTAGTTTACTGTGAAGGTAGGAGATGTAGGCAGGGACTAGATTTCAGAGAGTTTCTTAGGCTAGGACCATAAGTAAACTTTTCTGGGGACATCCGTAGGCTCAGTGGAACTTCTCTCCCTTGTAATCACATGCAAGTAGCAGAAGATCCCAAACATCCTGAGCCACCTGGTCTCTCTAGGCCTGCTCACCGAAGCTCTGTTGTGGTCAGTGGTAGCTCAGCTGTCACTGTTGTTTTAGCTATCTTATTTCCAAGGACCAGAAATCCCTATTCTGTCCTCATGGGATCTTCCATGTTCCTTTGTGCAGGACATCAGCAATGTTTGTAACAGGAATTAATTAATCAGTTGGTATTTTAAACTCCCAAGACAAGCTGGCAGCCCTACGGGAAGCAGATATTTCAAGCTTCTCAAACAAGTCACTTAACCTGGGTCTTAGATGTGACTGTTCCTCCAACCCCCCAGAGGACCGATGCCTTACAGTGAGAACTAAGTATTACAGTTTAGGTCATGAGCCTGGGTACCTCAGCTGCGTGACTTGAATACTTTCTGTCATTATTCGCATAAAGCAGTTATATTTTGTTTCCCTTCATCAAGACCACAGTCCCTAGATTTGTTAGAAGAAGTGTGAGGGGGAAATCTGAGGGGACAGCTCCCAGTGTTAGGTGTTAGAGACACTGAAGCTGGTCAGTGGTGATTTTCCACATGTTTCCGTTGCAGTGTCAGAAACGGTATTTCTCTGCCTGGCACAGTCTGATCCTTGATCGTAGGATTACGCTGGGAAAAGCTGGGACCCTGTCCGACTGGAAGTTTCAACTGAAGGTCCTGCGAGCCTGGAGAGACTACACAAGATCCCAGAAGTTGGCGCGGGAGACCCAAGCCCTGGAAAATGACCTTCGAGAAGCAAACAGGTACTTTTATTTGGATCACGAAAACCCCTCTGGTGTGTTTAGGACATTTTTCCTCCTGAGGAATCCTGAAGTAAACTCTAAAAATTCTATTCACTAGAATCATCTCATCTATTATAAAATGTGGGGATCACTGCTTTTTCTGCATTAACATCCCAAACTAGAAAATTTTAACTGATAATTATAAGCGAAAGAAAAAATCTAATTCAAAAATATTAATGTATATGCTTTTTGTGAAGAAAACAATTGCTTTGCCTTTTCCCTCTCCCCTGAAGTCGTAGCATTGTACCTTGGACCATCTTACAATTCGGAAGACAGAGTTTGGTTAATATGCCAGTAATTCCCATTGATGTTTGAAATCCCTGCCTGCACGCAGAATGTTAATTAGGGGCATAGGGACCGTGCATCCGGGAGGGCAGACCTGCGGAGTTGCTTCTCCCACCTTCTGTTCCTTTCCTCCATCTTCTGTTCCAAACCTTATTTAGAGGTTTTTGATACCTTTGTATCAGCATCCTCTTGTACCTGGGAATGACACAGAAATTGTCTTCAAATAAAACTTACTTTGTCCCATCATCTTAAAATTACCAAGTGCAACTTTGTACCCTGGAACCCCAGTCACGGCTTTAAAAGGATCCATTTGTTTATTTGGGGGGCAAGGACAGTTTATGTTCTTATGTGTAATCACCTCTCCCGCTGTCAACTCTGTTACTCATTCAGGCTGAAAATTTGAATGAATGGTGTGGGAAATCATTGTTACATGGGAGGAAAGGGTGCCCTCTAGAGTTGTGCGGCCCTGTGACACCATCAGGGTGGGTACACAGGAGCCTGACGCATGGCCTCACAGTTGGTGGGGAAGACAAGGTCTAAAAACAGGACAGGTGTTGAGCAGCATGATAAACTGCATAATGCATCCCCTCTGCTGCTGAAAGCTTAGCAGAAGAAGTGTCGGGGATTGAGGAGACTCCTACAAAATGCCAGGAAGGGCTTTATCAGGAAGGTGGGTGGTGAGCTGGACTCTGTATGGTAAGTAGGACATTCCTCAGTGGGAATGGGGAGATGAGGTGATGGCTTGTAGGATAGCCATCCCGGTTGGAGATCATCAAGCATGTGGTTCTCAAGTTCTCAGCTTGTAAAAGGCCTTGAATGCCAAGACGAGGAGTTTAGGAATTCTTTGTGAAATGAAGGTGAATTCTTGACTGTGTGTGTGTGTGTGTGTGTGTGTGTGTTTGTGTTTTAAGTTCTTGACAGCTTTTAAGTAGAAGGATGTCCTACTCAATTTCTCTTTCTTTACAGTATGCTAGGGGGAGTCTTCAGTGGGGGGGGGGGGGGGGGGAGGCAGCATTGAAAAACTCTTTCCCATAATTCATTTCTAAGTTCTCAAGACCCAACCATTGATATAAGAAATTGGGATGATAGCTTACTGAAAAAGGAATGGCTAGCAGGATTTCCTGGGTAAAGGAGGGGAACTGGAGGTGCTGTAAAGGGGAAGCAATGTGAGTGAGGACACAAAGGGTGTGGAAAGCTGAGGGTCGACATTAAAAGTGGCCTGTGAAGTGTACGTGCTGAAAAAAACTTGTAGAAGAAAAATCTGAAGAACTTGATATTTCGTTCCAATTAAACTGTTTAAATATAAAACTCACTAAATGAGGATTTCATAATAGCATGAGGTGCCAATTTTTTTTTTTTTTTAAGATCTTAGAACTTTTTGTCTCGTATCTGTGACTTATTTTCAGGTGTCTATTTTTAAATGTTCAGAATGGGTACTACATTTCTTTAAAGTGCCAGAGTTAGAAAATACGTAACTTACAATCATTTTTTTTTTTTTTTTTTTTTTTACTACAAAACGTTACAGCAGGAAAATCTTAGAGCAGGAAGTCATCTCAAGGATCGTCTGATCCTGCCTGTCATTCTGCAGTTGTTAAAAGCAAGGCTTGGAGAGAGTAAATGACTCTCTCGAGGTCATGAAGGTAAGAGTAGCTAGTCCATGACTAGAGTCTGGTCTTTCAGATTCTGAGTCAGATGCTTTTTCCTATACCACACTGCTTCTGTGTTAAATGTTAAACTGTATGTAGGTGGTGGTTCCCTGAGACAGCCGTATTTTTTGGTTACATGGCAATTTTAAATGGTTGTGGATGAAAAATAAAGCAGTAATCAACAAATGACAAGTCATGCTAGAAACGAAGGAGAAGAAAGGAGCTACTAAATACGAGCCATCCTTGGTGCTGCTTTCCTACAAATCCCAGGCTCTCTGCATGTTTTTCTTTGTTCTAGAAATTAAGTTGGGTGATTTTGTTCAAGGAAGGTTGGGATATTAAAGTTGGGGAAAGAGCTCAGAGGTAGCTACTATGGGCAGAAACCAAGAAATATCAGTGGGATGGAGGGTGTCTGGAGAGCCTCTTTCCTGGTTTCATCAGAGTTTCTCCTAGTACCTCAGTGGATACCAAATACATATTTGTTGAATAATAAGTGAGTCAGTGAGTGAATGAGTTCATTTGCTTCCTCTCCTGCAATTTAACTTGATAGTGTTTTCAAGCATTTTTTTTTCTACTAACGAGCTCAAGGAATATAACCGGTTACTCACTGTAGAAACTCTCACCAGACTGGCAAACACAGGTGGTTCTGTGGCTTATCCTGGACGTGGAAATCATTTGCTTTGCCCATTACTCAGATGTCAGCTGTGTCCTCATGCGCCAGCTCCTGCATCCACATTTGTTTTTGATACCCGGGGTTTCTCCTCACCGGCCTATCGCCCCACTCCTGAGTCTTGTATGTCTACAAGTTTCTTTCAGCCCAGCTTTCCTGGCTTCTTTCTTCCTTCTTTCCCTTCTTCCTTTCTCTCTTTACTTTTTTTTTTTTTTAAAGATTTTATTTTATTCATGAGAGAGAAGGCAGAGACCTGGGCAGAGGGAGAAGCAGGCTCCCTGTGGGGAGCCCGACGTGGGACTGGATCCCAGGACCCCAGGATCACGACCTGAGCCAAAGGCAGATGCTCAACCACTGAGCCATCCAGGTGCCCCTTCTTCCTTTCTTTTTCTTTCTTTTTCTATTTTTATCTGTCTCTTTTCTTTTAAAAGTAGTTACAGAAATGGTATTACAAAATTTTGATACAGTATCCTGATAAAATCTCAACATTAACAAGTATTCCCAGACCCTGAGGATTCAGTCACTTAGGTAACACCACAAAACCCTGGTGCATACACCAAGTTAGATCCTCTGATGGGGTCATATTGGCATTTGAACTGAATTTATAATCTGCGTTGCATGTTCATGTTCAAAGCTGGCTTTTTTCTGCTATTGCCCCTCTCTCCGTCCCTCTCTTCCATTTATGGCCAGCCGTGGACAAAATGAGGAAGAAGCAGGGTTCATTGTTGGCATCCTCCACCCCCAGCCCTCTGAGCCCCTGATTTCTCGGTCCTTCCCTCAGTAACCCCCACACTGCCTGCAGTCTTGCCCTCCCTTGCACCGGAGCTCTGGGCCTTTCCTGGAGTATGCTTTGATCCCTTCCCTTTGTCCCTGGAGCCCCTCACACTGTTCCCTGTGACCATCAATTGATGTTATCCCTCTTGGGAAGCTTTCTGCACTTGCACAGGTAGTGTCTGCAAATGGAAGCGATGGGAGTGTGAGGGTACTGTGGCAGGCCCGGGGACAAACTGGCCCTTTGGTAGCCCTCCAGCCAGGACATTCGTTCGTTCACTCATTCTTTCATTCTGTCGAATAGAATTTATTCTTTTACCAACCAGCTTTACTTATGTTTACTGAGTACTGGGCTCTCTCTTGAGCACAGGGAGGGGGACTTGAGAAAAAGTGTTAAATACTTGCCTTCTAGGAGTTTTCAGTCTAAGTGAAGTGAAAAACGGTACCCAAATACTAAAAATAATTGCAACAGAAGGCACCATAAGAAAAATACTTAGGAGTGACATAGACTTGGCTATCATGCGTTATAATCCCCCGAGGAGCTTTTTAAAAATAGGAATTCATGGGCCCCATCTTCTTGAGAGAGAGGGAGAATGTGGCTAAGTAGAAGAGGGCGTTTTTCAGTTCGGGGGGGGGGGGGGAGGGGACTGGTAAACCAGCACATAAGCAGCTTGTGAGAGAGTGGGCTGGGGTGAGCCCACATGCTAGCCTGGGGGTGGGGAGGCTGAGCTGAAAATAGACTGTCAGGTATCCCCATATCCCCACTCCTCATTTGAGCATTCTTTAGGACAATCACTTATGGAGCCCCTCGGTGAATCATGTTCGATGCCCTTCCTTCCACGCGCACCTGGGTATCCAGGCGAGAGGCCAGAAAGTGCAGGGCATCTGAAGCTGGGCAAGCTCCTCGTGTGTCTGTGAGACAGGCAGGGGGCCCAGACTTGCACTGCCTGGCTCACTTTTAAAACTCTTTCAGACAGAACCGTTGTCATCTTCCACTTTCTCCCTAGGGGCTACTTGAATGCATTAGCTTAACGTCCCCGTTCCTGCTCATCCCAAATGCAGCTGTTCATACCGCTGCTGTTTTCATGTTCGTGCCAGATTTCTGCACTCAATCAGATCATGAGTGTGTGGTTATTTGTCATTTCTCATTTCCTTTTTTAAAAAATTCAAGACGCTTTTTAGTACCTGGTAGTCTTGTCCTAAGATAGTGTTATCTTCCATGAGAATTCGTCTACATATTCAGATGTGTGTGTCTGTGTGTGTGTGTGTGTGTGTGTGTGTGTGTGTATTTAATGAAATCTTTTTTTAATAAAGATACACAATGTGTAGGGTTTTTTTGTTTGGTTTGGGTTTTTTTTAGGGTGACCCCATTTTTAAGAAGAAAACTGAGGCTTCCAAGCGCTTAATCTAGTGTCCCCTGTCTAGTTAGTATTCTTCTGACTTATAGGTTCTAGAACATGCACTGATCACTAAGCATCATTTGAGGTGTTGATTCTAAACAGCATGGTTGATTATTTAAATTCCTATTTAAACCTTTATATTTTATACTCTTAGGTCTGAGATAATAAAAAATATATATTGGTCTCTACACCTGGTTCCTGGAACAGAGCTTCTAAGACCCTTGTAATTTCCTAAATGATGATAGCACTAGAAACAGCTCTTGTTCTAATATTAGTCTTTGATCTCTGCTCCTGACACTTAACTCCTTGCTAATTACCTGAGTGATAGGAGTGTCTTTTGTCCTATGAGAGAGTTCTGGGTTGGCTCCTGGAGGGCTCTAGGATGAGGGTTGGTCACCAGAAAGACCAAACCATGATCAGAAACTTGGAATTTTTGGCCTTGCTCCCCATCCTCTTGAAGAAGGAGAAAGGCTGAAATGGAGTTAACATCAATCATAGCTACACGATGAAGCCTCCATAAAATCCCAAAGTGTAAGGTTCAAGGGGCTTCCCAGCAGGTAAACACATCCACATTGACACCCCAAATATATGGGGACAGAAGCTCTTGTGCTCAGGACCTTCCCAGACCTCACCCTATGCATCTCTTCATCTGACTGTTCCTCTGTATCCTTCATCATATCCTTTAATAAACTGATAAACATAAATGTTTCCCTGAGTTCTGTGAACTACCCTAGCAAATTAATTAAACCCCAGGAGGGGGTAGTTGGAATCTCTGATCTGTAGCCGATTGATCAGAAACATGAGTGATAGATAACCTAGGTTTGTGACTAGCATCTGAAGGTGGTGGGTGGGGAGAATGGGAAGACTTTTATGGGACTGAGCCCTTAGCCTGTGGGATCTGACACTGTCTTTGGGGAGATAGTATCAGAATTGAGTTAATTCTTGGATATCCTGCTTGGTGTCCAAGAGTTGCTGTTGGTGTGGGGAAAAACCTTCACACGTTTGTAATCAAAGTGCCAGAAGTGAGGTGTTCTCAGAAAAGATAAAGGAGACACACAGGAGAGACACACAGTGGGGGGAAGAACCAGGTTTTTCCTTACATAGGAAGGAAAACAGTTTTTCCACTATATTTGGTCTTTAGGGACAGCCTTTCTGTGCATGTAGTTATTTAACTGTGATGATCAATTTATATGCTTTTGCCAGAACTTCCCAGATTTCAGCTTAGAGGCATACTGGGACAAGATGTTTTCCATAAGGGAACTCTGTCCTTCATTTTATGATTAGCTGGGAACTGTGTTTGAAACCATTTCTTTTGGTTAGCATACCTAAGTATTGCATCAGATTGAGATTTTAGGAAGTTTAAGTGATTTTTCACTTTCAGAAATATTTATGTTTTTAGTGTCATCTTTTTAAAAATATGGAAATTAGCTTATTTGGAATATCACTCTGCTGAAGTGAACTGCAGAGAAACAGGAGTAAGACCAGCTTTGTCTCTGGATCCCTAGACTCTGCATTTCTACCTTTCCATCTCAAAGCACAAATGTAGATATTTTAAGTACACTTTGAAATCCCCTACATAATCACTAGAGAGTCAGCTCTACACACTATGGTCAATATGTAATTTTTACCCATTTTCTTACTGTTTGGTCTTTTTGATATAGCTGCCGAAATATTTTTCTCTTTGTCTTTTATAGTGTCCAAATTATCTCTTCCATGATAGTCGAAACCCTAGTGCTCCTTTTGGCTGTTTATGCTATAAAAACATGAAATTAACACATCAGGTAAATTTCACACTCCCCCTTCCTGAGCAGATTGATGTAAATTGAATTTCACATTAATCAGAGAGGGCAATATACATCTTCTATCCAGTGGAAATTTATTATTTTCACTTAAGAAAAGTGCTATAGGCTTTTTATTTGTTTCACTATTTAAACATTGATATATTTGGAACTTTTTTCTTACCTTTTTTGCTACCTGATTTATTATCCTTCCTTCCTCTAAAATTTTTATTTTATGGTTATTCAGTCCCATATTAGGTAATTTATTTCCATCAGATTAAATCCCATGTATAAATATTTATATTAGCACCTATATTATACTTTTATTACAAAAACATCAGTTAATCAAATTGAGTACCTATCATTAATATAGTAGAGGGAAGCAATTAAATACAATGAAATATGCTGTTGGCAGAGTTGTTACTGTTTATCCTTAATTTCACTGTTTCAATTAACTCTACTCTAATTGGTTGTTTCATCCAACTTCTCTGACACAGGTTAACTTCTGTGACTTTAAAGTAGTCTTTTTCAAACTAAGGGTTTTAACCCATTAACGGGTCCTGAAATGAGGCCCAGATGAGCTATATTTTGTAAAGAAATGGAACAGAGCAGAAATGCTAGAATGCACCTAGATATTGTTTGGCGAGACTTTTGTTTCATACATACACACATAAACTTGTATATTGTGTCACAGTGTAACATTTTTCTTACTATAGATGCCAGTCAGGAAAGCTTTAAGTCTCTTAAGCATTTAAGAACTCTAGAAATGTTCTCCTGACCCATTGACTTAAGAACTTTGATTTTTTTTTTTTTTTTTTTTTTTTTTTTACATATAACTCCAAAGAGTCCATGAGGAGAGTTAAGCATTACGGATGGGTATCCAAATAGTATTATAGAGAACTTGAGTCATCTTTACAAGACGAAATCAAGTAGTAGTAGATTTTCTCTAAATAATGGTAGATTTTCAACCTCAAAACTGATTCCTGATCTAATATAAAAAGTTCCAAACTCTACAGCTTACTTCTTCAGGGACAATAATCATCCACTTATAGATAGAATTTAGACCCCTCCATGCTCGAATTCTCAACTGGCTGCCCCAACAATGTCTCCTGATGGGAGTCCCCTTTGGGAAGGGAATAAAGCAAGCAGTTCCCAGCCTCACTCATTGATGTCCTCTAACATTATGAAGTTTCATAAGTCTTATACTTAATTCGTTATTGACAGATCACTTGTTAAATCTTGTTCCATTCCCTTTCTCCCAAACCTCTGTCTTCTTCACATTTGCAGACATGGCTGAAATCTCCCTCACACATTCATATTTTTTAAAGTAGTTATTTATATGCCGATTTCTCTTGCTCCTTCCCCTCCAAAAGCTCTCAGAAACTTTTATGGTAATTTTAAAAAATGTAATATGCTCTGTGATGTGATAGAACTCTTAATTCTGAGATAATCTCTTAAGGTGCCAACGTCCTCTACAAGCAGACCTTTTGCACCAGGGGATTTGATAAAGCGATTCCATTTAGCTTAAATAAAAGGATATGCTGGATCTAAGATGGAACATTTCGGGGACTCTTTTAGACTTGTGTTTCGTTTATATGTTATCAGCTAACAAGCTGTAAATGGCTTCATCTTTTTAATGGAAATACTCTGTTGCTTAGAAAACAACAACTGGCCACTGAGTATAACCGGAAACAAGTTCTCCGACAGCACTTTACAGAATGGCAGCATTGGCACCGTGCGGAAATCCTAAAGAGAGAGCTGGCCCTGACAAAGGAGGAAACTAGGAAGAAAATGAGTGAGCTGCTAGAGGCAGCATCACTAGGGAAACTCAGCACAAATGGGTCATCAGGCATCATTCTACTTGAGGAGGCAGCAACTATGGTGAATCCAGTTAGAGGAAATGGAGAGGTACGTTGTTTTTCCTTTGCTTGGTCTTCTGCTTATTAAACACTGGCATTTGAGCTCTGCACTGGTATAGCCTGGGTTATATTAGCCATTGTCAGATTGCCTTGCCTGGACTATCTAGAAGATGTGAGCTGTTTACGGTACACAGAGGTTATCTTTAAGTCAGTGTTTTTCTTGAACCATTTCTTTTTTTTTTTTTTTAATTTTTATTTATGATAGTCACAGAGAGAGAGAGAGGCAGAGACACAGGCAGAGGGAGAAGCAGGCTCCATGCACCGGGAGCCCGATGTGGGATTCGATCCCGGGTCTCCAGGATCGCGCCCTGGGCCAAAGGCAGGCGCCAAACCGCTGCGCCACCCAGGGATCCCTTTTTTTTTATTTTATTTATTCATGAGAGACACACAAAGATAGAGACATAGGCAGAGAGAGAAGCAGACTCCCTGCGGGGACCCCAACGCAGGACTCGATCCCAGGACCCTGGGATCATGCCCTGAGCTGAAGGCAGACGCTTAACCATTGAGCCACCCAGGCATCCCCCAAATCTTTTTGTATAGCATATATGAACTTTGGTATTCTTGAGATTTGGAGGGACATAATATAGAGAAGGAACTTAAAACAACTAAGTGAAAGACTCCTTCAGGAACAGTTATATAAAGCATTGTTTATAACTCTTTAACTCCTCTAACTTGATCACCAGACATTTCTTGTCTAAATGAGCTTGTGACACACACACACACACACACACGGGGAATTTTTAAGTTTTTATTTTTCTAATAAAAATCATTTGTGTTAATTCTGGTAATTTGATAGGAGAAAATGACAGAGGAAAAAGCAAAGTAGCTTATAATTCTATCACCTGGAAATAACCACTAGTAACATGTTGAATAGCTGTATAGTCTTTTCTCTATTCAGGCATATGCAAATTTTTCTCTTTAATATTTTATTTAGCTTTTAAACTTTCTTCAGTCAAGCTATTGAGGGTATCTGCTTTTTCATAATACATAATACAGAAAAACTAAGGCCATTTTTTTCTTAGTAATGTAACTATCATGTTTTTCTGGAAAAAAAATTGCAATTTTACAATATAACCTGAGAATTTTCTATATCACTAAATTTACTGTTGCAACATTAGTTCTCAGCTGACAGTAAACCACAGATCAGACCTGCTAAATCAAAATTTCTGGTTGTGGGGTGCCTGTATTTTTTTTTTTTTTAAGTTTCACGGGTGAACCTGATGAATACCCTTTGATTAAGGACTACCATTCTGTGACATCATTTTGTAATGGTGTAGGATATTCTGTCATGAGCCATAGGCTAGAATCTGTTTATCTTTTTCTGTATTGCTAGACATTTAAGTTTCCAGTTTGTCACTATTGCAAACAATGCTTCAGTGATCATCCTTATAAAGAAATCTTTGCACACATCCACTTTACTTAAATGCTTTCCTTAGGATAAATACCTAAAAATAGAATGCACATTTTGAAGAATAATACCAAATTGGCCCTCCAGAAAGGTTATGCCAAAAAAATGCCTATCTTCCTGCCTGGTAACACAATTTTCATTTTTGCTAAGTTGATGGTAAAATATTTTCATCATCTTATTGCTTCAGCATTTGCATTTTTTAATTAGTGAAGTTAAACATTTTTTGTAAAGATTTTATTTATTCATGAGAGACAGAGAGAGAGAGAGGCAGAGACACAGGCAGAGAGAGAAGCAGGCTCCATGCAGGGAGCCCGATGGGGGACTTGATCCCGGGACTCCAGGATCATGCCCTGGGCCAAGGCAGACGCTCAACCACTGAGCCACCCAGGCATCCCTAAACATTTTTTATAATGGCCATTTACATATATATGTATGTGAAAATGGTTTATTTCTAGATAGATATTTAATGATTTGTCTCTTCATGCCCTTATACGTTTTTCTATTTGATTATATATCTTTTTCTTATTTATAGGAGCTCTTTATATTTTTAAGACTACTGATGCTTACATTACTATATATTTTGCAAAATTTTTTTCATTTGCCTTTTTGGATAAGTTTTGGGGTTTGATACTATACAGAGTTGTTATAAAGTGAGTCCTATCAGTTTTTTCTTTCATAATTACACTTGTCCTATTTGAAAAACCCTTTGGGGAAGATCCTCTACCCTCTCACCTTCACCCCAGACCCCACCACATAATGTTATTGAATACTTAACTTAGACATGTAAAATTAAAATGGGCACCAGAAGGACTGCAGTCTTGCTTTTTACCTTGATTACTGCCAGCAAGTATGCTGGTTTTAATTCGGGCCTAGTCTCTCTGCAGAGGGTATCATGATGTTTATTGGGACTTATGTAACATTTTAGTCCCTTCCTCTAAGCACTTTATCTACCTTTATGTCAGATAATTTTGTTTCCATTAAGACCCAAGAGCCTGGGATCCCTGGGTGGCGCAGCGGTTTGGCGCCTGCCTTTGGCCCAGGGCGCGATCCTGGAGACCCGGGATCGAATCCCACATCGGGCTCCCAGTGCATGGAGCCTGCTTCTCCCTCTGACTGTGTCTCTGCCTCTCTCTCTATCTCTCTGTGACTATCATAAATAAATAAAAATTAAAAAAAAAAAAAAAGACCCAAGAGCCTTCTATCTTAGGAAATAGCTGTCTGAACTTTTTACTTTACAAAGTTAAACTGTTGTTATCTGTAAATTTGAAAAAAAAGTCAACAAAGTATTTTTTACTTGCAGAAAACAGAAAAATTACTGTGTGTATATATAGTGTGTTTATATATAAGCATATATATATAGTGTGTGTGTATATATTTACATATATATATACATATATGACTCAAGAATTAAAAGCCTTTAAATCTCTGAAATTAAGAACTCTGAAAAGGATTTTATTAAAAAAGGATATTATAAAAAATAGAACCAGTGAAAATAAAAGGGTATATAATAGACTCTAGGTTATTAGATAAACTCTTTTTCCAGAGTATAAATATAATATGAACAAATAAAATATGGTATCTTTAGTTAGATGGCCATTAATTATACAGTTTTGGGGCTCATGTACCACCAATGCATACATTATACCTTGAAATTTTTCAAAATTATCAGTTAGCTAATAGATGACTTTCGCTAATTATGCCAAGCTGTTCCGTCCTGTTCTGCTAAGTACAATCTGTACCATTAAGCTTCCTTTCATTCTCTTATTTTCATCTTGAAAAGTTACCATGATCCAAAAGAAATCTTTTGGCTATACTCAAGGCTTTTACAGTCTTGCTGAGTTAATAACGTATCATTATCACAAAGTTTAAAAGGGCCTAAAACATAGACCCTGCTTGATGCTAAATTACTTAAGTGGGTGTTCTCATGAATAAACGTCCATTGACATTTCTGAAATAGAAGGTTATTTTTTAGTCTTTAGCACGTCAGAGTTCCCATATATCACATTTTTCACTTCAGCTGAGTCTATAGGAACTATTTCTATCACCATGAAGAATATTTTTGAGTACCTTAGTACGGTACTCTCTTAGAGCGAGAAACTTCTAAGATATATAGTTCATTGGCTTGGTCAGACCTTAGGCCATACAGTCAAACCATTCTAGGAGAGACATTTTAAGTTGCATTATTTTGGCCAGGATAAGTTTTTCCAATTAAGGATTCTGTTTCCTCCCCCTCTATATAGAACTTAAAATTGAGTCTGATACCTCAGTCTGTTAAGTGAGATCTGTTACATGATAAAGCTTTGAGGGAATCCCTTAGTGGCTCAGCATTTAGCACCTGCCTTCAGCCCAGGGCATGATCCTGGAGTCCCGGGATCGAGTCCTGCATCAGGCTCCTTGCGTGGGGCCTGCATCTCCCTCTGCCTGTGTCTCTGCCTCTCTCTCTCTCTCTCTCTCTCTCTCTCTCTCTCTCTGTGTGTGTGTGTGTGTGTGTGTGTGTCTTTCATGAATAAATGAATAAAATCTTTTTAAAAAAATAAAGCTTTGAAAACTATTAAGCCATATACTAAAATATAATATTATTGATAATATTCTTATGTAAGCAGATGTTTGCCCAGATAGTCGGGGAATAGTCTGGAGACCTGTAAGCTTTAATCCAGGCTTTGATCCTGAGAAGGAATGAATGAATGAGTCGAGTGAGTGAATAAGTTACATACACACATCCGTACATATCCTGGGATTAATTTATTAGTGGCAAGAGAGGCATGGAGAGAATAGAGCTATTACTGATTTGTAAAGGTATTTGTTAGTTTTCAAACTTTTTTTTTTTTTTTTTAAAGATTTTATTTATTCATGAGAGCGAGGGAGGCAGAGACACAGGCAGAGGCAGAGGGAGAGGGAGAGAAGCAGGCTCCATGCAGGGAGCCTGACATGGGACTCGATCCCGGACCTCCAGGATCACACCCTGGGCTGAAGGTGGCGCTAAACCGCTGGGCCACCAGGGCTGCCCAGTTCTCAAACATTCTTGAGGGAGAATATATCCTTCGCCACAAAATTCAGAGTTAATTCATGTAGATTAGAATTCCTGTAATATAAAACTGAGGTAATCCTGCCTCATTCACAAATTGAACTATCCAAATTAGAAATTTCTTTTTTTTAAGATTTTATTTATTCATGAGAGATGCAGAGAGGAAGACATAGAGGGAGAAGCAGGCTCCCCACAGGGAGCCCAATGTGGGACTCGATCCCAGGACCCTGGGATCACGATGAAGGCAGACGGTCGACCACTGAGCCAGCCACTCAGGCATCCCCAAATTAGAAATTTCTAAGAGCACAGCTTTCCTCCTGCAAAGCTCCTGGCCCATGGCAACGGCCTGCGCTGCAGCCGCTCAGCCCAGCGGTTGCCGTGGCGAACAGCAGTGCACCTTCCGAGGAGAACTCCCAGAGCTACGCTACTGGCCTCTGACCAGCCTGGCGGGGAGCCCGGGGCGGCTGTGCCACTGGGCCAGACAAGGCTGAGGAGATGAGGCGAGATGTCGCCAACACAGTCCTTTAAGTAGCTGAGCCTAACCTGCTCCTCTCTCTCAGGTGCCTGCGGGGCCTCCCTCAGGGAGCCGAGATTGCGAACCCAGCCCCCACCTGGGGACAGCAACGAAGAGCCACTTGCAGGTTCCCCTCCAGCATGTCCCTCCGAACACACGTGACGATAAGCACCCCAAGACCCCGGGGGCCGAGCCCCCCCAGCAGCCTGGCGCCTATAAGCAGCTCAGAACCATGAGCCAGAAAGCAGAATCCATCTGCAGGGGTCACTTCCACAACCGTCATGTCTTCCAGCAACAGGTGATCGAAAAGCAGAAGAAGCAGCTTCAGGAGCAGCAGAAAACCATCCTGGAGCTGAAGGAAAGCCAGCGGCTGGCAGAGGCCCGGTGGGCAGCAGAGCGGGCCGCGGCCACCGCAGAAGCGCAGAGCTGCCCGCTGACAAACCCCCGAGGGAAGGAACCCCCGAGCACCAGCCAGGTGCTTCCAGAGTATGTCCACTAATGTCAGAACATTCTTTGGACTCAGGATTTGGGGTTTTTCACGTTGTGGTCGAGAGGCCCCTGAACTGTTGCCCAGCTTCCAGGCCTCTGTGATCTCTCCCTTTCTTTTATTGTGTACTTTCCAAACAAAGAAGCCCCCCCTACGTTGTGACTGGTAGGTGACGGGCACTAATAGGTATTTGAGGCACTGGCTGCCCCTGAGTTCCACAGTTAGCACGTGCATGGTGCTCCCTTTCCGAGTAGCTCTGTTACTATACCAGTTGAAGAGAAAAATGCTTACTTGCTCTACCTCAAGGTTTCTGATTACATTTAGTTCTGAGAAGCCCGGTTGTACAGTATCAGGTGCAGATGGAGCAGCCCCTGGGCTGGCTAATTACCTAGCTTACATTTGTAGTTGTTGTGGATGAAAGTAAACATCTTTGAGGCTGGACCAAGTCCAAATTTCTCAGAAGCTGCTTACGATGGTTTCAGACGTGTTTGAGACCTACTCAGTACCTGGGATAAACGGTAGGATAAGAAGTGGGTGATAGATCCCTACTGATTTGAAGCACCGGGAAGGGAGTCACAGCCTCCAACTCACTGCAGACTCAGGCCAGTAACTCAACCTTTCCACCTCCGCATGACACCAATTTATTGAGTGGGTTTGATACATAGCTGAGAGTAAAAACTAATTAAATTTTGTGAAATGCTTTGAGTTCCTCAGGTTCGAGCACTTCAGAGAAAGCTGGTTATTTCTCTGAATTCTTTTCCTTTAAAATTCTTTTTTTCTTTTGCCCCCAGTTCACCCGTTACTTCCCCTGGGACCGACCATAGAGGAAATGACTCCCAAAATTCTCTCTCTGGACCCAGAAGGATTCCAAGGCAGCTGATGGCACCCCATCCCATACTGAAAGGCAGGGCGGACTTGGTGGTGGTCTGGTAGTGGTTATCCTCCTTCCTGAAACAGGGTGTGCTGGGACTGTATCCTGGCAACTCAGGTTTTGAGACTTGGCAGATCCTGGTCAAAGATGGCTAGACATGTGAGGAGTGCATTGCACCAGAGTTCCATGCATTTTTTTCCTGCCTCTTCTGCCAAACGTTTTGGCCTTCCCAGATAACACCATAAATAAATAAATAAATAAATAAATAAATAAATAAATAGATAGATAGATAGATAGATAGATAGATAGATAGCTGAATGATATATCATTTTCCTGTAATTTGAGGTTTAGATTATGGGGAAAAAAATGGGACAGTTACACAAATGAGAAAACTCTTGAGTAGCTGGTTAGGACAAAATTGATAATGATCTAGGATTATATTCTGATAACCTTAAAATATTGTTCCATTTATAGCAATTCACATCATTTTATGCGTTGTACCTTGATGATATGCTTTTAGTAATGAAATCTGCAAACCAGACATTTTAATCTAATAACATTCTTGATGCATGTAGAAATCATTATCTAAACCAGACAATATTATGAGAAGAAAAGCATTTGCTACCTAGTGAGTCTGCTAATTGTTTTTACTTTATATGTAGTCAGGCACTGTACATTTGTTTGTGTAGAGGTAGGCATGTTGGCAATTATATAATGGTTGTAAATCTGATTTTTCACCTTTGGCAAGAATTGCTGCCCTAACAAGAAGTGATGTCAGCCGAAGCACACTATGCCCGAAGTCCATTCCTTTTAATGAAGAAATTAGCAGTCTCTGTGTTGACTCTCTGCCAGGACAGCAGTTTATGCCATCTTTGTCTACCACTGAGAATGATCAGGAAATGCCCAGTTCCAGTGGGATTATTTTTAAAAAATTGTTTGCTCAACGAGTTAATCATATTTTAGAACTCCAGGCTACTTTTCAAGTGGTCTTTAATGATTAGCTCTAGAAAAGATGGGGAATGCACTTATTACCAGAGACTCTGTTTCTCAGGGTTCTCACTTTAATCCTCTAGTTTATTTCTGCCTCTTTAAAGACAGCCTCACTGCCTCCATCTCTGGCACCCCCACACTTCTTTTTCTAGCGATGCAGCACTTAATATCTGTAAGAAATAGCCTTGTGAGTTTTTTGTTTATTAATTCTTGAAACTTGGACTTAAATTTTCTTCTTATGGCACAAAGAAGCAAAAGCAATAACTGTTGGCTGACTTAGGTGAGCAGAACTTGATACTCCTCCTACCCGTGTCGCTCTTCCTGTAAAAGCCCCGACTGATGACAGAGTCATATTATCAGACCATCTTGCACATTTGCTGCTTTTGGATCGATATTTAATAGACTGTCAAGAACAGGAGTCTGACACTTGAATTCGTTCAGATGCCAGTTCTCCAAATGCCTAGTACAATTCCATTTCCTGCCCATCTGGATATCTATCCAGGCCTTAAAACTAGATTTTAATGTATTCATCGTGACCCTAAACTTTAGTTTGTTGTTGTTGTTGTTACACATACAGACATAAGTATAATGACTCAGGGAAAAATAGCAGACTCAGTGGGATTTGAGGATTGATTGTATTGTCAAAGTATTTGTTAGCTGTAATAAAGTTTTCTCCGTTCATTAAAGAAATTATCAAATTAAAATTCTGGTTTCTGGGTTTCAGTAATAAAAGTATCATCAAGGCACATTGTCTTATTTAAACCAGTAAATTATTCTAATAGAAAAGTAAAAAACATAATTTTCAAATTATTCATCATTACTGAGGATAGGATCGTAGGTCTTTAACCTGTAGAGGGTATATAAATAACATATATATACTTATATATTTACAAATACAACTACAACTAATATTTTTAAAATAGACATTTTTTATTTATATATTTATAAACAAGTAAAAAAATGTTTTTGAAATTGTGAACCCTCAATTTGCAAGAAAACCCTAGCAATAACACTAAACTCTGCTATAAAATCTGGAGACATTTCTCTTGCAGTGTTCCTTATATTTTTGATATTGGAACTCTGTTACTATTTTCTAGCCATGGAAGAGAGAGCAGTTCAGCGAGCTGAACGTAGGCGGATCTTGGCAGAGAAGAAGAAAAAACAAGAAGAGGAGAAATTGGTAAATCAAGAATGAAACCTGAGGCAAGAAAAAGGATTTGTATAGGTCTTTATTTTAAAAAGAAATGAAGCATAGAAGTACCTGGGTGGCTCAGTTGGTTAAGTGCCCAATTCTTGATTTTGGCTCAAGGCATGATCTCAGGATGGTGAGATCAAGAGCCCTGCATTAGGCTCCGTGCTGGGCATGGAGCCTGCTTAAGATTCTCTCTCTTTTCCTCCTTCTGCATCCCCACCTCCCTCTTAAAAAAAAAAGAAAAGAAAAAGAAAAAAAAAATGAAGCCTAGCTTGTTTAAGTGTCTTGAGACAATGGAGGTAGATCAACGTTGGTAATAGCTTTTTATCCATTGGCCTGTACTCCAAAGATTTTAGGAAAAGAAAGGGAGGAAACAATGACTCCATTAGTTTAGCAGGAAGGATGTGTTATAAAACTTGATGGGAGCCAACAGTTGGGGAGATTTACTCATTTAGGTTTAGATCTCCAACGTGGTAAGTTGCAAAGGTGAATAGTTCTTAGACAGTTTTGACCTAGACTATCAAAAATAAATTTTGTATCTATTAAGAAAAAAATAAATAGTTCCCATAGTTTGGGGGGTTTTTTGTGTGTGAAATGAAAGAAAAAAATTTTCCTATGCTGTTTGGAGTTTGGACTTAGTATTTCACAGGTGAAAAGAACTAAAAAAGTATTTTTTGATGAGAAATTAATGTTCTTAATATCACCTTCACAAGTAGAAGAGGATTCTTTTGGAGAAACTTTTAAGTTACACAACTGACCACCTGTTGGAGTTTCTACTTTTATCACGAAGTATAGGCTTCTTTCAGAGACAGGGTGGGCACTCTTGGTAGATACTTGACTTTCCTCAATATAAAAAATCTTATTTCCATACAAACATAGTGTTCTTGTTTTTTACTGACCCTAATCTTGACCAGGCCCAGTTAAAGGCCGAAGAAGAGGAGCGTCAGAAGAGGGAAGCAGAAGAAAAGGAGGCTCAGCTTAAGAAAAAACGAGAAGAGAAGAGACTACAGAAAATGGTTGGTAGAGTCTGGCCAATCACCTGTCTCTTAAAGCCTTCTGTGTGCAATACCGTGGCCCTGTGCACCTTCTCCATCCCCCAACTTCCCTCTAGAACATATTTCTCGCACCTCCACCCTTTTTCCCCACCTTAGTGAAAAACATGCTCATTCTTCAGATCGAAGCTTTTTGAAGATTTGAAATCTTCTCTCAGATTAGCTTTTCTTGCCTTTTACACTCTTCTCCAACCAAGGTTAGGTTAAGTTCCCCATATGGACTCTGAAATAGATTTCCTCACAGCATTACCAGGGCTTATAATTCTGCATATGTTTTGTGATTGTCCTAATGATTTCAGCATCCCCAACTAAACTAGAATCTCCTGGAAGATAAAGGGAGCAGTCTGGTGTTGCTCACTATTGTATTGATTAGCAGTGTCCCTGGCATATAGTAGGAACTCAGCACACTTGCAGAATAAGCAAGTAAATGAATGAACAAATGGAAGAAAATACACCCAGAAGAAATAAGAGATAAAACCCTTACTTTCAAGATTATTAAGTTCTAGTTGGAAAGATAAGGCCTAAAAATGCACAGTGTCAGACAATATATAGTACAGCATATCTTGTCTTGTGCCTCAAAGACCAAAGAAGAGGCACCTTGGTGGTTCAGTCGGTTATGGGTTCAACTCTTGATCTCAGTTCACGTCTTGATCTCAGGGTCATGAGTTCAAGGCTTGTGTTGGGCTCCATCCTGGGCATGAAGCCTACTTAAAAAACACCAAAGGGGAGCCCCGGTGGCCCAGCAGTTTAGTGCCAACTTCAACCCGAGGTGTGATTCTGGAGACCTGGGATCAAGTCCCATGTCAGGCTCCCTGCATGGAGCCTGCTTCTCCCTCTGCCTGTGTCTCTGCCTTTCTCTCTCTTTATCATAAGTAAATAAATAAATCTTAAAAAAAAACAAAAAAACTTTAAAAACACCAAAGGAGATCAAGAGAGCCATGTAAGGCAAGACCTATAAAGATTGGGGGAATATTAGAGACATTTTCATAGAAAAGAGCTTCAAATTGGGAATTGTATTAGGATTCTACAGAGAAATAGAAGCAATAAGATGTATGTATAAGAAGGGATTTGTTATGAAGAATTGGCTCAAATGATTATAGAGGCTGAGAAGTCCCACTGTCTGCCTCTGCATACAGGAGAACCAGGAAAGCCAGCAATGTAATTCCAGTCCTAGTCTGAATTGATAGTATAAACTCTGGTTTAAGGTCAGGAGACCAATGGCCCAGCTCAAGCAGGCAGTCAGGAATTTAAAAAGGAGTACATTTCTCCTTTTGTCTTTTGGGTCCTCTTTAGCCCTCAAGGGATTGGATGATGCCCACCCACATTTGGGAAGGCAGTCTAACAGAGTCTGTGGATTCAAATGCTAATCTCATCCCAAAACACATTCACCAACACACCCCTACATGTTTAATCTAGGCACCCTGTCGCACGTTCTAGTTGGCACTTAAAATTAACCATCACGAGTCTACCCTTTATCAATTTGGCACCCATACACATCTCCTTAAACCATACTTGATCTCCAAATAAAGACAAGAAGATCATAATACATGATGCAACTATCCTGCATACAACCAAAAACGTGCTAACTCCCCTTCCCCAGAAGAGGAGATAAAGTCCTTGAGTGATGTTTATCCTTCTCATTGATATCCCATAACTTAAATATTATGATGTAAAATTAAAACTATTTAAACACAATGATACAAAGTCAATATATCTTATTATTCATTGTGGAACATTTGAGAACTAGAAAAAAATGGAAAAAAATCTGAGCTCAGCACTAAGAGGTAACTAAATATCTAAGTATATTTATTTATTTTTCTCTAAGTAGCTCTCTCTTAATAGATTGATAATTGGCATGGAAGTGTTATAGTTTTTAGTCTGCTTTTTTCATTTAAGAGTCTGTCATGAGTGTTTTCACTTGTCATCCAGAATTCTTCAAAACCTTTATATGTTGAAGGTCATTTTTTTTCCAAGTTTTTCTGTAAATTCCAGTTAGTTAACATACAGTGTAATATTAGTTTCAAGTGTAGAATTTAGCGATTCATCACTTTCATACAACATGCAAAACTCATCTCAACAAGTGCCCTCCTTAATATTCATTATTTTAAAAATAAACTTTTTATTTTGGTTTACTTAGGTTTACAAAAAAGTTGCAAATGTAGTACTAAGAGTTTTCCTAAACCCCTCACACAGTTTCAGTTTCTCCTTAATATTATATTACTATGGTATATCCGTCAAAACTAAGAAACCAACGTTAGTACATTACTGTGAAAACCAGGCTTTATTTAGATTTCACCAGTTTTTCCAGTTTTTCTGACTTCTCTTTGTATTCACATGGTAGGAGGAGCTAAGGAGCTTCACAGGGTCTGGTTGTTTTTTGTTTTTTTTTTTAATTTATTTATTTATGATAGTCACAGAGAGAGGGGTGGGGGCAGAGACACAGGCAGAGGGAGAAGCTGGCTCCATGCACCAGGAGCCCGATGTGGGATTCGATCCCAGGTCTCCAGGATCGTCCCCTAGGCCAAAGGCAGGCGCCAAACCGCTGCGCCACCCAGGGATCCCCACAGAGTCTGTTTTATGACAGCAAATCCCATTCGTGAGGGCTCCACTCTCAGACCTAAGCACTTTCCAAAGGCCTCACTTCCTAACACCACCACACTGGGCATTAGGATTTAAACATACAAATTTGGGAGGGAACACATTCAAACCATAGCACTTAGTCTTTCTCTTGTTTTGTTTTGTTTTGTTTTTTTAATGGCCTTGGCAATTTAGAGGAATACTGATAAGGTATTTTGTAGAATGTTCCTTAATTTGTGTTGGTTTGAATTTTTTTTTTTTTTTTTTTTTTTTTGGTTTGATGTTTTTCTTATAATTCTTCTGGGGTTATGTTTTTTGTTTTAAGAATGCTACCTAGATGAGGGGCCCTTCTAATCTCATCACAGCAAGGGATATATGAAATTAAGATGACATCTCTGGTGATGCTGTGATTACTTGTATAAGGCAGTGTTTGACAAGTTTCTTCACTGTGAAGTTACTGTTTTTCCCTTTTCATACTCTAATCTTTGGAAGCATTTCATTAAGTCTGGTCTACTCCCAAGGTAGGGAGGAGTGGAAATTAAGTTCTGTCTCCTTGAGGGGTCGAGTATCCACACATACTATTAGGGATTCTTCTGTGAGGAATTTTTTTTCCTTCTCCATTTGTTTATCTATTCAATCATTTATATCAGTGTGGACTCATGTATATTTATTTCATACTTTGAGTTATAAAAAAGTATTATTATGTGGCTGAAATTATTCCCACTTTTGCTATGGGGAGCTCTTTAATGTTGGCTCCTGTGTCCCTCTGCCATGCCTTCATCCTTTTGGTGGGTATTTTACTTTCCAACACTATTCATCTTGTATTTTCACTGCTGTGTGTTGGAATCAGCCATTTCTCCAAGGTGCCCTGGTTCTAAATGGTATTTGGAAAGCAAGATCTGGGCAGTGAGGGTACTCCTTGCTTCTGGGATGTCATTAATTCTAGCACCTCAGCAGAGAGAGCCAAGTAATCTATGTACGTATACTAAACCATGTACACACCTATCCATAATTATTTCTGTATCTGTCCATCTGAATAAACATTAAGCTAAACCCAAGATCATACTAAATCTCTGGCTCTAATCCTGCATCAGAGCCCTTCCCTTCTTGCTTATCTGTAAATCCCCTATTTGACAGTGTAAGATCTGGTTCCCACAATTTACCATCCATTTACCTAACTTGTTCAATTCCAGTATACATGTAAAGCAATTTCAGAACTGTACCCACCATGAGAAAATTTGCCAACTGGAGTACAGTATTTATATAGTTTCTTTTGCTTTAATACAGTTTCCAATGTGGTTTTCTAATCACTTAGGTCAGCTTCTATTTTTCCCCACCTCCTTCCGTTGTTTGTAAGAAGTTTATTTCTTTTGCATATAGACATTCAGATGATTCAGTATCATTTGTTGAAAGAGCAATATTTTCTCTACTGAAATGCCTTTATACCTTTGTTGAAAATCAGTTGAATATATTTGTGCGGGTCTGTTTCTGGATCTTTGTTCTGTTGCTCATTACATATACTTCTTTGCCAATACCACTTGCCTTTGACTGTTGTACCTTTATAGTAAATCTTGAAATTGGGCAGTGTGAATTCTTCCACTTTATTTTTCCTTTTCTGAGTGATTTGGCTCTTCAGGTTTCTTTGCCTTTTTATGTAAGATTTAGGCTAATCTTGTCAACATGTACAAAAAAAACCTTTAGATTTTGATTGGGATCATATTGAATCTATAGATCAAATTGGGAGAATTGACAATAACATTGAGTCTAATCTATGAGCATGGTAATATCTCTCCATTGATTTAGACCTTTGTTTCGTGAATGTTTTATAGTTTTTCATGACTATGTTTTGTTAGATTTATACCTAAGTACTTCTTTTTTGGTGCTATTATCAATGGTGGGGTTTTCTTTATTTCAAATTCAATTTATTCATTGCTAATATATAGAAACAATTCATTTTTGTATGTCGACCTTGTATTCTGCAACCTTGCTAAACTCACTTACTAGTTCTAAGAAGTTATTTTTGTGGATTCTTTGGAATTTTCTATAAGTTGTCTGCCAATAAAGGCAGTTTTATTTCTTCCTTTCCATTCTGTTGCCTTTTATTTTTCTTGCCTTATTGAACTAGCTAGGAATTCCAGTGCAAAGTTGAATAGAAGTAGTGAAAGAAGACATCTGTGCCTTCTTCCAGATCTCAGGGAGAAGATTCAGTCTCTCATCTTTACCATCACATATGTCATATATTTTAGTTTTATATATACTATAAATACCCAACACCTTCTTACCTGTATTGCTTTAAACAATTTTATTTTAGTGTGATGAAAAATAAGCTAGGGGCACCTGGGTGGCTCAGTCAGTTAAGCACCCAACTCTTGATGAGCTCAGTCAGTTAAGCACGTAACTCTTAGATTCTCTCTCTCCTTCTCCCTTTCTGCCCCTTCTCCCCCTAACCTCCCCTCCCTCTCACACTCAGTCTCTCTCAAATAAATAAATCTTAAAAATAAGCTGAAGATTATAGTTTTTCATTTCTGATGCTCCTTATTTCTTTGTACAGATTTAAGATTTTAACCTATGTCATATTCCCTTTGCCTGAAAAACCTTCTTTAACATTTCTTATAGGATAGGTCTACTGGTAGTGAATTCCCTAGTTTTCATTTGTCTGAGAAGGTTTTTATTTCTCTTTCACTTTTTTTTTTTTTTTTTTTTAAGAGAGAGAGAGCACAGGGCAGCCCTGGTGGCCCAGCGGTTTAGCGCCGCCTTCAGCCTAGAGTGTGATTCTGGAGACTTAGGATGGAGTCCCATGTCGGGCTCCCTGCATGGAGCCTGCTTCTCCCTTTGCCTGTGTCTCTGCCTCTCTCTGTGTGTCTGTCATGAATAAATAAATAAAATCTTTAAAAAAAAAAAAAAAAAAAAGAGCGAGAGAGCACATGAGCAGGGGAGGGGTGGAGAGAAAGAGAATATGAATGAGAATCTTAAGCAGGCTTCATGCTCTGTGTGGAGCTGACATGGGGCTCAATCTCGCGACCCTGAGATCATGACCTGAGCCAAAATCAAGAGTAAGATGCTTAACTGACTAAGCCACCCCGGTGTCCCTCTCCTACACTTTTGAAGGTATTTTCACTGGATATAGAATTCTGGGTTGATAGTTTTTCTTTCAACACTTTACTTATGTCATTCTTTTGTCTTTTTGCTTGACTGGTTTGCTGTAAGTCTTATCTTTGTTCCTTTATCATAGGTGTCTTAATCTACTTACTTAGGTTGCCAGTTCTGTAGACTGAACATCTGAGATCGGGGTACCAGCATGTTTGGTTTCTGGTGAAGGTTCTCTTCTGGTCTTGTAGATGGCCACCTTCTCACTGTATCCTCCCGTGAACTTTCCTAGTGAGAAAGGGAGTACATGAGCTCTTTTAGTGAGTTATAAGGATACTAATCTCACCTTTAGGACCTCATTTTACCTTAATTACTTTCTGACAGACCCCATGTCCAGATACATCCATGCTGGTTGTTAGGACTTCAACATGAATTTAGAGGGGGGTATAAACATTTAGTCTATAAAGTAGGTAAAGTGGGTTCTTTTCCACCAACTGCCTTCAAGATTTTTTTTCTGTTTTTGGTTTTCAGCAGTTTGAATATGATATGCCCAAATGTGATTTCTTTGTTTTTTTTCCCCTGCTTGGTGGTCTCTAAGTGTCTTAGATACTTGGCTTTGTGACTGTTACTAATTTTGGAATATGTTTACCCCTTATTTCTTTAAATATTTCACCTGTTCCATTCTTCTCCTTCTGGGATTCCAGTCGCAATGCTTGCATTGCAGGTTGTAATGCTTGCATTACATGGTTTGATACTATCCCACAGCTCTTGGATGCTCTGTTGTGGTTTTCATTCTTTTTTCTCTTTGCCTTTCAGTTTGTGTAATTTCTACTAACTTAACTTCAAGTTACCTGATTCTTTCCTTGGCTATACCAAGTCTAGTGATGAGCCCTTTGAACTCTCTTCATTTCTTTTCTTTTCTTTTTTTTTTTTTTTTTAAGATTTTATGTATTTATTCATGAGAGAGGCAGAGACATAGGCAGAGGGAGAAGCAGGCTCCCTGCAAGGAGCCAGATGTGGAACTCGATCCCGGACTCCAGGATCACTCCCTAAGCCAAAGGCAGATGCTCAACCGCTGAGCCAGCCAGGTGTCCCTGAACTCTGGACATTTCTGTTACCATGTTTTTGATTTTGTAGCATTTTCATTTGACTGTTTATTATAGTTTCCATATCTCTGTTAAAATTATCTGATCTTGAATAATAACTACTTTACCTATTAGAGCCTTGAATATTATTATAAGTTATTTAAAAATTAAAATTCCCTCTCTAGTAGTCCCAACATCTCTGTCATATCTGAGTCTGGTTCTAAAGATTTATTTTTTTAAACTGTGTTTATTGCTTGTCTTTGGTATGCCTTTGTTGTTGCAATTTGTTGAAAGCCAGGTTTATTTTGCAGGGCAATAGAAACTGAGATAAATAGGCCTTTGGTGTGGAGATTTGTGTTAATGTAGCCAGGAGTTCGGGTACATTTGAAGTTTGTGGTTGCCATGGTTCCCATTGTTGAGGTTTGCTGTTGCTGTGAGCACCATAGACTTCAATTTACACTAGCAACTTTGTTTTGTCTCCTTTTTTTTTTTTTTATTGGCTTCAGATCTTCCCTTTGTGCTGTTCCCCAGAGATTATCCAACTCTTGCAGGTCCCTCAGGTGTACCCCACTGTTATTACTGGAGGTTTGTTAGCATGCTGGTGGGGTATAGATGAGGGAAAGCATTCTATAACATTCTGATTAAGTCTGAGTCTTTGGAGTACAGTATTGGGCAGTCAGAAGAATTTCTCCTTCTACTCTTCTGTCTTCTTTTAGTATCTACTGGCTCAGTCTGTAACCTTAAAGCCCCTCCCTCTGTGAGGTTCCCTCTCCACTTAGATGAGATGGGGGGCTAGTCTGGGTAACCCTTCCCCCTAGCAGCAGTAGGATTCCACTAGTGCCCTCAGGTGGGGCCACTTGCAGATGAAGGCTTTTGTTTCTCAGGGAGAATGGTCTAGGCAGATTTTACAGTGGTTGTTCCTTTCCACCAGCCAGAACCATGGTAGGAACTTTATCTGGATTCTCTCTGATAGTCTCTGTGAGAGCCTAGTTGAGTTCCTAGAGCAAAAGCCTGCAAAAAAGGTGGCAACATCCCTATGACTATGACCCCCCATTTGTCCCTCTCCCTCTGACCCCTCCCCCTGCTTCTGCTCTCTCTCTCTCAAATAAAATTTTAAAATGTCAGTGTTATCAATGCTCTGAAAGTGAATGAAATCAACTTGGGAGGTTGGGTAGAAAATATGAGGGTTTAAAACCAGTCCTCAAGTATATGAATAATTACTCAGGATGGGAGCTAATGAGGTAGAAAGAGAACCAGAAGACACTTTTGTTGAAAATCTGAGGAAAAAAGTATTTCTGGAAGGGGCTGCTGATGGTTAACTAGACTAAATGCTGCTGAGTTCAGTTAAAAGGAGGACAGACATGAGTCTCTGATTTGGCAAGTTGGAGATCATTCATGACTTGTACAAGAATGTTTTCAGTGGAGTGCTGGTAAGGAGGTTCTATTCCAGTGAGTTGAGAAAATAGAAAAGGAAATAGATTCTGTGAGTATAATAGGGATCACATGGATCAAAAAAGATTCTTTTATAGTTAGTGATTGTTTTTTCTGGCTTATTTTGTTTTTTAAAGATGGAAGATACCAGCACATATTTGCATATTGATGGGAATGATCCAGTAGTGAGGGAGGAATTCATGATATCTGGAGCAAAGGGTATAAATTACAGGAGTATATAAATAGGAATATGTTCCAGAGCACAATGAAAGGGTGGACAGAAGGCAGAAAGTTTCTTAATTCTTGCTATAATACTTGGTCTTTCAAAGTTGAAGTGGTGGAGATCTATATATGTGCACCTATACACATTCAGATTAGTCTTATTTCTTGCATATCATTTGTTGAATAATTTAAATCTGAAAGATAGCCCGCTTTTTTATCCCTTTTTAGCCTGAGTGAACTATACTCTAGGAAACCCTAGCAACATAGAGCCCCCAGTATAAGGGCCATCTCAAAGCAGACACCATCATTTCACGTAATCCTCTATTTTATGCACAAGGAAATGAAAATGTAATACTAATGAAATAAAGTGAACTCTTGAGGAATCCTTATCAAGAGATAGAATATATACTTAAAATGCTGTATAATATAAAATTTTGGCTCAAGCAGATCTCTATTAAATGTTTTTCTATTTTTTCCATGGAAAAGTAGACTTAAATAGGCTGTTTTTCCCCACTGCATCGGAAAATAGATTTCCTTTGGAGCCTACAGCCATTGAGGTGTAATTCTAGGAAAATAATTACACTGTAATTTAGATGTACATGCGAACAGGGTTGGAGAGCCTGAGGGTTTCTCCAAAGGCTTACTGTCTGTGTTAGATTCCTGTCTATAAGTCACAACTGCTACAGGGACATTTTCAATGGACGTGAAAATGACTACTTTCTGTACCCCCCCTGCCCTGCCTCCCAGAATCCTGAGTTAGTCCTTGTTACTCATAAGAAAATCTTGTACATTTTTATTTCTGGCCATCCAGTTCAACATCTCCGGTGTCTGGATAAGGATTATAAAGATTAATTTTCGGTTAGTGTGGACATTTCATCTTGAGGAATTTGTACTGAAACAGGTTGTTTGGATTGTCAGATTAGGGCAAATCTCCCTTCCGTATTAGAAATATCCCAGTGTGCTCTCATTTTTTTTTTCTTGCAGAAGACTTAGCAATTAATAGCTTGTCAGAATCAGCCAATTCACCACACTTTTCCTGAAGTGAAATTGTGTGTATGTGTGTTTGGTGGGGGGGGGGGGGGTGGGGGGGGGAGATGTTAAGTTATATGTGTTTTGTATTTATACGACATAGATGACTTCTATTGTGAAAACAGTCTAAAGTCTTTGCTTTTGCTCTTGTGACTTTCCTAAGGGGTATCACTTGCTACCACTCACCATTTTTTAGTTTTTCTCTACTTGTATTATGGCCTATTTTTATTTAAAAGAAATTATGATAGCTTTACAGTAAACTATTAAGCTTCTGTCATCTTTCTCAGTCAGCCCCTCAAGGGGTGCAGCTCTTCTTTGAGGAGCTGGGGAGTGTCTTTTCTCAGGGTATTACCAGGAATGGTTAATCTTTCTCCTCCTCAGAGGAGGGAGGGCTGCCTAATGATCATCAAATACTTTTAGCTTTTTTTCTGGACTTATTTGTTCATCACTTTAAAAAAGCCCAGGGTAACAATATTCTAGGCTTTTATTTTTTTATTTTTTTAAAGATTTTATTTATTCATTCATTCATGAGACACAGAGAGAGGCAGAGACAGGCAGAGGGAGAAGCAGGCTCCATGCAGGGAGCCCGATGTGGAACTCCATCCCTGGTCTCCAGTGTCACGCCGGGAGCTGAAAGCAGACGCTCAGCCACTGAGCCACCCCAGCATCCCTTATTTCTAGGCTTTTAATGAAGTATGGAGAAACTTTAAATTTAAATAGGGTTCTTTACATAAAATTCTCTACCCTATAATCTAAATGAAGGGACTGTCTTGCTAGGTTTCCCATAATAATGAGGTGAGAAATACTGATTACTCTCCTAACTAGATACTTTATAGTAACTTAGGTATAAATCATGTGTGAACAACACTGAATCTGAGAATATGTACAGCGCTCACCCTTGTACCCATGACCCCCTTTGCCTCACTGGCTTGGCTGAATTGTTTCTTTAATGCTCCAGAGTAGTGTTCCAGTGATTAGCCTACTGTTTAGTGGTTATATGTTCAAATTGAGTTAATTAGCTATTTGTTGAAATGAAATTCATTAGCGTTTTGGTCATGGCATTTATACTTATTTTTTCAGTTTTGCTGAGGTATAATTTGCAAAATTGTAAGGTACTGAAAATATACACCAGGATGATTTGATATCCTTATGCATTATAAAAGGATTCCCACCATTGAATTAACACATCTGTTACCTCACATATTTACCTTTTGTGTGTACACTTAGGTTCTCTCTTAGTGGGGCACTTGGGTGGTTCAGTCAGTTAAGGGTCTGCCTTTGGCTTAAGTCCTGATCCCAGAGTCCTAGGGCTCAGTCGGGACACTGCTTCTCCCTCTCCCTCTGCTCCTCTCCCCTTTCTCTTGCTCACTCTCCATCTTTTTAAAAAAATCTGAAGAAAGAAAAACGTTCTCTCGGTGAATTTTTTTAAAGATTTTTTATTTATATAAGAGAGAGCACAGTCAGAGGGCAGGGAGAAGCAGGCTCCCCACTGAGCAAGGAGCCCGATGCAGGGCTCAATCCCAGGCTCATGACCTCAGCTGACAATAGCTACTTAACTGACTGAGCAACCCAGGCACTCCAGTAAATTTCAGTTATACAGTATAGTATTAACAATTACAGTCCCCGTATTATGCATTAGGTCCTCAGGCTACCTTTATCTTACAACTAAAAGTTTGTACCCTTTCTCTGGGATCTCCCTTTCTCCCATTTACCCCTCAAGTATTTGCAACCACATCTACTCGCTGTTTCTAAGAGTTCACCTTTTTTTTTTTTTTTTTTAAATAAAGATTACACAGATAAGTGACACCACCTAGTATTTGTTTTTCTCTGTCTAGCTTATTTTACTTGGCCTATAAATGGGCATAATGTCCTCAGGGTTCATCTGTGTTGTCAAAAATGGCCTGGTTTCCTTCTTTTTTTAAGGCTGAATAATCTTCCACTATATGTATATATGATATTTTAAAAATTCATTTATCCATTGATGAAACTAAAGTTGTTTCCATATCTTGGCTACCGTGAATAATGTTGCAATAAACATGGGGGTACAGATATCTCTTTCAGATGGTGATTTTGTTTTCTATGCATATATACTTAGAACTGGTATTTTTGGGAATGCCTCTGTGGCTCAGTGGTTAAGGGTCTGCCTTCAGCTCAGGGTATGGTCCTGGGGTCCGGGGACCGAGTCCCACATCAGGCCCCCTGTGAGGAGCCTGTTCTTCTGCCTATGTCTCTGCCTCTCTTTCTCTGTGTCTTTCATGAATAAATAAATAAAATCCTAAAAAACAAAAACAAACTGGGATTGTTGGATAATTTGGTAGTTCCATTTTTAATTTCTTGAGGCACCTGCAACTTTTTTCCATAGGGGTTGCACCAGTTTACATTCCTAACAGCAGTGCACAATGGGTCCCTTTTCTCCACATCCTTGCCAGCATTTCTTGTCTTTTTGATAATGGCCATTCCAGTAGTTGTGAGGTGATTGATAGATACCTCATTGTGGTTTTGATTTGCATTTCCCTGGTGACTAGTGATATTGAGTACCTTTTCGTGTACCTGTTGACCATCTGTATGTCTTCTTTGGAAAAATGTCTATTCAGGTTCTTTATCCATTTTTTAAATGGGCTATTTGGGGTTTTTTTGCTATTGAGCTATATGGGTTCCTTGTATATTTTAGGTATTAACCCTTTATTAGATATGTGGTTTGCAAATATTTTCTGTTCCATAGATTACCTTTTCACTTGATGGTTTCCTTTGCCATGCAGAAGCTTTTTAGCTTCTTTCAGCTTTTTTTTTTTTTTTTTTTTTTTAAGTAATCCCATTTATTTATTTTTGCTTTTGTTGCCTTTGTTTTAAGGTGTTCAATCCAAAAACTCATCTCTAAGTCGAGTGTCAAAGAATTTACCCACTGTGTTTTCTTCTAGGAGTTTTAGTTTCAGGTCTTACATTCAAGTCTTTAATCCATTTTTAGTTGATTTTTATGGTGTATAGTAAAGGTCTGGTTTTATTGTTTTGCATGAGGCGATCCAGTTTTCCCAGCACCATTTATTGAAGAGACTAATTTGACCATTTGTATATTCTTGGCAGCTCTGTTGAAAATTAATTGACCATATATGCATGAGTTTATTTCTGTGCTCTCTATCCTATTCCATTGATCTATGTGTCTTTTTTTTTTAAATGTCAATACCATAGTGTTTTAATTACTATAGCTTTGTGGTATAGTTTGAAATCAAGAAATATGATGCCTCCAGCTGTGTTCTTTCTCAAGACTGCTTTGGCTATTTAGGATTTTTCATGGTCCCATATGGATTTTAGGATTGCTTTTTTTTTTTTTTTTCCTGTGAAAAATGCCACTGGAATTTTGATAGGGATTGCAGTGAATCTGTAAATTGCTTTGGCTGGTATGGACATTTTAACAATATTAATTCTTCCAATCCATGAGCATGGTGTATCCTTCCAATTATTTGTTGTTCTGTGAAAAGATTCAGAACAGCCATGTTTTGGTTCCAAAAAGGAAAGAAAACTTTGTTATTATAGAAACAGAAGAGGAAAGCAAGCTACACATAGATAAAGGTAATAGTAGGCAATAAATGAGAATAACGCAAAGTTACATCAAACTGGGTACTTACAACATCCAACCTCATTAGCTGGGGAAGCCCAGTGGAAACAGACGGGATAGAGTCCTGATTAAGAGGTCTGGGTGGATAGTCCTCCCTCAGGTGAGACATCCAACTGACTATCCCCATCTTTATAGGGCAAATAACAGGGTTTGAAGTTAAACATTTGTTTGCCTACATGCAGTTTGGAGTGAGCTACATCTCTGTTATCATATTTTTATATTTTCAAGGAGCCTGGGCTATGTGTGTTTGCCATCCAGGAATGGCCCTGGATTTCATTCTGGGGGTCCAGCCCAGTCTGGAGCAGGAGGGGAGGGTGAGACAAGATTTATAGATCTTGGTGTCCAGAAGAGAAGGGCCAGTTCTGACCTGGAGGCCAGATAATCTATTTCAACAACCAGGCTCCCAAGGTTATTCACACAGCACAAGTCTCACAAACAGCATTCCTCAGCCTGCCTACTACACATGTGCAGGTCCATGTGGCTGGTTATGCAGGACAAATCATAGAAACATCCATCCATACAGAACATTTGTGTCTTCTTCAGTTTCTTTCACCAATATTTTATAGTTTCCAGTGTACAGGTATTTTACTTCCTTGATTAAATTTACTCCTAAGTAGTTTTTACTTGTTCATGCTATTGTAAATGGGATTCTTTTCTTAATTTCTCTTTCCAATAACTATTATTTATAGCCATGCAACTGATTTTTGTATATTGATTTTGTATCCTGCAATTTTACTAAATTTGTTTATTCTGACAGTTTCTGGTGGAGTCTTTAAGGTTTTCAATATATAATATCATGTCATCTGCAGAGAGAGACCATTTTATTTCTTCTAATTTGGATGTCTTTATTTATTTTTCTTGCCGAATTGCTCTGACTAGCACTTCCAACACTAGTTTGAATGAAATTGGTGACAGTCGGCATCCTTCTCATGTTCATAATATTAGAGGAAAATCTTTTCAGTGTTGGGTATGACGTTAGCTGTGAGCTTCTCAAGTTTTGGTCTTTTTTATATTTAGATACATGCCTTCTCTACCCGATTTCTGGAGAGGTTTTATTATGAAAGGATGTTGAATTGTGTCAGATACTTTTTCTGCACCTTGCGATAAATCCCACTTGATCATAGGTATAATCCTATGTACTGTTTAATTTGATTTGCTGATATTTTGTTGAGATTTTTTTGCATTTATATTCATCAGGGATACTGGCCTATAATTTTCTTGTGTCCTAGACTGGCGTTGGCATCAGATTAATACTGACTTTTTTAAATGATTTAGGAAGTATTCCCTTCTTTTACATTTTTTCTGAAGAGTTTAAGAGGATTAGTATTAATTCTTGAAATGTTTGGTAGAATTTACCAGTGAAGCCATCTGGTCTTGGACTTTTCTTTGTTGGAAGGATTTTGATTATTTATCCAGTCTCTTTACTGGTAATCAGTCTGTTCAGATTTTCTAATTCTTCATGATTCAGTCTTAGTAAAAGCTGTATGTTTTTAGGAATTTATCCATTTGTAGATTATGTAAGTTTTGGCATATAATTGTTCATAGTAGTTTGTTGTTATCCTTACTATTTCTATGTTATCTCTTTCATTTCTGATTTTATTTAAGTGTCTCTTTTTTTCTTGGTCTAGCCGCAAGTTTTTCTATTTTGTTTATCTTTTCAAAAAACCAGCTCCTAGTTTCTTTGATCTTTTCTATTGTCTTTCTAGTCTCTTATTTCATTTATTTCTGTACTAATCTTTATTTCATTCCTTCTGCTAACTTTGGACATAGTTATTTCTTTTTTTCTAGTTCCTTGGGATGTATGGTTGGGTTGTTTATTTGAGATCTTTCATTTTTTCTAATGTAATTGTTTACTGCTATAACTTTCCTCTTAAAACTGATTTTGAGGCATCTCATAACTTTTGGTATATTTTGTTTCCCTTTTCTTTTGCCCGGAGATGTTTTCTGATTTCCCTTTTAATTTTTTCTTGGATTCATTTGTTGTTTGTAAGCATGTTGTTAATCTCTACATATTTGTGCATTTTCCAGTTTTCCTCTTGTAATTGATTTTTTTAAAAACTTATTTATTTATTCATGAGAGACCCAGAGAGAGAGGCAGACACAGGCAGAGGGAGAAGCAGGCTCCACGCAAGGAGCCCGATGCAGGAATCTGGGATCAGGACCTGAGCCAAAGGCAGACGCTAAACCAGTGAGCCACCCAGTAGTTGATTTTTAATTTTGTAGCATCATGGTTGGAAAAGATGCTTGATACCAGTTTTTTCAATTTATTAAGATTTGTTTTGTGGCATATAACATATGATCTATCCTGGAGAATGTTCCATATGCACTTGAGAAAAATGTGTATTCTGCTGTTGTTGAATAAAATGTTCTGTGTATGTCTGTTGGGTCCATCTGGTCTAACATATAATTTAAGTCCAATGTTTCCATAGTGATTTTTCTGTCAGGGTGATCTATCCATTGTTTAAAGTGAGCTATTTAGGTTGCCTACTATTACTGTATCGCTGTCTATATCTCCCTTCAGAATGTTAGTATTTGCTTTATGTATTTAGGTGATTCAAAATTGGGTGAGTGACTTTTTTTTATTAGATGGGCTAATTTATTTGATCCATTAAATTAGGCAAAGAAAAATATATGCAGCTGAGTAAAAGAAGCGCATTCTCATACTACTTGAACATAGAGCAGTGGTCAAAATAATGAATTATGGAATGGATCCCAAGATTTAATGTAAAAAACACCCTGTACAGAAAACTTTAGGCTTCTAACTTCACCAAATCCTGTACTAAACATGTTTCCTTATATTCGTCAGCTTCTTGCAAGTCTTTTTCACTCTTTAGTAACTGCAGAAAATCAGTATATGCAGCTTCCAACCTGTGCTGGCAATCTAGAATCATCCACGACTCTTGTAGGATCTCTACCTGCTTTTTAATTGGATAATTTTCACAATCTTTAGCTTTCTTCTTCTTCTTCTTTTTAATCTTTTCTCTTGTTGTTTTGTTTCTTTTTTCATACATCATTTTTTCTTTGACCAATCCGGTCGCCATGCCAGTTTTGATCTTGACCTGCCTCATTTGAGGATTGACCATGATCCATTGAGCATCACAGGAAGGAGGGGTAGAGAGCCAAGGGAACTGTGGAGGAAGATAGTTACATAAATACTTACAGTTCTTATATTATCTTGATGAATTGACTCTTTTTCTCTTGTTACAGTTTTTGGCTTAATGTCTATTTTGTCTAATTTAAGTCTAGCTACTCCTACTGTCTTTTGGCTTTCATATGCATGGAATATCTTTTTTGCATCACTTCACTTTTAGTCTCCGTGTGTCCTTAAAGTTGAAATGAGCTGTTCATAGGCAGCAGGTTGGGTCCTGGTTTTTTTCATCCATTCACCACTGTATGTTTTTTTTATTAGAGAATTTAGTGTGTGTGCATTGAAAATAATTGATAAGCATGGACTTACTATCACCACTTTAACTATTTTCTGTTTTGTAGTTCCTTTGTTCCTTTCTTTCTCTCTTGCTTTCTTCCTTTGTGATTTAATGATTCTCTGTAGTGTTATGCTTTGATTCCTTTTTCTTTATCCTTTTTTATTACAGGTTTATGTTTTGTGGTTATCCTGAGGCTTACATAAGACACCCTGTAGTTTTAACAGTCTGTTTTCAGTTGATAACTTCATCTTTTTTTAAAGATTTTATTTATTTATACATGAGAGACACAGAGAGAGGCAGAGACCTAGAGGGAGAAGCAGACTCCATGCAGGGAACCCGATGTGGGACTCCAAGATCATGCCCTGAGCCAAAGACAGATGCTCAACTGCTGAGCCACCCAGGCATCCCTAAGCTGATAACTTCAAAGTATACAAAACCTCTACATTTTTATTCTCCTGCTCCCACAGTTTGTGTTTGATGTCACAATTTATAATTTTTTTTAAGATTTATTTATTTTAGAGAGCAAGAGCATGAGCAGGAGGGGCAAAAGGGGAGAGAGAGAGAAAGAGAATCTGAAGCGGACTTCTTGCTGAGTGAGGAGCTCGACATGGGGCTCAGTCTCACAACTCTGAGATCACCATGTGAGTCAAAACCAAGAGTCAGATATTCAACTGACTACAGCACCCAGGTACCCCACAATTTGCATCTTTTATAGTGTGTATCCATTAACAAGTTATTTTTATAGTTATTTTTTTTTAAGATTTTTATTTATTTATTCATGAGAGACACAGAGAGAGAGAGAGGCAGAGACACAGGCAGAGGGAGAAGCAGGCTCCACACAGGGAGCCCAACGTAGGACTTGATTCCGGGTCTCCAGGATCAGGCCCTGGGCCAAAGGCAGTGCCAAACTGCTGAGCCACCCGGGCTGCCCTATAGTTATTTTTAATATTTTTGTCTTTCAGCCTTTATACTTGAGTTATAAGAGATTCACTTACCACCATTACCATATTAGAGTATTTTGATTAAACTATTTATATAAACACCTTTACCAGTGAATTTTATAGTTTCATATGTTTTCATGTTATTAATATCCTTCACTTCAACTTGAAGTCTTTTTTAAAAAAAGATTGAGAGAAAAAGTGTGCACAAATTGGGAGAGGGGCAGAGAGAAAGAAAGAGAGCTCCTTGATGAGCAAAGAGCCTGACTCAGGGCTTGATCTCAGGACTCTGAGATCATGACCTGAGCCAAAACCAAGAGTCGAACACTTAACAGACTGAACCACCCACATGCCCTTTGAATTAGTCCTTTTCAGTGTTAAGTATGATATAAGGCTGGTCTAGTAGTAATGAATTCATTTAGCTTTGGTTTGTCTGGAAAATTCTTTTATCTCTTCTTCATTTATGAAGGACATCTTTGCTGGGTATTCTTGTATAGCAGGTTTTTTTTTTCTCCTAGCACTTTGAATATATCATCCCACTCCATCTGGCCTGCAAGGTTTCTGCTGAAAAACTTGATCATCTTATGAGAGTGCCCTTATATGTAACAAGTTGCTTTTTTCTTGCTGCTTTTATGATTCTCTTTGTCTTTCATGTTTGACAATTTATAATGTGTCTTAGCGTGTGGCTCTTTAGATTCATTTTGTTTGGTATTCTTTGGGCTTCTTGGATATGGATGTCTATTTCTTTCCCCAGGAAAGGGAAGTTTTCAGCCAGTATTTCTTTTAATAAGCTTTTTGCCCCTTTCTCTCTTCTATGCATATATTTGTACCCTTGATGGTGTCGCATCATCCCTTAGGCTATCTTCATTCTTTTTTCTTTTTCCTCTGATTGGATGAATTCTCTGCCCTTTCTTTAATTTGACTGGTCCTTTCTTCTGCTGATATATTTGGCTGTTGAACCCCTTTATTGAATTTTTCGATTCAGTTACTGTAATCGTCAGCTATCTGATTTATGTTTGTTTGTTTTTTAATATTTTGTATCTCTTTGATGAAATTCTTCATTCATGCATTGCTCTCCTGACCTCAGTGAGCATCTTTATGATCACTGTTTTTGAACTGTCTACTGGGTAAGTCACTTATTTCATTAAGATTGGTTTCTGGATATTCATCTTGTTTGTTTGCTTGGAAGACAGTCCCCTGTTTCTCTATTTTTCTTGGCTTCCCTGTTGGTTTCTGCACCCTAGATAAAGCAGCCACTCCTAGTCTTGACATAGTGGTCTCATGAGGGAGATAAACCTTGTAGTCAGCCTTGCTCAGGCTCTTGGTTGTCTCTCAAACTTTTATGATCATCCAATCTGCTGTCCTTGTTCTTAACTCCTGGTAGTTGAGCATGTACCAACACCTGTCACTGTCCAAATGGGAGAATCTCAGTCAGCACCTAGATGTAAGCTGATTAAAAACTGTACCCTCAGGCAGCAGCTGGGAATGTAGGTAACTAAGCCCCTTCCAGGGAGAAACTGTGAGATGTGTTTGTCTGCTCCCTCTGCACTGAGCCCCGGTGGATAGCCACAAGAGGAGAGGGGTACTCCTACACCCCTGTAGGACTTGTGAATATAAGCTCCATTGGCTTTCAGAGTCAGGCAAACCAGGATCCCATCCCTCAGTGGTAATCACAAATGTGGGTAATGGACTGTGTCCTTGCTCCTTCCAGAGAGATGCTGGTGGTCTGGTTTTATTGTTAGACTGACTAGAGGGAGAAGGCAGAGGAAGGGTCCATCAGGCACTTCCCTTTGGGGAGGACCACAGCCAATCCCTAAATGTGTGCTTAGTTAGAAGCTAATAGGCATTAGTTTATTAAGGTATAAGTCAAACCCCTTTCAGAGAGACTGGGAGTGGGGCTAATTTGCCTGTTCCCTCAGGGCTGAGCCTTAGGGCAATAACCATAGGGAGTGTTCACATATCCTTGAAGAACCATTTCTCTGTTTCCTATGGTTTTATGATCTTATGGACACAAGCCTCAGTGGCTTTCAGAGCCAGTCATTTTAGGGGCCCATCCTTTGGGTGGTGGTTTTGAAAGTTGAGGTGCTAGATGTGCAGTCCAAATCCTTCATTCCTCAGAGAGAAGCTCTGAGTTGGGAGTTCCCTCCCTGTTTTGTGGTGCTGTGCCAGGGATTGGGTTTATGTCAAGAGTGTGTTGCACTACCCACTTTGATATGGGTATTTTCTCATTCACTTGATAGGGAAGGGTCATTCCGGTCATTTCTAGATTTCTTTCAAAGCGAAATGCTTCATTTGTAGCTATACATTTGAGTGCATCCAAGGGAGGAGGGAAGTTGAGGACCTCCTGGGTCACCACCTTGGTCCCTCCTTAGCAGTTTTACTTTTTAATTTTTCCCAGAAAGAACTAGAGAAGCAGAAGAGAATTAAGAGGAACCAGCAGCTGGAAGCAGTAGCCAGAGAACATTATGAAAGAGTGTTGCTAAGAAAAAAAGGCCTGGAGCCTTGGAAGAGATTGAGAACGCAAAGCAAGCAAAACATCCAGGTATAGTGTGACACACTTCCTTCCAAGATTACAAAATGGACTTTTCAAATGGAATAAAACACCCAATTAGGATTTGAGGGTGGTTTGGCAATTTAAAAGCCAAAAATAAAAAACTAATTGAGTGTATGTATTTTTTTGTTTTGGTTAAGAGTTCTGATTTGGTCTTCAAATATGGAGAAAGATTTCTGTAACTGGATAGGTTGGAAACAGTATGAGTAGATTTTTTATTAAAGACTTTCAAAGTAAGATGAATACAGGCCTTTCTCAATTTTAGCCATGTTTCTCATAAAGAAGAAATAATTGCCATAAGTATTAGGTTTCTGTTTCAATAAAGCTACATAACAAACAGCCCTCAAAAATCAGTGGCTCACAATTTAGGCATTTATTTCTTACTCACATGTCTGTGGGCCAGCTATGGAGTACATTCAGGTCTCTCTCCACAGCCTCTATCTGCTTTCAGTGGAAATTCAGGCCATGCTTTTCACCTGGCAGATGTCTAAGTGCAATAACTAAACCCAATGACATAAACCCACACAATACCTCTGCTCATATCATGTCCACCAACATCTCATTAGCCAAAGCAAATCATAGAGCCAGATTTAAGGTCATTAGGGGAGAAAAAAATTTCATCTACTTTATTGAGAGGTATTGTGAAATCATATACAAAGAGTAAGGATATATAATCCTATTATAGGGACCAATAACCTACTCTGCTACAGAGATATATAAAATTAAATAACATTAAACTTCAAATTTACCCAGTGTATAGGGCAAGGCATTCTAAACTAAATGATCAGAAGCTCAAAATAGATGAAGTGTTATTTTAAGAGTTCTGCTTAAAAATAAGTACAATAATCTAATCTAGTTATGACCACTCTTCTGTATTTGGCCCAGTTAATACAGAAAAGTAAAACTAGCATTTTGGGTTATGAAAACCAAATATCATAAGAGTCCCACTAAATTGAGTAATGCTGCAGGTTATGCCTCTATGAACCTGACTTAGGCTGCATTTTTTTCCCATCCCTACTTCATCTATTCATTCTTCATTCTCTGTGTTCTCTACCTGTTTCTTACATTTTCTTTTCACCTTCCCAAGTACCCTTCTCACTGTTTTTTCCTCTGTCCCTGATTTTTTTGTCCTCAGCATCCTTACTAGTATTAGTATTACTAATTAATACTAATTAATTACTATATAATTACTAATTAATTACTAATTACCTTACTAGTTTCCAGTATTATTGAGTATTCCAAACCAGCTGAGGAAGCCCATTTGTGGTGATCAGGCCTGAGAGCAAGAGAATCCATCTGTGCCCCCAAGCCATTGCTATTTTGCTTTGGCTTTTTCCCAAGTAATGAGATGGGAGGGCTGACTCTGTCTTCTGAGTGAATTAATCTGGAAATGAAATTTGACATTTGAATTGAAATTTTCTTCTTATAGTACACTACTACAAAGATTGTTTCCTATCCAACTTGATTGCTTCTAGTTTTATCTGACTTTTGTATATTTGGGGTGGGGGTTCATTTATTAGTATACAAAGGAAAAGCAGACGGAATGGAAAGATTCATTCTTCTCTTCCTATTAGCTCTTCTTTTTTGATCCTAGTTTTTGACTGGATAAAAATTTAAAAAGGTAGAAAATTCTAAACCAAAGTTGAATCTATGGGGTGAATAAGCAAATTAAAATTGTTTTAATTTATTAGAATATAAAAATAGAAACAGGAGTTTGAGCTCAAAATGACAACTATAGACTTTAAAAGATATAGAAAAACCCAATTAAAATAAAAACAGGAAAACAGATCTGAAACCATTTCCAAACTTTTCTGTTCATAAAACTTGTTTTCTATTTATCTAGAGAACTTACAAAAATCCACACTTCTAGTTCCACCTCTGGGTATTCTCAATAGGTATGATGAGTTGTTAGCTGATGTGTGTCAGGGAATCTGCATTTTTAAAAAGTAGCCCAGGGGATTCTGAGTGGTCTGAGCGCCACATTTTGGGAATTACCTCTGTAGCTCATAGTAAGCGTATAAGCTTCCTATTGCTATTACAACAAAGTACCACAACCTTGGTGGCTTAAAATAACACAAGTTTATTAACTTAAAATTGGACTTGCTGGAGTAAGGTCAGCGTGTCAGCGACGCATGTTTCCTTCTGGTGGTTCCAGGGTGGGGGAGGGGGAATTGGTTTCCTTGCCTTTCTCACCTTCTAGGGGCCACCTGCATGCTAGTGCTCTCAGTTCCCTCCTTGAGTCACTCTGCTCTCTGCTTTCAGGTCACATGTACTGATGCTCACCGTCCCACCTCTCCCTGACAAGAATACTTGTGATTACATTTAGGGCTCTCACATATAATGCAAGATAATCTCTCCATTTTAAGATCCTTCACTTAATCATATTTGCAAAATCCCTTTTATACCATGTAAGGTAACATATTTACAGGTTCCAGGGATCAGGACGTGGCCATAATAGAATTTTAGAACATTAGTGGTCCTCTCCATCTCCTTCCATTTGTAATAAGGGCACTGAGCCCTAGAGAGGAGAAGTGACTTACTTAAAGTCACATAACACATTGGTTACAGAGCTGAAGTGTGGCCTGCACCTGAGTCTGCCAGGAATGCTGCCCAGCTTGGGCCTGCCCTTGAGCTGTGCAAGAATCAGAGTGTTTATGTAGATGGCAACCACCAGTTGAAAGTTAAAAAATAAAAATAAGTAAAAGGAAAAGTTCTGGAGGACAGTAAAAGGAAGGGGGTAGTATCTTATCTACCATCTGAGTTCGCTTCCAGGAAGGGATAGAAAAAAAGAAAAAAAGAAAGGTCCAATTAAACAGTTCCTGCCTTATTTGTAACATTTTTCAGAAGAGTTAATTAGCATTTTCCCTTAAACTCCTGTGTGCTCTATATGTATTCCAAAAACCATTTTCAGCACTTCCATGAGACCTTCTGGTCATCTTTTTTCTTCCTGGTTCTCTGTTTTCCCAGTGGATGGAGAATGGGGAGCACAGAAGGCTCCCCTTGCCTTTTGGCTCCAGGCTGGGATGAGTCAGGACCGAGACCAGTCTCAAGTACCAAAGGGGCCTCCTGGATGATCATCCTGGCCAATAGATAAGACTGTCAAGAGATTCACTTGGATCATTCCCATTCACGGTGCTGGGTGGCTAGACAAGGCTTAGAAAATTGTGTCTGGACAGGATTGAGAGAGAAGTGTTCCTGCCTCTTGAAAGAATATAAGTTACCTTTTAAAACTCATAAACTGAGTTATGTGTTTATTTTGAATAGATAGAATGATGCTCTCTGAACCTTTTAAGTTGGTAAGACATTAAATTATTCATGTTATTTTCCTATCAAATGGTTTTGTGGTTTATTGATAATGTCTGAAATGCAATGTGGACGACAGCTCATACTATAAAACTGATTGACAGTATTGACATTTCCTCAATTAGGTATGGTGGTTAAGTACATAATAGAGAGGTTTATCATGGAGTCCAAGCTCCAGGAGAACAAACTGAGAATGTCGTCAGCTACACAATTCAAAACTTGACGCAAGTGAAATAATGGCTTTGGAGGTTTATTCTATTTTCCTAATAACCAGCCAGTCGCTGTGTTCCTCAGGGAGTCAACGCGGAAAGGCTATGCATGATGTGAATCTAAAACCACCGTAAAATAAGGTCAGGAGTGACAGCTCCTAGGACATAGTCTGAATGTCCCTAAGATTACTCCCATAACTGCCCACATGTCGTCTCTAGCATAATTTGCCAAGGTAATGTGTGTTTCCTTAAATGATTAAACATATAAGGAATAATTGCCTTTTCTCACTTAAAAAATTGTCCAGGTGGCTGAAGAACATCACTCCTTAGCTCTCCAGAGAAAATGCCTGCTTTCCTGGTTCCAGTATAGTCAGGAAGTCCTGACTAGGAAGACAGCCCGGGCTGATCAATTTTATTGCCAAATACTGCTTAAGAGAGTTATCCGGAGCTGGCTGCAGGTAAGGCCCCAGGGATGGAAGCTTTAAATACATCTCTCTGCTCAATCCTACGTAAGAAAATTAGATACAATCCAGATGTCTACAACCATGTTTTTCAAAAATATAGAATAGTCCATCCAGTTCCTTGCTTTGAAATGAATATGAAAATGTCAAATCAATTCTTAGTATAAAACATTTTTCAGTGTTTCATAAACTGTTTGTAAACTGTAATGTATCATTACATCAGCTTTTGTTTTTATACTCGTTTCTTGTTTCTTGTCCCATAATTGCTCAAGTGATTTTACTAAAAACCTACCCTCTCCATCTTTTAACTGTTTCTATACCTCCGGCTCCATTGTTCTTTGAGTACATGGCACAGGATGTTATCTTGGCTGCTGTGTTCTCTCCCTTTCTGTGCCCCCAGTGTCTCTTGTTTTTCTGTTCTGTGTTTGTTGCAGTTATTTCCTTTTCCTTTTCCTTTGCAGTTCTCTTTCATACTGTTTATTTACCTAAGACTTGGGATCCCAGGGATCCCTGGGTGGCGCAGCTGTTTGGCACCTGCCTTTGGCCCAGGGCGCGATCCTGGAGACCCGGGATCGAATCCCATGTCGGGCTCCCGGTGCATGGAGCCTGCTTCTCCCTCTGCCTGTGTCTCTGCCTCTCTCTCTCTCTCTCTCTCTGTATGACTATCATAAATAAATAAATAAATAAATAAATAAATAAAATAAATAAAATAAATAAAATAAATAAAATAAATAAAATAAAATAAAATAAAATAAAATAAATAAAAAAAAGACTTGGGATCCCTGGGTGGTTCAGTGGTTGAGCGTCTGCCTTTGGCTCAGGGCGTGATCCTGGGGTCCTGGGATCGAGTTCCGCGTCGGGCTCCCTGCATGGAACCTGCTTCTCCCTCTGCCTGTGTCTCTACCTCTCTTTCTCTCTGTGTGTGTGTCTAATGAATAAACAGAATCTTAAAAAAAAAAAAAAAAAAAAATTCATTTGCCCTAAGTCTTTGTGATACCCTCTGTCTCACTTCTGTTCCTGTCCTCTTCCCCAGTATCTGACTCATCTGGAGGAAGAAGCACAAGAACTGTGTGCACATTTTCTTCAGAAGAAGATATTCGGGGCCTGGTTTAATGTGGTCAGGGAGGCCAAGATCGATTCCCAAAGCAAGCACAAGACTGCAGTGGAGCACAGTGACAGGTGAGCCCATCTCTGAGGAAATTGGCTCAGACTTCACAGCTGTTCCAGAGTCTCTTCTCTGGCTGAAAGGCAGAGTGAGAGCTGGGCACTCCCCGATACCAGACAGCGGGGGGGGAGTCCCGGGTCACCCACTGGCTCTGTGGGTGAAGGCAAGACAGGTGATCCCTAGAACTCCAGGGCCCACATCTTAAAATGGGGACGAGCAGGATGCCTGCGGCCTTCTCTGCCTCACAGGGGCTGCCCAGACTGTAAAATGGTAAGAAATACATGAAACACACCTGAGCAAAGTGCATGGTCTACTTTATTAATAGTCGTACAGGTTTATCTTTGAAGTTCAATTGTTTTTAACCTTGTGAAATAGAATACAAATCTAAAAAAGTGCTTAAAGCAGACAGATACAGCTTAATGAGTTACTGTCAAGTGGGAACCGTGTCATCACCACTGAGGTCGAGAAACAGGCTCCTTCTCAGTTACAAGCCCTGCTCTGCCCTCCTAAAGGTCAACTGACCTGAGCCAAAGGCAGACGCTCAACCACTGAGCCACCCAGGCACCCTATCCTGACTTTTACCAGGAGCATGTCCTTGGGTTTCTTTTCACTTTGACGTAAGGATGAAGCCTTCAAGGCTGTAATTTCATGTTGCCTGGTTTGGAACTGTATAGAAGTGGAATCCTAGTGTATGCCGTATTAATATTTATAATGCAGTGATGTCTTATTTGATCCAGTGTCCTTGGGGAATAAGTTATTCTATATATGCTTTTTCTTGATTTTTCTAGTTTTAAGTGTTTTGGATAGAAATGTTCTAAATTTGATTACATCCTTCCCTTTGAGAGTAAAGAAATGATCTGGGTTTTGATGATCAGTTGTCATTGCTTATGAGCGTGACATGGTGGTGGGCATATGCCTCCAAGCCATGAGGCGGGCATCCTGCTTTGGAGGTGGAGAGTGACCCCCCCCCCCCCTCACTACACCCACAATACTGTTTGCTGCTTTGTTTTCGCTTGGGTGTCTGTGCCTGCACAAGTGTCCGGTTTTTACGAAAGTGTTCCTACTATGCTGCCGCTAGGGTGCCCACCACCAGCAAAGCCTGCTCAACTTTGTTTACTTTACAGGTTACTGATATCTGTGGGCTGGGAAAACATAAGCAGCTTGATTCTGATTTGGTCTAAAGTAAAATAAGCAACAAGTTAGGGTACTCAGTGGACTTGCCTTTGAATAAATGCTTCACTTTGAAGGGTGAAGTTTAAGACTCAGAGTCTTTGTGACCCTAGACAAATAACCTTTTGGAGCCTCCCCGTTCCTTTTTTGTAAAGTGAGAATAACGAAAGAACCGATGTTATGGAGTTGTTGAGACTAACCAGGATAATGTCGTACGTCACTAACGCATGCTTCCCCCGCAGACAGCTATGTTTTATTTCTTGTCGTTGTTCATGTGTTGTTACCAGACATCCTGTTTGTCCACCTTTATTTTCTACTGTTCACGTACAGAGATTCACTGGGGCAGCTGCTTGATGTGGCACAGGACAGCTAGAAAGGGGAGGGGGCGGTGTAGATGTTTCCATTTTCAGGTGACGAAGCTGAGGCTACAAGCAGGCCAGTTGCCTGAGATACACAAATAAGAAAGAGTGGGACCTGGGCTTTGAGTCAGGCCTGCTGGCCTCAGCCCATTCTCTTCTTGCTGTAGCCCATCTCTTTTCCCAGTTTCCGAATTTAGTCTCGTTTGTAGATTCTAAGATCCCAGTGGTAAGGTAGTGATCCTATTCAGGGTTTGAAGTTGCGAGATCAGTAGGGGAATCCATGCCTTCAACAAGAAATAAATCCTCAGCCAGTGTCTAGTTGATAAAGCATCGCCGAGACTTCAGGCTTCCCTTTGCTCCATTCTCCATGGCCAGCCCCACTGGCCTCCTAGTGTTCCTCCTATAAACCTCACGTCTGCTTCAGAGCTTTCCCACAACCTGGATCAGTGCCCCTCCCTGACCGTCTCCATATTCCCGTCTGTCCTTGTCCTGCTCAATTTCCTTCACTGAAGTCTCTCTGAAATGATATAATTTATTGTTTACACATTAATTGTCTGTCCCTCCCAACGTGGAAGCACCACACCTTGCTCACTACTGGGTTCTCAAGGTGTGACGGTGCCCAGTATAGGTGCACAGTAGATACTCGGTACATAAATGAATGGATGGATTTTCTTAACAGGAGTCACACTATTATTTAGTCACAGGTCTTTTAAAAGGGAACTTTAACATTTAAAAATTGACATTCAAAGTTCTTATTCAGTGTTATATGAATGAAAGCTTATTGTCTAGAAAAGCTGTGGATGAAAAAGAAGGAAGGAGAGACATTTATTAGTGTGAGGCCTCATCTTAGAAGTGCAGTAACACTTGGAAAGATGATCCCAATAAGGACATGAAGTGTAATCTTACATATTGATATCACTTCTCAATATATTAATTTATAATTACATACAGATTTATAACTTTATAAATCTAGAATTTTATACTTGGCAGGACAAAATGTCAGCCAGACCCAAGTGTCTCATTATCAGGACTTCCTGTGTAGTTCTGCAGTTAGAGCTCAGCTGGATGCTTGTCCAGTTCCTCTCTGATGAACCACTACTTATATTTTTTATACTATAGATACCATTCTATTTATTTTACATATGTGATGGCATTGAATAAATGACATCTCTATGATTAAGCAATTATTATTATTGTTACCCTCCTTGTTTTATTGTCTTTTAATTCTGGGATAATTAACATACAGTGTTAGTTTCAAGTGTACAATATAGTAATTCAACAATTCTATACACTACTCAGTGCTTGTAACAGTAAGTGCACTCTTAATCCCCTTCACCTATGGCACCAATCCCCATACTCCTCTCCTGTCGGGCAACCACCAGCAGTTTGCATATTCAAGAGTCTAGGTTGGTTTTTTTTGGGGGGGGGTGGCGTTGGTCTCCTTTGTTTTTTAAATTCCACATATAAGTGAAATCATATGGTATTTGCCTCTGACTTATTTCACTTAGCATTACCCTCTAGCTCCATCGATGTTATTGAAAATGGCAAGATTTCATTTTTATGGCTGAATAATATTCCATTGTATATACCTCATCTCTATTCATCTATTGATACTTGTGTTGCTTCTATAATGTGGCTGTTGTAAATAATGCTGCAGTGAACATAGGGATTCCTGTATCTTTTTGAATTAGTGTTTTGATATTCTGGTAAACACCCACTAGAATTACTGGATCATAAGGTAGTTCCATTTTTAATTTTTTGAGGAACATACATACTGTTTTCCACAGTGGCTGCACCAGTTACATTCCCACCAACAATGCACAAGGGTTCTTTTTTCTCCACATCCTCACCATTTGTTGTTTGTTTGGTTTTTTATTTCAGCCACTCTGATAGGTGAGAAGTGATAACTCATTGTGGTTTTGATTTTCATTTCTCTGATGATGAATGATGTTTAGCATTTTTTCATTTGCTGGTTGGCCATCTGTATGTCTTCTTTGGAAAAAAAAAAAAGTCTGTGTTTTCTGTTTTTATTATTTTTTTGTGTTGAGTTGAAGAAGTTCTTTATATATTTTGGATACTAACCCCTTATTGGACATATCATTGGGTATATCTTCTCCATTCAGTAGGTTGTCTTTTTGTTTTGTTGATTGTTTCCTTTGGAGAAGCTTTTTTTTTTTTTTTTTTTTTTAAGATTTTATTTATTTATTCATGAGAGACACACACACAGAGGCAGAAACACAGGCAGAGCGAGAGGCAGGCTCCATGCGGGGAGCCCGATGCGGGACTCGATCCCGGGTCTCCGGGATCATGCCCTGGGCTGAAGGTGGCGCTAAACCACTGAGCCCCCCGGGCTGCCCCTGCAGAAGCTTTTTATTTTGATGCAGTCCCAACAGTTTATTTTTGCTTTTGTTTTCTTTGCCTTACCTGTCTAGGAAAATGTTTCTGTGGCTTATATCCAAGAAATTACTGCTGAATACTCTCTTTTAGGATTTTCATGGTTTTGGTTCTCACATTTAGGTCTTCAGTCCATGTTAAGTTTTTCTGTGTAGTATAAGAAAATGGTCCAGTTTACCCAACACACTTGTTGAGCAGACTTTCCTTTTCCCATTGCATATTCTTGCCTCCTTTATTGAAGATTAATTGCCTATATAATCATGGGTTTATTTCTGAGCTCTCTATTCTGTTCCATTGATCTGTGTGTCTGTTTTTCTGCCAGTGCCATTCTGTATTGATTACTACAGCTTTGTAATGTATCTTGAAATTTGGGATTGTGATACCTCCAGTTTTGTTCTTTTTCAAGATGGCTTTCACTGTTCAGAGTCTTTTTTAAGGGCAGTCCAGGTCAGCGGTTTAGCACTGCCTTCAGGCCAAGGTGTGATCCTGGAGACCTGGGATTGAGTCCCAAGTCGGGCTCCTTGCGTGGAAGCCTGCCTCTCCCTCTATGTCTCTGCCTCTCTCATTCTCTGTGTCTCTCGTGAATAAATAAAATCTTTTCTTAAAAAAGTCTTTTTTAATTCTATACAAATTTTAGGATTATTCTAGTTCTGTGAGAAATGTTTATAGGGATTGCATTAGATCTCTAGATTAATTGGGTAGTACAGACATTTTAATGATATTTGTTCTCCCAATTCATGAGCATGGAATATCTTTCCATTTTGTTTGTGTCCTCTTCAACTTTTTTCATCAGTGTTTTATAGTTTTCTGAGTATAGATCTTTCACCTCCTTAGTTAAAGCTATTCCTAGGTATTTTATTATTTTGGTGTAAATGGAATCGTTTTAATTTTTCTTTCTGGAACTTCATTACTAGTGTGTAGAAATGCAGCAGATTTCTGTATAATGAGTTTGTATCCTGCAACCTTACTGAATCCATGTAATCACTTCTATAGTTTTTTGGTGGAGTCTTTAGGGTTTTCTATAAATAGTATGTCCTCTGCAAATAGTGAAAGTTTTATTTTCTTCCTCCTTGACAATTTGGATGATTTTTATTTCTTTTTCTTGTCTGATGGCTGTGGCTAGGACTTCCATCCAGTACTATGTTGAATAAAAACGGTGAGAGTGGGCATCCTTGTCTTGTTCCTGATTTAGGGGGAAAGCTCTCCGTTTTTCCCCATTGAGTATGATGTTAGCTGTGGGTTTTTCATGTATGGCCTTTCTCTTTCTTTCCTTTATTTTCTTTCTTTTCCCTCTTTCCGTTCTTTCATATATGGCATTTATTATGTTAGGTTCCCACTAAACCTATGTTGTAGAGAATTTTTATCATGAATAGATGTTGTTACATTATCAAATGCTTTTTCTGCATCTACTAAGATGATTATATGGTTTTTATACTTTCTCATATTGATCTAATGTATCATATTGATTTGTGAATATTGAACCATGCTTGCACCCCAGGATTGTAGTCAATGATTTTTTTAATGTATTGTTGGATTAGGTTTGCTAGTATTTTGTTGAGGATTTTTGTGTCTATGTTCATTAAAGATATTGGCCTGTAAGTCTCTTTTTCGTAGTGGTGGTTTTGTTTGTTTTTTAAAGTAGGGTCCATTCCCAGTATGGAGGCCAATGCCGGGCTTGAACTCATGACCCTGAAATCAAGACCTGAATTTGATTTTAACCAAATGAGCCACCCAGATGCCCCTTTTTTGTAGTGTCTGTTTGGTTTTGGTATCAGGGTAATGCTGGCCTCATAGAATGAATTTGGAAACTTTCTTTCTCTACTATTTTGTGGAATAGTTTGAGAAAAATAGGTATTAACTACTCTTTAAATATTTGAATTCACCTGTGAAGCCATCTTGTCCTGGACTTTTGTTTCTTGGGAGTTTTTTTGGTTACTGATCCAATTTCATTGCTGGTAACTGGTTGGTTCAAATTTTCTATTTCTTCCTGATTCAGGAAGGTTATATTTCCAAAATCAGGAAGATTTTGGGAGGTTATATGTTTCTAGGAATTTATCCATTTCTTCTAGTTTGTCCAATTTGTTGGCATATAGTCTTTCATAATATTCTCTTATAATCCTTTTTATTTCTGTGGTGTTGGTTATTTCTCTTTTCATTTCTGATTTTTGAGTCCTCTTGTTGAGGAGTCTGGCTAAGGCTTTATCAATTTTGTTATCTTTTTCCCCCCAAAGAACCAGCTCCTTGGTTTCACTGAATTGTTCTATTATGGGGATTTGGGGTTTAGTTTTTTTGTTTTTGTTTTTGTTTTTTCAGTTTTATTTATGTTCTAGTTTTTATTATTTCCTTCCTTCTACTGGTTTGGGGTTTTGTTTGTTCTTTTTCTGAGATTTTTTCTTCTTGAGGTAGGCTTATAAACTTCCCATTTGGAACCGCTCTGGCTACATCCAGAGATTTTGGACTATTGTATTTTCATTTGTTTCCATGTAATTTTTTTATTTCCTTTTTGATTTCTTGGTTGGCCCATTCATTGTTTAGTAGCATGTTATTTAACCTCTTTGTATTTGTCATTTCTAGATTTTTTTTCTTGTGGTTGATTTCCAGTTTCATGGTATTGTATCAAAAAAAGACGCATGGCATGACTTTGATCTTTTTGAATTGGTTGAGATCTGGTTTGTGTTCTAACATCCGATCTGTTCTGGAGAATGTTCTATGTACAGTTGAAAAGAAAGTGTATTCTCCTGTTTTAGGGTAGAATGTTCTATTAGACCCATCTGGTCAATGTGTCATTCTAAGCCACTGTTTCCTTGTTGATTTTCTGTTTGGATGATCTATTGATATAAGTGGGATGTTATATTCTCCTATTGTACTACTATCAATTACTTTATTAGCTGCTTTATGTATTGAGTGCTCTCATGTTGGGTACATAACTGTTTACAATTGTTGTATGTTCCTTTGGGTTGTTCCCTTTATAGATTACATAGTGTCCTCCTCCTTTGTCTCTTTTTACACCAAAACACAGGGTAATTAAAATGGCAAAAATGTAGTGAAAGCAAGTTTTTAAAATAGCAGAGAAAACAGTTACATATAAAGGAAACCCCCTACGGCTATCAGCTTATTTTTCAACAGAAATGTTGCAGGCCAGAAGAAAATGGCATGATACATTCAAAGTGCTGAAAGAAAAAACTTGCAGCCATGAATATTATATCCAGCAAAGCTATCATTCAAAATAGGAAAGTAAGGGTTTCCCAGACAAACAGAAATTAAAGAAATTCATCACCACTAAACCAACTTTACAAAAAACATTAAAAAAAATTTTTTTTTAAATTTATTCATGGGGTGGGGGGCAGACACACAGGGAGAAGGAGAGGGAGAGAAGCAGGCTCCATGCAGGGAGCCTGATGTGGGACTTGATCCTGGGTCTCCAGGATCACACCCTGGGCCAAAGGCAGTGTCAAACTGCTGGGCCACGTGGGCTGCCCGCCAGCTTTACAAAAATGTTAAAGGGGACTCTTTGGAAAGTCAAGAGTAAACAGGAATAAGAAAAGCAGGAAGTATAAAAAGCAGTAAAATTAAGTATATCTATAAAAACCAGTCAAGAGATTCACAAAATAGGGCAGCCCTGATGGCCTAGTAGTAGATTGACTCTCCCAGTGTGCAGAGACCACCTGCCTTAGCTTCACAGCCCTAGTGCAGGTAGTTGTTATCCTAAAAGGCCTCTGCAGGTCTCCCTATGGCAGCAGGTGATCCTCGCTTCAACATGGGACCCTCTAGAACCATGATTCCGGAACTTGACAATAGGGTAATCTTTTCCCAACTAAAATTCAGGGGTGGTGGTGGCTTATTGTTGGAGGTGATGTTACCAGTGGGCTTTTTAAACAACACACAGGCACCTCAGAGATACCGGGGGCTCAGTTCCAGAACACTGCAGTAAAGCGAGTATCGCAATAGGAGTCCATTGCATTTTTTGGTTTCCAGTACTTAACAAAATTTGTTTATACTATTAAATGTGTGATAGAATTATGTCTAAAGAAAAAAAAAGAATTATGTCTAAAGAAACAATATACATACCTTAAGAAAACTTTATTGTTCAAAAAGGCTAACAATCCTCTGAGCTTTCAGGGAGTCATAATCTTTTGGCTGCTCGATGGTCTTGCCTTGATATTAATGATTGCTGATTGACCACGATGGTGGTTGCTGAAGGTTGAGGTGACTGCAGTTTCTTCAGAAAGACAACAACGAAGTTTACTGCCCCAACTGACTCTTCCTTTCATAGAGTTTCTCTGTAACATATGATACTATTTGGTAGCCCTTTACCCACAGAACTTCTTTTAAAATTGGAATCAATCCTCCCATCCCCTGCTTGGTCAAGTTTATGTAATGTTGTAAATCCTTTGTTGTCACTTCAGCAGTCTTCGCATCTTCACCAGGAGTATATTCCATCTCAAGAAACCACTTTCTTTGCTCATCTGTAAGTAGCAACCGTTCATCTATTAAAGTTGTGTCATGAGACTACAGCAGATCAGTCACATCTCCAGGCTCCACTTCTAATTCTAGGTCTCTTTCAGTTTCCCTCGTATCTGCACACACTTTGTCCACTCAAGTCTTGAACCCTTCAACCCACGAGGATTGGAATCAACTTCTTCCACACTCCTGTGAATGCTGATATTTTGACCTCTTCCCATGAATCATGAATGTTCTTAATGACATCTAAATGGTGAATCCTTTCCGGAAGGTTTTCAATCTACTTTGCCCAGATCCATCAAAAGAATCCCTATATGTGAGAGGTAGAGCCCTAAGAAAAGTGTTTCTTAAATAAGACTTGAAAGTCAAAATGACTCCTTGGCCCATGAGCTGCAGGACGGATGCTGTGTAGCAGGCATGAAAACCTTAATCTCGTTGTCCATCTCCATCAGAGCTCCCGGGTACCAGGTGCATTATCTGTGAGCAGTCCTATCTTGCAAGGAATCTTTTTTTCCCCAAGCAATAGGTCTCAACAGTGAGTTTAAAATATTCAGTAAACCTTGTTATAAACAGATGTGCTGTCATCCAGGCTTTGTTGTCCCATGTATAGAGCACAGGCTGAGGGGACTTCACAGAATTCTTAAGGGCCCTGGTTTTTGGAATGATCAAGGAGCATTGGCTTCAACTTTAAGTCTCTAGCTGCCTTAGCCCCTAACAGATCAGCCTGTTCTTTGTAGCTTTGAAGCCAGGTACTGACTACTTCTAAGAAAGTCCTAGCTGGCATCTTCTTCCACAGTAAGACTGTTTCATCTACATTGCAAACCTGTTGTTCAGTGTAGCCACCTTCACGAGTTATCTCGGCTGGGTCTTCCGGAAAACTTGCTGCAGCTTCTACATCACCTGCTGCTTCACCAGGCACTTGGATCTTACTGAGCTGGTCATTTCCTTAAACCTTATGAACCAACCTCTGCTAGCTTCTAACTTTCCTTCTGCAGCTTCTTCACCTCTCAGCCTTCCTAGAATTAAATAGTTAGGGCATTGCCCTGGATTAGACTTTAGCTGAAGAGAATGTCGTACCTGGTTTGAAAGTCTTCTATCCAGATTTTCTCCATATTGGTAATAAGGCTGTTTTGCTTTCTTAGTATTTGTGTGTTCATTGGATTCACGCTTTTAATTTCCTTTGAGAACTTTTCCTTTGCACTCAGTTTGGCTTTTGGGCAAAAGATGTCTAGCTTTTGGCCCGTCTTGGCTTTTGACATGCCTTCTTCACTAAGCTTAATCATTTTCAGCTTTTGATTTAAAGTGAGAGCTGTGAAAAAATAAATAAATTAAATAAAATAAAAAAATAAAGTGAGAGCTGTGGCTCAGTCGGTTAAGCTCAGATCATGATCACAAGGTCCTGGTATTGAGCCCCGCATTGGGCTCCCTGCTCAGCAGAGAGCCTGCTTCTCCCCCCTCTCTGCTTGCCACTCTACTTGTACTCTGTCAAATAAAATCTTTAAAAATAATAATAAAGTGAAAGACGTGTGACTCTTCCTTTCACTTGAACACATGGAAGCCAGTGCAGGGTTATTAACTGACCTCATTTCAATACCGTTGTAGCTCAGGGGCTAGGGAGGCCTGAGGAGAGGGGGAGAGATGGGGGAGGGCTAGCCGAGCAATCAGGACACACACATTTAAGTTTGCTGTCTCATATGGGTGTGGTTCGTGGGGCCCCAGTTACAGTATTCACGTCAACCATCACGGATCCCAAATCACCGTAACAAATACCACGATAATGAAAATGTCTGAAATATTGGGAGAACTACCAAACTGCAATGTAGAAACACAAATAAGCAAGTGCTACTGGAAAGGTGGTACCAATAGACTTGCTCAAGGCAGGGCTGCTGCGGCAAATGCTCAATTTAGAAAACGTGCTGTCTGAAGTGCAGCACAGTGAAACACGCCTGTAAGTCTGAGCACCAGGGCCCCAGTGCCTAGACCTTGATGCTGCAATTGCTCTCCCAACATCTCTACCTTCAGGGCTTCGGCTGCTGGAGCCTCCAGGCCGCTGGTCCCATCTTGAGCACAGGTACAGGCTGTGACCAGATGACCTGGGGATGCCTCATGACCTGCATTTCCAGGGGCCCCTGGGTGCTCTGCCCCAGTGTCACCTCACGGAGGGTTTCTCTGACACCCCCACCCCCACCCCGATGGAAAATAAAAGTAACCTGTTGGTCCCTCCATTCTCTTTCGCTGCTTTATTTTCTTCATAGAATCCCAGTTTTGGTCTCCCCATCTTTTATAGAACATTATCTTTTTACTCCAAGAATTACTCTTCTGCGGTTTTTAATGTACCTCAGACGGAAAGTCAACCAGTCCATGGTGTTTAACTTTTTTTTCCTTTTGTGTTTAAAGGAGGATTCTCTGGATCACATTTGAGACCTGGAAGAAGTTTGTGAAGTTTATGAAAGAGGAAAGAAAAAAAGAAGAAAGGCGAGCGCAACTCCGCAGGAAGGTAGCGGAAATTCTCCCAGACTTCCAGCTGCTCGCCCCACCGTGAGCCTTGGGGGGGCGCAGTCGGAGAAGCCAGAGGAGCCCGTGGGGCACCAGGGGAGCACCGGATGGGCACCCACGTACGCATGCGTCCCCCTGCTCTGTGTTGTCAACTACTTCTTAGATCAAAGGAATCTTCCAGGGACTTTGACTTCCTCCTCTGATTTCTCTTGGATTGCTAATTCATTCACGAGAGCATCCGTCCCCGCCGGTCTCTCAAAGAGCAGGGTACAGCTCCACTACTCAAATGCATCCCTTCTATTTTCAGCATCATAAACTTTAAGAGGACAAGTGTGTGCCTGCCTGAGTCTGTGAAGGAAAATGTGTCCTTACAGCTTAACACGGGGTGTTGACAGATGTAACTTTAATAGAAACTAGAGGCAGCGAGTATGCAGAGAGGAGTCACAGGGGGTCAGTCATCCAGCAGCTCGGCATCGCGGCAGGCGGGACACCACGGAGCCAACGACCTACGGGCAGCCCCGTCTCATTTCAGGGAAACTGGCACCCAAGGCCCCTGTCTTCAGCACAACCTGCTAGGCCTGAGGGAAGTCCAAAGGCTGATGACGGCCCCGGGCGGTCCAGCAGTTCATGGAGGTGTCTGTCCATGCTCCCAGCCGCTACTCCAGACAACACCTTCTGTCTCCTAGTCCTCGGCTCGGGTTGAGCCGCGCCTCCACGTACTTCTCTTGAATTCCAAGACCGATTCCATCTTTCAGGTGCGGATCACTATAAAGACTGACAAAATGCTCTTCTGTGAAATGTCTGAATTACCTGCTAGAAAAAAAAATGCTCATTCCAAAATACAGGTCTAGTAGTTGAATTTGTTATAACCAACCAGTGTACCCAGTATGACACAGTCCCTTGCAGCCCCGAGGCAACTACCATTGTTTGCTAAGTTGACCATTCTAGATGGTAAAATAAAATGCTGTGTGTTCAATAAATTGTGATTGTCCTTACTTCCCAGAAGGGGGGGACATGTGTGAGGATTTACTCAGAAAGGACACCACACTCTAAGCTGCACTTTATTCCCTCTCTATCCTGTCCCCACACGTCTTTTCCTTTCATAGGATGATACAGTTGACCTTTAAAAATGGTTTAACAGCCGCTAATGAAAACAGGACTAAAAGTAACTCCTCTTGAATCCCTTTCCATCCAGATCACTCTCTGCTTAACCCTCCCGCAGCCAGGATGCTACTAGAGCAGATGCTACCCAGCGACGTCAGCACCCAGACGTCAGTGCCAGGCCCCAGAGAAGGAAGGGTGGCTCCCTTACGTCATGTGCCAGGGGCCTAAAGAAACCTCAGAAAGCTTAAGTTTTCTCTCTCAAGCTCTCTTTTATTTTTACTTCACCTCAAGCATCAGTTAGTGTCTTTAGCACCCACATTCTGACTGGGCCAGTGGGGACCTCTTACCTCCCTAAGGGTCCTCCTGAAGCCACAGGAACATCCCCTCGGTCAGCGGCCTGCACTTGTTGCTGGGTGGGCTGCCCGAGAGGCAGGACTGGAGACGTTACTGCTAACCAAATGCCCACCTAAGCACTGTCCCTGGCCTGCAAAACCAGCAAAGTAACCACAGGAAAAGCGCAGTATAGGGCAAGGGGTAACTGCGGTCCATCCACAGGATGGGGACGCGCCAGTGGGCGGAGGAGCAGCCTGGCTCTAACAGGCTTCTCTCAAAGCAAGAGTTCAGGAGACGCACGAAGAAACACCAGCTACTTCCCTTAAAGAAAGCACTTTATTTTCCATTTAAGCAACTTGGTCACAGTACGTTATTTTACATAAATGGCAGTAATTTTTTAAATCTCCATTTAAAAGGCCTTGTGTCTGAGTCTGAGGTGATAAGAGGATATGAATACAAGTATAAAAACAGTGCAAAACATTTAGCCCGCAGCCTCCAGCGCCGGCGTCGGGAATCCCCTTTAGTGTTGCTGGGCCAGTTACATTAAGTATCGAATATTAAATATTCCCGGGCTTCCTTTAGCCTAACATCAGACCCAGAAATGTAATCAAATAAAAAGGTTCAAAAGCCCTAACAACGTAAGCCATCGAATCCCCCAGGCCACGGGATCAGAGCAGGCTGAGCTTGCAAGGTCTAGACCATGGCATCGTGTCAGCGGTGCCCCAGGAAGAAAGACGGGAGGGATGTCTGGTGCAGCAGTCACTAGACTAGACTAAGCTCTGGTTTCAAAACTTTGCCTTTAAAGTATGAATTTTCTAGACGTAAAGTTGCCACCAGGAAGGCTAGAGTGGCAGTAAGTCAAAAGCCCAACTCAGAAATAGCTGGAAATAGCCACAACCTCTAAGAAATTGGTCTCCGTTAACCATTCCGTCTTTGGCTGCTGCTGCTGCTACAGGAGAGCACTTGGTGCCAACTGAACTGGGGTAACAGTCCATTAGCAACAGGATCACATTTAGCTGGTTTTGCAAAACGTTTCTATTAATCACAGCAAACACCCACGAGAACGCAGGAGATTTTATTCCGCGCTAAGGTGAGCAGAGCTCTCCTTTCTCCCCTGCATCACCTTGGCAGTGTTTAATATAAAATGGCATACTTGCCACGCTGACGAGAAGACCAGATTCCAAACAGGTGTTGCGACCAAAAGTCTCTATCATCCCTCGCTTGTTTGAGGAAATTCTCTTTTTTGCAAAGGCAGGGTACCTAAATATGGCTAAAATGAAGTCCTATAAACCTACTTACCTCGTTTAGAGAGACCCTTAAACGTCAGAAAGCATTGTTAAACATCCTGGTTAAAACTGTGCTTCTAGATTTCGTATTTTTGCTTATGTTAGTTGAGTTTTGTAATAAAAAGCTAACATCCTACCCAAAGGAAAGAGAGTCTCTGAAGCAGATGGTCGGTATTACAGAGAAACCGTCCTGGCACTGTGTTTTCTGGCAGTGGAAGATTCTAGTATAGAAAATTTTCTCTTACTAAAAATATTAGGAGTACCAAGGGCTATTGCATTAGAGGAGGCCTGTAGCAGTCTCTGCTAGGCAGGTGGCACAGTGGAAGACAGCAATTACTTTATTCACTAAAGGACAACACTACTTGAATGGCCAAGGTTCCCGGTATCCTAAGCAAACACAGCGGAGGCTGAGGTGACATGAGCAGCAGGGTCCCTAAAACTCACTTAAGGCTTCTTAATGGTCACTTCATTTCAGGTGGGCCGAGCTATGACCACAAAGTACTTTTTGGGTATCATTAAAAACAAAACAAAAAAACCCAACATTTTAAATACTGAAGGACCTTCTCCTTTCATGCGATCCTGATTGTCAACTATTTTTCCCTTATATCTTCCAAAAGGACCCACTTCTCCTTCCCAGGAATTGTACACAATGGTGTGACCATAATGGAGGAGGTCAGAACATAGATCATTTGCCGAGCTCCGTATCCCTATGTTTACTAACAGGCTGAGGAAGTGGAGGGGAGGGTGGGGGAGGAAAGGGAACTACGCTGGGGGCGGCGGAGGGCTTGCCCTCATGGCCAACAAACTGCCGGCTCATAGGTTTGCAGAACAGTGTCCCCATGGCTGTGGTCGTCGTCACCACCACCACTGGTTTCTCTGGGACTCAGTCGTTCACAAGCCTTGTCCTTTAAAAGGACAAAATCCCTCAAATCGTTCCGGGTCATAAACAGATGTAAGAATCTAGAAGTGCAGACTTAGGAGGGTGTCCCAGGGCCTAGAGAAACCCTGCTCCCAGACAGCCCCTTGTTGGTTGCAAATACTTCAGTAGGCTTCTACCCCCACACAGCTACTGCACTTTTCAAACCCTTGGGCTTTCTCCTGTATATGCCAATCGCAGACCTCAAGGAACTGAAAACAAGCACCTTGAATCCAACCAGCCGGAACCTATAGAAGGAGTCCTCCCACAGGGGAGGGAATCTGAGCAGGGCCCCTGCAGGTAGTAAGCCGTCGGGGGGGGGGGGGGGGGGGGGGGGTGCCGTGATAAAACCGGCAGTCGTTCCTAGCTCTCCCACCTGATCGTGGTCTTCTGGGTACCACTCATCTTTATCGTGTCCTGTTTTGATGGCTATTAAAGATTCGGCAAGAGGCTAAAATCACTATCTTATCGTTCCTAGGAATTCTATCATCTAATGTTAGGAGATCAGAGTTGGTGGTACATCTGGCATCCGAGAGACCACAACTAGGGATTCCTGGCCGCATGTGCTGGCCCTGACCTTATTCCTCTCTTATCACAAACCTAGCAGCAAGGAACTCGTTCTATGGGATCCAACGTTAATTCCAAATGAATGCTTGACTCTGGGCCAGAGCAAGGGCATCACTGGAGAAACCGCAGACTGCTAACATCCCCAGACTTGCTCTTTGGCTCATCCCAGTGGAATACGGAGCCTCTCACTGGTTAAACAATCCATCTCTGGGGAGAGCAGCGACAAGCCTGTATAAAAATGTGGTGAGTGTCTGGAGGACAGCTTTGTTTCGCGGCAGGACTAGGGATGGTGCCAGCCACCGAAGGTAGAGTTGCAGGAAGTAGCAGTACTTCCTCACAACACGTATGAACTTCTTACGACAGCAGCATGCACGCACAGACTGAAACAGCTGGCAGTATTTTCCCTACATTAAGCTATAAACCAAAGCAAATTTAGGGACTCATGAATTTTCTTTGGGATTGCAAAATCAGTACGTGTATAAAACCAAATATTTCAAGAGGGTATTTTCCCTATCCAAAAGTGCCTCATCTTACCTCTATGGCAGAACAGACCCGTTCTCTACAAATATTTAATCTTTCATATGTTTTCAGTTTTAAGATATGATTAAAATAACATGATCTTAGGAAGAGCCAGGGAAGAACCATAAGCCATGAATTAGCGGAAAGCACATATACCCTGTTTTTTCTCTCCAAGGAGATTTCTAGGGAAAGGTCAATGAGAAGTCATGTGCAAGGATTGACCTCTTGGTCAATCAACTTCTCAGAGTTTGAGCCAGAAAACTGTTTTTTGCAACCGAGTGCTGTAACTGACGGCGTTTGCATTACTTCTTGGGAGTGCGGGGGGTGGGGGGGTAATCAAGCCCTTGATTATTAATCAGCCACATTACCCAGGAGCGAGAGTGAAGTGCTCCCCACAGGGGTGTCTGTTCTCCTCTTCCAGCCTCATCCTAAGTGTGCTAGCACCTTCCCAGGTGAAACACGGAAAGAGGAAATAAACAGTAATGCCTATTGGAGTTTGGAGCTATTTAGTGTAAATCCAAACAATAAATACAGAAACAAAGAGATAAACATAAGGACTCATCACCTAAACCCACAACCACTGTATTATCCTACCGATAATCGTAGCTTATTGACTGTGCCTTCAGGATCAGGGGACATTGTGCGTCCATCCGACCATCCTGAGTAGTCAATGTCTCATACTTCAGAAAGAGAGATTCCCGCAACTGTACAATGTGGTATCCGAGGATCTTTCATTCTGAAATGCTGAAAATGGATTACTCTGGTAGTTTTGGCTTCAGTACTCTGACCTACAAACATTTCTCTCGGTCTTTGAGTTTTCCTAATAATACTTCATCCCTCTTGGGTGCTGCAGTCACTTCCCAGTGCTCCCCACATACCATGTCCCTCGCATGACTCTCACGCCGGTGAGGTGGCTGGGGCCGGTATCAGCACCCCGCTTACGGATGAACCTGAGACTCGGGGAAGCGACTCAACTGAGGGTCACATGGCTATCAGGAACTGAAAGAGGGACTGGAAACCCTCCTGATGCAAACTCTTTCTCCCCTAACTAACGGATGGGCATTGCTTCTATCGATCTGTGCACTAGCAATCCACATCCTTTTCCACTCCTGGTGACTGAGTGAGTTAACAAGGTGACTGGAAAAGAATGGCTCTACTTTCACTGCTTTGATATAAAAATCTCTTAAGTTGAAGTCAGAAAAATTCATTTCTTCCCAGTCCAGTGTCTAAACCTGAGCGTGGCCCTATATAGCCTTTAAGAAACTGGGGATAAAAATGAACATCCTGCGCAGACACTGAAGTGTTCGATGGACGGGAGCAGAGGGCGGGCCACCCCTCACAGAGCCACACAGAAGGCACTTCAGACAATGTCCTCGGCGGGGTGGTGGAAGGGGGGGGCGCCCAGCGTGGAGAACTGGTGCCAGTTCCGCAGGAAGCCCCGATTGTACTGGCCTGTATCCACGATGAGCCCGCAGAGGAGCCGGCGCCCCGTCTTCTGACGCAGGGCCTGCTGGACTTCCCTCTCGGTGACGTTGTAACTGATGTTAATCAGCTGAATGAGGAAGATGTAGGCCATGCCCGCCGTGACGATCACGGAGTACCACACGCAGGTGAAGGCCAGAGCCGAGCTGGAAGACAAAGAGGGGGTCAGGACTGCCCATCTCTCCAGTCAGAAAGCTGGCACCATCTCGACACTGGACACACACGGTACCCATTAATGAGGACTCTGGCGCCTTCCCCGACTATCCCACTTGGAGGATACTTTTCTACCCTCAGGACCCTGAATGCTTACCTTATGACTACTCACATGTCCTTTTCATGCTAGAATTATTGGGGGGGCTCTTTTTCTAGTACATAAGAAGAGCCAGGATGTTTCTGCATTTTGTATCCCCCATACAACCAACACAGTGGCTGACATAACAGCATTTAGAATCTATCAAATGAATGAACAATTCTTAAGTTATTCTTAACTGGGGAAAATCAAGGCACCAGGACACTGCTATACACGTCCTCAAGGAAGCCTGGATGGGGACCCAGGAACGATGCTCAACCTATTTGTCTCCGCTCTCTTCAGCACAATGCTGGTGAACGCAAGTGAGAAGACAACTCCCAACACTGTGAGTCCTTGACTTCTTTTTCTTTTAAATTTTATTTAAATTCAATGTAGTTAATGTAGAAGTGTTATTATTTGTTTCAGGGATAGAATTTAGTGATTCACCAGTGCTCACTGCGTCAAGGACCCTCCCTAATGCCCATCACCCGGTTACCCCATCCTCCCATCCCCCTCCCCTCCAGCAACCTTCAGTTTGTTTATGATTAAGAGTCTCTTATGGCTTGTCTCCCTCTCTGATTTCGTCTTGTTTCATATTCCCCTTCACTTCTACGTAGAAGCACAATCACATTCCAGGTCCGGCTTCCTCAACCCGAACAATCGCACAGGACAAGAAAGCTCCCTTCAGCTCCTTACTGAGACAGGAGAGGCTGCTGATTCATGTCTGCCAATTGATTATTTTCAAACATTTGCAAATGAAGAGCTAGCTGGAAATGAACCTATCCCGAATCTTCATTTGTTAAGGTGAAAGGGACCCAGAGGTGATGACCTCACCATAAAGATGAGGAACACCAGGGCTCAACAAGGCGAAGTGAAACACCTGTACACTGGGTAGGTACCAATGGCAGCATGGGTTCCTCATTCCATGTCAGTGGCCCCCAGAAAGCCCACAAAACTCATGCTTCACCACATACAGCCATGCTCTGCTGGAGGACATTTATTACGCACAGTTGTGACTGCAGAATTTCACAACCTACTAGCACACCCAATACAGAAAAAAAAGGAACTTACCCTGAGGAGGAGGACCAACCTGTTCTAATAATGCCCACAAATATCTAGACCTATAATGGCAATTGGAGATCTGTCCACAGACTAATAAATACCTTCACAGGGGTGCTATGTAGGTAAAGCAGAGATTGTTCTGAGAAAAGAACCACGAAGGCAGCGCTGTCCTAGCTCAGAGCAGGTTGGGGGCGGGGGGAGGGGGGAAGGCACAGATACTACACAGCACCGCATCAGCGCAGACCGTGGAGGAGATGAAGAACAGAGGCAGGGGCCTGCAGCCATCTGGGGGGAGGGGCGGGGGGGCTGGGGCTGATGCAGCAAAGCACACAGAGATCTTTACAATACAGAAATGTGCCCCAGCCTAACTAAGGAAATTTTGACCTAGATACCACAGTAATCATGAGTGGTGATTTTTCAAAAAGTAGAACAGGAAAAACCAATGGAGGTTAGAAAGTAAAGACATGTCATAGAAACTGTGAAGCTCCACAAAGGGGTCAGAAGCAATAAATCAAGATAGGGCTAAAGAGCACGAGAAAGCTGCAATGAAGTGAGGACTTGCCGAGATGATTTATGACAAAACAGACTGCACACGTACCCTGGGACTGCTCGTTTACGGTATTAGTTTCACTCTTGCCACCCTGGGCATGCACGTGGCCATCTGACTCTGGAAGTCCCTGACTGAGCCCAGTCCTACTTGCAGGAGGGTACTAGTTCCTCACTCTGTAAGGGTCAACGATCCTTCTGACATCACCCTAGAAAAAGGCACAATTCTGTTGGCCATTTCAAGGATACCCAGCATCCAACAGCCTGTCCTCTCTTTTGGTTGGAAACTCCTACCCTGGCAGCAAATCACAGCCCCTTAGGTAACGGCAACACCCACCCATTCCCTCGTCTCTGTGCTCCGTGCCCCGGTAGCATCTCACCTGTAATCTGCATAAACTCCAGGACAATAGAAGAGAGCTGTGAAGACACTTCGGTCTCTACAGATGGTGTCCAAGGTCAGTGTGATCCCGTACACCGAAGTGAGCAAGAAGACCGAAAGGGCAAGTATAAATGCTTGGTGATTTGATTCTCCAACACAGCTATTTATCCTCAAAACAGCATAGGGGGAAGAAAAAGCAGACATTTTTTAAGGTTCTTGATACTGATGGCAGCTAAAGCTATCACGGTGATCATTTCATAATGAATATACACGTTGAACGACTATGCCATGCACCTGTTAAGTAACAGGACACTGTAGATCAACTACAGTCCAACGAAAAAGAAAAAAAAAGTTCTCCATATAACTCACATAATAAACAAGGAAGTTTCCAAAACAGGGACAATGTGAATTTCAGTAATTAAAAAGTAAGTTCTCTTATTTTTCACCTTTAGGGAATTAAAAACTTGCCCACGGAGAGGCGTAGCCTTATATTCTCTGCTCTTTCCAAAGTGAAACCATATCATTACTTTAAGGACGTAACCAAGTAAAAAGCAGAACCCGGCTAGGAATCTTTCTATATCCTAACGAGTCTATTACCCAATTATGAAGTGTGTTAATGCTGCAGCCACCACCACAAGGAAAGGGTGACATCAGTTAGGAAAACTTTAAAACCACAAGTATTACATAGTGTGTTAATATATATGTTAAACACATATGTTAATACAAAGATTCCCAAGAGGTTAGAAACCGGGTGTGAGGTGAAGAACAATTCGCTGGTCAGGGAGAAAGAGTTCTGTATCATAGCCACTTGTAGGGCAGAGATCTTCCTTTACATGGAGCTGTCAGGCCCTCCGCAATCCAGCACCTGTCGATGGGCCACCCCCCCCACCGAACACACACACACACACACACACACACACACACACGAATATATGACGAAGACTCAAAATCTGAGAGTGAAAATACCTGTTTACTCCTAAAGAAAGCCCCAGAAAAAAAGCATCCCTATGCCTGAGCCCCCCCTTGAGGTCCACTCCAAGGCCCTCCTGGCCTTGCTGCACCCTCTCCCTCCCCCACGTCCCCTTCTGTGGGCTGGCGGGGGGGGGGGGGGGGGGGGGGGGGGGGGGAGTGCTATGTGACCAGAATCCTAACCACAGAAGGCATAACTCACTGACCACAAGGGCCTTCAGAGCCAAGAGCTGCAGAGTAGCAAGAGCAAGCACGCTACTTCCAGCCTTGGCATCTGAATTAACTATACCCTCCCTCAGCCTTGCTCAGTGAAGCAGCAACATCGTCTTTACAAGTTGCATGTCCTAGGGCGGGGCCCTTCCTGTGTCCTGGGTTGGCGCTGGCCAGCGGGCAGGTACCAAAATAGCCCGTTTCTCCGCAAAGAGCAAAACAGGGAGCTACGTCGCAGGGCCTCACCTCAACCCTGCAGACTGGGAGCCATCGGGGTGACGGACGCACGTGAGGGGACAAAGTCCCCGACAAATAGGGGAATGCTTTCTTGAGCTCTGCGCTCAAAAGGCCCAGCAGGGGGGATATATGCCTAGGCTGATTCTGATCCATTCTTTAAAAAAAACAAAACAAAACAAAACATATATATATACATACATACATACAAATACCACTCAACTGCAGAGACTTGTTCTACGGAGGAGAAAGTGAGTGAGGGGAGCCCGGAAGAGAAGAGCAAGACAGCAGCGACAGCGACCACAAGGGCCTTCAGGAAACAACTGAGGGACCCACGTGTGCGAAGCTGGGAGAACTGCCCACGAGGTGGGCACATCCAGCAGCCCCCGGCTACGTGCAGGTGTGCGGCTGGGAGGGCGCAGAGGCCGGAGAAGCCCGAGCTCGGCCGGCGGCTGACGGGGCTTTACCCTCCGCGAGCCTCCACGTCTTCCCAACATACCAGACACAGTGGTGATCCATTCTCCTCACGCAGATGCCGCAGATCCGGCAGTGCCACGCGCGCGCCGGCCGCACCAGCTGGCACTTGGCGCACCAGTCCTCCTTCACCTTGGCGGGGCTCCCGGCCGGCACCCCGGAGGGGCCCCGAATCTCCTCCCTCGGCGCGCGGCTGCTGAGAGGCCCCCGGGCCTTGTCCTGGCCGCCGGGACCCGGGCGCTCGGCGGGGCCGCCGCTCCCGGGCCGCTCGCTGCCTGCCGGGCTCCTGAGGTAGCCTGGATTCTTCTTGGCTCTGCACAAGGCGAAGAGTATCAGAAATAACCCGCAGGTAAGAAGAGCCAGGCGAGTGGGCCCCACGCGCCCTCTGGGGACCACCTCCTGCAGGAACACGTAGTACATGTAGCCCAGAGAAAACAGTCCGAGGCTCAGGAAAAACAGAGTCTGTTCTTTCCTTCGGTGAGTGAGGTAGTAGTACCACAGGGCCAGCACGGGGAGGGAGGTCAAAACCACCACCCCCAGGAGGAAGTGCCAGGAGGCCACGCGGAGGAAGACGGGCAGGAGGATGAGCGGGGGAATGATGCTAACGTTAACCTTCTTGGCCCCCCTCAGCCAAGGAATTCGGAGGCGATCAGACACCGTGTCCATGATTCTCTCGCAGGTCTCTGGCTGCACCGACTTACACGTAATCCATCTATTCAGAAGAGCACAAAGAGAAGGCACTTCACTTGGGTTTGTTAAATTCAAAACCACGGAGCACTGCAGGCCAAACAGCAGGACACATGCTGAAAGAGGCCAAAGGCCAAGCACTCTACTTCCAAACTACTAAACGTGAGCTCTTTGGATCACAGGTCATCTTTTTAACACGAAAGGGGAGACGATGTTTAGAAATACAACAGTTAAAACTATTTCTCCACGAAGCAGATACATAGTAATGCAGGTGTAGCCTGGGCAAGTGCTGTTTGGACCCGGGTGACTATAGAGACTTAAGATCCTCAGAACAATTCACCATCTGGTCGTGAAGACGACAGGGGAGGTCGGGAAATATGAGAAGAGACAAAGCAGCAAAACTGCCCCATGAACTACTGTGGCCAAACACTGTGAGGCGCTCAGAGGAGACACCATGGGGTGGAGTCATTAGAGGGATCTCTGTGAAAAAGGTGGGGTGTGCACCCCACACCTGGACAGCTGGCGGGTATTGGTGCGGGGGGCGGGGGAAGGCGTCCCAGGGGCGCGGCACGTGTGCAGCACACACCTGTCCCGCACCCAGGGAGGAGCCAGTGTAGCGGGACCAGGGGCTGCAGAAGGAAGAGGGGAGAGCGAGCTAGGAAGAGCCAAATGCCTGAGCTTCGTGGACATACGGGATTTGCTGACATGTTTGCACACTTAGGCTAACAAGACAATGAACAGTTTAAGGAATGGTGACTCTGGATTGTAGACCAACAATTCAGAAAAGTAAGGCAACAACTTGGGCAGGGGAGGAGACGAGAACACGGGAGTCACACCATAGCAGGACAGAGGGAGACTGGGAGCCTCTCTCCAGAGAAGGGTACAGAGGGAGCCAAGAGCTCAGGGATGGCCCAGGTCTCAAGGGCGAGAAGGGAGAAAGAGTTAGAAGGTTAATGGAAGAGCTGTGGTCTCGAGTGATGGAGGTTACGGAAACAGGCTCATTTTTCCATTCATTAAAGCAGAGTGCTCCATTTTCTCCGTATGGATTTTAGACTAAATCAATTTTAAAATACCTGTAAAAAAAGACTCAAGACACAATCAAGGAATAATGACAAAAGAACTATAAGGGCTGCAGGGCTCTGCTAGTGAACTACAGTGGTCCCAAGACGCTTTTCATGTCTAGATGAATGCACCGGGCTCTAAGTCAGCAAGGTGCCACTACAGTGAGCTTTTGTAACCGGAAGTAATTATGATTGGGAAAAGCAAGTTCCCAACATCCTTATTTCCTCCCACACTATGCTTTCCATATGGCAACAATTTTTAGATATAGGATTATTTGGAAAATGGATCCAAACCTTGTTATTCCTGTTCGGTACAAAATTTTTTCTCTGATATTAAATATCACCTTTTTGGATAGTAATTTCCAACACCCGGGGTAATGGATTTGAAAATAAAAGCCAAATGCAATGATACTGGTCAAGATAGCGTTTCTGGTCGTGCTAAAAAAAACAGCCAGTCCACGGCAGGGACATGACTTCTGGACTGGATCGCCTCCCCAGGAACAAGGGTGAGGCCAATTCCAACAGCAGGAAAATGATCTTTCAACCCTCAAGGCTTTTTGTGGTCAGGTGCAGTCCAGCCTCAAGTACTCGATCCCTAGATGCTGGGAACACATTGAAGGCAGGAACCTCCTAGTAGTAACGTGTTCATTTTAAATTTACAGATTCTGGGGCACCTGCATGGCTCAGGTGGTTAAGCATCTCCCTTCCCGTCAGGTCATTATCCCAGGATCCTGGGATCGGGCTCCCTGCTCAAGGAGGCGAGCCTGCTTCTCCCTCTCCCCGTGCACTCACACGCGTCTCTCTCTTTAATAAATAAATAAAATCTTTAAAAAAAAAAAAAGACACAGATAGGTAAATAAAATTTACAGATTCTGGTCTGCCCTTCATTTTTGTATACATTTAACCTGCCACTATCCCTTTATTTGCCTGTTCTCCCCACCGGCTTCTCCCTTTAAGTGAAAAATAATAATGTCCTACTAAACTGAGCTGAAGAGACCGCTGTGCACTTGTGAGCTCCTGAGTAATTCACCTTTACGAAATGCTCACACCTGACGCAGAACACAGGTCTCTCTCAATCTTAGATCCCTGCGAACAGCAGCAAGAGCGAATCCAGCGTCCTGCACGCGGAGCTTGACGCGGGGTCGCGGGGTCCGGGGTCGGCTTCAGGCGGCCCTGCCCTTACCTGTCGCATCCGTCATCGAGATCCTGGCAGTCACACAAACAAGCAGCCACGTGGTTCTTCTCCCCGTTCCGATCTATGTACTCGCAGCAGCACAGGGGCTCCAATTCGGGCTCTTCGGCTTTGTTTTTCTTCCCCGGCTTCACGCCGCCCTTGTGTGTCATGATGCCCACCTGCCGCCTCGAGGTGCGAGGAGCCCGCAGTAGGTAAAGGTGAAGAGAGCTGGCTCCGACCTCGTCCACACGCACGCCTCTCCCGGATAATCCGCCGACGCCTGAAGGAGCGAGGGGGAGGGGAGGGGGAGCGAGGGGGAGGGGAGGGGGAGCGAGGGGGAGGGGAGGGGGAGCGAGGGGGAGGGAGTCTCGCGTTCCCCGGGCGTTCCTGGCTCCGCTCGGCCCGGCCCGACCCGCCCCCGCCCCCGCCGCCCCTTCCCAGCGGGGCCGCCGGCGCCCGGGCTCCCTCCACAGCTCACCTGCCGGCGCCGGCGGGGACGGCCCCGCGCAGGTGCAAACTCGCCCTCCGGGGGGCGGCGGGGGCGGCGGCGCAGCTCCCCGGGTCGCCGTCCGGCCCGCGCCCCCGTCCCGCCCCCGCCGCCCGCGAGCGCCGCCCAGCCCCGCCCCGCCCCACGGATGACCTTGGAAGGGAAGTTACCTGCGCTCCGGGGCCGACGTGGAGGCCACCACGGCCGGCTCCCCCCGAGGCGCGGCCGCGTCTGCAGAGCTCGGCTCCGCGGGGCTCCGGGGGCCCCGGCTCCGCGCCGCCGCCCACCTGTGCGCACGGGCGGCCGCGGCCCCGGCCCCGGCAGTGCGCCCACCTCCCCGCCCTCCCGCCGCCCTCCCGCCGCCCGCCGGCCCCGCGTGGCCGCTCCGCGCGCTTCCGGGTGCCCCGCCCCCGGCGCCGGGGATCCCCGCCCGCCGGCCCGCACGTGCGCCGCCCGCCGCCCCGCAGGGCCCGCCGCCCAGGCCCCGCCCCTCCAAGGCCCCGCCCCCGCCGCCCAGGCCCCGCCCCCGCCGCCCGGAGGACCCGAGGACCCGAGGACCCGAGGACCCGCACCTGCGGGCTGGCCCGGCCCCCGAGCGGCCCCGCGGGCGGGACGTGGGCGGGGCAACCCCAGGCCCCGGGCCGCCGAGCGCCCGACGGAGAGACCGAGACCCGGGGAGCCCGAGGGTTCGCCCGGCGCGGGTCCCCGCTCGGACGCCGGCAACAGGCTTAGGTGGAGCTCTGCACCGCAAATTGTTCCCGGGGTACCGCCCCCAAGTCCCCCAGCCTTCCCTTAAAGGCCCATCGCTGTCCCTGAGCTGTTCATTTGGAAAGCTTGTTCATTTTCACGATTTCTGGCGAGCAGATTCTACACTCGACCCGCCGGCCTACTAGTACTTTTGTGCCAACGCACCGCATATTTGAAATGAAACTGCCCTAATGGGAGTTCTCTTTGGGTTTTATCTTTGCACTAATTTTTTTTTTTTTTTTTGCATTAAATTTCTTAAAGAGTGTAGGCCCATATACACGGTTTCGCTATTGCATGGTTTCTACTTTGTTTCTTGGGGGTTTTTTTTCCTTTTTTTTTTTTTTTCTGTTTGTTTTTGTTTTTGTTTTTGTTTTGTTTGGTGGAGATGCTGGGGAACTTTTTTTTCCCTTTTTAAACAGAAAAAGAAAAACTACAGCTCAGACATTTTGGGTTTTATTGATACTCAATTTATATAACAGGCTCATACAATTAACTCAGTTCTGCCTACATACATGTTTAGTCAATCTATAAAGCAACTTTGGTAATTGTCTTTGAGGTATTTTTACGAAGTACAAGTTTTTAAAGAAGCATCACAAAATATTCAGCTTGCCACTGATCATTTTTGTGAATTTAACAGAAAACAAAGTCTTCAAGTTTATAGTCCAGTGACTCTTGATCACAGCCACACTTCATAAATCAGAAAACTCCCAGGTAAGTACACTGGTACCCCAAGGTAGGTTTGTTGGGAATCACCCAGAGAAGTCCATTTCCCTGTAATCAAGTCAATACTGTTATTCTCTACCGGCATTTCAAAAATGACTTTAGCAATCTCATGGGGCTCTGGGGAAAGAAAGAAACACTTAACTAAAGGCAAGCATTGTCCAAACAGTAAGAATACATACAAATTATTCCACACTGTCCTTCTCTTGTTCCAGACATCACTTGTATCGAGACATATATGCCTAAAAACTTTTCATCAAAGAGCCAAAACTTCCATCTGACTTCAAACTTCAGTCAGTCATTGCACTAGTATTGGGACACAGTGACCCCAAAAGTTTTTACTGAAGAGCTAAAGTTTGTGTCTGCTTATAACTTACCCACTGAAACAAGCCACACACGAGTGAATAAATGGAGACATTATGTGGCTACTAAAAAGTAATCCACAATTTTCAACAAGGTGGTTCACTTCTACCATGAAAGAGTGCTAAGCTGAAGCCAAGCTTAGTTCAAGTATTCATTTGATATATCACTAAATGCCCAGATTTTTACATAATCATCCGGTTTTTAAAATGAAAGCATGGTTCTTCATTTTGAGTGTTGGTATCCTACATGTTTTCTTTTTCAGAATTGTCTCTTCTGCCATTTGAAACAAGAAGATCTCACCTCTGATAGCTACCTAAAGAAGAAACAACTATTTCTTCAAAAAGATACAACATGGCTCAAGAATGTTTCAGATAATAATTACCAACTTACAGACTCAAAAGGATGACAATTGAATATGCATGCTGAATAAGTTCAGACACTATAATACTTACAGTACACAAACTTGGAAATGTCAGAATATATGCCTGAAAAATGGTCCTTCAAAAGTAGTAATGATAAAGAGGTTCATTCTTCTATTGTCTTCTTTAGCCTCTTGAATGTATCTCAACTGGGAAAGCAGCCTATCAGAGACATACTGATTCTGTGCTAACAGATAAAGCATCAGACTTCAAACCTCACTGTAAAAATTAGGCACACTACTCAATTCAGTGTCTCATTTTCTTTTTGTATCAGAAATTCAAATCCACAAACTTCATGCTTCACTGGAGAAATTCACTGCTTAGAATTATGTATAAGAAGTGAAAGAATGGATTGTTGAGGCCATCAGAAACTAGTTATCAAATTAATGTTATTAAAAAGAATGTTTATATTAGAAGTACCAATAATGAGAAACTGTGGAAATGTTCCCATGACAATTAAAATCTTCCATCCTCTGGCTTTCTTTAAGGTGTTTTCTTTTAGTTCCAAGTATCTCTACAATTTCAGGCCTTGAGATCACTAGCTTTCGACAGTCACACCAGTCTTGTTCTTATTTAGTAGATCAAAAGTTCTCTGAAGCATAATGAGTGAGCTCTTCAACTGCAAACAAAGTTAATTTCCAAAATCAGATTTTTTTAACTTTTTTTCTGATTATTTTTATGCCAAAAGTTTACATTTATATTCAATATAGTTTTGTTTATACCGATACCCAAATAAAAGACTGAATTTATAAAACACCTAGCTACTTATGATGTCAGCGTGCCTGACAGGAAGTCAGCCCTGGTCCTTCACTTCTCCCTGCACTGGCCTGCTGTACAGTCTGCCTCCCAACAGGTGGTTTTCTTAAATGGCTTCTCTAGTTGCAGCAGTTTCTCTACTATCTCCTATACAACTCAAGTTCCACCTCTAGGCCTTTGCTTGCTTTTTTTTTTCTTTTTTAAGATTTCATTTATTTATGAGAGACACACACGGAGAGAGAGAGAGAGAGGCAAAGACACAGGCAGAGGGAGAAGCAGGCTACATGCAGGGAGCCCGACGGAGGACTCGACCCTGGGTCTCCAGGATCACACCCTGGGCCTAAGGCAGGCGCTAAATCGCTGAGCTACCCAGGGGTCCCCCTTTGCTTTCTATTATGCTCATGCTTGTCTTCACCCATTTAAAACTTACCTTCTTCTTGTTGCCTTCCCTAATCATCCTGCCTTTGAACTCCCAAAGCATTGCTACTTACTTGACATTTAACTTTGTACTTTTTAAATAGTTTTTAACAATACACATGGACATCTGTTTGCTCTAATAAGATTATAGGCAACTTGAAGGCAAGAATTATGTCTTATTCTTCTTTAAATTCATTCATTTATTCATTCATTCAGCAAATATTATACTTCCCTATTACATGCTGGGTATGTACTAAGCCAAGCACTGGGTATACAATGGTAAACCAAACAGGCACTGTCCCTGCCTTGGTGGAGCTTACAGACTAGTGAGAAATAAAGAACTAAAACGAATCATCACAAAAATAAGTACATACTTCATAATGGATTAAGTTTTTGACTGGAGGATGGCAGCATCGCTTTCTGAAATACATCAACTAGAGGAGAATCAGCCTGGCTCGAGATGAAAACTGAATTCATGTTTTGGACATATCAATCTGTGATGGCCTGTTAGCCAGGTGAAGATGCCAACTCCCCAGGTGACTGCATGAGCCTGAAGCTCTGGGAAGAGGTCAGGGTAAGAGAGATGGATTTGGGAGTTCATGGCACATGTGGCTCAAGTTAGAGGAGTGGATGTAGAGAAGAAGGGAAGAGAATCTAACACAGAGAGCCTGGGGTACCAGGCCAGGAAGAGGTCAGCAGAGAAGATGATTTTATCGAGCAAAAGGTAGTTTTACTTTATGCTAAGTAAAAGAAGCCAGTCACAAAAGACCATATAGTATAATTCCATTTATATGAAATGTCCAGAATGGGCAAACCTAGAAATAAAAAGTAGATTAATAATTATAGGAGCTGAGAGACTGCTAATGGGTATAGGGTCTTATTTGGGGGTGATAAAAACGCTCTGGATTTAGACAGTCGTGGTGGCTGTACAACTTTGTGACTATGCTAATTCTTTAAAAGGTGAATTTTATAGTATTTCATTTATATCACAATAAAGGGGGATTTTTTATGGTTTTAAAGAAGGCATAATTAGATAATGCTCACTATAAGATGTAAACTTAAACAAATGGATATTAATTTTAAAAGCCAGGGGTTACTGGGGACCTTGAGCTTGAGCAATATCACTGGAAGATATGGGGAAGAAAACAAGACAGGAGTGAACTGAAGAGCAACTGGGTGGCTTAAATACAGGCATCTAATTTCCTCCATCCTGAAACCCCATAAAAGCACAATAAAATTATTTTTTAAAAAGGCATAAATTCATGAGGACAGGGAGAACAGAAACGGCAAAAGCGGCAACACAATGTTAGAAACAAGAAAGCATATGGATGACTTCGCAGACCAGACAAAGTGGAATCCTAAACTAACTGTGGAGAAAGCTGAGAACCAACCAAATCTCCCCTGAAGAAACCTCAAAAGTCTTGGGAATTGACAGGAATCTCTGGAAGTCAGAATAAAGAGAAGGGGACTAAAAATGGGGATTATACAAAAAAGTGTTGAGATCACCCCCCGCCCCATGCCCTGCCCTCCTCCATACCTCTACTTTCACTCTAATTTCACTCCTAAAATGCTGGCAGCCCTTAATCCTTCAGATGGAAACTGGACAGCCTTTCTCTATGGAAATTGACCAATCCAAGAGGAAAGACCTAAAGATAGTGATATCAGAATTTCTCAACCAATAGCTGAACCAGATCTAGAGAGAAGTTCAGGGTACACCAGCCCAACCCACGTTAAGAGCATAAGAGCTTCTAACCCACAAAAGCAGGCAACCAAAAACTACAGACATCTGATGGAATCCTCTTACTCTAAGGATAGAAATCAAAACAGGAGGAAAGGATCTTGATGGAAAGTGAATAGGCAAGAAGGAAAAAAAAAATTTAAGCATTAGTAACATGATCAGAGAGATAAAGATACTCATTTTTTAGATCACAATGACATAAAAAAATTCAGAGAAGTAATAGGTCTTTGAAATTAAAAAATTGTTAGCAAAAATCAAAAAATAGAACAATGTGAAGATTAAGTTAAGGAACTCTGAGGAAGCAGAACAAAAAGGCAAAGAGATAGAAGCTGGAGAGAAAAAGTAAGAGTAGATAGCCTGTCCCAAAGAAGGCCAACATCTGAATTACAGGAGCCACAGAAAATCAGAAGAGAGGGAGTAGAGGTGAGGAGATCATCAATTGTGTAAGTCACTATTTCCCAGGACTAAAAGGCACAAGTTTCCAGATTCAAGGATGAGGAATGGTAACAGCCTCAAAATTCTCAATAGCAACACTAGAAGCTGAAAAACAATGGAACAATGCTGTGAAGGAACACTGTTTCCAAGCTAGAATTCTATCCCCAGTCAAACTTTAAAAAAAAAAAAAGATTTTTATTTATTTATTCATGAGAGACACACAGAGGCAGAGACATAGGCAGAGGGAGAAGCAGGCTCCGTGTGGGGAGCCTGATGTGGGACTCCATCCCAGGACCCTGGGATCATGCCCTGAACTGAAGGCAGATGCTCAACCACTTAGCCACCCAGGGGCCCCCCTAGCCAAACTATTAACCAAGGGAAAGGACAGAATAAAAACTTTTCACACTAATGAAGTCTTAAAATATTTACCTCCATGCTTTCTTTCTCAGAAAGCTACTAGAGGATATGCTCCATTAAAAGAAAGGAGTAAACCAAGAAAGCAGAAGACATGCTGGATATAGGAAACAGATGAGGTACTCCACAGGAGAGACCAGGACAAGAGCTGTACACCTGCAGAGAGGGTCCCTGGTCCTGACTAGAGTCAGTCAGAAGGCTCCACTCTGAATACCTGAGGTGAATGAAGGTTAGGAGAGAAGACTTAGATGACAGAGCTTTAGGAGATGAGATACTTATAAATAGTATAATAATCAACTATCATAAGATAATTCCAGGGATAAGAAAATACACAGAAAAGAAAAGGTAGTCATGGTTTATTCCATGGCTCAGCTCAGGATAGCAAACTTAGTCAAAATAAAGCAAACACTGGACATTGATCTAACCAAAATTATAACTTCCTTGGGAGGATAGGGTAATCAGAAAAGAAGACAAGAAAAGATGAAAGAAAAGAAAACCGTTGTCTTCCATAATAGGAGGTCAAAAGATTATATGTAAAACTGAAAAATCAAGAAATATCAATACATGCTTGTTGTTTATAAATGGGGTAAACACAAAAAAGAAACTAAAAGAATTAAGGATTGTTGTGTTTGCCAAAGTATATGGTAGGACTGCTGTTTTTCTGAACAAACCTTATAAAAAAGTTAACCATGTGAAGGTGTGACTTTGGTGAATACCAAACCTTAAAAAAGTGAATGGGCTATAAAGGATAAACTAGGGATAGCCACAGCAGACAACTCTGAAAGAGCCAGGCTGTGAAAGTGAGCAGAGAGAGACAGGCAGACAGAAGAGGATATGGACAGCGGGCATGGCCATGTGCAGAGAGGAAAGATCCAGCTGAATGAGGGAGATGGAAAATAGGATGTTGGAGGGTGATGGAGGAAGTCTCCCACCAACACATGCTGGGCTCTCCTCACAGGCAGAACAAAGCTCTGACAGGCACAGACAAGAGGACAGGGTGCAGCAATCAGAAGATCTGCAGAGGGAGAGGAAAACTCTTTTCTCCTTGAGGCAGAGTTATCAGTTGAAAGTTGGGGAAATAGGAGGCAAAAAAGGGAAAGTGCAAATAAGACCCACTCTTGGTAAGCGCAGGGGGGAGAACGTCACCAGGAGCTGTAGATAATGTGCATCTGGAGAATGCCTAGCTGAAGGTGTCACCTTGAATGCCCCACATGATACCCTGAGAAATGCTGAATAACTGGATCTTCTAAAAAACAAATCAATGTATAGAAGAAAAGGATGGAAGGAAACAAAGTATTAACAGTGACTGTCTGAATGTCTCTTCTACCACTCTCTAGTTTTCAATCTTGAAAAGTACACAGATAACGTATTATAATGGAAATAGTAATCTTTCTTTTTCAAAGGGGATCCTAAATGTTGGTTCATGGAACTGAGCAGCACTTATTGATGACACTGTGTTCAACAGATAAATGTCTATAGCAAAACATCAAAATAATCTGCATGTTCATTCTTCAATGGAGAACTAGTAAAATCGTTAATTATAGCACATTTATATAGTTGAATTCTATGCAGTTGTTAAAAGAGGAGGAAGTGCTTTATATGCTAATATGGAAGCATCTCCAAAATACATGGTTAATAGATAAAAACAAAATAATCAATAGTATATCTACAAACTCTATAAAAGAGTTAATATTAAGCATAAATTTTTATACAGAAGTATCGGTAAAAAGAATGAGGTAGATATATACAGTTGATCTTTGAACAACATGGGTTTGAATGTCATGGGACCACTTATACACAGATTTTTTACAGGACAACACTGTAATGTGTTTTCTCTATGATTTTCTTAATAATATTGTCTTTCTCTAGCTATAAAAATATGTAATACATATAATATACAAAATATGTGTTAATCACCTATGTTACCAGTAAGGCTTCTAGTCAACAGTAGGCTATCAAGTTGTTAAGTTTCTGGGGAGTCAAAAGTTACATGCAATTTTCGACCGTACAAGAGTCAGCCCCCCTAATTCCACCATTACTTAAGAGTCAAATGTACATGCTGATAAGGAAACATCTTCAATATATATTACAAATTATAAAATTAAGGTGTACAACAGTGTATATAGTATGCTTCCATTTTGAAAAAAAATACAAGTGACTGTACACATAAATTCTGTATTCTGCATAATACAGAAACTCTAGGGTAATTGCCTGTAGGAGGGGGGTTTCTTCAAATAATGAAATAGGGTAATTGCCTCTAGGAGGGGGGTTTCTTCAAATAATATATTTACTATAGTAAATATTTGCACACAGCCAAAGGAGCAACTGGTTCACAGTGCCATGAAAACACTAAGTACTATGGTACAGAGTTGCCTACCTGTTCAAGCATCATGACTGAGTCTCGGAGTACTCCTTTTAAACGACGGGCCTGATCTCTTTTCTTCTGAATATTTTCCACTCCTGACACCATATCAGAGGCTAAACTGAAAAAATAAATCTTAAAAATCAGGAGGACAGCTTCTACTCTTTCATTTACAGAAATCATCTGTGTCCTATAAATTTGCAAACAGAACAAAAAATTAAACAAAAAAGTTTGTGACTACAAAACAGCAGATCCAAATCTCTGAACTAGAATTAAGTTTTCTGCAACAAAAGAATTATTGAAATAATAATAGGTTGGGGGAAAACAGACTTACTGTAAAGATTTCTCTTCTTGGAGGTGGAGACGGTAAAAGGACTGAGCAGCATATTCTATCTTTGACAGCTTCAGAAACAGCGTCACATTCAACAGAACTAGCAACAGCAAACTAGGGCAAAGCATACCTGGTTAATCCATTCCTTAAGCACTGCTCATGTAGACTATACAGGTAAAAACTCTAAAACTGTATGTTGCCTAGTTTCCAATTATTGTTATATTATTTAAATCAGCTATCCCTACCTTATTGTATGAAACAACCACTTTTAGGAATTAAGTGGACAGTGAGGAAAAAGTTGAAAAGTAATTAGAGTCACAATAAAGTCCTCAAACAAAACAGATTGGGATTGTTCCTAATATCTCTCCTTTCTGCGAGGAATCCTGCCAGTGCTGATGTGTGACCACCAGCTTAGAAATCTACCAAGTAAGCTTTTGAGATCTATTTTTGGGTGCCTCTGGCTTAAGCCATATACACTCATAATGCTGCACTTCTAAAAAGGAAATGAAAATCAATATGGACTTGATCTTATGTAGATGAACATCCACCTTACTCCCACTGAAAACCAAATTTTTACATTACTATTCAGCAAAAATTTCTTTTAGTTCAACTTAGATAAAGGAAGTATCAAATCCCAAATAGATATGAATAGTATCATATATAAAATGTTACATGCTAAATGAACTGCTCATTGGTTCTCATAGCAGTCTTTCAATTGAATGGATATACTTCTTATGACACATATATATGCAAATATATAGGTGGCATCATATCTCTCTTATTTTTTCTGTTAAAATATTAGCTTGCCCTTAAAAATATATAGTATTCATCTTAACCTACTCAGAAGAGGATTTTTTTAAAAAATGAAAACTAAGGAGCAAGAAAATCAAATCTATGAAATTATTGTGATGCTGAAATAGTATACAGACCAACATTTCAACATCTGACTATAAATTTTCTGCATGGTAATACAAAAGATCACTGATAATATTTCATATTCAAAACTGTCATAGCAAACCAACTTAAGCAGAATATAAAAACCTTTTATAAAACTCAAAGGTATATCAAACATTTTCTGGGCACCTGGGTGGCTCAGGGGTTGAGCATCTGCCTTCAACTTAGGTCATGATCCCAGAGTCCCAGGATCAAGTCCCACATTGGGCTCCCTGCATGGAGCCTGCTTCTCCCTCTGCCTATGTCTCTGCCTCTCTCTGTGTGTCTCTCATGAATAAATAAATAAAAATCTTTAAAAAAATTTTTTTTCTACATTCAGAAATCTACAATTAGAAAAAGCAGCTGATAAAAGAACTTCATTCCAGAAAATATTCACCAAGAGTATATCCCCAGTCAGAACCAATTCAATTAAATCTAATAGACTACCTCAATACTCAGATACAGTCATGTAGATAACAGTCGCCTACATATGATTGCCTGCATTGATTCCTATAGAATACTCCGAGATTCTTAATCTCTGCCCAAGGCCTACTGACTCAATATCTGGGACTGGGGTGTAGATATCTGCATTTTAGGAAATTAACCATAAAAGGTAAGGATCATTAGTCTAACCAAATAGAGCAAAACAGCACTACTGGGATTTCACCCACTTGCATATATAAATACTCTCTTTAAATTTATAGAACTTCCAATAAAAACTTATGATGGTAGAAATAAGTCAGATTAATTCCGCCATATAGGGGTGCCTGGGTGGTTCGGTGGGTTAAGCGTCCGATGCTTGATCTCACCTTAGTTCTTGATCTCAGGGTCACGAGTTCAAGCCCTGCATTGGGCTCCATGTGTGGATTAATTAGCTAATTAATTAAAAAACGTTTATTGAATGTGTACTTGGGTATTTCCTCAAATCTATTAATTCTCCTGAAAATCAAAAACTATCAGACTGAAGCATTTAAAATTAATGTTTTTGCAGACCAAAATTGGTCAAATATTGGCAATTTCTGTACAATAACATACAAATGCATCCAATCCTTTTGGAAACTATTAAAAGATAAATGAAGACACAACCAAAATAAGCACTCAAAACAAATACTTACAAAATACTCATCACCACAATAAGGGCAAAGTTACAGTTTTCCATTTCCTTTTTCTTTCCTGCAGATCACAACACACAAAAATCTCTATTGGAACAGGACTGTGATTAACACTGGCTAAGATTTAATTTCATTTGAAAAGAACTGGAAAAGAAATTTTTTAACATGATTTGTAAAGACAACTTGATGTAGGGTAAATTCCCAGCCTCCTTTTTTGATTTCTAATGTCTTGACTAATTTGAAAAAAATCTACAAAAAGAAAATCTACACGAGTCCTACAAATTTGGTCTATGTTACAGATTAATTTACTCTAAAATAAGCAATTCAATACATCATGTATGATCTCTAGCTAAGTTCCATCTCTGCAAATAATATTTGAGCTGGGTTTATGTACATTGTTTGCATTACAATCCTCACCTGTTCTCTTTTGCTCAAATTTATAAATTCCAAAGCTAAAGTGTTATTAAGCTAAAGTAGCAGATACATAGTCACACTAAGATATAAGCCTTAAAAGAGGATTTGATAATGTAGAAGGGTGAGAAGTATAACAGTTTTATAGTTCCGAGAGGGAGGGAATAACAATAGAGGCAAGATGTCTTCAAAATTGAGAGTGAGGATAATAAAAGTCAAATTCTATCTTTGCAATTTGCTGGGCTGGACCTGAGAGTACATAAAAGTTAAAGCATATAATCAGTTTAGTACTTTCAAGGGTAGAAACAAAATGTCTGTAAAGACTAGGAAATTCATGAGTGAATCATCCAGCAGCAAGGGACAGTGGTTGGGACTGGGGACTTGGGAAGCACATGCTCTGTCTGATGGAGCAGCTACTACTAAGCTCCAACTGATTGTTGCTGTGAAGGGATTTGAGTCCAGAGCTGTCAGATCTGAGTTTTTATATCAAAATGTCCAATTTTTAAAATATCACGTGGGCCCAGTAAAATACATTAGATGGCCGTATGCCTGCCATTTTTACAACTGATTCTTTACACTTATTCATTAGTTATTTTTAAGGAACGCAGAGTTTGATAAACATGATCAGAAAAGGAGAGGAAAAAGGGAGACCTCCTAACTGACATGTCAATAAATATAACCCATAGTCTACTTCATGTAAGTAAACTAAAATCTTCCATCTCTGTTTACCAGGTAACAGCTACCTGAAACATCCCCTTTGGCATCTAAGCCCACATCTCCAGAAGAACGCTGAGAAGAAAGTTTAGGAACTGTCTCTGCTGTTCGGTTGAATGTTCGCCTTCTCCTTCGCAAGCTGCTAAGTTTTCCAGTGTCCTCAATAGACTGATTTAACATAGATTCTTCCATTAACAAGTCTGATTCTAAGAAGGAAAAAAAAAATCTTTAGATAGTAGAGAAACCTTGACTATCTATAAGATACGGGGGTGGGGGGGTGTTTTGTTGTTTGTTTTTTAAGCCAAGCCTTGGTACCCTTCTTTATTACTTAGGTCCTCATGGCCTAGATTCAAACTTACTCTTAATAAAAAGTTTTGGAAGGTAAAGTGATCCTACAATGAACCTTCACTATTCTAGGAAGAATGATCTGTATTAATAAATGATGGGATCATCAGAGCAAATTCACCATGTGCTATATTAAATATTAACATAATGATTTCAGTTTTGGAAACAACAGGCTACCCACTTACATTGGATCATTAGAAAGATTTCCAAGATAGATTGTGGTACTTGATTGTCAACATCAAAGGAAGAAGTAGCATATAATAGTTCTAGTTTTCAATAAGGGTTTGCAAAAAAGAAATACTGCTAAGGAAAATCTGCAAACAACCTAAAAACCTCATTTTTGTCATTTGTTTCAACCTTTCCTTCACCAGATTTTTTATTAGAAGCTCATTATCCAGCAGCCAAACTAATTTCTGAATTTCATTTTCTTTGTTCCTGATTAGGAGTTTAATAATGAGTAGCCAAGAAAGAAGAGCAAGGAAAATAATCAACAAATTAAATGATGAAGACTTAATTTACCCTGAACTGAATGACTGACCCCTAGCTTTTCTTTAACCAGAATTAAATTCATGTATGTATATATTTTTTCCTCATGTTTTATTTTAAGAAATATGCAAAAAAGAACAACTATATCACTTCTCCAGTCTAGTACCCACCACCACCAAATCCATAGATGTACATGATACCTACCATTGCTAAGTGTGCCTGCATAAACCCAAGGAAGCTGCATTCATAAGGATTGCGGTGGGGGAAGGGCACCAAGGAACACTAGGGCGTATTTGTGATGAAGTTACAGTCTCTCATGGCAGTCAGCTTCCTTGGCTCCTTGAAGAGGCTGTGATAGGCCCTTACTGTGTGATCTTAGACAAGCCACTTAACCTCTCTTTCTCTTTCAATATTTATTCTTTATTAAAATGGAAAAAAAATACCAGTACCTACCTCATAGGATTGTAAGGGGCTGACATTTATAAAACACACAGAACATGTCTGGCACATAATAAACATAATACAAGTGTTTGTTAGACGAATGAAAATGAAAAGTTTTCAAATTCCAAGTAGGGAATAGTTGGAACCACTTCAGTGGGAGTCAATCCAATATCGTCTACTAGTTCCAGCTATTAACCCAAATGGACAATCAGTTTTGTTAATAAATACTATCTTTACCAAAATAGATACATCAAGAAATTTACAAACCAAGCTGTTTGAAATAGTCCTCCAATGAACTCCAGGAATTCTTTTCAATTAGAGATTTGATAATGGCCCATGGTTGCTTTCTATATTTCAAATCTGTGGAAACTCTAATAAAATAAAGAGGAAAGAATGTTTATTTAAAGGAAAGAATTTAGTTCTGTTAACATTGCAATTCAGTGTAAGATTATGTTGAATGGAAAGCCAAAAAGACCCAAAGTCATTAAGATTATAAAAGAAAATCTGTTCACTGATTATGACTTCTTTAAAAATTACTATATGCTGCTAATAACTTCATGAGATTTTCCTTCTAAGTACTTGGTATTTTATTCATTTCTTTCTCTAGCCCTAAATTTTCTTTACTTAAGTAGCAATAAAAGCTCAAAATAAATTCTAAATTTTCTAAATGCCTTGTACAAAAAATCTCTAGTAGTCACAAATTAGGTGAAAGTAACTACAATAGCTAAGACCAGGCAAAGCACATGGTGGCCCGTCACTATCTTTGATTCAGCAACATTTCTTATTTCCCATTGCAGCCATGTGCTCACCATGTGTTTCTCAAGAACTCACAGCCGCCTTGGCTTTAAACAGGGTCCTGTTACTAGTTCTGGCCACTGGACTGTGAACACAGTTCTACAACTCTCCCTGTGGGAACAGGAATGACACAGGAGTGACTGTGTAGCTCCAGGATGTCAAAGCACTCATCAGCACGCGACCTTGAGGATGAGTAGCACCCATCCCTCTACTGACCACTAGTGGACGTGTAATTTGAGCAAGGAATAAAGCTTGGTTGTGTAAGGCTACAAAGATTTTAGGATTGATATGTTCCAGAATATAATCTCAGCTAGCCTGACTAAAACACTCATTTACAATAGCTCACCTCAGCCGGCATTTCTGTTTTGAGGATCGGATGATATGGTATCTGTTTAAGGTATAGAAGTAATCATGGTAGGGAACATCATGTGTCACTACTTCTGAATCTACCAGATAAAATTGTGCTTCTCGACTTTCTTTATACAGTGTCTGCCAAAATAAGATTAGAAAAATTTTTGCATGTATAAGTTTAATATATTAAATTCCTTGCCAATTTAGAATATATACAAATTAGAATTCCTTCTCAAAAATAAAAGACATGAAAAGCCTACATACAGACCAGAAGAGCCTCTCTGTTGGCTGTGCTATCTATGAATTGAGAAGATGTGACCTCAGAAATAGTGTTTGCTGTTTCTCTGTCATTTCATTGTACAATTATTTTTTTTCTTTCTTTTAGGTTTGAGGAAGAGAGAGGAACCGTATAGTCTCTTGTGTATGTTATTTAGTTTATAAAGAATGTTAAATGTTCCTGATAGGGGAACAATTCAAAATTCATTTGAACGAAACAAAGATCCACTCCAAAATTCTTAAAAATGTAACAATCTCCCTTCACCAAAAAAGTGAAGGAAGAGGACAACCAAAGAAAACACTGCTTTCCCTAAACAAGATTTGGAGTGGCTGCTGGCCATTCCTTCCTCATTTTAACCATACCTTGTCAAGCGTATCTAAGACTCCAATATAAAAATACCAATCTTTTCTTAAATGTTTGAAAATCTTTTGGAAAAAAAATTAATTCCTTTTTAACACTGGATGAAAGCCACAAGAACATAACTAGTTCAGATATTAAGATATTTTCTAACTACTTGCAGAACAGATACACTATACTTCAACACAATTTGGTCAAACACAAACTCCACTATAAAGGCAGCACCACACTGGCCACTGAGCAGAGCACTGAATATCCTATAATCTCTTCCCGTACGTTACTGTAGCCCTCTAGTTATGTGGCCCTAACTCTTGATATGATCCTGTATATCAGATCCCAAAGTAGTGTTTTTAAACCATTTCTCATGAAAAAGTTCAAACATACACAAGAGTAGTAATGAAGTATAATGAATCCTCAAAAACTCATCAGCCAGCTTCAACATTAACCCTTGCCCAGTCCTGCTTCATCTGTACCCTATCCCCACATTCCCTCCCTCCACCATGATGCTCTGCGTGGCTAGATTACTTTTAAAGGATACCCCAGACATCAGTATAATTTTATTCACAAATATGCCAGTGTATCTCTTTATAATTTCTTCATTGTGTCTCTTTATTTTTTTTTTAATTTTTTTTTATTTATTTATGATAGTCACACAGAGAGAGAGAGAGAGGCAGAGACACAGGCAGAGGGAGAAGCAGGCTCCATGCACCGGGAGCCCGACGTGGGATTCGATCCCGGGTCTCCAGGATCGCGCCCTGGGCCAAAGGCAGGCGCCAAACCGCTGCGCCACCCAGGGATCCCATTGTGTCTCTTTAAAAGATACTCTTTTCTTGGGACGCCTGGGTAGCTCAGCAGTACCTTTGGCTCAGGGCGTGATCCTGGAGTCCTGGGATTGAGTCCTGCATCGGGCTCCCTGCATAGAGCCTGCTTCTCCCTCTGCCTGTGTCTCTGCCTCTTTCTGTGTCTCTCATAAATAAATAAATAAAATCTTAAAAAAAAAATACTCTTTTCTTTAAAATATAAATATAATACAAAATAATACCGTAGTTACATGTAAAAATTAATTCCTTAAATCTTATAACTATCTTTTGAGTTTGCTTCTTTAAATTAGGATTGGGTTGATTTGGTTGATATGTCTCTTAAGTCTCTTTTTAATCTGACAGTCTCTCCTCTCTTCTAAAAAATTTTTTTGCCACTTATTTCTGAAAATTGTCTTGTAAGCTGGTGTGTGTGACAAGCATCTTCTCTCTTCTCACACATGATTATTTAGGAATAGTGACACAGTAGACATACCTGCTTTTCAGTGGCAGCAGTGCACTTTCCAGTAAGTGGATTATTAAGGACTATAGTGTAGGTCATGGTTCTCAGTTGATCACCTCCAGGTTCTACTTTCCAAGGGGTGGACACGACATCTAATCACAGCAAATATAAAAAGAGAGTTGGTTCTAAAAATCTGAAAAGTATGATTTAAAATGTAATCAGAAGTAGATTTTTTTAACAAATATAATTAACATACAGTGTTATATTAGTTTCAAGTATACCATATAATGATTCAACAAGTCTATGCTTTGCCCATGACAAATGTACTCTTAATCCCCTTCATGTATTTCACACACACACACCCCACCTTCCCTCTGGCAACCATCAGCTTGTTCTCTGTATTTGGGTCTGGTTTATTGTCTCTTTTGTTCTTTGTTTTTTCTTTTGTTTTCTTAAATTCTGCATATGAGTGAAATTATATGGTATTCGTTTTTCTCTGTCTCACTTCACTTTGCATTATATCCCGCAGGTCCATCCATGTTGTTGGAAATGGCAAATTTTCATTCCTTTTTTAAGGCTGGGTAATATTCCATCACATATATTTCTACACACATACATACCACATCTTCTTCATCCATTCATCTATTGATGGACACCTGGGTGGCTTCCATATCTTTGCTATTGTAAATAATGCTGCAGTAAACACAGGGGTGCATATATCTTTTTGACTTACTGATTTCATTTTATTTGGGTAAATATCCAGTAATGGAATTACTGGATCATATGGTAATTCTATTTTTAATTTTTTTCAGGAACATCCATACTGTTTTCCACAGTGACTACACTAATTTGCATTCCTACCAACAGCGTACAACGGTTCCTTTTTCTCCACATCTTTGCCAACACTTGTTATTTCTTGTGTTTTTCATTCTAGCCATTCTGACAAGTGTGAGGTAATATCTCACTGTGCTTTTAATTTTCATTTCCCTGATGATTAATGGAAAGTAGTTTTTAATTATTTAAATTTTTATTTTTGGCCAGTCCTAACTTCGTTATGACTATATTATCATTTCAACATTAAAGGAAAATAAAATTAAATGTGAGGCACTATTCTTGTATGTGACATATTCCCCAACTTTGATCCATTTACTTCTAAATTATTGTCTATTAATACGCTTTTTTTCCTTTTCTTTAGAAGAGAAAATTAAGAGGTGTTTCATCTGTAGTCTTCATTTTGAAGTCCCCTGTACCTATGAAAAGAAGTAATGGCACCTGCCTTACCAAACACAAACAGAACAACACTTTAACATTCCCATCATTGAGGACAAAACCTTGAAAGACATTTGCCATTATGCAAAAATAAGACCTTGATCCCAACTTGTGGAAAAATCATGTTAATAAGAAATTATGTAATGAGAAAATATGTAATGTTAATGGCTTATTTGTCAAAATCTTTAATCAAGGAGGGGGCTGTGGAATATAAATAACTATGTAATATTTCTATATTAAGAAAGCTGTAAGAAAATCTCTTTGTATTTATGGCAACATCTTGATTAAAATTCTCTCTTATTGGGGCACCTGGGTGGCTCAGTGGTTGAGTGTCTGCCTTCAGCTCAGGTCATGATCTCAGGATCCTGGAATCAAGTCCCACATCAGGCTCCCTGCATAGAGCCTACTTCTCCCTCTGCCTATTTCTCTGCCTCTCTCTCTCTCTCCGTGTTTCTCATGAATAAATAAATAAAATCTTTTTAAAAAATCTCTCTTATTTGCTTAATAATAACACAATGAGGGGCATCTGGAGGTCTCAGGTCATGACCTCAGAGATTGTCCAGCTTCAGGCTCTCTGCTCAGCAGGAAGTTTGGTTCTCCTTAGCCCTTTTCCTCTGCCCTTCACCTCTACCCCTCCCCCACCTTATGCTCTCGCGCTCTCTCTCTCTCTCTCAAAGAAATAAAATCTTAAAAAAAAATAACACAGTGAGTAAAAATATACATTGAGCAGAAATACATTTTTAGAACATAGCAGCATACAGTGAAGATCATTTAAGAAGCCAAAGACTAGGAATATATAGGTAACAGCATAGTGAACTCTTTTCAAAGATCTGACTAAATCACCAAATTCTGTTAGCACTCATGAATTTAAGCAATTAGTATGCTTGACTACTGTTTGTCAACATCTAAAATATAGAAGTCTTTAACCCATTACCCATCATTTAAAAAATGAAGCAAGCCTTTGATACAGCCAATTTTACTCAACTTCTTTCATACAGGTAGGCCTCGAGATTTTTTGAGGGACTCCAAAGCTGCCTTTTGAGTATCTGGAAAAAATCTTTAAACTAAACTAAAAAGGCAGAATCATGGAATCTACCATACATAATTTTTTAATATATTATTTATGATCGCTACACCCAACATGGGGCTTGAACTCATGACCCCAAGATCAAGAGTTGCATGCTTTTCTGAGCCAGCCAGGCATCCCTACCATATATAATTTGCTCTAAAAAATAATTTAGTTAGTTGTACATGAAAGAAGATACAAAATTTATTCTGAAATTACTTTTCAAAAAATTATTTTGGTCCTATGTCAGTCTGTTTCAGAAAAATATACAAATAATCCATTGTTATTAGTAATATAAAATATTAGTAATAATATAATATTAGTAACATAATTTTAAGATATCATCAAATTCTGCTTTTAAAATTTCATATGGGATGCTTGGGTGGCTCAGTGGTTGAGCATCTGCCTTTAGCTCAGAGCATGATCCCGGGGTTCTGGGATCGAGTCCCACATTGGGCTTCCTGCATGAAACTTGCCTTTCTCTCTCTCTCTCTGTATCTTTCATGAATAAATAAACAAAACCTTAAAAAAAAAAAAAACCTTCATACTATTCAACAAAGCAACTATTGAGGATAAAAGTATGTCTTCCAGTTATATTGTCACCAATGTCACCAACAAGCCTACTGAACATCATGTACCAAAACATCATATAATTAACAATATTTTGGAAAAGCCAAGACCCCCAATATCTAAGTAAAGCTCATCATGATAGGAAAAATGAGGGATGAAATTATAAGAAAAATGGCAACAATATACAAAGGACACATGCACCATTTTTATATTGAGTTAAAGTAATAAAAAGCAGGAATTGCACAATACTTTATGAATCCTCTGATGTAATAAAGTTTTTAAATTGGTGAGTCTTCACACCCATCAGAATGGCTGTTACTATTACTGAAAATAACAAGTGCTGGCAACGATGTGGAGAAATTGGAAACTTTATGCATTGCTGGATGGGGGGCAGGATGTAAAATGATGTGGCCACTATGGAAAACAGTATGGCCATTCCTCAAAAAGCTAACCATAGAATTACCTATGATCCAGTTATTCCACTTCTAGGTATATACCCATAGGAATTGAAAGCAGGGACTCAAATACATCAGTGTTCACAGCAGCATTATTCACAATAACTAAAAAGTAGAAACAACTCAAAATTCCATTAATGTATGAATGGATAAGCAACATGTGCTTTATATATACAATGGAATAGTATTCAACTTAAAAAGGAATGAAAGTCTGACACATGCTACAAGACAGATAAACCCTGAAAGACATGCTAAGTGAAATAAACCAGACACAAAGGGACATGTTGGGTGATTCTCCTTACATGAGGTACCAAAAGTAGCCAAGTTCCTAGAGACAGAAAGGAGAATAGTAGTCATCAGCAGTTGGAGAAGGGGGGGAATGGAGACTTATGGTTTAACAGGTAGAGTTGCAGTTTGGGAAGATGCAACAGTTCTGGAGATGGACGGTGATGATGGTTGCATAATGTGGATGTACTTAATGCCACTGACCTGAACACTTAAAAGTGGTTCAAGTGGTATATTTTATGTTATGTACATTTTGCCACACACACACAAAAAAAAATTGGTGTATCTTGGGAATGGCTATGCAGGTTTTATTATACTATTCATGCAACTTTTGTGAAGGTTTACAATTTTCAAAATTAAAAAGTTGAACAGAAAGACTTAAAACTGAGTTTTGAATTACAAAAGTAGTGTCACAGAGCTGTAAACAAAGATTTAAATGAACACCTATTTAAAAGCTCCTAATTAAAAAAAAATCCAATAGTACCATCTTAGTGCTGAAATTAGATTAAACCCACAAACAATTGACTATACACGAATCTTTCAGTTAAAAAAAAGAAATATTTCTTAATGTTATTGAAAACAAGCCTCTGTGGGCCACCTGGGTGACTCAGTTGGTTAAGTTTCTGCCTTTGGCTCAGGTCATGATCCCAGGGTCCTGGGATCAAGTCCCGTATTTGGCTCCCTGCTTGGCAGGGAGTCTCTCTCTCTGCTGCTCCCTCTGCTTATTCTCTCTCTTTCTCTCTCTCTCTCTCTGTCTCTCTCTCTCTCTCTCTCTCTCTCTCTCTCATTGTGCTAAATAAAGAACTTTTTTAAAAATTAAAATTAAAAAAATTTTTAAATAAAAATAAAAAACTTTTGAAACCCATTCTCAAGAAATTGAACTTTGATGACCAGATAGCAAGTTCAGCAGATAGCAGAATGATGTGCAATCAATCATAAACAGATTATCTCTTTGGGAGCAAACCTGACTAATTCTAGTCTAAATAGCAACATTCCTATTATTGTTTACACTTGTAATTAGCCAGAAGCCTTTGCTTCCAAAAGCCATTTAGAACATCAGATAGCAAATATAGTCATCCACATTGAAGCTAGATATGATATCAGACACCTAACACAGTTCTGAGTCAAAGAACAAACTAACTCAGTCAGTTAAGTGTCCTACTCTTGATTTTGGCTCAGGTCATGATCTCAGGGTTGTGGGATCAAGCACCACATTAGGCTCGGCACTCAGAGTTTGCTTGAGATTCTCTCTCTCCCCTCCTCCCTTTGCCCCTCCCCCTGCTCTCCTCTCTCTCTAATAAATATTTTTTTAAAAAAAAGAAGAAATAAAGAAAAAAAGAACAAACTTCATTTTGAACCAGCATGAATAACATGCTAGTTCTTCTTGGGCCTTGTCAGTCATAAAAATGGCAGTGCAATATTAATAGGCATCATTTTAGAAAATTAAGAAAATTAACATATCCAACTCTTCTAAAATATCAAGTTTTCCAGACAGACATGAATAGCAAGAAAATACAAAATAGATTCAGAAGAGATACAGTTAAACACAAGCTACTGAGTGAAGAGGAAAATTTATATCCCTTAGATATTCCACATTCTTACAACTAGAACAGAAAAAAAAAGATTTTTTAAACATAAAGTTCTTAACATAATCACAGGACTCAACAGCTATCTATGAGAAATCACTTTGCTATATCTCTGAATAAGAAAAAAATTTGTATATATCAATGATACAACCTATGAATATGTAGTTATGTTTACATAAAAGTTTCACAAAAAACAATAATATTTAATCACTAGTAAAGTGACTCAACTATAAATTGATTGTAGGATAACTTCCTCTTTGACTATATCAAATGACTCAACTTATATGAATCTCTGCTGCTTCTGTTTTATAATTTTATATAGCAAGCTAAACCATGTGCTCCCAAAATTTATAAAATATTTTGGAATATTTAGGATAAACTAAGTTTCAAACTAACTATAAGCTCATTTGAGATGTTTACCAAAACAGAACTTTTAACACACAACCAATGAAATCCTTTTTATGAGTATAACTAATTTCCTAACTGGAATCTTTTTTCTGTTTTGCTATTTTCATTGAGATATACCACAGACACAGCAATCTGAGGTGTATAGCTCCAGGAGTTTGCACACACACAAAAAAGCACATATGTGTACCACTACCCAGATCAAAATAGACTTTACCAACATCCCAGAAGCTTCCTCCCACTCTTTACCCATCCAACTCTCCATCCAACTATGTACAACATAGTACAGTAAACACTATGCTGATTCTGTGTCCATAAATTAGTTTTGCCTGTTCAGAACTTTGTATCAAGAAATCACAGTATGTACTCTTTTGTGTCTGGCTTCTTGTGCTTAACATTAAATCTGTGAGACTTACTGATATTGTTATAAGTAGCATCAACTGCTTTTGCGTTGCTATACAGTATTCTTTTGTGTGAAGATACACCATTTGTTTATCCATTCTAGTAACTGGTAGATATTTGGGCTGTTTTGTTTTGAGACCATTGTAAACATGCTGCCATGAACACTGTAGTACATATCATTCAGAGTACACGTTTCCATTTCTGAAGGATATATACCTACTAGTAGAATTGTTGAGTCAGAGAGAATTTTTTATGTTCTGCTTACTGCCAAACCATTTCCAAAGTGACTGTACCAATTTATACCGCACTAGAATCCAATTGTTCCACAATTAAATTCTTTTAAATGGGTCCCACCCAACCAAACTGCTACATTAATAAATAAATGGAGTTTTAGTTTCAAAGAGTTTGACTTAATTGTAGGTAGGATCTGACTAACTGAACAATGAGTCAATATTTGCATGTAAATTTAATTGAAATGCTTAAATACCAGCTTATATATCATCAAAATAAAATCAAACCCTAGTTTTTTCCCCTGGCAGCATAAATAGGGTCAACTCTTAAAGGATAATAAAATTCTCCCTTATTTATCATTAGGTAAACACAAAACCAACCGATTATATTTCTAGAATTGGCAAATCTCTGCATAAAGCGTGAACTGGTGAAGAGCAATTCAAACATTCTCTCAGCACTGATACGAAAAACACGGTTGATATAAAGTCTTCCATGAAGATCTTTCTCAGGAACATTTTCTGGGGAAACAAACAAAAAAACCACAGGACTGAAAGGGGAGAAACTAAAGAATGGTAATTTCAAGATTTTGTTTTGTTTTTGCACAAAATGGTTTTTTAAATGTGATTACAATGATCAGCACATTCCACACACTTTATTAAACTCCAAATTGGCATTATATACATAAGCACTGTATACAAATATACATAATATATATCTAATTAAACTATATATGATCAATATTTCAGTCATCAAACCCAAAAGATATAAAACTATCTAACCTGAATGATATCAAAGTCCCATAATATATCACTCAAAAGAATATTTCAAAAGTGACAAGGTTAACAGTGGGACACACAGGGGTGTATCTACCACAGGAATTAGCAGGTCCTATTTCTGAATGCTCATACATTCAGTAAATATTAAGTCACGAATGGCTCTAACTCATTCACTCACTTGGTAGCCTGAATAATGTTTCCAGCCTGATTTAAAGCTGACTACCCCAAGCATCATCATATTTACAACCTATTCTCAATACCACCCATTAAAAGAACTAAGAAACCTTTCTGAAAAATAATCTTCAAGTCAAGGAATATTACATTTCTCTGGGAACCTGATAATGATAGTGTTGAAAGCTACTGGCTGGCAGAAAATGAAGAAACAATATCTGCTCATCTCTCTTCACGTTCCCTGGAAACATTATATATAATAGCCCATGCTTATTTGGTACTTAATATAAACCAGGAACTGTACTAAGCACCTTACAGGTATTCATTCCTCTTATCCTCACAGCAATCCTGAAATATGGATGGTATTATCATCATCTCATCATATAGATGAGGAAAATGAGGGAAAGAGAGAACTTCCAAAGCTCCATAGCTGGTGAGTGACTGAAATGGAACTTGGATTCACTGCAGCTCCAGGGTGCACCAACTTAACCTCTATTTTATACTGCTAGGAGTTTAACTTAGAAGAATCAAAAGGAAAGAAAAGAAGAGAGAAGAAAAAAAGTTGAGAAGAAATAAGATAGCTAGGAATAAGAGTCTGGTAAAAGAAATAGAGCAAAGCAATCCAATATGAAATTTTAATGATTTCAGGACTGGGATTATTTATTGTCTCAAGGATTATGTTCCATTGATACAGAATAAAAACTGTGACAAAAGCTCCCCCTATTACAGATATCATGCACTAAGATGCGTAGAGCATCTGTCAATATTAAACCATTGGGAAGCAGCCTGGTCAGGTAAAGTCAGGTAAATTCTTCTAGCTCTGCCTTTATCCCAACGATTGCTTTTTCTCCCTCATTAAATGATTTCTGTCTATTTTGCTACAGGTGCAGAGAACTCAGGAGAATATTGATTTACCTTTCCCCCTGCAACAATACTATGTGCAGGCAAAAGCCAGTCATGGCAATTTCAAATAATGGCTCTTTGGTATAGAAATAAATCACTGAAACTAGGTAATGTGCTAAGGTCTTGTGAGATAACTTCCCAATTAGGCTTGAGAAATAGACTTTTCTGATACAGAATATACATTCATTGTAAAAATAATTCATATATTCACAAAGAAAGAAAACAAGTAGAGGTAATTCTATTGATCCTGCTCATTTCCCTCACAGAACTTAACCTGAGTTGTAATTATATGTTTATTGGCTTATTGACTTATTTATTGCCTCTCTCCCCAGTATGAGTCTAAGTTCCATGTGAGTAGGGACCATGTCAATTTTAAACTCTTGTACACATTACGTATTTGGCACAGAAGTGTTAAATAACTATTTTTGAAAGAATGAATAACTACTTAAGATGCTTAAAAAAGTGTCTTAGGATCAATTATTATTTAAAGGACTTTGATTTTACAGCCGTATATTTTAGCTTTTTATTTGGGAATAATTTTTTGATTTACAATTAATGAAGCTGGGTATTATTCCTGCCCTTTCCCAGTAATATCCTTTTTCTGTACAAGGATCAAATCCAAAATACCACGATGTATTTAGTTCTTTTATCTCCCTAGTCTCCTCCAATTGTGACAGTCTCTCATTCTTTCCTTGTTTTTTAATGGCCTTACACATTTGAAGAACACTGGTCAGGTATTTTGTAGAATGTCCCTCAACTTAGGGTTATCTGTTTTTTCATGATTAGACTGGTGTTGTGGATTTGGGGAAGAATGCCCACAAATGTAAGGTGCCCTTCTCGTCAAACTCAGGGGACTGGGGATCCAGGGTATCAACGTGATTTATGGTCAGCAGCCTGGTCAGGTAAAGGCAGCTCTGCCTGGTCAGGCAGCAGCCTGGTCAGGTAAAGGCAGCTCTGCCTTTATCCCAACGATTGCTTTTGCTCCCTCATTAAATGATTTCTGTCTATCTATTTTGCTAAAGGTGCAGGGAATTTAGGAGAACGTTGATTTACCTTTCCCCTGCAACAATACTATGTGGTTACCAACTATGTGGTTACCAATGGTAACCACGATCACTTGAGGTGGCATCTGGCATGTTCTTCCACTGTAAAGTTACCATGTTCTGTTTGTTAGAAATGAGTCACTAAGTTCAGTCCATACTCAAGAGAAGGAGAATTAAGTTCCACCTCCTGTAAAGGGAAGTATCTTTGTATATTATTTGAAACTTTGTAAGGAAGACTTGTGCTTTCTCCCTCATTTACATATTTATTTGATCATTCATATCAGTATGAACTCATGAATAGTTATTTTCACTTTAGTTTATACCAGTTCTATCATTATTTGTTTTGTTGATCAAATTTTTTTAGTTTGGCCATTAGGAGCTCTTTCAGGTTGACTCCTATGCCCTTCTGATATTCCTTTTTTTTTTAAAAAAAAAAAAAAAAAGCATTTCTTTATTTATGGCCCTACAAAAAACTCCAGCCTCATTTTGTTTATTCCCCATCTCAGCCCCAGAAGCAGTCATTTCACTAAGGAGTTCTCAAACTATAATTTTTCAAAAGTAAGTTTCTTGTTCACATTTATGAAGAAAAGAACTTACACTCATATAAACATTTCAATACATTTTCATTTTTCATTTCAACTCCACTGTTAGATAAATTGTTTTGCATTATGACTGATAAAATAGAATTCATGGTACTACTATTGGAAATTAATAATACCTTTTGTATGTAAACTAACTCAAAGAAGTAAGGACATGAAATAAACTATTTCCACGTGGGATCATTAATTATGATAGTCAAGTACTTTCAAGCCTCCTGTCCAAGTAACGTCACCAATAATACTGCTGTAACATATGAAACTAGCAAGTGGTATTTCAAGTGGGGAAAAGAACATCACTCAACCTGGTAGCAGGTTACTATTTCCAGTAAAGAAGAAATATTTCTTTTTTTTTTTTTGAAGAAATATTTCTTAAATTGAAAATATTCAAACATATCAGTTTGAAAGTGGTCAGTGGAAATGATGGGGAAAATGAGACAGATAAATAAATATGAGAAGAACATGGGCATAAAGGAATAAACCATATGTTTGACAGTGTTTTGAGGGTTCACGAAAAATGTACTAGGTAGGTGTACAAGAACAGCAGATGATTTGGGTTTTGAGTAAGTAAGGACACACCATTTGTTTTATCTTCTATCTACTAAAAACTGGTGACTTGCCATCTTCTTGACTCAGATGGAGGGCTTTCTTTGCATCTAAAAGATCAAGTTCAATTTGAGAGTGTTGTTCAAACACGTGACTCAGGTAACTATGTCGGGGTTACCTGGTTTAGTCTAATGGCTGCTTCCCTGACATACTAGACTATTTCATGGCTCTTTCTCAGCTTTCGATAGAGGTCTTCTTGTTCTCACCTTTAGTAATTAATAAGCATCACCTGATACTTGATTTCTGTTTTTCTTTGCCTGACTTTCCAATTCATCTTGTTCTGTCAGCTACAGGTCATGGATTCCAATTTTGCTATTCTTATGTGCTCCTCCCCCAGCCTAATCTTTACCTGACTTTACTTCCATTCTCAACACAAGTGACTTTGGCTAGGGAATCCTGTCACACCAAATTCTAATCTTAGCTATATAAAATCAAACTTAACTCTGTCATGACACAGCCCGGGTGTCTCATGCCATCAAGCCAGTTCATCAGCTTCCACTCAAGGCTGTACCCCCGGGGCAGATGTTTCACAGACTATCCATGATATGATAGAGCAGGGCAGATGAAAGAAGTAAATCCTAACAGCAATAGAAATATATCTGTGGCCAAAAACATAGCCATAATTACTTTATGCTTGTAGATGTGGATACATTGTGTCAACTCATGTTCATCTGCCAGAAAACCCCAACACCTTCTCATATGCTCTGAACTCCCCCAAACCAGGTATGTAGTTATTAAGCTGAGGAAAGCTTATCAGCAGCAACACTCTAGATAAACAAGGTTCTACAGCTTATTCTGTGAAGTATCATATATCAAATTTTTAAGTTTGCATATGGTTTAACAGATTAAAACATAATGCTTAGCATTTTGCTCAGGAGCTGGTGGCCCAGAACCCATTTCTGGAAGTACAGAAATATCCCTAAAAGGGCACCCTTCAATCTTGGTGGGTTTTAAAATGCCTACTATAGAATAAGAACATCAAAAAAAGAAGCCAGTCAAAGCAGATTCTAAGCTAACTTTCCCTGTATGGGCTTCAGTTAAACTCCACATCAAAGAGACTGAACTAGTTGTTTCAGGTCCCTCCGTAAGATATTTCATGATGCTCTGCTTTCCTGATTCCTCTCAGGGATACATGAGTCTAGAGGGAGTCTCTACTTCAAAATGGTCTAGTGTCCCCCTCCTGAAGATTACAATCTATAGATGGCAGAAAAGAGGAAAAAAGGAAATCCTTTCATTTTCTCACTCAGAATGCTCACAATGGTGGATCAAAATACTATCATTTTAAATAAAATGATGTTGGGTTTAAAATAATCTGCCATCTACCTAACTCCCTCTAAATCCGCACACAAATTCCTTTCTTTTGACCTTTCTTATTTTCCCCAGTTCATTGACTTCAAGTGTCTTCATAACCTCACAACTTCCAGAAAATAAAAAAATAGATTCATTATAATACTCACTTAATATGTATGATAAGCCTGAGATTTTGAAATCTGCTTAGGGAAAGCAAAAGATTTGTTATGTAATGATAATCGAATAAGAAAAAGGTCATTCCCTGTATCTTAAAGAAAACATCTACAAAAGAAGGCTGGATAGTACATGTAAGGTCTTACTGCCATAAAATCAGTCTTTAAAAGGACACTAGCAAGGGAGGAAATGCGATCAGGGCTCACATGCAATACAACAACTACACTACTGTCATTCTTTATTTATAGATATGAACACAGCTTATATGAGATTTAATATCATCCTTTATGAAGCTTATCGTTAATGTTAATTTTATAGGATCAATAAGGCAACTTATTTTTAAGGACTATTCTTGTAAAAAAGCAGGGAAGAAAGAGGAGGAAAAGAAATCCCTGTTTTGGCGTCACTTACCTATCTGGCCACTGGGTGACAGAGTAGATCTTCCTAAAGTCAGAGGTTTAGACAGGCAGGAGATTACTAATTCATCCTGCTACTTACTAATTCATCCTACTAATTCATCCAAAGCATGAATGGCTAGGACACTAAGAGAGTGTAGTCATTCATGGAGCGCAATCCTTTTAAAAACTTACTCTCAACTATCTTTTCAAAAGAACTCAAGGACTGTCTCTTAATGCATTCTGTGATTTTTAGGAACTACTGAATTTTTATATATGTTTTCAAGAGTATGGATTTAGTTTTCATTAAAGATACTTGCTATAGTATTCCCAAACCAAAGCTGATTTAGATTTGGTTTTCATAGATTTGGTCTCAGTTTGCTTTTAGATTTGGATTTGATTTTAAATTTGACTCGGATTTAGTTTTGGTTTTTATAGATTTGGTTTTCACTATAGTAAAAGACTTCAGGGGTTCCCACACCAGGCCTAATCTGAACAGTAACTAGACTAGCGAATACAATCATATCCCACAGATCCAAACAACTATAATGTCCCCCATTACTAATATCCTGAGCATTGCTGAACAGAAAGCAGATAGAGCAAAATCCACTAGCACTGCTCCCTTTCCTGAAATTGGAAAATAGTCACTCCACTGTATCTTTCCCAATGTCTCCCCACTTCACAGACTTCAGATGTCAACAATCTTAGAATTAAAAAAAAAGATTCTTCAAAATGCCCACTTAATATGTCTGATAAGCCCCAGGTACTAACTTAGAGAAAGTATGGAGAACATGATTTTTTATAAAGTTTCATTTAAGCAACTTGGTTTATTATATTCTCTACTTTTGTAGCTCTCTCTCTCCCTTCCTTCCTTTTTTATCTTTCTTTCACTTCTTTCTTTCTTTCTTTTTTGGTAGTTCAAAGTATAATTATAGTATTTATAACAATATGCAGATTTGTATTCAGATTTGCTTTTCCATCGCTCAATCTTCACTGACTTAAGGCTTGGAACTTTAAAAGGTAAATGTGATAGAGATCTTCAAATTCTAGGCTTCTGAAAAGTGGAGCTGGGTTAGACCTAGCAGCTTCTTTCCCCTATTTTCTATTAACTTCCACCTTTCTTTTGGTTCTTTATAGAGTGAGAATGTATCTAATACAACTAAATTCTCAATCTGTACTCACCCAATACAAAGATAAGCATTAAAAGACACATTTTATTAAAATTTATAAGAAATTGTTTACCTTCGTCAACAGAATCTGAAGTACTGCTTTTGTCCAAAGAAAGATATTCATTTTTATTCAAGTCCAGTGATTTTGATGGCATTCTTCTTAACCTCTTTTCTGAAGTTAGTAAAGGACTCTTTTTGATCTGTTTCTCACTTTGAGGTTCCTCTTTCCCTAACCCCTAAAAGGCAAACAATCCAGTTTAAAAACAGATTATTGGCTTAGATTTTAAAGTGAGATCTTTAATAGATGCTTTGTTTCTTTTTTTTTAAATACTTTTATTTTTTTTTTAATTTTTATTTATTTATGATAGTCACAGAGAGAGAGAGAGGCAGAGACACAGGCAGAGGGAGAAGCAGGCTCCATGCACCAGGAGCCTGACGTGGGATTCGATCCTGGGTCTCCAGGATCGCGCCCTGAGTCAAAGGCAGGCGCCAAGCCGCTGCGCCACCCAGGGATCCCTTTAATAGATGCTTTGAAATACAGCTCTTTGAAAAATGTATTTATGTTTGCATCGCATTTCCAATACAGTCCATAAAATATTGGTAAATAATAATATAATATATTCTAAAGTCATCTTCTTTTATAGTAATGAACAATAAATTTATGAAGAACATCATATAAGAATTCACAGTTAACATCAAGTCAATCACTTAAGCACAGGGAAAGGGGAGCAGAGGACAAAAATAATGTAACAGCAGGTGCTTTGGGGTGGGCATAGGAGAGGAATCAAACCCGATTAGTGCCCCCAGACAATGTAACAGCAGGTGCTTTGGGGTGGGCAAAGGAGAGGAATCAAACCCGATTAGTGCCCCCAGACAATACCTGCCCCATCATCTCAAGGAAGAGAATTCCCCCATTCTCAAGACCAGTAACTACAGGGGAAAGGGAAAGAAAAGAGAGAGGTAAGAGTCATATAAGAATACAGTAGAGGAGATTAGATTAACAGGAAACAGTAATTTCAAAGCAAATTTGTAAGAACATAGTTGGTTTTGCTGTTAAGGGACTGAGGAGGTGGGGTTAAAATATATTCAATATATGATACTATCTATACTTTCTGGGGATAATTGAATCTAGATACATCATTTCTATAATAAATTTAATGTTAGGCATTAAAATATGAATGCTATTGCCATGTTAGTATTCAAGTAGAGCTGTATTATAATTAGGTTTAATAGAACAGTATAAAAATATAGACTATGCAGCAAAGTACCTTCTTGCATTATCTGTGTGTAAGTAGATGACACAGAGCATATTTCTAATTCTTACACTTCCTGCCCCATGAGATCTTTGAGTAGCACTGAAGGGCAGAAGCTCCAGGGAGGAGACAGGTTTCTATTTGCCACTCAGAGAGCAGAATAACAAGTGGGACCCAGTACACAATTTATGAAAGGATTATTCTATCCCAGTCAGAGGACTGATTCTCCAAGCAGAGGTTACTGCTAAAATTGAGATTTGATTTTATTTGGGAATTTGACACTACAAAGCAACATGCTTACTTAGCTGACCCAGAACCTCTTTAGCAAATGCTAACTAGAGTTAGTTTCCACATATATTTCTTTTGTTGTTTGTAATTAAGATATGGTTCCTATTATAAAAAATAGAGACAGATACTTTTAGGAAAAGTAATTGTGTGGTTGGTATCCGGACAATTTTTATTTCTTTGTATTCTTTTCTGTATTTCCTGAATTTTTAGAATGAATATTAATTTTATAATGTAAGAAAGATCTATTTCATCTTAAAAATGTTAAAAAATGTTATTTTTCCCTTTGTTATTTCCAACTTTCTTGGAAGTAAAAATGAAACAAAGTAAGTGATATATGATACCTGTTGACATCTGAGAATCTCACATACTGTTCTTGAGTGTAAAAAAAAAAAAGAGTGAATTTATATATTTCTTATATGCCATAACCTGAAAACATCTATACTAAATGTCAATGAATATATAATCAACCTTAAAACATTAAAGTCTTCCTCTACATTCCATTCCTTTTCCTTAAAGGAAACATGACATCCTTTAAGGACAAATTAGAAGCAAGAACCAATGGATTAACTATTCCAAGAGCAGGAACAGAAGACAAAGCCAAGGTAGTTGTAGAAAGACTCAAGATTAGTAGTTTTGAGAATCCAGTCCTCAAAGTCAGGCTTTTGTAAAAGGATCAAGAGATTGCAAGAGATCTCCTGTCCTGTTACCTCTCTAAAATTGAGTAGTCTGCTTTTCTCCATGAGAACATATGAAGGAATTAGCATCCAGAATCACCTCCCTGTAGTAAATTCCTTAAGGGTCTCTAGATGGAACAGTTTTGCAAGAAATCCACAATACAAAATTAGACTGGGATAGATGTATGACAGTTGCCTGAAACAATTTGATAACTTTTTTAAATTAGGCCTTTTAAATATTTTGCTTCAGTGTTTTCCCAACACTTATTCACAGATGCTGGGAGCTCCATGGGAGAGGGGAGAAAAGGTCCCTTGCTGGCCATATGCAGATTCACCTTCAATTATAAGCTTATGGTTATTGAATATTTAATGTGTGACAGGGATCATTCAAAGCACCTTCACATGTATTAATTCATTTAATCCTCATTAAAAAAAAAAAAAACAATCCTATGGGGTATTACTGTCCTCTTATAGTTGAAAAAAAAAAGCATTGAAATGTTAAGTAAGTAAGTTAACTTCTTTAAGGGCATTCAGGTAGCACGTGGCAGAGGTAGGATTTGAAACCAATGCTCTGCTTTAAACCAAGAAATTCAGCTTTGGCTCAGACTTGCATCTGTAATCTACAGTAGGAGCACTCTCAGCACTCAGAATGTGGTCTCTAAATACCATTCTTTACTAACAAGTATGGTCCCTTAGGAGAATGGCTGATACTATGTCTGGGATAGTAAGTATACAAAGTGAGCCTAGGACACATTATTGTGCTAGAAAGAAAGGAACCCATGAAAGATTATTGATCATTTCAAAAAAAAAAAAAAAAAACACAAACAAACAACCAATCTAAAGGGGCTCCCATTGGCAGAGGAGACAAACTGAGTATTTAAATAAATAAATAAATAATGACTCAAATGATAGAAACTCATTGAAATACATTTTTTTAAAAAAAAGCAATGGACTTATAATGATACTTGGAAAAATAAAGGAAGAAACTAAGTAACTATGAATTAACTGAACTATGAATTAATCAAACAGAACTATGAATTAACCAAACATGCCTGGTCAGCTAAGGAAGCACCTATTGTTACTAAAGCATGCAGTGGGGGTTCTCATCTCCCCCTTCAAAAAGATTCTTTCTACCATACATACCACTTAATCTGAGAAAAATTCTGCTAACTATGAATTCCTCTACCTTATTATATTTTTAATGATGTATATTCCCTTTATAGACTAATGCTCAGGAAACTGTCTGGTAATTCTGTACCATACCCAGCTCTTAACAAAACCACATATTTTTCCCATATAATCTCTGCTACTTATAGACTTAAAACCTTTCTTCTAAGATAAAGGAGTAGCCTAACATCTTAAATTTTTAAACATTTTGTACAGTGTATTTTTATTTGATCTCACATTATGATTAAAACATGGCAGCATCAGACATATTTTAAAAGGGATATCATGCACTAACCCCTTTTGGTGGATTTGCATCAATTGATTCTGCTTCTGAAACCCGATTAACTGCTTCTCGGGTAAAACTGATGGACTTGGAAAATTTTTCATCTCTCTCCCCACAGTCATCCAAGCTACTTCTTCCTGGACTCCTATAGGAAACATGTCATTAAAAAATTTTTTCATTATAGAAATATAATCAGTCTTCTGTACAAGTAAGTGATTTAGTCTCCCCACTGAGGTCCTCTGCCATTCTATTATAAAGCATTCGACAACAAATGGTTTTTTGTAATGTAACAAATAAGTCCCACTTATAACAAGCCCATCTTCTTAAATCACATGCAAAATAACTTTATTTCTGAAAACAAAATATGAGATTTTTATAAACTTCAGAAACCATTTAAAAAATTAACCAAGTACAAGCAGCTATAACAGCAACTAATGCAATGGATATTACAGTTTGTTTAAATTTCAGTTATGGACCACCACAAAGCTTTGAAAGGTACAGGGTAGATGTTTGAGTTGAATGACAGTCAACACTAGAAGGCAGTTTCAGATCTCCTTCCTTCTGATTCAGTTCCAGCTGACATGGTGAGTCCCTCCCAGAAGGGGGAACTCCTGGTATCTGAGCACAGACCCCATCAATCAGTCCATGCCCACCTTCTTGTTCTTCTCATTCCTAAGGACAAAGTTTAAGGAACAGCTTTTAAATGATCATAGGTATGTGACTACAACAAACGTCCTGGGACCTACTTTTCCTCTCTCGGGGAGGAACATAAAGAAAGGAAAATCTATTAAACATAAAAGGAGTACAACTGATCTAATGTCCAGGTCTCAAATTTATTAAATAATTATTCCTACGTAACCATCGCTACATAGAGACTTAAAGCTTTTCTAAAATAAAGTAGCAGCCTAACATCTTCAGCTATGTTATCCTGAGGAAAGAACACCTCTACTCTACCCCACCCAAATAATACCTAGGTTAGCTGCTAAGTCACTCCTGGCCGGAGGGAATAGCAGGGCTGAGAGGACCAAACTAGAAAAATGGCCCCTCAAGCCTCTCCCAGCAGCTGAGTGTCTGCATGTGAGTATTTTAAGGGTGGGAGTGAGCTGTGGAGAATACAGAAAGAAAAAAGGAGGAGGGAGAGTGATGAAAGGACTAAAAATGAAGACAAAGAAGATAGAAGAGCTGATTAAATAAAGCCTTGAGACAGATATGCTTCTTTTGGTAATGGAAAGAAAGGGAAAAGGAGAAGAGGGAATAAGAATCTGGTCACATCTCTGAGAAAGCAGTCACCAGAAAACAGCAGCTTCTCTGGTGACTTCAAAAACCTGGACCTTAGAGCATATAAAGTATCTGGTCAAAAATATTTATTCTCTTCTTCAAAGACTAGAAACTCCTTCAGTTGGCAGGGAACTTGGAGCCCATCTAATTTAACAGCTTCATTTCAGAGATGAGTCGAGTGAGGATCAGAAAGGCTAAAAGATTTGGTTGAGGTTGTGCAGCTACTTGGTGGCCAAGTCCAGACTAGAATCCTGATCTTCTTCACCATAATCCAAGGCTCTCTGCATTATGTCAATTGCTTTTCTACCCAGCTCCAGTACCTAAGAGAGACTAGTAAACTTTACAAGAAGAGCAGTACAATAGAAATTGTTAACTTTACAGAAAACTAATAAAATATGTATGAGCAAACATGTAAAAAAGAGTAAAATATTGATGCTGGGCTGAAACGGTAGAAAGAAGATCAGCATAACTAGAGGCTACCTAAATAAAGGAAAAGTTGTGTATATAGTGAGACTTCTGAAAGACTTCCATTTTAAGATTTATTTACTATAGAATTTTTTTAAAGATTTTATTTATTTATTCATGATAGTCACAGAGAGAGACAGAGAGAGAGAGAGAGAGAGAGAGAGAGAGAGGCAGAGACATAGGCAGAGGGAGAAGCAGGCTCCATGCAGGGAGCTCAACGTGGGATTCGATCCCAGGTCTCCAGGATCGTGCCCTGGGCCAAAGGCAGGCGCTAAACTGCTGCGCCACCCAGGGATCCCTATTTGCTATAGAATTTTTAAGTAAGAGTTTTATTAGCATATAATTCACATATCATAAAATTCACCCCCTTTAAAGTGTACAATACAGTGGTTCATAGAGTTGCACAGCCATGATCACCACTATCTATCTAGTTTTAGAACATGTTCATCCCCAAAAATAAATCCTATACCCATTAGCAATAACTCCTCATTCTCCCTTCCCCCAAACTCTGGCAAGTACTAATCTACTGTCTGTGTCTATGGATCTACTTATTCTGGTCTCCATCTCATATAATGGAATCATACAACATGTGGTCTTTAGTGACTTACTCCTTCCACTTATAATGACTACTATAGAATTTTAATGTCTTATCGTTAGTTGTTTTTATTGCTATGACCTCAATTACCATTGGACAAAAATGCACTTTCACTTGTACAGGTTAATAAAAATGTCCACTCATCTAAATGAATCCCCATCAGTCACAAATCTCTCTCATCTCTGAATTCCTTTATAACATTATCTATTGCTCCTTTTGGCCTTTATCTAATTTTCAACCTCATATTACAATCATTTGCATTCCCCAGAGTACTATCAGCTCCTTTCATTAATATATTCAATATTTACTGAGTGCCAACTACATGTCAAGCACTACACTAGCTTTTTCTTGAGGAAACATTATCTTTGTATCCCTCAAAATACCTACCAGCTAATTTATTTTATTGTTATCTAGATCAGAGATGTCACTAGGTACTTCTCCAGATTCTTAATAAAACGCTTTACTAAAACCACAACTTTAAGCAAATCCTAGACGACAGTTACAAAACTAACATTTCCTTATATGCCCTGTATCTGTTTACCAATTTAGCAAACTATTCACCATCTTCACTTTTCACTGCATTCTACTGCTAAGAGGCAAATTCCACCCAAGGGTGAATGAATAGAAATTCTAAGTTAGTGAGTGTAAAATGATTCTACATTAATTAATGATTAATAAATTGTGAAATTTCAAGACACTTTGCTCTACCTTGGCTGCACGTTATCCTCAATCGACAGAGACAAGTTTTCCATCTCTTCAGCATTTAAGCCGAGCTCATTGCCATAGTTCTGCTGGAGCAGCTGCCAAAATTCCTGTCTGGTCAAGCTCTAAAATGACAGAAAAATTACACTGAGTATCGGAAAATACAGGATTGAATAACACAGTGATTCAAAACATGAATTTTGAAGTCAAAATGACCTGTTGTACAGATTCTAAAGTGGAACTTCGGTAGTTATTTGACCTTTCTAGATGTCAGTTCTCTATATCTATAAAAAAAACGGGTTAACAAAACTTATCTGACAGGGTTGACAGTGGGAGTAGACAAAATGCTGATTTTAAAGTGCATAACATAATAACTACTGTAAATGGGAAGTAAGATATTTAAAATGGCCTTTTCATAGAATAGTTTGTTCATGCTATCTGGCAGTCACTAATCTGCAATTTAAATTCTACAATTCAACCAGTCTACCGTGACCACTGCATCAGTAGTCAGAGTTCTAATCATCAATTCAGAACCATCCTCTTACTTCATAATGTATCTGAATATTTTGGCCATTTTAAAAACTTTATATATCAGTAAACTGTAAGTTATATTTTCATAAAGTATAAAAGGCAGCAGGCTAAAATTCGAGTATTTTCTTTGACTTATTTTTAACAAATCCAGCGTGTTCTTTCTTTGTAGGTATCATAACAACTGATACAAAAGACTCATGCATCACATAACAAAACAAAAACAATAATAGTATGATAACCAATGGTCTGATTTTTAGAAACATTTAAGGTGGTTAATACACGAGTAAGCAAGGTAGAGGGAGACAGCATAACACCTGAGGCAACTGTTGGCAAGATTCTTTATCTCTCTCATTCATTCAACAACTATTTATTTAGAACCTACCAAACACGTATCACTGCACTAGAGATGGAAGATAAAAATGATGTACTAGTTAAGCTCCCTGCTCTCAAACAACTTATAATATAGTTGAAGAAACATGAGAGATTTTAAGTTAAATATGATAGGCCATAATATTAAGTACTAAAGTACCGATAGAATCACAGACTTTAAAAGTCTAAAAGCAAGAAATATTACTGTGGATTAGGGTGATCAGATAAGGCTTCACACTGGAGAGGGTTTTCAGCAGAGCTGAAGGAAGGACATGAATGGGGAAAGTGGAGAAATGATATTTTGGGAGAGGGAAACCAACATACAAATACAGAATAAATAAAGAACATAGGTAATACTTGCTTTTTAAAAAAGATTTATTTATTTTTATTTTAGAGAGAAAAACACACGCACATCCTTGCGTGGATGGGAGAGGGGCAGAGAGAGAGAAAGAAATAAAATCCTCAAGTGGACTCCCCACTGAGTGTGAAGCCCAACTTGGGGCTCTATCCTGAGGACCCTGGATATCATGACCTGAGCCAAAATCAAGAGTCAGTCACTTAACTGACTGAGCCACTCAGGTGCCCCAGGTAATACTTGTTCAGAAGTCAGTTAGTTTTTCTATCTAACTGGAGTAAAAAAACTTCAGTCAGAAAATAACAGGGATAAAAGATAGGGAGATTTAATGGACCCAAAGCATACATATGCCTTAAATCCCTCCCTGATACTCCCCTTGATGAATGCCACTTCTTTTTTCTTTCTCCTTGTTTCTTCTCCCTATTTAGTGGCTATGGTATCTTTGTTTGTTACATTACCCTAGATGACCTTCATTATATTTCATGGAAACTCAAAGAGATTAAGAATAAAATTTCTGCATTACTTTCGAATTTGCCATAGCCAGACTACTAGAATTCCTCAAGAGTAGTTGATGAAAATTCAGATATTATTATCAATACTTCAAAAAATCAAAAATATCCAAACAGTTACCTACAATAAAGTTATTCAAGCTAACTAAAATGTCAAGGCTCTTTGGATCTGAATTACATTAGCCTTGAGTAATTATTTAAGGCTGATAAGACACTCTCATTGGAAATAATATTTGTCTAATAAACAATAATGTTCTAACATTTTATTATTTAGTATACAGCATTTGTTTGATGACAAAGTCTTTTGAAGTCTAGCATCCATAAAAGAAAAATAAAAAGGGTCACTAGCGGTAGTGAAAGTTAAGGAACCACTGTCCTTGATCCTAAAGATATCCCCCACACATTTCTTTTCTGACTCCCACTCCAGAAAAGCATTTGTGATTAGCAATTAGTTCATATTCAATAATTCAATTTTTCAAAGACATTATCTTTTAAATACCTTCAGTTCATAAATTGATGGTTAACTTTATAAAGAGAAACAAGAAATATTTCAATATACTTGTGGAAGATTGACCTTTTATAAAAACTTCTCTGGAATAATAAATATCAAACTATTCCAAAAAGGCACTAAGGAAGTAGATAAACTAATGATAAATATTCAGACTGCTTCCTAAGAGTGACAGACATGAAACTTAGACGTAAAATATTAACAAAAACACAATCATACTTGACTACATAAATAAATGTTTAAAATCTATTATCAAATACTATCAAGAAATTAACAGTAAATAGGGTAATATATTTTATCTATTAGTTTATACATATATGACCTTTTATATATGAAGTATATATTTATATATACAAATATGAATATATAAAAGTATATATAAAGTATGTATATATGTAAATTAATGGAAAACAAAATAGAACTCATTTAGTTCACCATCTTTTTTTAAATTCGCCATTTTATAGATCTGCTCATTTGTTAAAAACAATTTTTTCTACAAAGTTGATCAGAAGTGACAAATACTGTGGTTATTTATAGTCATGCTGAATATTTAAACATTAAAACATATACCCAGACTGATATTCATAATTCTCTGAATAATAATTCTCTAAATAGGTCGTTCTAAAAAACAACCTAAATTTTAAACAAAGGCTGACCACCTACCTGCAAACAATGGAGACTCTCCCCAGTTCAGCCTGCAGAGAGTATTTGAACAAAATAAAGATGAACCGAGGAGCAATCAGATAAGACTCAAAAGTCAGAAGATCAATTTCTGGCCCAGAAAGCTTTGTATTCTAAGTGTTTTGCAAAGTCTGTATCTGCAGTAGAGTTCCAAATATTTCATGACAACTATGTGAAATTACTGCTTCAATCTTCTCTTTTTGTTATGAGTGTTATGAGAGGCTTTTCCTTATGAAAGACCAGTTCTAGAGTTTAGAGCACATTTGTCACTTCCTGGTCGGTAGTATCAGCACTCTTTCCAAGGTTGCAGGTCAGAATGCACAAGTGGTAGTTAAACCTCACTCTACAGGTTCCTAAGCCACTCCTACTAGAAGAGGATAGGTAAACAGGGTTTTATTTAAAGGGACAGTTCTCAGTTTCTCAATAGAAACCATAAAATGCCAATGAAAATATCTTGCTTGTGCTCACTTACGTAAGATGACTACTGCAATATTATTTCAATCTCATTTTAGAGATTAAATATATTATTAAGGGCTAATTTTTTTTCTGCATGCTAACATTCTCTATTCAACTCTGGCAATGTCATCATTACTTCTTCATATGCCATTTCTTCAGTATTGATGTAGCAGCTCCATCAGACTTGTGCATTAATCCTTTACAACTATCACAGATTGTTATTTCTTGAGTATTATAAATTGGAATGGCAGGATATAGCAGGAAGAGCAAGCTATTCAGTCAGATTGAGCCATTGCAATAAGAACCCGGCACATTATTCATCACTGAAAAGTTTACATCTTCATTACTCAATAGTTCTTTCCTTTAAAAATATGTTTTACTTTCTGCAGAATAATTTCCTGGCAGGGACCTGGTCTGTAATAAACACTACAGAGAGTTTCATCTACCCATTACAATTGATTTCCCTAAAGAAAAATTTTCTAAATGAAAAATAAAGCTTGCCCCAATTTCTACCTGGTTTTTCCATTTAATTTAGTAAGGTGTATAGACAACATCAAATGCTACTCAATGAACTGCAAAGATATCTTTTTGGGGGGATGCTAAAACCTAATCATCTTATGCAATAGCAGAATGAGGGACCAGAGCAACACTGGAGAATACCCCTCCCTCAAACTGAAGAAGGCACATATGGGGGCTAGAGTCACTGTCTAAAAATTAGTGCTTTTGACATATTATGGTAGTTCTCACAGGCTGAAACTATAGATAGAGATCCTTGTCTACTATGGTAACCAAATTGTTATGAGAAAAATACAAATTAGCTATATGGAAATGATTTTACATACTTCTGCTAAATATAAAAATCCCTATAGTAAACGATGAGTATATAGCAAATTTAGTACTAAATTTAAGGGGGCATGTAGAACCCAAGAGTGAGCCCCAAGAAAGCCTGGCATGCAAAAGGCTAACTAGAAGAGGAGTGTACAACAAAAACAGAATGAGGGAAATACCAGAAAGCTAAGAGGGAAGTCCAGAAAGAATGATGTCATGGAAATCAAGAGAAGAAGGTGCTTCAAAACAGAGGGAGTGTATAGTAGAGTGGAATGTTGCTGACAGATCAAGTACAAGGAACACAGAGATGGCAAGTACAAGTGTCCCAAGGAGTGAAGCAGCCTGGCAAAGCAGCTCACCACGACTAGCACTGGTGGTGGGGAAAGGAGCAGAAGGCGTCAGTGGGGAAGGGGAAGCAGCCAGAGCATCAGGAGCCTCATGTGCCCTGCGGAAGAACATGGAGTTTACACTGTTAAAATATAAAAAGCTACCTACTAGTTTCACGCAGAAAAGTAAAAAGTCCAAAACTGTATTTTTGAAAGATACACCTTTAAAACTATTATCACTTTGGTAACAGATTACAGTGTTAAAAACGGATCATTCGGAGATTATTGTAGTGGTTCAAGCTAGTTAGTGAAAAACATGACATGGTTGGAAAAGAAGAGGTGAGGCGCAAGGATAGTCCAGGTTTCTGGCTTCCTTCCAGGTAGAAGGAGGTACACTTCACTGACCAAAGGAAAATAGGTGGAGGAGTTCTACTAATCAAAAAGATAAAAAAGAGGGAACAATATAAGAATACAAACACTTCTCAATCACCAGGCTATTATATAGAAAATGTGACTAAAATAGTGATTTTACATTTATTTTTTCCAGGTAGGTCTGAATGTTGCACTACTGGAAAACTTCTAGATTTCCAAGGCATTCCAAAAGAAGTGAGATCACTGGGGAGAGGCACAAGAAAGAATAAGGGGATTTGATAAGGGTGAGGAGTCTGCAGGAGAAGGCTGGATAACACTCTGTCAAAATGTTTCAGAATTGACATTAACTTCGTAAAGTGACCCCTTTTCTGAGAATGGGTCAGCATGCCAGCGCCCTGGAGCTGCACTCAGAGTGGCTGACTGTAACAAGCCACACTCACAGACCGCATACATATATTCACTCAGTGGTAAACAGGCTAATGCACAATAGGGGGACAGTCCTTTCTAATCGCCAGAAAACTTTCCTTCTGCCACACTGGGTGCCTCAACATCTATCTTGGCAGTCAGGTATTAGTAATCAGAAATTTGCATGATAAGCATGGAATCAGAGCAAAGGTGGACAGTTTTCAAGGTCCAACTGTGATGTTGGTGTGGCCTGATGATTCATCTCTGTGACTATTTTTCTGTCCTAAGTCCTAAGTTCTTGGCCTAAGTCCAGCCAAGTCCCTTTCAGACTGATGTATTCTTTCTTTATATATACTAACACAATCAACTGTTTTATTTTTTATGTTTTTTTACATATTTGTGTATATATATATATATATATATATATATATATATATATATATTTTTTTATTGGAGTTCGATTTCAATTTGCCAATATATAGTATAACACCCAGTGCTCATCCCATCAAGTGCCCTCCTCAGTGCCCGTCAAACCAACTATTTTAAACCCATTTTCTTCCCCAATGCACCTGAGCAACAGGACACCCTTTTGTCATTCTCCTATTAGCAATTCCCAAAACAGAAGCTGGAATGACAGGTATCATAATTTGGAGAGGAAGGGTCGGTATACATCTGAAGAGCTCCTCTCATCACTACATCCCTAATTCTGACACATGCCCCTCCTTCTGCCCTTAAGGAGTAAATTTGAAAGCTATTCTTTTTAAGCCTTAGAATTTAAAATGGTGCAGACTTTTGCTCTCAAGAGGCCTTTGATTTAAATAACCACTCTCTAAGCATCCTCAGGGCACCTCAGGGGGCTTAGTTGGTTAATGCTCCACTCTTGATTTTGACTCAGGTCTTGATCTCAGGGTCATGAGATTGACCCCAGGATGGGCTCTACTCATAGCATGGAGCGTGCTTAGGATTCTTTCTCTCACCCTCTCCCTCTGCCCCTCTCCCCACTCTCACACACACTCTCTCTCTCTCTAGAAAAAATAACAATAATTACTCTTAAATTTGCATGGAGAGCTAGCTTCATAGCAGCCCCCATGTACTGGCAACAGTGACCATTATTATCTGAGAAAAAAATAGTCAAAAAGAACATTTTGATTCTATGCACATCCTGTCTGTATTGTATCAATAATCCTAAATCCAATAATATGATAGTATCACTGGGAAAATGAAAGGATTAAGATTTGAGCCTTAAAAAAAAAAACTTCTAAGTTTTAAGCCTTGTTAAAAGGAATCATATATAATCCTGTTTTCTTAACAATTCAAGTATACAGAAAATAACATTCCTTTGGCAACTGAGGAATCTTTAGTGTTTCAAGATAATCATTTGTTCTTAACTCAAGAAATTGAGTTAAATGAACAACTTAGGGCATACCTAGAATGATGTTTCTGTAACTAAATGCCTGTGTTTTCTCCCCATCATTTTGCATTTTCCTTGAGCAGAGAATTGAAAAAGTGTTGTTACTTAAATGTAATGATTATCTGGAGTCTAAATCACTGAGGTTTTACTAAATTGAGTCAAAAAGTATTTATTGAGCATCAGATATTTATAATATAACCCTATAACTTATTGTCCATTTTTGAGAATAAAGGGCACTATTGACAGAGTGCCAGATGATAGTGGGTAAATAAAGATGTATGGCAAACCAGCTATACAGTAAACACTGCACTTGTCACTGGACATAAAACAATGAGCAAGACATATGTGGTCCTTATCTTCAAGATGTTTATAGTCAAGCAAGGAGAACAAAGAATTATAAGTGTAATGAATATTACAGAGGAAAAGTGCAAGATGTTATATAGAAAGGTGAAGGAATGGACCTGATTAGTTTTATTAATAAGCATCACTTCAAACTAGAGGTGGCAAAAGAAACAGGCACAAAGACTGTGTTTGAAGATCTATTGTAGGGGGGGAAAGGCAGAACATTTAAGAACAAGGAAGATGTATTGAGATGAAGCTGGAGTGGTGGCCCGGGGCCAGATCATGGGGTCTCTATAAAAAATTTTAGATTTTTATTCCAAGGGAAATGGGTATTAAGTAGGAAGCTAATATTAGCAGTTATACATTTAAAAAAAAAGATAAATGTGGCTGTAGTATTATTCACTTTCTGTGAAATATAGCAAATATTTTAGGCTTTGTGGACCATTCGGTCTCTGTTGCAACTACTCAACTCTGCTGCTGCAGTGTGAAAGCAGCCATCTATATAATACACAAACAAATCAGCATGGCTATGTTTCAGTAAAATTTTATTCATGGAGAGTGAAATTTGAATTTATCATGAAATATTATTCCTTTTTTGATTTTTTAAAAAATGGTTTAAAAATGTAAAGCCAGGGGCCCTTGGTGGCTCAATTGATTAAGTGTCCAACTCTTAATTTCAGCTCAGGTCATGATCTCAGGGGTGCGAGATCAAGCCCCACATCAGGCTCCACACTTAGTGCTTAAGATTCTCTCTCTCCCTCTCCCTCTGTCCCTCACACCCCTAAAAAATAATAATAATTAATAAAAATATTAAAAAATGTAAAGCCATTCCTACTTGGCGGACCATACAGAAACAGGTGGCAAGATTGTTTGGCTCTGATATAGAGCATGGAAGGAGTAAGAACTTTTTTTTTTTTTTTTTTTTTTTTTTTTAGGAGTAAGAACTTTAAACAAAATAGCTGAGAGTGGGGAAGGGCCTAGAGTCTTATCTTAAACCATGGTCGTATAGCTATTTACAAAAGACAGAATCAATGAATTGTTTGTATCAAAGAATGTAGCTGCCACTGTCTTTTCGCCCCACAAATCCCAGACACCCCATGTACTGTCTAAAAAGAGAATACTAAGCTCAAAGGTTGTGAACTAAGCTGAAGCTATAAATTACTGCACAAATAACCACAGTGACAGTTTAAACACATGTCTAAACATTGAGGATTTATGTTAAACTAAGTAAAATATCTGAAATAAACTGTTCTTTCTGAAGCAGTGCATCAGAGGAACCTTATGAATGAAAAATATATATACTTTTATTTTAAAAAAAGATTTTATTTATTCATTTGAGAGAGAGAGCATGAGTTGGAGGGTGGGGGGTGGCAGAGAGGGAGACTGAGAAGCAGACTCCCTGCTCAGCAGGACCCTGGGACCATGACCTGAGCCAAAGGCAGATGCTTAACTAACTGAGCCACCCAGGTACCCTGAAAAAAAATGTACTTTTAAAAGCATTCTTTCTCAAAGGCACCATATTTGTCTCCAGTTTTTTCCCTCTTTTTGTGGATTTATTTTATTGGAGAAATCAATAAAATACACACAAAACATACATACACACGATTTTAAAATCATTTTGTTGCATTTACCTAAATCTTTTTTCTAGATTAATGTGCTTTGTTTTTAAGACCGTCTCATGTAAGAAATAAGCTAAGCCATATTTACTCTTACTCTCAGATTCTGAATTACAAGTAATCATAAATATAATATTCTGAATTTAGACTCTCAAAATATTTTGAATATATATGACATGGTATTCAAAGGACTTGTGTGTTTTATAGAACTTTATAGTTATGCTGCATATTTTATGTTTTTTGCTTTTCTTTTTTTAATAGTATTAAAAAAGATCAAGAAATCACTTTTTAAAACTAGAGCCACTTGGGTGGCTCAGTTGATTAAGCATCTGCCTTGGGCTCTGGTCATGACCCTGAGGTCCTGAGATCAAGCTCCACATCAGGCTCCCTCACTGAGAGCTTCTCCTCTCCCTCTGCCCCTTCCCCTGTCCATGCTCTCTCTCTCTCTCTCTCTCTCTCTCTGTCTCTCTCTCAAATAAATAAATAAAATCTTAAAAAAAAAAAGCGAGAAGGCAACTGAAGACTGTAAAACTGCAGACAATACTAAAACTGCACCAAGCACCTAGCATTGTGCCTGACACCTAACACTTCATAAGCAGGAATTGCTATTATTGTTACAGATATTAGTATGTTTGGGGGAAAAAATGTTCAAAGGTCACTAGGAGAATACAGGAAGGGTAGTTTTGTTTTTGGTTTCTAGTTCCTTTTCTGGGTGAATTCTACAATGTTTAAAATTGAGTTAGGGCAGTTTTAAAACAGATCTCACCTCCAACTTTCATTATGTTCTGTATAGTACTAACACACAATATGCTTAAACATTGATTTTATTTTGGCAAACAGCAAAAATGGTTACCATTCTGTTTATTAAAATGAGAGTATGGGGGAGGGTGCCTGGGTGACTTAGTCGGCTAAGCATCTGCCTTTGGCTCAGGTCATGATCCTAGAGTTCCGGGATTAAGTCCCAAGTTGGGCTCCCTGCTCAATGGGGAGTCTGCTTCTCCCTCTGCTCCCCACGCCGCCCATGCTCTCTCTCTCTCTCTCTCTCCCTCCCCTTCTCTCTCAAATAACTAATATTTAAAAATAAATAAATAAAACAAAATGAGAGTATGGTGTCCACTTGAGATAAAGAGTTGCATGTTCAATGTGAAAGATAACCAAATATATCAAAGATTTGAAACAGATAACTATGGTAAAGATGGTGATACTCCTCTTGTACACACCAAGAACACAGGTGACATCACGACCTTTTCAAAGAGGGTTAGATTTTATTCTCAGCAAGTAAATGCTTTGGTAGCCTCAGAAGTACCTTGGAATTACCTTTCTTTCTTCCACTTCAAAGAGCTTTTAATTTTTTTTTCATTAAAGTTCAGATTTCAGTTTCTTCCTTGACTCATCTGTAAACCTGAACTTTATCACTTCCCTGGAGTTACTTGTTTTCATAAGGATATATCCCAACTTTCTCACCTGTGATGAACTAAGTGGGATTTGGGAAGGACACACAGATCAGATGCATACCCAAATGCAGCAGCAGCCTTTAAATCCTTGTTAGAATGAGTGAATGCACCTGGAGGATTTCCAGAGCACTCAAAAAACTTGGCATTGGAGGGTAGCATTAGCCAGGTCCCTAGGGCAACAGTAAGAGCAGCCCACTGTAACTGTAACAATGCATCGGAACATGGCAGGCCTAACATAGGAAAAGAGACCTCCGCCAGCACAAACTGGAAAGGGCAACACAGGGCTCTAGGGCAGCAAGACTTCGTGAGGCCACTCCATACTCCTGCAGGTGGCTGCCAAGGCCACCAGACCTAGCACCCCATGGCCCACCACCCTGAAGCATCGCACAGGCCGGGAGCATGGGGCTCCAAGGAGCCAGGGTGGCCAATTACCAAAAATACTCATGAAAGTAGGACAAACTTGGACATGGTACTTCTCTGCCAGCCTGTCTCTTCCCTTAAGGAGGGAGGAGGGACTGGGCTTGAGGGATGGGACTCCCCCACCCCACCTCCTCCTCCATCTAGGGACATCCAAGCCATTTCTCCATTTCCCCAACACTCCAGGAAAGTGAAAGCATCCCAGTGGGACACTGTTCAGAAGTCCTTGACCAGAGCAGCTGCCACAAAGTTTGAAAACCATTCAACTCTAAGAGCCATGGAGGCACAATTTATCCACTCCAGTGAGGGGCTTAGCTGGAGAGTGGGGAGAAGAGGTAAAGTTCTGGCCTGCGGTGTTTAAATTCCAGCAACAAAGGAGCCTTTCTTTTTTCTTTTTTTTTAAATTTATTTATTTAATCATGAGAGAGAGAGACACACACACACACAGAGAAAGAAAGAGGCAGAGACACAGGCAGAGGGAGAAGCAGGCTCCATGCAGGGAGCCGGACGTGGGACTCAATCCCGGGTCTCCAGCACCAGGCTCTGGGCTGAACGCAGTACTAAACTGCTGAGCCACCCGGGCTGCCCTCTTTTTTCTTTTAAATATTTTATTTATTCATTCATGAGAGACACAGAGAGCGAGGCAGAGACAGAGGCAGAGGGAGAAGCAGGCTCCATGCAGGGAGCCCGAAGTGGGACTCCATCTGGGAACTCCAGGATCACGCCCTGGGCCCAAGGCAGCCCCTCAACGGCTGAGCCACCCAGGTGTCCCTAAAGGAGCCTTTCTCATTAGCTGAAAATCTCCATTCCACCCCCATCAAGCCATTTTTTTTAAATGACAGATTTATTGGACTAGAATTCACATACCATAAAATTTACTTTAAGTGTACAATTCAGAAGTTTTTAGCATATCCTGAGCTGTATAACTATTACCACAACTTTTAGAATATTCCATCCACCCAAAAGATACCCAAATCCATTAGCAGTCACTTTTCATTCCTTCCTCTTCCTGGAAACAAATTGACTCTCTACTTCCATGAATTTGCCCATTCTGGACATTTCATAAAAGCAGAATCATTCAATAAATGTTCTTTGGGGCCTGACTTTTCTTCACAAAGCATAATGCTTCAAGGTTCATCTATGTTGTAACATGTATCAGTACTTCACTCATTTTATTGATGAATAATGCTCCATTGTGTGAATACAATATACATTGTGCTCATTCATCATTGATGAACATTTAGGATGTTTCCACTTTTTGGCTTTCTGAATAAGAATATTCAAGCGCAAGTTTCTATGGTGAAGATACACTTTTCATTCTCCTGCATAAAAGCCTAGGAGTGGAATTGCTGGGTCATGCAATAACTCTCTTTAACATTTTGAGCAACTGCCAAACTGTTCTTCAAAGTTTTCAAAATTTTACAACCTCACCCCATGAGAAATCCATTTCTCCATATCCTCAGCATTTGTTAATGTCTTTTATTTCAGCCATCCCACTGGGTGTGAAGTGGTATCTTGTTGTGGTTTTATATTTCCCTAATGGCTAATGGCATTGCACATCTTTGCATGCACTTATTGACCACTTGTATATCTTCTTTGGAGAAATGACTATTCAAATCCTTTGCCCATTTTTCTTAATGGATTGTCTTTTTCTTGTTGAGTTGTAAGAGTTTTTTTATATGTTCTGAATACAAATACCTGATCAGATATACAACTTGCAAATATTTTCTCCCAGTCCATGAGCTATCTTCACTTTCTTGATGGATACTTTCAAGCATAAAAGTTTTTTTAATTTTGATGAAGTCCAATTTATCTATTTTTTTTCTTTTGTCACTTGAGCTTTCGTGTCATATCTAAGAAACCACTGTCTAAAATCCAAAAGTTATGAAGATTTATGGCTACAGTTTCTCCTGAGAGTTTTATACTTTAAGATCTTACACTTAGGTCTATGATTCATTTTTAAATAATTTTTGTATATGGTCTGAAGCAGGAATCAAAATTCATTCTTTTGTATGTGTCAATTCAATGTATGTGTCTCAATACTATTTGGTGAAAAGACTTCTTTCCCTGTGGAACTGTTTTTGGCATCCTTGTCAAAAATCAATTTAGGGCTGATAAGTGAAAGATTTTATTTTTGGACTCTCAATTCTATCCCATTAGTGTATATGTCTACACTTATACCAGCTGCCTTGATTATTGCAGCTTTGTAAACATCAAAACAAAAAGTGCAAGTCCTTCAATATTATGGACTGCATTACATTCCCTTAAAATTGATACGTGAAGCCCTAAACCCCCAGTGTGACTATATTTGGAGATAGGGGCCTTAAGGAGAAAATTAACGTTAATGAGTTTGCTAGGGACTGAATTATGTCCTCTCAAAATTCATATGTTGAAACCCTAATTCCCAACGTAATGGTATTTGGAAGTGGGGCCTTTGGGAGATAATTAGGTTTAGATGAGGCAAAGGAGGGTGGGACTCTCATGATGGAATTAGTGCACTTATAAGAAGATAACAGAGAGTTTGCTTGCTCTGGCTCTGGCTCTCTCCTTCCTTCCCAAGCTGTGTCAGAACCCAATGAGAAGGCCAGGAAGTGTTCTCACCAGAACCCAACCAAAGCTGACATCCCAATCTCAGACTTCCTGCCTCTAGAACTATGAGGAAATAAATTTCTGTAGTTTAAGCCGCTGGGTCTACAGCATTTTGTTATTGCAGCCTGAGCTAAGACAGAAGTTGTGAGGGTGGAGCCCTACCTTAATAGGACTGGTATTTATATAAGAAATACCAGGAGTGTGCATGAACAGAGGGAAAAGCCATGTGAGGACACAGTGAGCAAGCTGCAAGAAAACAAGAGGGGTCTCACCAAAAATTCACCCTGCCTAGTCCAAGATCTGGGACTCTAAGCATCCAGAAGTGTAAGAAAATAAATTTACATTGTTTAAACCACCCAGTCTGTAGTATTTTGTTATGGCAGCCATAACAGACTAATTAATCCAATTTTGTTCTTCTTTTTCAAGACTGTTTTGACTATTCTGGGTACCTTGCATTTCCATATGAATTTTAGGATCTGCTTTTTAATTTCTTTTAAAAAAAATGCCAGTTGGGATTTTGATAGGGATGCATTGCACTGAATCTGCAGATCAATTTGGGAAGTATCACCATCCTAACAATATCAAGTCCTCTGATCCATGAGCATGAGATTTTTTTTCACTTGTCTTCTTTAATTTCTTTTAACAATATTTAATAGCTTTCAGTGTTCATCTTAAAGTTCTTTTATTAAATTTATTCCAAGTATTTTATTCTTCTTGATGTTATTATAAGTGAACTAATTTTTTGATTTTTGCATTGTTCATTGTGAGTGCATAAAGTATAACTGATTGCTGTATTTTGATCATATATTCTGCAACTTGCTGAACTTATTAGTTCTAATGGGTTTTTACTGACTTCCTTAGAATTTTACATATATAAAAACAAATCATCTGCCAGTGGAGATAGTTTTATTTCTTCAATTTTAATCTGGATGTCTTTTACTTATTTTTCTTCCCTATCTTCCCAGCTAGAACCTTCAACACGCTGTTGAATAGAAATGGCAAGAAGGGACATCCTTGTCTTGCTCTCGACCTAAGGTGGGGAAGCATTAGTCTCTTGCCATTAAGTATGTCAGCTGTTTTGTTTTTATCATGAGAGGATGTTGGATATTGTCACATGTCTTTTCTGTATTGACTGAGATGATCACATGGTTTTTGTCCCTTATTCTACTAATATAGTATATTACATATACTAATTTTCATATGTTCAATCAACCTTGTATAAATCCTACCTAGTCATGGCATAAAGTCTTCTTTTATATGTTGCTGAATTTGCTTTGCTAAATTGGTTTGGTTTTGTTGAGGATTTTTATGTCTATATTCATAGACAAAATGAACATAGACACAGTGAACATAAATATTGTCCTGTAGGTTTCTTGTGATGTTGTCTGGACTTGGTTATCAAAATAATAGTGGCGTCATAGACTGAATTGCAGTGAAGTATTCTTTCCTCTTCTTTTTTTTGAAATACTCTGTGAAGGACTGATGTTAATTCTACTGTAAACATTTACCAGTATTCACCATCTAGGCCTGAGCTTTCCTTTGTGGGCAGATTTTTTTTATTGCTAATTCAATCTCTTTCCTTGTATAGGTCAATTCAGATTTTTTATTCCTACAGGAGTCCGTTGCAATGGTTTATAACTTTCTAGTCACAAATCTGTCCGTTTCACTTAGGTTAACTAATTTGTTGGCATACAACGTTCATAGTATGAACCGTTTTCATTTTGAAAGGTCAGTAGTAATGTTACCAATTTCATTTCTGAATTCAATAATTTTAATCTTTTTTTTCTTAGTCTAGTTCAATTTTATTGACCTTTTCAAAGAAAGAACTTTGGGTTCTGTTTATTGTCTCTGTTTTTTTTTTTTTTTTTTTTTTTTTTTTTACTATTACATTCATTCTGTTCTAGTATTTAGTATTTCCTTGCTTCCACTTGCTTTATGTTTAGTTTGTTTTCCTTGCTTTAATTTCTTACAGTGGAAAGTTAGGTTATTGATGTGAGGTCATTCTTCTTTTTTTAATATGGGTATGTATAGTTATAAAATCCCCTCTAGGTATTGCTTTAACTGTACCTCATGAGTTTTGATATGTTGTGCTTTTGGGTTTTTTTGTTTTTTTTTTTTTATTTTTTATTTTTTTTTTATTTATTTATGGTAGTCACAGAGAGAGAGAGAGAGAGAGAGGCAGAGACACAGGCAGAGGGAGAAGCAGGCTCCATGCACCGGGAGCCCGACGTGGGATTCGATCCCGGGTCTCCGGGATCGCGCCCTGGGCCAAAGGCAGGCGCCTAACCGCTGCGCCACCCAGGGATCCCTATGTTGTGCTTTTGTTTTCATTTAACTCAAAGTATATTCTAAATTCTCTTGTGATTTTTTCTTTCACTCATTGGTTATTTAGGAATGTTCTGTTTAATATCCATTTTTTATGAATTTCCCAAATTCTGTTATTGATTTCTAATTTCATGACATTGAATTATTTCAATCCTCCTGAATCTATTAAGGTTTCTTTTATGATCTAGCATATGGTCTGTCTGGAGAGTGTTCCATGTGTACATGAGAAGGATGTATATTTTGTTTTGAATGGAGTGCCCCAGAGATGTTTTTTAGTTCTAGTTTATAGTTTTGTTCAAATCTTCTATCTCCTTGTTGATCTCTGTAGTTGTACTATCCATGATTGAAAGTGGAGTACTGAAATCTCCAACTATTCAACTTTTGTTGAATTCTCTATTTCCCCCCTTTAATTGTGCTAGTTTTGTTTAATATATTTTAGGGCTCTGTTATTAGGTGCATATAAGTTTATAATTGTTATGAATTCCAAATGGGTTGGCCCTTTTTATTATTATGAAATATCATAACCTTGTCACTACTAAAGTTTTGTCTTAAAGTCCATTTTGTCTGATACTACTGCAGTCACTTTCACTGTCTTTTGGTTTCTATCTGTATGGTGTATTTTTTCCCATCTGTTTGTATCATGTTTCATATAAACATGTTTCATATAAACATCATATAGTTAATGGTTTTTTTCATTCTTTCTGCCTACCTCTGCTTTCTGATTGAAGTGCCTAATCTATTTATGCTTAATGATTTAACATAATGTCTGCCATTTTGCTATTTGTTTTCGATGTACCTTATGCCTTTTTGTCCCTCTATTCCCCCATTACTGCCTTCTTATATGTTAAATAGATAGTTCTAGGGTACCATTTTAATGTACTATATACATTGGTGTTTCATTTACCATATATTTAAAGTTATTTTCTTGTGGTTACCCTGTGGATTGCAGTAGTTCCCCCTTATCCACAGGTTCATTTGCCCCGGTTTTAGTTACCCACAGTCAAACACAGTCAAGAAGCAGATTGTCCTCCTTCCAGCATACCATCAGAATGTCAGTAGTAGCCTAAAGATACATCACAATGCCTGTCATTCACCTCACTTCACTTCATCATGCAGTCATTTTATCATATCATCACAAGAAGAAAGATAAGTATACTACAATAAAATATTTAGGGAGAGATATCACATTCACATAAGTCTTATTACAGTATATTGTTATAATTATTCTATTTTATTATTAATTACTTTTATTAATCTCTTTTTGTGCATTTGTAAATTAAATTTTATCATAGGTATGGATGTATGGGAGAAAACACAACATATATATTGGGTTCAGTACTATTTGCAGTTTCAGACATCCACTGTGGGTCTTGAAGGGGAGACTATAAAAATTTTTTTAAAAGATTTTACTTATTATTCATGAGAAACAGAGAGAGAGAGAGAGAGAGAGAGAGAGAGACAGAAGCAGAGACACAGGCAGAGGGAAAAGCAGGCTCCATGCAGGGAGCCTGACATGGGACTCGATCCCAGGTCTCCAGGATCATGCCTTGGGCTGAAGGCGGCGCTAAACCGCTGAGCCACCCGGGCTGCCCTAAAATTAACATCTTACCCTAACTATGGATTCTGTTTTGCTTCATGTTTCATCTTAGAATTTGAACAGTCTAGTCAAAATGAACTCCAGAAAAATAAAAAGGAGCTTTTCAACTCACACTGTTGAGGTACAGACTGTGAGGTTGCTATTATAAGAAGCACCTGCCTCTGGGATGAACACTTACCTTGTCTAACAGTACATTCTGCCACAACCTAAAGATACTGAGGTAACTTCTATCTCTGGCACCAAAAGATGTAAAGAAAAACTGCAAAGAAAAATAATAGGATAATTTTAGTGTCATTAAAAAAAAGCAGGTGTGGGGGGCAGGGCAGAGTGTCTATCATGAAAATCTGTTGGCACTTACTATGGTTAAAGCAACCTCATATATTATTTTTGTTTTACTCTTTGGTACCATAGGAGAAAAACAGGTAATTGGTGCATGAACAAGGTGTCTTTAAAAACTATCTTACAGGATCACCCGCATGGCTCAGTCTGTTAAGCATCAGACTCTGGTTTCAGCTCCAGTCATAATTTCAGGGTCGTGAGATTGAACCCCACATTGGGCTCTGCACTAGCATGGAGTCGGCTTGAGATTCTCTCCTCCTCCCTCTACCTCTTCTCCCACATACTCACGCTCTATCTCTCTCAAATAAAATAAAATTTTTAAAAACTGTATCTTACAGGAAATCTAATTTTCAAGAAGCCTGAAACAGGTATTTATGTAGATATAATTTAACTATTACAATAATCTTAAAAACTTATGAAAAAAATAAATTTTATTAATTCTGAACTTTCCAAAGGATTTGGCGATCATTTGAGCCAAGTACACATATAGAATTTTTTTAAAATACAAGTAGGGGCACATAGGTAGCTCTATTGGTTAAGTGACCAACTCTTGGTTTTTCAGCTGAGGTCACGATCTCATGGGTCATGAGATGGAGCCTGCCTTGGGCTTCAAGCTCAGCAGGGAGTCTGATTGAAGATTCTCTCCCTCTGCCCCATCCCTCTACTCGCACACACATTCATATACACTCTCTCTCTCTCAAAATAAATGAATAATCTTTTAAAAAATTCAAGTGGGTTTCAGAGATCAACTTACGGATCTTAATTTCAAATCATATCATCTTTCATAGTCTTCTAAAAAAATCCAGAAATGCTTAATTTCAACTAATTATAGATATAAAACAGCCATGTTAAAACTTAACTTTGCTTTGAATGCTATAGAAAAAAAATAGCATGTTTCAATCTATAATTCTATGTTTGCTTTTAGCCCCATCTCTTCCTCTGCATTTAATTGATTTTGCAAAGTCATGTTTTAAAATAGGCTTTTATGAGAAAATCTGACAAGTGACAGCACTAAATACAGTCTCTCAGTGTATCATCTCTTCCGACCCCATAGTTAGTGACTTTTCATGATTGAGTAGTTATTTTTAGGGATGAGAAAGCTCAGTTATATATTTGATTTGCTAAATAAAATGTCAAAGAAATAATATTTTGGGTATTTACACTTTTTATATAAAGACTTTAAAGTGCTATTTTCCAAATAATAAATTGAAATGTTGCTATGTAATACTCTTCATAAAGCAAAACTTTTCATAACAAGGATATAGCTAGGAGATTTTCCAAATATAATTCCATATGTAATATGTGGTCTAGTGATGACTACTTACTATCCTCTATTTCCTTTTCTTAGACCAAACTGTTTTGGTTTCTTGTATTATTATGTTCTTATAACATTTTGTTCAGATATGTAGATAAGAAAAATCTCCTAGTCCATCCAGTTCCCATTTCTTAAGCTAGACAACTTGCTATCAATTCTATCCATTCTTGTACACATTCTACCACTTAGCTCTATGACTTTGGGTCACTTTCCTTTTCCTTAGTTTCCTCATCTGAGAAAAATAAGAATAATCATAATAACAAATTTTTGTGAGAATTAAGTGGGAAAATATCTGTAAAGAATTTAAAACAGTATTTAGAACAGTATTTGTTTGGCAAATGCTAGTTGTTGTTGTTATTATTAAAATTAAAATGCTTGACCCTGAAATTTCACTACATATGTGAGAAACAGTCACACATGAGCTTAAGAAGGCAGTGTCAGGCTATTCACTGCAGCACTGTTGATAATAATAAAATATTGCAAGTGAACTAATGGTCAAGGAAACCATGGTAAATTCATTCTATGAAATAATATATATATAGCACATGAATAAACAGAAATAGCTCCATCTATATGTGCTAACCTGTGACTCCAAGAGATGTTCTTTTTAAGAAAGGAGAACCGAAAAACAACATGTATAAAATAGCATTACTTTAAAAACAAAGCAAAACTATATGTATGTGTATATATATATATATACATTTAAATATGTGTGTACACACACACACACACACACACACATAGACACACAAAGGAAAAAAGTCCAAAAGGATACATACCAAACTGCTGACAGTGTTTGCCTCTAGAGAAGCAATATGATTGGGGACCACAGGCATGGAAAGAAGATGTTAGTTTAAGAATTGTTTGATGACTTTGTTGGGGAATGCAATGTATTCCTGTATTGACTACAAAATTAAGAATATGTATTTTTAGCTCTTCTTCCCTTCCTGAACAGTTCAGCCCTAAAGCTGTTGGTGGAACAGAGAAAAGTAGGTATCTACACTAGAGGTGAAGATAGGGAGAAAGAAGCTGCAGTAGCCCAAAACAATGTCAAAACAGAAAAGTTGAGGAGGTTGTCCACATAGAAGGGTCACCCTATGTGGGGTGTCAGAGCCCAAATAGGTAAGATGGGCCTCCATGTATGAGGATGATCTGGAGCATGGCGTTAGAATAAGAACAGGGTGATGGGCATAAGTCAGAGCCCACGGAATGTGATGGTGTAAAGAGGTAGCCTGGTATGGGTGTCAGAGCCCAAGCATGGTGAAGAATGTGATCATGAATGGGAGTAGCCTACAAAAGCATGACAGATGAGGTGAAGTGTGATGGAGTCCATGAGGGTGGTTTTGTGCTGGAGGGTCTGAAACTGAAGGGGTAAGAGGGGCAACCACATACAATGACAGATTAGCATAGAATATTGTGCACAAGCAGGGAATGGAAGGTATCCCTTTAGGAGGTGACTTGGTAGAGGGTAAAGTGAATACAAGGAAGGGACTTAGTACAGAGTGTCAGCCTAAGCAGAGTGAGGGGAGCTTTCACTTGGTGAGAGCTTCTGTGTTGTGATGGGATGGGCAGCAGCCTGACTTGAAGTGTCAGAAACCAAATCACATAAAAGGGCATCCATGTTGGGGGGCATCTGGGTGGCACAGCCAGTTGAGCATCCAACTCTAGGTTTTAGCTCAGGTCATGATGTCAAGTACATGAGATCAAGCCCCAAGTCAGGCTCTGTGCTCAGCACAGAGTCTACTTAAGACTCGCTCTCTCTCAAATAAACAAATATTTTCAAAAAGAGGAGGGACACCCATGTGGGGAAGGAGTGGCAAAGGAGAGGAAGACTGGTTACATAGAGGCCAAATGATCAAATAAGTAAATATACTGAGGATAATGGGAGCCTGGTTTCTCACAGTCAGGGAAGGGACTTACAAATAGGAAAAAGCAAAAACAAAAATGAAGTGGTGTTTGATAGGAATAGAGATATCACAGTAAATTCATGGCTTATGAAAGATAAGTAGACATTGATGAACAAGTGGGTATTTATGTGTGTATATTATATAATTACATATATATCACATATACCCTTATTCTGACCATTTAGCAGGCTCAGAAATAGTAATACTCCAATAGCAATGAACATACTGGCTTCTAATATCAGTCTCCCCTTAAAAGGAATCAGGACTCTTTGGAGAAATGACTGATTCCAGGGCTTAGGTAGGGAAAGCCTGTAACATCTTATGCCAAAAAAAGCAAGGAAATGCTCAAGTAATGCTGAGAATAATCAGGACATTGACAGCCTCCTGTTGCCCAAATTTGGGACTATTTAAGCATCAAAATAAATAATGATAGTATTAAGGGCATACTGATATAAGTAAATGAATGCATACATTTAAAGTCTGATGAGGAATCATATATTTCCATAGTTTCAAAGTAGCTGGCCACAAAATATTATTACAAAGGAAAACAGACTAACTTTATAGTAAAGTCTGGCAGACACCACCTGAATCAGGTGATCCAAGTGAATATCACCAAGGGTAGAGATTGAGATCACGGGCCATCTTTTTTTTTTGAAATCACGGGCCATCTGATAGGATGCAATGGAAAGAAAAGAGCATCATTTTCATGTCATCTCTGCCAAAAGTGCATAACCTAAGTTTAATTACAAGGAAATATCAGATTAAGATTAACACAATTTAGGGATATCCTACAAGATAACCTGTAATCTTTAAAAGTGTCAAGGGCACAAAAATCAAAGACTGAGGGACTATTCCAGAATAAGGAAATTAAAGAGCTTGACAAGTAAATGTAATTATGTATTTCTAAACTGTGCCTATTTGTGATAAAGGATATTATTGGAAGAATAGGAGAAGGTGTGAGGACTGAACAGTGGCAATGATCAATGTTAACTTCTTGATTTTGATGGTTAGGTTGTGCTTATGCAGGAGAATGTCTTTGTTGGAAATACACGCTAGAATATTTGGGGTGATGAGGCTTCAAAGTGACAATTTACTCTCAAATAGTTCAGAAGAGAAACTTTTTGAACCATACTGGGAAGTATTCTGTAAGATTATTTAAAAATAAAAATAAAACTCAAAGTACATTTGAAAGAAACTACAAGATTTAGAAGTATCATTATAATGAATCAATGTCATGATAGTGTTTCTCTCCCCTGCTTCTCTTTTTTTGTTCATTGCCTGCCTCCCTTCCTTCTGTGCTTTCTTCCTTCCTTCCCTTTACTTCTCATTCCCTTCGATACTTTCCTTCTTTTCCTTATTTCTTCTTCTTTCTCAGCATTCTACTTCTAATGTCACACACACACAGCCCTCATCAATCTTCCAGGTGGGTTCAAAAAGATTCTTCATATATCCCCACAAAAAAAAAAAAAATGGCAGATATTGTAGGTAGATAATAAAAACGATGGCAGTTAGCTGCCATCCTAAAAAAAATTTATAGTGATTCTGTGTTTACCTGTATGCTACCCAAATCTCTTTGTTCACCAGAACCATTTGTTTTTATTAGTAATAGATTAGAACTCACTGAATAAAACAAGCAACTATGAGGGCATACTGATATAAGTAAATGAATGCATAAATAGCAGGCACTATTGACTAAATATGGAATTTTTAGGGTATTCAGAATTATGATGTTTTACTAATGCTCATCCTACCTACCTCTTATAATAAGTAAAATATATGGGAGAAAGTTCTCTGTGAACTATAAAGCACAAAAAATGTTAGCAGTCATTTAATTAGCAATAATTATTTAACTATACAGAAATCTAGTATTAAACACAATATATCTCTATCACAAATTCCTAACTCCAAGAAGAACCGCCTACATTACCAACACTGATGAATCAGTATGATGCAGATTTTCTCCACATTATGTAATGGCAAAGATAGAAAAGTTTTTCATAAGTCAATCGGAGAAGGACAAACATTGTATGGTCTCATTCATTTGGGGAATATAAAGGATAGTGAAAGGGAATAAAGGGGAAAGGAGAAAAGATGAGTGGGAAATATCAGAAAGGGAGACAGAATTTGAGAGACTCCTAATTCTGGGAAACGAACTAGGGTTAGTGGAAGGGGAGGTAGGCGGGGGTGGAAGGCGACTGGGTGATGGGCACTGAGGGGGGCACTTGATGGGATGAGCACTGGTTGCTATTCTATATGTTGGCAAATTGAACACCAATAAAAAATAAATTTATTTTTTAAAAAAAACATTAAAAAAAAAAGAAAAGTTTTTCACCTTTTCACCCTCCGTGACAATCTGGATAGCATTTGGGATGAGTCGAGCAGTTTTCTCCTTGGTCATGAAGGTTATGTTCTTTAACGCAATACAAATCTAAACACACATAAAAATGAAAAATTATTAAATGGATTTTTCAGAAATATGTACAGCACAAAATATCAAGCATTACATCAATCTAATCCAGAACATTCTGTTGAAAAGCCTGAAGGAGTTAGTAATAATATAAGCACATGCTTGCATTCTCTGAGAAAAACAGGGTAAGCAGTCAGACATTCTCTCTCATTGGTAATTTCCTCCACAGCTCTTATCTCTAAGTTTAGGACAGAGTGTGAAAAGACATGTGGGTGTTCGTGTTCCATATTAACACATACACACACAAACAAAATTCAGACAGTCTGTCACATAAGACATGATTTTGGCAGTCAAATGGATGTATGTTCAAGCTTTTTTTCAACCTGAAATCTCTTTCTCCAACTACATTAAATATGTTCAAATGGAGCCTGATGTATTAAGAAAATAAGATTATAAATTCTAATATAAATTGTATATATATATATATATTACAGGTATACACAAGTACAATACACAAATATATAAATTTACTTTGCAATCTAAAATACATTGTTTTTAGGAGGACTGTATACATTGCTACCTATGCAATTATTTGTATCAACAAATCAAATCAAAATAAATCTTACTGTAGTTTCCCATCTGAAGATGTTGCTATAGAAACACAGCCAGTTTTCTGAAAGATATAGACGTCCCTGCAGCAAAATGTCCCTCTGAAGAGCACAAGCATAATCTAGATACACAAGAAGGAACAGCTTATTCACAAAAATCTGGCAATTTTATAATCTTATCTTACTTTAACACATGGAAAGTCATCACTCTTTGTTTATTGTTTGTCGATTCACTCACTCACTCATTCAGATACTTTGGTACCATATACCAGATATTTTGTTGGAAACCAGTGTTACCAAAAATGGACCTTGCCCTTGCAGAACACAGTCTAGAAGGGAAGGTATACAATAAACAAATACAAAAATAAGTATAATGATCAAAGTGGAGAGACAGGTGTAAGAGAATATAATAGGAGTAAACAGGTAGGAGGGGATCGGGCAGGGAGAGAGTATATCAGGAAAAGTTCTCCAGAAAAAGTAGTCTTTAAACTGAGAACTAAAGGTCAATAAATGGTCAGCTGCACCATGAGGAAAGAGTATGTGCAAAGACCCTGTGGTAGAAAGAAAAAGCACATTTGAGCAACTTTACAAAGATCTCAGGCTACAGAAGCAGAAGAAACTAGGTCACGGAAGGTTCACAGGCTATAGTAGACCATAGACTTTACAAAGAAGCCATTGACAGTTGTTCTGTTTGTTTTGTTGACATTGACGAATATTAAGTGGAACAGGCATGATCAGATATATATTATTAAGGACTAATTTTTTCACTCTGTGAGAATGGATTCAGATAACTATGAATTGGAAGTCCAGGGGAAAACAGACAGTGGCTGAGACCAAGAGATGACAGTATTAAGAGAAAGAAGTAATTAAATTCAGAGATATTTAAGAGGTAGTACTGATGGGAAATTAGTGATTAATTAGTTACACATTGGAAAAGGGTGAGGAAGGGGACAAGAATTATTCCAGAAATTGTATACATTTTAAATTAGTTTCAAAGTTGATCCTCTCTACCTCAGTGTTAAAATCCAGCAAAATCAGGAGTGCTCTGATAAGTGTCACTATGCACCAGTAAATTAATACCATGGTTTAGATTTAGCTTTTCGGCTAATGGAAATAGTATGGCTAAACTACCAATAATTCAAGATATAAAGGGCTGCGTGAGGAGATTTAGTTTAATTGACAAATTTCAAAACTATATGAAGTGACTAGCAATTTTAGGAAAAAGATATTGAGGTTATGAGCCTCAAAAAATTTAAATTTAATTATGTTAAATTTCTAGCAGATATTAAAAATTGAGCCAAGAAATTCAGTGTTTCAAAATGTTTCCTTCAGCAAAACAAAACTGAGATGCCCCCAAACAAAAATCTTAGTAAATAGTTAAGTATATTAAGTTACTCATTACTAGTACACATCTCTAAAACAAGGATTGGGCTAAAGGTTAAAGGTCACCTTGAGGTGTCCTGAAATTTTTATCTAAGCCACTGAAACATTTTATTAATTTAATGCTTCTCTCATTTCAGATCAGAAAAACCTGGTGGACTTATCTAAAAACAGATTGCTAGGTCCCTCCCCAGAGTTTCTAACTAAACACGTATAGAGCGTTGTAGTTTCTTGTCTAACATGATCCCAGGTAACACCAACACTGCTAGTCTATGGACCACACTGTGAGAACCACTGCACTATTTTATATTAACTATGCTCAAAGCTATAGCAACCAACTGATTATTTTAACTGAAGACTATTTGACATAGCTTGACAGACTTTTTTCAGTAGTTTGAAAAAGGGTTTCCCTGGGGCGCTGCCTGGCTCAGTCAGTTAAGCATCTGACTCTTGATTTTGGCTCAGGTCATAGTTTGGTGTAGTGGGATCAAGCCCCACATCCGGCTCCACACTCAGGAGTCTGCTGAAGAGTCTCTCTCCCTCTTCCTCCGCTCCTCCCTCCCAACCTCTAGGATGAATAAATAAATCTTTGGGGGGGAGGTCCTAAGACAGATATATTTTGTTGTAATAAACTTATACCTGAATAAAAACTTTTTTTAAAAAAATGGCTTCCTAGCAATATGGCCTATTCAGGAAATGGAAAATAATTTTTTTTAAGCCAAGAGATTTTACTTTTTTTACTCTCAATTTCCCTACTGATAAGCAAACATATAAGTATCATTTCAGAAGGCAAATATTCCACCTGATGTGAGTCAAATAACAATGTGATTCATCTAGAATAGAATAGAAAATGTTTATCAAAAATTGTTTTATGGATTTTATCACTTTATAAATTAGTGACTAGAAAGTTAGAATAAAATTAAGTAAATTAACCAAGCAACATAGGTCATTGTAATGTCAACTTACAAGCTTTTACATAATCAATTGTGGAACAATTGAATGGCTCCAATTCTTAAGGTTGTATTTTATTAACTATAACACAGCAAATTTATAGTAGAAATATGTACCAAGTGTTATGAAAATACAGATGGAGTGAATCAGTACCATATACTACTAGAGTAAGATTGCACAAACAAACAAGATTGTCCTATTTAGAGTTTTATCAAAGAATGTAGGCATATCTATCCATAAGGGAGATAACAGTCAATTAAAGGAATGTGTTTTTGAACAATCATATCAGGAAACACACATCCCAAAGTATCTTTTCTAACAGCAATCATCTTTGGGAGCCCTAAATGCCAACATTGCTTTAAAAAAGACTCTCTGGAACATTTTTAGGATTTTTCTAAAATTTAATATTTAAATTATAAAAGAAATCATTATCCTTATTCTTATTTTTTTATTTTTTTAGAGACAGAGCGAGCAGGGAGCGGCAGAAGGAAAAGGATAGAAAGCATCCCAAGCAGGCTACATACCCAGTGTGGAGCCCAAGGTAGGGTCCAACCCACAACCCAGGGACCATGACCGAAGCCAAAATCAAGAGTCAGACACCCCACTGACTGAGCCACGTAGGTGCCCCAACCATTCTCCTTTTTTATACTTTACATTTTTTGTGTTATTTTGCTTGCTTTTTACCTGAGACAACTGTAGAGGTAAATACAAATTGAAAAAGAAAAAAAATTATTTTCCTTGGTGCAAAATGGGAAAAAGACTCCCCCCTCACTTCTCACTGACCATTTTCTTTAGAAAATTTGTAAGTTCTTTCTTGCTCCTTTAAGATACATGTGAATCTTTTTAAAAGCAAAATAAGCCTCCGTGCCAGCTTTACAACCCAGGAATGTTTTCTCAAGGACCAAGTAGCCCTATCTCTGAAATGTAAACATCAAGAGAGATAGCAACCTTATCTCCCAGTTTCTGTAAGAGGGTAGGAGCTTAACTTTCGTGGGCATCTTGCTCCAAGTTACAAAACTAACTCTTGTCATAAAGATATGGATTTACTTTTCCTTTGCATAAAGCCAGTTAGCTAACACAGATAGTAGCCCCAATTATCAGGTGAATTTATGGTGAACTGTGTATGACAAATAGTACTATCAAGTCCTCTTACTTGAGGACTAGTTATCATTTATCTTTAGGACACGTGTAAAGGGTTGTGTCTGCTTGGTTATATAAAAGGGTGAGATTTCTTTCTATCTTCACAATCTCTCTTTTTTTTTTCTTTATTTATTCATGAGAAACAGAGAGAGAGAGAGAGAGAGAGAGAGAGACAGAACAGTAGAGACACAGGCAGAGGGAGAAGCAGGCTCCATGCAGGGAGCCCGATGTGGGACTCGATTCAGGGACTCCAGGATCACACCCTGAGCTGAAGGCAGACACTCAACAGCTAAGCCACCCAGGCGTCCCTCTTCACTATCTCTATTACATATTACGTGTGATGCACATCCCATTCCAGTTGAATGCTTATTCAATAATAAAACTGTTTTCTTTCTTTTCTACCTTTGTGGAGAAGTTTTCTGGATATTTTCTTTTTAATTATATTACCCCAACATAACATTTTCTTTGGCCAAGTTTAAGCAAGAAAAAAAGAAGGCACAAGTGAATATTAGGAGTAAAAAATGTGAACTCCAGGTAAAGCAGATGTTCAGAAATATTCTACAGATAGTTGTCCTAATCAGGGATTCACACTTGGGATAGGTCAGCTAACAATTCAATTAGTACTACACTCCTTCAGGGGCTAGCTACTATAAACCCTTCTGCTACCTTTATTACTGTTCAACAACAAATGCTTAGCTAATTAGCATAGACATTAAAAAAGGGTTTTCATTAGCAAAACCAGTGGCCTGTTTATTATCAGCATATTGGATGCTACACATGAGGTCACATTGGTGAAATCAGTTGTATAAATACACGTGGATTGGTTAAAATTTTTTAGAGATCCTCTTCATCATCATCATTATATGTACAGAGAATAAGAACCTAGTAAGCTTTCACCATTAAGTATGGCACTTTAGTGTTACCCTAGATCAAAGCTTCTCAAACTTTAATGTGCACATAAATTACCTGGGAATACTAGTGGAGGAAAATTTGTGTCTTCTCCCCCATGCATTTAATTATTTAAGCATTTATATCAATATAGAGTAATGGATATTTATTTTATTCTTCAGATTATAATCTAGTATTACAATCATTCATTTTATTGCTCAAATTATTCTGTCTTTGACCATTGGGATTTCTTTCAAGTTGGTTCCTTTTTTTTAAGCACTTCCTTTTTTTGGGGGGAGGGGAGAACACACACCAAGTTTTACTGAGGGAAGGGGAATATTTACAGGGGCAGGTAGAAGAGAGGGGAGTCACATAGGGTGGGAGTAGGGGAGATTGTGGGTCCAAGGCAGACAAGGAGTACAGAACAGCCCCTGCACCCACCCCAACCCAGGAAGGGTGGGAAAGGACAGCAATGGGGGTGGAGTCCCTGGGCGGTGGGCGGCCGGCTGGGGGGCCTCAGGGGCTTGTAAACATTGACCACTTTCAGAAGGGGATGGAGGTGGGAAGGGGCTCCCCCTACACTTCCTCACAGGGTTAAGGCCTCTCCAGGCTCAAGGGCCCCCTAAATTCAAAGTCTCTTTAGCTTAGGGGAAGGGAAAGAAGATTTAATTTTTATACAATAAAGTTACCCTGTAAAGGTTTAACATGCAATTATGTAACCACCACCACAGTATCATATAGAACCATTCCATCACTGTAAAAATTCCTTGTGAAATCACTTTCTGGCACTATAGTAAGACTATAAGATACTCCACAGTTAATTATTTGTATTTTCACTGTCCCAGCCCCAGAATGGACCATTTCTTCAAGGAGCTCTCATTTCTTTTATTGGGGAATGGCATTTAGAGACCACTATCTGGGTCCTAGACATGCTCACTGCTTACTGGGGTATTGCTGTTTCTAGGCCCTAGCAACAGAGAGAAGTAGGGAATGGATGTATATATGCTAACCCACCTTGAGTACAATTATGTCATTCATTTATAATAGAGTTAGATTCTTTTATTTTGCCAATGGCATTTCAACCCGGTATCTCTTAATATCCTGGTTGATTTAATTTTTATACAATAAAGTTACCTCTGTAAAGGTTTAATATGCAATTATGTAACCACCACCCCAATATCATATAGAACCATTCCATCACTGTAAAAATTCCTTTGTGAAATCACTCTCCCCTCCTAGTACCCACAGATCTGTTTTTCATCCTTATATATTTGCATTTTCCAGATGTCATATAAATGGGATCATAAAATATGTAACCCTTGAATTTTACTTTTTTCACATAGAAAAATGCATTGAAGATTCATCATGTTGCTGTGCATATTAATAGCTTGCTCCTTTTTATTGCTAAATAGTATATCATTATATAGATGTACCACAGTTTGTTTATTCGTTCACCAGGTGAATGACATCTTGGTTATTCCCAATTGTTAATAAAAATGCTATGAACATTCATGTACAGGACTTTTGTGAATATAAGTTTAAGGTTCACTTGAAAAAATAACTAGGATTTGTAGGTCATATGATTAAGCGTATGTTTAACTTTACAAGAAACTGCCAACTTGTCATCCAAAGCAGCTGCCCCAGTTTGCATTTCCACCACTAATGTATGAGAGTCCTGTAGCTTTGCATCCTCATCATCATTTGGTGTTGTCAGTTTTGTTATTGTTTTTAATTTTAGCAATTCTCATCGGCATGAAGCTTACCTGACTTTTAATGTGCATTTCCCTGTAATAATTGATGCTGAGCATTTTTTATATGCTTATTTGCCATCCATATATATCTTTGTAAAGTGTCTACCCATTTTTTAAGGTGGGTTGTTTGTGTTCTCACTGTTGGCTTTTAAGAATAGTTTTATTCTATTTTTTTCTTTTTTCTTTTTTGCTCAGTAAGAATTTTCATCACCCTTCTGAACCAGCTTACTGACAGCAGGCAACTGTCGCTGAGAAGAGAGTAAGACGCAAATTACAACATCATTGCAAAAGAATAATTTTATTCTCAAGTGTTTTTTTTTAATCAAATGGGATAATCAACTATTTTCTCTCTGTAGCTTGGTACAATTATATGTGGTTTTAGTTTTCTACTTTGTAAAAGTCTATATTTTCATACAATGAACAGGTTTATTGTTATCAGTGAGAAAAAACTGCAAAATGTAAATTTTTAAAGCAAATTTACATACTGAAAAACACCTAGAAAGCTATCCAAACAATATTAAGCAACAAAGTATTAGGATTATTAATAACTTTCAGTTGTTTGCTTTATATTTTTCTGTATAGCTTTAATGTTATATAATGAGCATATATCACTATCATCCGATTAAATTCTTTCAAGATGGCAGTGACAAGTACAATAAATTTTATAAAGGTTTCCATGATAAGTATTTGACTTCAACAGACAAACTAGCAAACATTTGCAACACACATGACAAAGATCTAATTTTTATTTTATTTTATTTTTTATTTTTTTTTAAGATCTAATTTTTAAATGCCCAGCAAGCTACTATAAATTAAAGACAAACAACCACCAGAAAAAATGGGCAGTTTATGAAGAGAAATATTCACAGGAAAAGAAATACAAAAGGTTTATAAACATATGAATAGATGTTCAACCTCCTTTATAATTAAAGAAATGCATATTTAAACAATATTAAGTACCATTTCTATCAAACAAATTTTACTCAAAGTTTCGAGGTGTGGCAAAACAGGTATTTACATACACTGTTAATGAAAATGCAAATTGGTGTAGCCTTTTTTGGAGGGTAACTTGGCAACAATAAATTTTTTAAATATTCATTACCTTTTTGCCACAATTCCACTTCATAAAATTTATCCCACAATATGCGTGCACATATGTGTCAAAACAAATGTAAAAGCTTCAATGTAATATTAGCAGAAATAGTAAAAGACAAGAAGCAATCAAAATGTCCATCAAAAAGGATTTGTTAAATAAATTACGGTACAAAGTTCATTTAATTGAATACCAGGTAAGCATTAAAAGAATGAAGTGGATCCTTAAGTGATGCCAATAAAAGGAGCTAAAAACAGGTTCAAAGAGTAAGCATAATATGTTCCCATTTAAACTCTCTTAGGGAGTTGCCCAGGTGGCTCAGTCTGCCTTCTGCTCAGGTCATGATCCCAGGGGTCCTGGAATTGAGCCACCACATTGGGGTCCCTGCTCAGTGTGGAGTTGGCTTCTCCATCTTTCCCCTTCCCCTGGCTTCTACTCTCTCTCAAATACATAAAATCTTTAAAAAAAATTATGTTAAGAATATTCATATATGCCTTTTGAAATACCTACAAGAAAATTTCTGGAAATATACACAGGAAATTACTCAAAGTGGTTATATAGTCCAGGAAGAATGTTGCAGTGATCTTGATCAGAGGGACCACTCACTTCTCATTAAATGCCCTTATATAGCATTTGAATATTTTGTCATGAGAATGCATTCCTTTAGATGTTCTTAGAAGTTGTTTTAATTCATTATAATGATATTTAGGTACTAAGCTGAACTATCTAGAAATTCAGTTACACTGTATTGAATATTGCCCAACAATACCAGAAATCAGAAATTTCTATGAATACATAGTTTAAGTGAAATATACACTAAAATTAAAACCTAGTTCTATATTTTGATTATACAGAATCTGCATTAAGCTTATATCAAAAATTAAGTACTTTTATAAGAAAAATTGGCTAGATTTTTTCTCTAAAAGTCCATTTTAAACAAAATCTATCTGAAAAATTAAACAAGGGGCACCTGGCTGGCTCAGTTGGAAGAATATGTGACTCTTGACCTCAAGGTCATATTTTCAAGCCACACAATGGGTATGGAGATTACTGAAAAATAAATAAATAAACTTTTAAAGAAATGAAAGATTATACAAAAATAATAGAGCCCTAGAAAATTGCTCTATAATCTGTTGAGGAGTACATTTTTCCAGGGAAAGGTAATATATATTGAACATCAAATTTAAACTTCTCCTACAAAACCATATGAAATAACCACCAGAAGAAATTGTGACAATAAATTTTAGTTCTATTTTTTTTAGCTGGTACTTAATATTTTTATGTCAGAAATCACTCCTCCCTAAATTACAACTTAGTTTTACACTGTCTAATTATGAATAATAACATGCTGCTTATCTTAAAAAATATCTTCTGTCTAGCATAAAGGCTTAAATTTTCTAAAAATGTTGTCACTCATCAGTTCTATTTTGATAATGAAGTAGTTAAATGGTTTTTTACAACTTTTTTACCTGCTATCAGCTTCTCTGTATCAGGTAAATGTGTGAACTGTCTCTTGTATTCCTCATTCCTGTCTTTATAGGTGGAACTTGAAATCTGCAATAATAAATAAGATTAAATTTCCATTTTATTATAATCTTCATTAGATTAACTGAAATGTAGTATCTTAGGAAATAAATTTAAAATGGGCTGTAAAACAACATGCTTTTATGCAATATTTCATATGTTTTTATATGAAAGACCACATATAAACATTTCAAAAAACACCACATGAGGCAAAGGAAGCTCCCTGCATGTTGGAGTAAGGAGTTTGGCAAATTTTCTCTGCAAAAGCAAACATACAACTGGAAAAAAAAACTGTCAAAAACATCCATCTCAAATTACTGGAAACTGACCAAAGCCATACAATAAACTAAGAAGTATTTGTTCATGAAAATCTACTGAACTTAGGGGATGCTGAAAGAGATGGATGAGTTGATTCAGAGTGGAGAGCAGAAAAGCTATGCCCAGAAGTAAGAGGGAAAAATTATGAAACTATCCATGAGAGTGTGAGGTTGCTAATATCAATTGGGCCAAGAAACAAGCATCCTAGCAGATCAGCAGGGGACCTAACAAAGAGATCTTGGAGGAGAGACAGCCATAAATGGGCTTGATAAACTTCCCCTGTATTCCCAGCTAACGAGAAGCTGCATGCGGGTGTAGTAGAGACTAGACAGTTTCCAAACTATCCACCATTCCTGGCTAGAGACATAATAAGTCTCAAGAAAACAAAAATTGAGACAAACTTGAAAACATCCTGATCATTGAATGCATTCCCCAACCTATACACAGATCTCTCAGCAGAAGGGAAAAATATTACTGGCTGTATGCATTTGAGCACAATTTCTGACCAATCACTGGCTGACATATGGGGTAGCCACTGGGCAGTCAGTTTTAAAAATAAAACCACCCCAACAATAAGGTGAGCAGAAACAGAAGAAATAGATTTCACAGATTTACTCTAGGCAAGTTACTAAACAAAAACCACTGATGACAAGCTTTAGGGGTAGAGAGGATGTGATCAGAATCCACAATTGCTACATCATCTAAATTGTATAATTTTTAATAAAAATTAAGAAACATGCAAAGAAATAGAAAATTGTGACTTATACTGAAGAGAAATGCAGGCAACAGAGTCTTTCAGGGTCCTCAGATACTAGATTTAGCAGACAAAAACATCAAAGCAGTTACTATAAATATGTTCAGACAACTAAAGAGAACCATGCTTAAAGAACTGAAGGAAGGGGCATCTGAATGGCGCAGTTAAGCACCGACTCTTGGTTTCAGTTCAGGTTGTGATCTCAGACTCCTGGGATCAAGCCCCAAGTTGGGCTCCACACTCAGCATAGAGTCTGCTTGGGATTCTTTCTCTCCCTCTGCCCTTCCCACTCACTGTCTCTCTCACTCGCTCTCAAATAAATAAATAAAATCTTTAAAAAAAATAAAGGAAAATATGACAATGATTCAACAAGTAGAGAATCTCAACAAATATATTTTTTAAATTCTTTTAAGAAAAAATAAATAAAATAAAATTCTTTTAAGAAAAACAGAACATTCTGGAGTTGAAAACTACATTCACTGAAACAAAAAATTCACCAGAGGAACAAAAAAATTTGATATGGCAGGGAAAGAATCAGTGAACTTAAAGATAGATTAGCACAAATTATCCAATTTGAATAGAAATGAAAAAGACTATAGAAAATGAACAGACTCAGAGACCTGTGAGATAACATTAAGTGATTCAAAATAAGTGTACTGAGAGTAAAAGGGAAAACGGAGGAAGAAAAACATTTGGTTTTTTTTGTTTTAAAGATTTTATCTATTTATTCATGAGAGACACAGAGAGGCAGAGACATAGGCAGAGGGGGAAGCAGGCTCCCTGCGGGGAGCCTGATGCAATACTCCATCCCAGGACCCTGAGATCACAACCTAAGCCAAAGGCAGACGCCCCACCACTGATCCACCCAGGCATCCCCAGAAAAACATGTGAAGAAACAACAGTTAAAACTTTCAAAACCTGAGGAAAAACATTAATTGATAAATTGAAGAAGCTCAATTAACTAAGTAGGATAAAGAAAAGAGATTCTGGGATACCTGGCTGACTCAGTTAAGTGCCCAACTCCTGATATCAATCAGTTCAGGTCATGATCTCAGGGTCACAAGATAGAGCCAGGCTTTGGGCTCTGCGCTTAGCAGGGAGTCTGCTTGAGATTCTCCCCCTCTTCCTGTGCCCCTACAAAACTCATGTGAGTGCTCTCTCTCTCTAAAGCAAATAAATAAATCTTAAAACATATATATAAAGTAGATTAAAATTGAAAAAAAACATTTTAATTAAAAAATTTTAAAAATTTAAAAACCTTTATCATAGTTAAACTTTTGAAAGACAAGGGAGAACATGGAAACAGCAGGAGAAAAATGACTCACACATACAGGTAAAAACCAGTATGATTGGGGCAGCTCGGGTGGCTCAGCAGTTTAACACTGCCTTTAGCCCAGGGCGTGATCCTGGAGATCCGGGATCAAGTCCCATGTCGGGCTCCCTGCATGGAGCCTGCTTCTCCCTCTGCCTGTGTCTCTGCCACTCTCTCTCTCTTTCTCTCTCTGTGTCTCTCTCTCTGTGTGTGTCTCTCATTAATAAATAAAATTTAAAAAATCTTTAAAAAACAGTACAATTAATGGCGGACTTCTCCCCATAAACAATGGAAACAGCAAACCTACTTTAAAGAATTGCAAAAAGAATCCGTCAGGCTGCAAAGAAATGTGACAGCATGGTTATTCAAAATCACAAGAAGAAATGAAGAGCACCAGAATGGAAATATCAAAAAGAATTAAAATGGTATCCTAAAAAAAATCCTAAAAAATATCTGACACATGATGAATCCAAAATTAAGACGGAAGGGCTCCTTTCATGATAAAAACACTCAGCAAGAAGGCAAGAATATGGAGAAACTGGATACATTGTGTTCGGAACGTAAAATGGTAAAGCCACTCTGGAAAACATATTGGCAATTTTTTTTTTAATTTATTTATGATAGTCACAGAGAGAGAGAGGCAGAGAGAGAAGCAGGCTCCATGCACCGGGAGTCCGACGTGGGATTCGATCCCGGGTCTCCAGGATCGCGCCCTGGGCCAAAGGCAGGCGCCAAACCGCTGCGCCACCCAGGGATCCCCCGGCAATTTCTTAAAACTAAATATGCAACTATTCATGATGCAGCAATTGCATTCCTGGATACATACCCCTAGAGAGAAAAACATATTCACACAAAACCTGTACAAGAATATCTATAGCCGTTTTATTCATCATAGCCCCCAACTGGAGATAGCCCAGATAGTCTTCATTGGGTATATGCTTAAAACTGTGGTACATCCATACCATGGACTACTACTCAGCATTAAAATGGAATGAACTCGGGCACTGGCTGGCTCTCCTGGAAGAGGGCGAGACTCTTAATCTCTGGGTCATGAGTTTGAGCCTCATACTGGGTACAGAGACTACTTTAAAACATACATATAAGGCACCTGGGTGGCTCAGTGACTGAGCATCTTGCCTTTGGCTCAGGTCATGATACCAGGGTCCTAGGACAGAGTCCCACGCATCAGGCTCCCCACAGGGAGCCTGCTTTTCCCTCTGCCATGACTCTGACTCTTTCTATGTCTCTCATGAATAGACAAACAAAATCTTTAAAAATAAATAAAAAATAAAACACATATATATATACATATATATGTATATCTACACATACGTACATACATTCATATATATATATATATATACACACACACACACATATTCATACAAACGTAAACTTTAAAAAGGAATGAACTCTTGGTGCACAAAACAAAATAGACGGATCTCCAGGGAATTATGAGTAAAAATGGAAAAGGTCACTACTGTATGATACTATTTACATAATATTCTTGAAATGACATAATTAAATTAATGAAAGGGAATAAAGGGAAAAGGAGAGAAAATGAGTGAAAATATCAGTGAGGGTGGCAAAACATGAGAGACTCCTAACTCTGGGAAACGAACAAGGGGTAGTGGAAAGGGAGGTGGGCAAGGGTTTAGGGTGACTGAGTGATGGGCACTGATGGGGGCACTTGGCGGGATGAGCACTGGGTGTTATGCTATATGTTGGCAAACTGAACTCCAATAAAAATAAATAAATAAGAGGAAATTGGTTAAAAAAATGAAATGACATAATTATAAAAATGGACAATAGATTAGTGGTTGACAAGGGTTGAGTAGGGAGAGGGGACACTATAAAAAAAAGCTATGTCTATAAAGAGGATTCTTGCTATAATGAAAATGTTCTGTGTCAATGTGATATCAATGTGTATCAATGCGATATTGTATATAATTTTGCAACACATTATCATTGGGGGAAAATTGTTTAAAGGATACAGGTTATCTGTATCGTTTCTTACAACTGCATGCGAATATAAAATTATCTCAAACTAAAAGTAAAAAAAAAATAAAAGAAGGAGAAAGTTTGTAGGGTTAGAATTAAATGTGTTAATTCTTCGTAAGAGGTGGCAATGTCTAAAGAGCTTTTAAAGCGGATTCAGAGGTCATTCTCCATATTCTTTTTAAAAATATTTTTATTTAAATTCAATTAACATAGATGTATTATTAATTTCAGAAGTAGAGGTCATTGATTCATCAGTCTTATATAACACCCAGTGCTCATTACATCATGCCCTCTTTAATGTTCACCACCCAGTTACCCCATCCCTCCACTCCCTTCCCCTCCAGGAACCTTCAGTTTGTTTCCTATGATTAAGAGTGTCTATGGTTTGTCTCCCTCTCTGATTTCGTTTTGTTTTATTTTTCCCTCCCTTCCCCTATGATCCTGTTTTGTTTTTTAAATTCCACATATGAGTGAGATCATATGATAATTGTCTTTGTGTGATTGACTTATTCACGTAGTATAATACCCTCTAGTTCTATCCACGTCATTGCAAATGGCAAGATTTCATTTCTTGATGGCTGAGTAGTAGTCCATTGTGTATATATACCAAATCTTCTTTATCCATTCATCTGTCGATGGACATCTGGTTCTTCCCATAGTTTGGCTATTGTGGACATTGCTACGATAAACATTGGGGTGCAAGTGCTCCTTTGGGTCAGTACATTTGTATCTTTGGGGTAAATCCCTACAAGTACAATCACTGGGTCATAAGGTAGTTCTATTTTTAACTTTTTTAGGAACCTCCATACTGTTTGCATTCCAGACAGAATGGCTGCACAGGTTTGCATTCCCAGCAACAGTGTAAGAGGGTTAGCCCTTTCTCCACATCCTTGCCAACATCTGTTGTTTCCTGAGTTGTTAATTTTAGCCAGTGCAAGGTCATAACTCATTGTGATTTTGATTTGTATTTCCCTGATACCTTGTGACACTGAGCATGTTTTCATGCATCCGTTGGCCATTTGTATCTTCATATTCTTCTTTGTTCTCCCTCCAACCGACTATCTTTAGGCAATTTTACTACTCTACATTAATAACATCATCACCAGAGAAATAACAAAAGTAAAATTATTTAATTATTGAGCAAAATGTGACTAGTGTAATAGAAACTCACTCTTAGATATGGCTCATAGGATCAATGCCATGGCTTTTAACTTCATGTCTCATATATAATAAAAGGTTTTTTGGAAAGGTAGATAAAGAATGCTGAGCTAGAATTTTTGTATTACTTGAGATATGGTTTCTATGTGCTCTTTAAAATTTCTCATTGTTGGGGAACCTAGGTTAACATATTTAATAAATGACAGAGAATATGGAAAATAATTGAAATAGTAATGTGTTATTGGGATATTAATTAAGGCTCCATCCTAAGTATATTCTTTCAATTATCTAGGACAATGAGAAATTTTAAAGATTTTATTTATTTGAAAGAGAGAGCGCGCATGCGTGCATGAGCTGGAGGGGAGGGACAGAGGGACAGAGAGAAGCAGACCCCCTGCTGAGCAGGGAATCCCAGGACCTGGAGATCATGACCTGAGCCAAAGGCAGATGCTTAACTGACTGAGCCGCCCAGGTGCCCCAAACTGTGCTTTTTAATATCACTAGCAACCTCTACTTTCCAAATCCAGTAGTCAATTTTTAGGCCTCACCTTACTTTACCTAATCACAATAGATTATTCTGTCCTTAAAAGACTTCCATCATTTGTCTTTGAGGATGCCACACTTCCTAAGATTTTATCTCATTAATCAAATCCATTTCTTTTGCTAGTGCCTTCTCTACCACCTAAACATTAAAGAGAGGTTCTAAACGTTGGAGAGTCCACTTCTTTTATTTATCCATATTTTTTCCCTAGGTGATCTCATCTAATCTTTATAAATCTGTCTTTAAATAGCATCCATACTCAAAGTCTCCCAAATTTACTTCCCGCTTCAATCTCTTTCCTGAGATTCAAGTCATAAATCCAACAGCCTACTACTCTTTTCTTGTATATCAAATATGCATCTCCACTTGATTTCCTCAAGCCCCAAAGCTACTTCTCCCCGCTGTTTTTCTCTTCTCCTAAGTGATGCTTCCACGCACCTATCTGCACTGATCAGAAACTGAGGAATTATTATCCTTGGCCTTTTTCTTCTTCCTCATTCATCACATCTGACCCCATCAGTAAGCTGTCAAACAAGCCAGTCTTATTCCTGCCTCTTGCCTTTCCCCAGTATACCACTTCCCTTTTCTCTTCCTCACATTATTCATCTGGGTTCTTTTTGTCCCGCTCTTTCAAATGGCACTTCCTCAGAGCAGCTTTTCCAGACCATCCTAACTGAAAATGTTACTCGCTTCCATGTGATTCTCTAAACCTTACAGTCCTCTTTGCCTTCTGTCACTACCTGACATATCACACATCTGCAAAAAGAAAGAGGGGCAGGCAAACCATAAGAGACTTAACTATAGAGAACAAACAGGGTTGTTGGAGGGGAGGTGGGCAGGGGATGGCTAAGTGGATGATGGATATTAAGGAGGGCACTTGTGATGAGCACTGGATATTGTATGTACGTGATGAATCACTAAATTACCCCGAAAACAATACTATATGTTAACTAGAATTTAAATAAAAACTTTAAACAAAAACATATATTACACATTTGTTTATGTGTATCTATTCATCTTCCAATCAGCTCTACTGGCAGAGACACTTAGAACAGCCTGGTGCATATAAGACAATCAAATGAATTATTAAGACTATTGTTGGGGTGCCTGGCTGGCTCAGTCAGAAGGGCATGTAACTACTGATCTCAGGGTCATGAGTTCAAGGCCCTTGCTGGGTGTAGAAATGACTAAAAAAAATAAATAAATAAACTTTTTAAAGAAAGCTATTCCTGTCTTAATTCATGTATATCTGCCTTCGCCACTTGTTTGATACTAATGTCTCTGTTCAATATTCTTTTCATTTATCCCGTGAGAGACTCACTGCACTTTTTGATTCTGGTCTTTCATCAAGAGTAGAAAATTTTCAGGCATATTCCTTTTGAATATTGCCTTTATGTTGATCTTCTGAAACTTCTATTAGATTCATATTGGACTTCTCTAATTTTCTCCTTATCTCTTAAGCCATTCTCTTTCAAATTTTTCTGTATCTCTCAGTGGTACAATGTAATAATTTCCTCATGTATCAGTTCACTGATTTTCTCTTTAGCTATTTCCTCTTTAGCTATGTCCTTTGAATGTTTAAATTATTATTTCAATGACTGTATTTTCCATTTCTAGAAGTTGTATTTGATTGTTTTCCAAATCTGCATGGTGTTTTTAAGAATGTCTTACCCAGGGGTGCCTAGATGGCTGTCATTTAAGTGTCTGACTCTTAGTTTCAGCTCAGATCATGATCTTGGGGTCATGAGATCAAGTCCTGTGTTGGGCTCTGTGCAGCACAGAACTCTTCTTGAGATTCTCTCCCTGTACCCCTTGCCACTCACCCTGCACATGCTCGCACATTCTCTCTCTCCATTAAAAAAAAAAAGGTCCAAAAAAAAGGTCTTATCTATTTATCACATGCTTAATTCCTTTTATTAAATCTTTAATAATATCAAATGATGATTTTATAGCTTTTATCTGGTAATTTTATCCTAACTTTTGAGAGTCTAATATGCTATTTATTGAATCTCCTTCTGCTCACTCATAAAGTATTAAATTCAGGTCCCAAAACTTCATGACTACATGTCTAAATTGACTACAGCTGTGTACTCTCAGGAAGATTTCCCTCCCCCACTACTCCAAGCACAAGTTTATAGACAGGTAAGCTTCCTTGTCTTCAAACGGGCAAATGTAAGTGAATTTCTTTCCTAGTCTACCTTTCACAGACTATATAACTCTTCAGGAGTTATGGCTTTATAAGGAGTTCCCAGTTCTAATTCATACAAGTCCAAGGCATCATCTCCAATCCCAGGGTGGCCATTAAAGCATTTGTTACTGAGGCTAATAAACTCCTCAGGGCTGTCTCAGCATTAGCTCATGTGCTTACAACTCAGGTAATCAGTTCCCTCTCCGTTTTTAGCCCTTAGGTATATCTCTTGCTATTTTGTGAGCCCAGACATTCATTTTAAAAACATGTTTGTAACGTTTCATCTAGCAGTTTTAAGTACTTTGCAGCAGAAGAGCTTTTAAGTTAAATGGTCCTCTTTCCATATTGCCAGAAATGTTAGTTCCTATTTCCTTATTATTAAATCTAAAAGTATTAATACATCCAGGTTTTCAAAGACTATCTTTCTATAATTGAATTTTAATTGGATAAAATATGATTTTCAAATCCAACAGAAATTGGAAAGTAAGTCTATTCTTATCAGTTACCAAAGTGAAAGTCTAAAATATCTTTCTTAGCTTGAATAAATTCAAGATACACTGGGGAAGACAACATATGATTACAGAAAATGCCTCTCCAAAGTTGCCAAAGTATGTTACAAATATACTAATTAATCCTCTTGGGTTTTTATTTTTTAACAGTACAACATTAATTAATCCTCATGATGTACCTACCTCTAAATCAGGTTTGTGACAAGTTTTATCCCTTACTTATAAGTAGAAAAGTTTACTTGTGAATAACACGACTATCATCATGCTATAAGTCGATGATAAAGCATAGAGTCAATACTTATGATTTCTTGTATAATTAGAAAAACCTTGATTATGATCTAGAAAAACTCAACTATTTTCAAACAAAACATAAGTATACTAATTCAAAATCTAGGCCTGTTTTATTCTTAAAATGTTTTAGAACAAAATTACTTTTTATTTTTATTTTATTTATTTATTTATTTGAGAAAGAGAGAGCATGCAAGGGGTGTGGAGGGTGGTGCTGGGGACAGAGGGAGAAGAAGAGAGAATCTTAACCAGGCTCCACACCCAGTGCGGAGCCTGATGTGGTGCTTGATCTCACAACTCTTCAGATCATGACCTGAGCTGAAATCAAGAGTCAGGTGCTTAGACAACTGAGCTGCTCAGGTACCCCGGTGTATGTCATTTTCTAATTATAAGCAACAGAAAATTTCAAAGCCTTTTTTCTTCTCTCAATAGTTACTAGCCCTACATCACTAAGAGAAGTTACATTAAATCAGTGCATCTGCTGCAAACCTCTGTATGCTTTTCCTTTGGGGCATTAATCCACCTGGAATATACCATTATTTTAGTCAGGGGAAAAAAGAGTTTCTCTCTTATAAGTTTTGGGAGTTTGGTTTTGTTGTTGTTTTTGCTATGTATTTTTACTAACAGTTAAATGGCAAAAGCATAAATATTTGCCATTAAGTTTATTTCAAGTTTTTTTTTCCTTTCACATAATTTTTGTTCCATTGGGACTTAAAAGTTATTAAGACTTTTTTATGATTTATTTATTTATTTATTAGAGACACACAGAGAGAGAGGCAGAGACACAGGCAGAGGGAGAAGCAGGCTCCATGCAGGGAGCCCGACGTGGGGACTCGATCCTGGAACTCCAGGATCACGCCCTGGGCCGAAGGCGGTGCTAAACCGCTGAGCCACCGGGGCTGCCCGGGACTTGAAAGTTATTAATAAAATTCATTTCCCACATATTAGAATCAAATATTTTCATTTTTTTAAGATTTTATTTATTTATTCATGAGAGACACACAGAGAGAGGGGAGTGGGCGGGGCAGAGACACAGGCAGAGGGAGAAGCAGGCTCCATGCAGGGAGCCGGACGTGGGACTTAATCCCAGGTCTCCAGGATCAGGCCCTGGGCGGAAGGCAGCGCCAAACCGCTGAGCCACCCGGGCTGCCCTATTTTCATTTTTAAATAGAAAAGAAAACAAATATAACAAGATTCCTATTTCTATATTACAGGATTGAAATAGAAAAGCTGCAGCTGTTGATCTCACTATCAGGTGCTAAGGTGATTTAATCAACTTCTTTTAAATGAAAGTCCTACTGTTAGCTATTAACTGCCCTGGAAATAAATAAATAAACAAGCAAACAAACAAATAAATAAATAAATAAAGTCCTACTGTCAGAAAGACACTTAATAGCCAATCAGTTCAGCAGAAGATTAAACGGATAGGGTCTAAAAAGAAACCAGCCTCAGAAGCAAAAAACCTTTAATAAACTCTGTTTCACTGTCTTGTATCATTTTGTCAAGTTTTCACAATTTTTATTTATGCAGAATCATCAAAACGTATTTTCCAATTACAAATAGAAGGTCCTTTTATCCAGTACTTTTCAATTCTTTTAACCACTCTTACGGAAAAGGTGTTCTCCATGTAACATACTCCCACTGTATATACTCAGACTTTTTTATGACTGACACACAGCTATCAGAAATGTAAGTTATGAGCATTTGCTAACCAAACACACCCTCCACCTTTTTTTTCATATTGATTCAAGACACACCAATGTTGTAATACTATGGCCCAATCTCTCACTTTATAAATGAAGCACCTGACAGGTTGAACAACATACTCAAGAACACCACACGGTGAAATCACCAGGGACAGAGCGTACACTCTCCCCTAGATTTTTTTGTTCCCAATCTCCAATTCATTCAATGATATCACGCTGCCCTCTAAATTCACTACTGTGAAAAAATAAAAAAAATTAAATAAATAAATAAATAAATAAATAAATAGATAAATTCACTACTGTGGAACAACTAAGCCAGAATATATGAGTTATTCTACACCAGTGAATTTTTCAGGTCCTCACAGCTTAACTCTTTTAAAGGCCAAAACTTTAAAAAGTTATCAATTCCTTTTGTGGAAACCTTCCCTAAGTGAAAAGACTGTTGGGTATTCCAGTGAAATGGCTCTAACAACCTTTTCAATTTTTTGTTTAACTGCCAGGTCATGTGCCTCATGAATATTTTCCTGCTTTGGTATTGGTTTTTCTTGTGTTGATCTTGGATTCCCTCAGTGAACACAGCCATCTTATTATGCTCATTCCATTCCAACTTTATTGCCAGAAGAATGTGAAAACAGTAACACGGTGGTGTCAGCAGTAGAACAAGATGGATTTAAAATGACAGAGAAAAAGTGCATTATTTTGCAGACTTCTTAACCATCACTTCTACCAATAACCATACTATTAGAGCCATGTAATCTGCATAGACCTTTGGCCCCCTCATTAAGAGGTCCAGGTTGCTTCACTTTTTGAGCTTCTGATGTCATTTTGTCCTATTGTCCATGTGTTATCACCAATTATTCCCCTATCTCCAATATTCTATTCAACTATAAAATAGGAACCAACTAATTTAGGCTTATAAAAAATATGTCAAAGATCTATTAAAGATATTCCAGATGAAGACTTGAGGAACTCTCCTCCACAAGATACATCAGCAAGAACTTTGATTTTAACTGTTCAGGCTTTTCTTGTTTTTGTTTGCTTCTCAGTTCTGATACTACAGTTTCTGGGTAAGTGACCTCTGAAAAAGTCGGTAAAACTTTTAAGATGTTGTATTTATCTTTAAATCTATTTCATGTGAATTCCTATAAAAATTCCTCTAAAAAATTCCTCAAGGGGATCCCTGGGTGGCGCAGTGGTTTGGCGCCTGCCTTTGGCCCAGGGTGCGATCCTGGAGACCCGGGATCGAATCCCACATCGGGCTCCCGGTGCATGGAGCCTGCTTCTCCCTCTGCCTGTGTCTCTGCCTCTCTCTCTCTCTCTCTCTCTCTCTCTCTCTCTATCATAAATAAATAAAAAAATTAAAATATATATTTTTAAAAAAATAAAAAATTCCTCAAAATAACGTACTTGTAATCAGCATAGTGAACTAAACGAGCTACAGCAGACCTTCAAACACTCTGAACAAGAACCTCTCAAAGGTGAATGTGCATACACATCTCCTGGAATTCTTGTAAAATAAAGATTCTAATTCAGTAGGTCTGAGGCTGGGCCCCAAGACTCTGCATTTCTAATTAGCTGACAGGTGATGCCAAGTCTGTTGGCCCCACATTCTACACTTGGGAGTTGCAAAGCTTTAGAACACATATATTCTTTTTTCCTCTCTCCTATTACTAAATCCTCATTTCCCTGCTTGTTTCTTTTCTTGCTTTACCCTTCTTTTTGCTTTAAGTCTGCCAAAGAATAACCACAGTGACTACTGAGCCCTGTAGATAGCCTTTGGAACTATAAAGGTTTTCCAATCTATAACAAAGATACAGAAATCATAGTGCAGAAGGGCCAAAACACTATAATAGTCATAAACTTTCTCTGAATGTAATCAAAAATAATATAATTGATATAGAAGACATAATTTTCAGGATGTGCAGTTATTTGCTATGTTTCTTAGCAATTAAACATTTTCCTTAGAAAATGTTTTTAAAAACTTATGTTAAGTTTCTTAATAGGAATTAAGAAATAACTATTCATGGGAACCCCGGGTGGCTCAGCGGTTTAGTGCTGCCTTCAACCCAGGGCATGATCCTAGAAACCCAGGATCAAGTCCCACATGGGACTCTCTGCCTGTGTCTCTGCCTCTCTTATTCTCTCTCTCTCTCTCATGAATAAATAAACAAAATATTTTTAAAAAGAAACAGCTATTCATGTTAATATTCAATAACTGAACTACTACTTATGAACAGAATAATAGTACTTGTACTAATCTTTATAACCTATTAATATCGTGTCTTTTTTTAGGCTACTCTAAAATTATAAGAAATTCTGCTACCAAGTATACCTAATTGCCAAGAGATTAGCTTTCTAATGAATTAATACTGGAACTATAAATGCCTTATAATTTTATATAAATTTCACTTATAGTTGCATTATAGCTGATTCTGTCAAATATCTCATAAATCTCATAGGAATTGCTAGATTTAGAACAAGCCTTTTAAGATAATAAATGCTAGGATTTATATAGCAATAGAAATGCTGGTCTTACCAAAAGACTCTATGCACCTAATCAACAAGCAGGAGTCTCATTTTACAGTAGGGAAACCTGAGCCATACTCAGGTTATGCAACCAAGTAAGTACAGTGCAAACAGAATATGAAACTCCTAACTTTAAAATTTACCTTATAATTATTATATACCATAGGTCAAACACTGTTTAATTATTATATACTATAGGTCAAACACTGTTAAACTTCCTTTAAGTACTGAAACTAATTATTTAAATCAAAATTATGTAAAATGGCTCATTTCTCAGTAATGTTTAGAAATATGGTTCCTGTATAACGTTAGTCCCTTGCCAATACAGTGAACAACAACATAAGTGGAATCCAATTCTGTGGTATAGTTTTCTCCCAGGGAAACTGAAGCAGATAATTCCTCTCCCACAAACCAGACAACAGTGCATTCTAGTGGCCAAAGGAGAGCATTATCAGAAGTATCTTGGACTCTGGACTAAAACTTAAAGATCTGAAATAGAAGCTAATGAGACAACATTATAAGTATTATATGAATTGCTATAAATTTGAAGAAAATTTGGATTAAAGATTAAAATTAACATATAAGAAGTAAAAAATATTACCCAAAAGCCCCAGTCACTGCTCCAGTTATGTAAATTCGGCCCCTGTTTTTTTGCTGACACTATATTATTTTCATCCACAGCTGGGCTAGGATTCTCCTCTATCTCTTCCTGTGGCTCAGTGGCAAAGCTTGAATCTCCTTCATTTATTACCTGGAAACAAGTATAAACGATTTAAATTACTTACTGAGAAATGCTCATTTTAAAAAGAGGAGTTAGTGTTCAAAATAGATAAATTAACTTGAAAGCAATAATTAAGCTTTTAGGAAACAGTAATTAATATGTTTTTTCTCCTACAGTTCATATATTTATATATGAGACACATATTCTCCAACTAGTAGTACTTGTTAGGTAGTTTACTTGGGACTGGGGATTCAAAAATGAATAAAACAAAGTCTTTAGCCTCCAGAAGTTCCTAGTCACTAGAGGAACAATTAAACAGCAAAAAAACATGTAACAGGAGTGACATTAGTTCAATCTCTTTGGAGAGTCATTTGCAATACCTAGAAAGGTTTAAAATGAGTATAAACTATAACTCTGTGTACATGGAGTTAACAATGTTTGGAATACTAAGAAAGTGCAAACAACTTTACCAACCATTTGTGGGAAGTTGGTAAATTAACTCTGATTTACACAAACAATGGAGTTAAAAATAAATGAATCAGGCATAGGCCCCAAATCTAAGGAGCATTCTGGGGAAAGAGGATACCCTGTGAAAGATATGGGCCCAATGGGTGGTCACTCATGAAAGACAGTTACTGTGGAGTTTTAAAAAAAAGAAAGAGAGGAAAGAAGAAAGAAAGAAAGAAAGAAAGAAAGAAAGAAAGAAAGAAAGAAAGAAAGAAAGAAAGAAAGAAAGAAAAGAAAGAAAGAAAGAAAGAAAGAAAGAGAAAGAAAGAAAAGAGGAGAAGGGAAGGAAGCAGCCATTGTGAGAACACATAGAGCTCACCAGGCCCCTTAAACACCCCTGTTGTTCCCTGCTGTTGCTCTGCTGCTGTTGCCACCGATGCCTCACTTATAACAAAAACCCTGATCCTCGGGGTTACAGAGGAAAGCCCCCATGGCACCCATGTGGCACAGCAAAGGGATAATTCAGACTCAACTTAAGCTCAGGATTTTTAAATTCCATGAAGTCACCATATGCCCCTAAACCTGGTGATACTGAGTTGAGACTTTCTGAAGGATGACATTTATAATCATGAAATGGTAGAGAGGACTCCTTCCACTTGAAGTATATTCACTCACCATCAAAAAGGAGAGAAAAAGAGACAAACAAAGCAAAAACCTAAGAGAGAAAAAAGAAACAAAACAAAACAAAAAGAAACTGAGAGGGAAGTCTACAATTTGGCCCAGATGGAAATCGAAAACTTGTTAAAATAATTTATACCACAAAAGATAAAGATTGGCTTTTGTATCTTTACAGCACAGGTTTTTTATTAACTGCAACATCTGCTGAAATGCATCAGGTGGCAAATCTTCATGGCTTTAATCAATACCGGGCTCAAACTAGTTACACCTGCAGATCCCACAAAAAGATCCCACTAAATTTAAACAAGGCACTTCCTACAATTTTAAGGGAATTACTCAACATAAAATGGACCATAAATAGATATGCCTCACTTTAACCATCAGAAGTACTGCCTTGACTAAATTCTCCCTGGTAACAGAGTACAGTACACATCACCCTAAAATATCCCATATTGGCAATGGTTGCTCTGGCCCAACAAAAAATTTAAATAGAGTCTTTGGAGCTTACAAATGGCTTTTTAAAAGTGGAACGCCATGGACCACCCTCCCACTCCCCGCCCCCATCCCCAATTAAATAGTAAATACAACTCAATATAACATAAAACAGGCAGGGCCTTTGAGGTTTGGGAGTTATTATATAAAACCTAATTAGTGAAAGAGTGATTATCCCTACTGCTTCTCTATTTAACAGCCTAATGTGGCCTGTTAAAGTTGGAAAAATGAATGGTGCCTCACAGTTGATTACTGTCCCCTTGATGCTGTGCTCCTACCCATGAAGGTCCCTATCCCCTATACTATCGAAATTATTGACTCTATCCAATCAGAAACTGGTAAATATTTGTTGTTATAAATTTGGCTAATACTCTGTTTAATGTGTCTTACAATAACCGCTAAGTACACTTTGCCTCCCCCTCTAGTAGGACACAATATGCCTTTACCTAGCGAGCCACAGGATGCATCAAAAGGCTTGCTTTCACAGGCAACCTTTACCGGCAATATTGTAATTGTATCCATTTTTCTCCAGGAGCACAAGTATGACATTACAATGATTACCTCCTCCTCCGAAGACATTCTTCTGACATATCCATTCAGGACTTACAAATATGCACAAAGGAGTTCACGAAAAGTAGATGGACCATTGCCCCAAATATAGCTTAAGGACTGCCACCTTAGTTTAAATCCCTGAAAATTATTTGGTAAACCAGGGGCCACTCTACCCATGACAATGCCAAGAAAACTACTATTGACCCTCTCAGCATCCACAACATTAAAACAAGCCCAACATTTATTAGGCATTTTGTGGGTCTAGAGCAACTATTCCTTTCTCATTTACAAATTTTACTTACGCCTATTTACACTGTTACTTCCAAATGAGTAACATTCATGCTGAATGAGCACCTGTCTCAAAAAAGATACTAAAATTTGTCAAAATTATAACAGACACTCCCATTAGTGCTATTCCCCTCCCCCCCAAACACACACACACAGAATCCTTCACCATAAAGACTTTTGCAGCTTCTTTCCATGACCCCTGCATCTCTGGAGCACCCATAGTGGCCATAGTTGTCCAGAGGCTTCTGGTGCAAGAAAATAGCTCTCTAGCCCCACACTATTTGCCATTAGTTACAGCATAAAAGACTCATGAAAATAGAGTATCTACAAGCCCTGAGCCTGTGATCCTCCATACCCAGCTGTTCGTGCCTTGGGTCCTAGAACCAGCACTTTGCAGCTCAGCACGACTACCCAAGCCTCCTTGCTACAGGATAAAACCAACTCTCGGCCACATAGCACATCTCACCTGAAGAAGGACATGCTCTCCCTTGTCCTCATTCTTTTGTCAGTGTCATGGTGCCGGAAGAAGGCACCATTCTTCTGAACCCCTTGAAAACCTGAGTGACTTGTGTTCAACTAAGTGAACTGCAATCAGAGTTTGTACATTTCAAACTCCCATTTGAAGTCTGATGGACAAATGTGCTGTTCAGTGGACAGCATCACCACAATTATACACAACAGAGCTCGGTTATTTATTGCTTTTCATCCCTTAACCAAGATGTCCCTGATAAAGCTAGGGCCCAAGGGTCAGCACAACTGGCTGAACTTCCTACAGTCAACACTGAACACTTGGGTCAACAATTGTCTCCATCTGCACATTTTTACGGACTCTTGGAGCATTGCCTAGGAGCTGTACCCCTTGGGGTAAAGAACTCTGGGAACCTCTTGTTTCACAGATATTCAAAATATAAATCAAGATCACACGTCTCTACATATACCAAAGCCATAATAAAAGGCCTCACTCCAGACATTACTAACAATGACCAAGGCACTCATTTTATTTCTCAAAATATGCCTTTGGGCTCTTGAACAAGGCATTCAATGGAACTTTCATCATTCTACTGAGTGCAGGCTACCGGCTTCATAGACAGCCATGATGGCTTACACAAGTTCAAAAACTAAACGAAAAATAGTACACTTCCATCATTAGCTGAACATCTTATATAAGGAGTCCCATTCAATTTTGTATGTTTAGCTGCTGACAGCTATTAAGCCCCCCCCCCCCCCTTCTTCCTCTTGGTTCCCTCAAATGGGCAAGCTGGTAAGAAAGCATCTTTGGTGTGGGTAAGAGAGTCAAACCAGGAAAGCCTCAGTCCACACACAGGAACTCTCACCCTGGCCTCAATAAAAACCCAGATCTAGGTTCCTTTCCTTGCCCTCTTAAGTGGTTTAGTGCTTTTAAGTGCTTTTAAGTCATTTAGGTCCTGCTCTTCCCTTTTCGTTATGTAAGGATATAATAAGCCATTATGTGTAAGTCATAAGCCTTTTCATGTACTCACAGGATGTGTGTGTGTGTGTGTGTGTGTGTGTGTGTGTGATCATTCTATATGCAGATCAAGTTCTTGGGTGGGGGAAGGTTCAGTCTGGCTTCATAGAGTCCCTGCAACAGAATCCAAGCTCTCTAACTTTTAATTGTGTGACCTTGGCAGTCTGTCTAAATCTCTTTTCTCCACTCTACAGTAGGCGTGATCACTCAACTCAGGGAGGACAGGGATCATGTCTCTGTTGCTCACCATCTTATCTCAACACCCAGGGCCAGCCAGCCACAGGGGTGGAAAAAAAAAAAAAAAAAAACTGTTCACTCATCCCTATCATGCCTATTTCATAGTCCTGTTTTGAGAATGCACTGAAATAGTGCGTCCATTCGTGCAACAATTCTTTTTTTTTTTTAAGATTTATTTATTCATGAGAGACAGAGAGAGAGAGAGGCAGAGACACAGGCAGAGGGAGATGCAGGCTCCATGCAGGGAGCCCGACGTGGGACTCGATCCCGGGTCTCCAGGGTCACGCCCCGGGCTGGAGGCAGGCCCTAAACCGCTGGGCCAGTCGGGCTGCCCTACAATTCTTTGAATGCCTCTACAGTTTTGTTTTTGTTTTTGTTTTTGTAAACTGTAAAATGCCTCTTACATAAAACGTATCCCACGGGCTGCAAGCCTCTAAAAGGCAAATGCACACCCACGACCAAGGTGAAAGGCAGGAGCATCGTGTTGAGAAACGCAGATCCTCCCGAGGACTCCTCGGCTCGTCCCTCCCTCCCTCTGTCCATCAGCTCAGGCGGGAACAGCGAGGAGCACACGCAGCCGAGCCCCATGCCTGGCAGACAGCCCAGCGCTGCGAGCTCCGCACCCGCGGGCGGGGAGGAGGCGGCGCGGGAGGCGGCGGGGCCCGGGAGGCGGCGGGACCCGGCCACTGCACGCCCGCAGCCCCGCCCCCGCCCCACAGCCCCGCCCACACCCAACCCCGCAACCCCGCCCGCCCTCGCCCCGCAACCTCGCCCCGCCCACAGCCCCGCCCACACCCAACCCCGCAGCCCCGCCCCGCCCACAGCCCCGCCCACACCCAACCCCGCCCTCGACCCACAGCCCCGCCCACAGCCCCGCCCCACATCCCCGCCCACACCCAACACCGCCCCGCCCTCGCCCCATAGCCACGCCCACAGCCCCGCCCATATCCAACCCCGCGACCCCGCCCCGTCCCGCCCCGCCCACAGTCCCGCCCTCGCCCGCCTCCCGCGGGCAGCTCGGGAGGCCGTTTCCACGCTAACAACTTTCCAAAGGGCTCCCGAGGGCACCACGCAAACGGCCGGGGGGGCGACTCGTCACGCCGTGCGAGGGCGCAGAGCTCGCTCGCGCAGAGGGCCGCCCGGCGCGGTCACCGCCAGGGAGCCTGCCGCCCGGAGAGGAGCGCCGCTTACCTGGCGGGCCGGCGGGGCGCCCTCCATCGCGGCTCCATCCGCCGCAGCGCAACTGCGCACGCGCGCCCCCCCCGCGCCGCCCCCGCGCGCCCCCGTCGCCGCCGGACCGCCGAGGCCACCTGAGCTCCTGCCGCCGCGCCTCGCGCCCCCTGGCGGCAGCTGCGTTAGGCTCACTCGCAGGCGGGCGAGTTCGCTCGCCGGCCCGGGGCCCCTGTCTCCTCACCTGCCTGCCCCCCAACCTCAACCTCCGGTGCCCGTGCTGGAGTGGCTTCCCGGTACAGGTCGCCCCTCCTAAGGCATCCCCTCGCCCTCTGCTCTCCGCACTGCACACTCCGCCCCGGCGTGCAAGGGAGTGGAGCGCTCGGCAGTCGGGGTCCTTCAGATAAGGGCTTGGAGCTGCTGATTAAAAGCTGTTGAGGGGATGAGCGCTGGGTGTTAGATGTGGGCAGATTGAACTCCAATAAAAAAATGTAAAAAAAAAAAAAAAGAAAGAAAAATTTAAATAAATAAAAAAATAAATTTGCTATTAAAAAAAAAAGCTGTTGAGTGTGGCAGCCCGGGTGGCTCAGCGGTTTAGCGCCGCCTTCGGCCCTGGGCGCGATCCTAGAGACCCGAGATAGAGTCCCACGTCGGGCTCCCTGCATGGAGCCTGCTTCTCCCTCTGCCTGTGTCTCTGCCCCTCTCCCTGTCTCTGTCTCTCTCTCTGTCTCTCATTAATAAATAAATTAAAACCTTAAAAAAAAAAAGCTGTTGAATGTTGCAGATCCAGGTCCCCTCCCTCCCAATAAAGAGCCATGAAAGACATTCTGGAGCAATTGAGGAAGATTGAATATGAAATATACATAAATGAAAGTTCAGGTTATGGAAGAAGTAACAATTTGTGGATAAAGTTATTGATACTCATTTATGACTAATTAATACTTTGTGGTTATGTTGGAGAACGTCTTCATTATTTAAAAAAATTCATGCTCGGGTATTTAGGAGTGACATGTCATGATGTCTACAACTTGATTTCAAATGCTTCAACGAATACAGATGCAATAAGCTGATGTGACCCCCCCCAAAAAATTCATATGTTGACACATAATTCCCTTCCACCATATACAGACACTGTAAGAATACTGCAGCCTGGGAAGAGGATGTGGGTTCTCATCGAACACAAAATCTGCAGGTGTCTCAATCCTGAACTTCCCAGACTCCAGAACTGTGAGAAATGTTTGTTGTTTAAGCCACCTAACCTATGGTATAGTTTGTCCTAACATCCTAAATAAACTAAGACTATACATAAAGAGAAAGAGAGCAAAATGTTAATAATTATTCCATCTATGTGGAGGGTATACCACTATTCAGTTATTTTTTGTCTATTTCTGTATGTTTGAAAATGATCCTAATGTGAAGTTGAAGAGGGAGAGTCAAATCCACTTCCACAAAAGGTCACATGCTGCATATATTTTTAAAATGTATTACATGTTAAAGAATAATTACCTAATAAGAAAATCAGAAATGATATACTCTTGTCTTTGTCCTGCAAAACTTAGCATAAGTTGTAGTCTCTTTCAACGCTGTATATAAGAATAGGCTGAATCAAAAATGCCTATTTTTCTAATTGAAGTTGTGCCAAGAAATCTACGTTGGATTGAAAGAATTTAATGTTGCTAATATTTGAAGAAATAATGACTTAAAAAAAAGAATAAGGAAACTCTTTAAGTACTGATTATGGGATGATCTACAAAATATATTATTAAGGAACAAAACTACATATTATACCAAAAATGCATGCTATGAATCTAACCAGGAGAAAACATCAGACAAATTTATATTGAGGGACATTCTACAAATAATTGGCTTGAATTCTTCAGAAATATCAAGCTCCTATTGCTCCATATTAAAGATGAAAGACATATGGCAACTAAATGCAGTGTATGATCTTAGATTGGATCCTGAGCCAGGATTTTATTTTATTTTATTATAATTTGCTGTAAAGGACATTGCTGGGACAACTGGAAAACTTTGAACAAAGTCTGCAGATTAGATGATAGTATTTATTCAATACTAATTTCCATTTTTAATAATTATACTATAGTGAAAATGTCCTTGCTCAAGGAAATGTAGTGCTATATATTTATTTGTGTTTGAGCCATGTATTTAGGTTTAACTCACTCTCAAATGATTCAAAAAAATTATGTGCAGAGAGAGAGAGAATAATTAAACAAATAAAGCAAACACAAAACTGTTAATAATCAGAGAATGTGGGCAGCCCCGGTGGCTCAGTGGTTTAGCACCACCTTCAGCCCAGGGTGTGATCATGGAGACGTGAGATCGAGTCCCACGTCGGGCTCCCTGCATGGAGCCTGCTTCTCCCTCTGCCTGTGTCTCTGCCTCTCTCTGTGTGTCTCTTAAGAATAAATAAATAAAATCTTAAAAAAAAATAATCGGAGAATGTAAGTCAAGGGTATGTGGGAAACCTTTGTACTATTCTTCAACTTTCCTTACTTCATAAAATTAAAAACTAACCTGTCAAAATAAAGTGAAACCAACCTGCACAGGTGTGGGTTTCTCTGCACTTGCACAAGTGCAAGCACAGAAACAGCTGAGTTGGTTTTATTTGTTTATTTGTTTATTTATTTATTTATTTATTTATTTAAAGATTTTATTTATTTATTCATGAGAAGCAGAGACACAGGCAGAGGGAGAAGCAGGCCCCATGCAGGGAGCCCAATGTGGGACTCAATCCCGGGACTCCAGGATAATGCTCTGAGCCGAAGGCAGGCGCTCAACCACTGAGCCACCCAGGGATCCCCGAGTTGGTTTTAATTAGAGTTGATTTTTACCAGGTGAATATACTAGAGCAAGGGGGAGCAGAGGAGATGAGTGTACATGAGTGAGGCAGTAATGATTGTCCTTGGAATCTAAACTGGGTAAGAGGCAAAGCAAAGTTATGAGTATGAAAGATAAGTGAAAAAAATATTAGGATTAAAGGCTGATTAGTTGGGGTTGAAAGATAACTGGTGCTAGACAGCTACAATTAAACGAGTTGTCAGTTCTATGTAAACAGTGTCACAAAAAGCTCATTCTGTTTCTCGCCTGGCAAAATCCATATACTTTTGGATAAGTACATTATTTTTTTAAGTTTTTATTTAAATTCCACTTAGTTAACGTACACTGTAATATAATTTCAAGTGTACAATATAGTGATTCAACACTTCATATAACACCCGGTGCTCATCATAACACTGGATAAGAACATTATTTTTTTTTTCGGATTATATTTATTTACTTGGGACAGAGACAGATATTGAGTGCACACAAGTGGGGGGGAGGTAGGAGGAGGAGAGAGAGAGATATAAACTCCCCGCTGAGCAGGCACCTGAGCAGGGAGCCTGATGTGGGGCTCAATCCCAGGATCCCAAGATCATGATCTGAGCCGAAGTCAGATGCTTAACCAGCTGAGCCACCCAGGGACCCCAGAACATTAAATTAAAAAAAATAAATTAGAGGTGATGAGTTGGAAAAAATAGGAAATAGTGCTTGTAATTGGGATTATGGACAAACTGCAGTTATAATGATAAGTTCTCTGCTATAAGCCTCAGAGTGGGTTGTTGCCTAGAGTAGACAAAATGATGGGGCGAGGTCAAGGAACTCAGAATCCAGGGATTTGAGATATAATCTTAGTGGAAATTGAAATCACCAAGTGCTATGGTCTGACTGTGTCCCCCCAAAATCTGTGTGTTGAATCAATCCTAAGCCCCAATGGTGATGGTAGCAGGAGATGGGAACTTTGGAAGGCTCTGCTCTCATGAACGGAATTAGTACTCTTATCAAGGAGACTTCCAAGTGCTCTTTGCCCCTTCCACCCTGTAAGGATCCAGAGAGAGGGTGCCAGGGATAAACCAGGAAGAGGGTGTCACCAAAGCACAACTAAGCCAGCACCTTGATCCTGGACTTTCCAGTCTCCAGAAAGATGAGAAGTAAATTTCTGTTGTTTATAAGCCACCGAGCCTGTAATATTTTGTTAGAACAACCCAAAAGGACTAAGACACCAAGTATAAAAGTAACTGCATAGAGGAAAGTGACAGTGAGCGAGGAAAAAATATCTTCAATAAAAAAAAAAAAAACGAACATGAATGAATTGGTACACAATTACAATAAAGAGAGGTAGTCTGTGACATTGTTTTCTATTTAAAAAAAATTTTTTTAATCTATTTATGAGAGACACAGAGGCAGAGACATAGGCAGAGGGAGAAGCAGGCTCCCCACAGGCCCCACAGGGAGCCTGATGCAGGACTCAATCCCAGGATCCTAGGATCACAACCTGAGCCAAAGGCAGACGCTCAACCACTGAACCACCAGGTTCCCCTGTGGCATTATTTTCGGACATGAAATTTGAAGCTTGGGTTTTAGGGAAGAGTGAAGCATAGGAGTCTGGAAGTAACAGGAGAAAAGTCAATCATGTCAATCACTTTCTCTGGTCTCAGTCATGTTCCAGTTACCTACTATGCTGCATGACACATCACCTAAAACCCTAGTGGCTGAAAACAGCAATAACTATTCATTATCTCACGTTTTCTGTGGGTCTAGGATTTGGGAGCAGCTCAGTTGGGCAGTTCTGGATCACAGTCTCTCTGATGTTGCCCTCAGTAGCCACGTGACATCAAAAGGTCTGGGTGAAACTGGAGGATCCACTTCAGGGGACTCTCCAAGAGGCTGCTTGAGTTCTCATAGCATGGCAGGGCTCTGACCATGTTGATGCAAAAGACCAAGCTGAAAGTTGCAATGCCTTTCATGACCTAGCCTTGGGTGGGTGTCACATACACCATCTTCTTTTGGGTTAAAGGGTCATGTCTGATTCACTATGGGAAGAGACCTTGTAGTCTACAAGGCATGACTCCTGGAAGGCAGGCTCCTTGTGGGCCTTCTGGGAGTCAAGCTCCTACAAGTGGTGTGACAGTGTGGGAGGAAAAAGAGCCACCGCTTGAGAGGACAAGTGTCCTCAGGGGAAAACTAAGTTTCAGTCACAGCAAAATGAGGTTCTAGAGAATTTTCAGGAAAAATAAAAAAAATCCACCTCTGAGAATTTAGAATATAGGGGATTTTGTTAATGATTGATCTTGAATTCCACAGCCACCACGAAGGAATTTGAGAGTTGGGGATGGAGGGGGTGGGGGAGAAGGCAAGAGGATGGATAGAGCTGCATGGTAATGAGAGTTTGGGGGTGGAGGGAGCTGGAAACCTTGGGTGTCTTGTACTGACTGACATAAGTAAAATTATAAGACTAACCAGATTAGTCTTGATGGCTATATTAGTCTCCAGAGAAACAGAACCAATTATATATATATATATATATATATATATATATATATATACACACACACACATATATATATCATTTATATATATAATAAAACCATTTTTATATATAATAAAAAAATATATATTTTTATATTTATATATATATATATAAAACCAACTACACAATCTGCTTTCTGCAGCCTGGAGATCCAGGAAAGCTGGCAGTACAGTTCTGAGAATATGAGAGCCAACAGTATAATCCCAGTCCAAGAGCAGAAGACTGAAGTTTCAGCTCAAGCATTCAAGCAGAGAAAGCAAATTTTCCCTTTCTCTGACTTTTGTTCTATTGGCCAGTCCAAAAAAAAAAAAGAAAAGAAAAGAAAAGAAAAGAAAAGAAAAGAAAAGAAAAGAAAAGAAACAAAGAAAAGAAAAAGTGAAAAAAGAAAGTAGCTACTTTTTGCCCCTTTGCTAAGTGAAATTTTCCTGAATTACAACTCTTGCACTTATATTTTATTATTAGGATTTTAAGGAATTTACAGATTTCATTCTTTCAATTGTTTCAGATGTTTACTATGACTGACTTGAGCACAGATCCTTGGAAAAAATACCATTCTTAGTTTTTATCATTTTTTTCTAGAGCTGCTAACCCATAAATAGTGAGTCAATGTATCTGTACATATGTATCGAATTTTGTTCCTTCCTGAAATTCACCAAAACCTCAGTAAGAAGAACTATGGGCAGGTAGGGAGAATAGGAGAGGACACCAGGGCAAGGAAATTTCATTAGCAAGAAAGCAGTGGAACAAAGGGTAAATGATTTATATAACGGAGAAAGCCAGGGGCGCCTGGGTGGCTCAGTGGTTGAGGGGTCTACCTTTGGCTCAGGTCCTGATGGAGTCCCACACCAGGCTCCCTGCATGGAGCCTGCTTCTCCCTCTGCCTGTGTCTCAGCCTCTCTCTGTTTGGTTGTGTCTCTCATGAATAAGTAAATAAAATCTTTAAAAACAAAAAATGAGAAAGCCAAGTCCTCAACCAATAATTGGGGAAAACTGAGGACCAACCTAACTTACACCTCAAAATCCTGAAAAGCCTTGGGAATTGGTAACACCAAAGTACCCCTAGACCTGGTAATAAATAAGAGGGGGAGGAGGAGTAGAATAGTAACTAAAATAAGGAGGACTAGGGTGAAGGCTGCTTGAGAAGCAGTTCGGTTCCTAGGTCATCTCTGTACCTCCAGGCTGCTGGGCAACTTTGTGATTGCAAATGTCTCAAACAAATTTGCCACCCTACCTGAGAAAGAAGCTTCTGGAGAGGCTGCCCACTAAGAAACCAGTAAAGACAAAATGTGGGATACAAAAAAACTAGAAATGGAATGAGAAGAGTGTTGAGGAGACTCCCCAGGAGGAGACTGAAGGCAGATCCCAGAATGACAGCAGGGGCCCCGATGCAGAAGGCAACCAGTTCATACCCGGGCCCTGCAGCTCAAGAGACGACCCAGCTGGCACTGGCATCCGAGAATCCTTGTTGTCATTTGCCGCCACCTTCTTCCTCCTCCTTTCCTTCTTCTTCTTTGTCTTCGTCTTCTTCTTCTTCCTCTACTTTTTTGGTTGTGGACAAAATCCCCTCACAGGCCACGCTCGGGTTCTTTTCTGTACTTAGCTTGCAAAGGACCTATTCTCCAAACTCTGCTGCTTCGCTCCACAGGTTCCTACTTTGACTTTCTCCTGAGGACTGGAAGGAGCAGAACACAGAGAGCTCCTTTCTCAATGACCATACCTTAAAAAAAAATTTTTTTTTTAATTCATTTATTGGAGACAGAGAGAGCACACATGCATGGAGGGGAGGAGCAGATAGGGAGAAGAAGGCTCCCTTCTTGAGCAGGGAGCCCAGCCTCAGTGGTGAGACTGGATCCCAGGACCCTGAGATCATGACACTTAACCCAACTGAGCCACCCAGGCACCCCTCTCCAGCCATACTTTTGCTAAATGACTGGTTTCTAGTCCAAGGGCCTAAACTATGGTAAGCCCTACACTCGCCAGGATGCCAGGAGGCCCTTCCCCACTGATTTCCCTAGAAAAAGGTTTCTGTAAATGCTCAGGGAATCTGACGCCAAATCATGACCCATAGGCTCTGTTGAGTCTATTTTTCCCTAAAAGCCATTATCTGGTAGTGGCAACCTCACCCTTCCTCATACAGAAAGATTGCTGCTTGCTACTCAGCTGGGTTTGGTTTTGTTTCGTTTTAACTAAGGAATATATTATTTAGGGATACATATGTAGGGGGTAAATCTATAAATTAAAACAAAGAAAGTATTAACACAAAACTCAGAGTAATGTTTATCTTTAAGGGAAGGAAGGTGGATGCAACCAAGGGAGGGACATGAAGGGCTTCTATGTTACTTAAATGTTCTATTTCTTAGTCTGAGTAAGGGATACATACATGGTTAAATTGTTAAATTGTGCGAGTAAATATTATATATTTTTCTGTATGTATGACTTGTTTCATGGTATTTTTAAGTAAATAAAAGAACAATTAAAAACACTTATCCCTTTATTTAAATGTTGCTTGTTAAATGTGAGATTGACAGAAAGGTTTTTGTTTTGATTTGAATAGTTTTTGTAAGATGCAAGCGGCTGGACTATATTTTTAACCGAAAAGGGAAAAGCCAATAGAGAAGTTTAACAGAGAGTCAAAAGAAGTTTACGATAGAGCAAGGATAACATTTCCTGGGAGCGGAGGGAGAGATCCACTGCACAGAACAACTTCAGAGACTGGTCAAAGTGAAGGATACATGTGAAATAGAAGCTAGTGTTGGGGTAAAAGGGAGAAGAAGTGCAAACTGAGAGATTGGCTATGTCATTTGCTAAAGGTATTGGGTTTCTAGGTTGCATTTCATCAAACTGTGAATTATTTAAACCTACCTGGAGCCAATTTCTGAAGTGAGATGCCTGATATTAATTATCTAATGTAGCATGATAACTCATGATGGTAAATAAATAAATATACCTGAATTTGACCTGCCATCCCTCTCACCCCTCTCCCATCCCTATGCCTTAACCATATCTATAGCTTTGCAATTTGAGCATTGCTCTTTTATGTAGGAATGCTTTGCTTTTACAAAGATAGAAGCAAATGTTTTACACTATTGATAGTATAATTAAATTTAGAGATCATCAAACATCTGGATATAATGTTTTCTTTCATATAATAGTCTTCCTGGAAATTAGACATATTTAGAAACTACATTATCCATTTTATTGAATCTAAAAAATCATTTTTAAAAAAAATCTCTAGTGAGATCATTTGCAAGTTAGCAGGTATAATTCATGGATAAGTGTTAATTCTGCCTACTAAAGACAAAAGTAGAAACGGCTCATTATGATTAGAACTCAATGCTACATACATAACAAATTGCAAAATATGTAATATTTTTTGTGTGGCTATGTTTGTTGGAAACAGACTACGAATATCAGTGGGTAACTACCCTTGGACTGCATGCACAACAGTGCACTTACAAGTAAGTACAACCCCTTGGGAAGTGGCATGTATGTGTGATTCACATCCTAGAACAGCAGAAATACATAGAAGAAAAAGATGTGGACTTGAGTTCTCAATTCCCTTGAAAGGAAGGCTACAGTTTGAAGGCTTGCTTTGAGTGAAAAAATTCTCAGAACACAATACTCGTCTGACCCTATTCAACATGGCTGGAAAAATTAAAGTACAATAGTTATTTCTACTCAGTGAGCATTTCTATGGAAGGAAAAACGGAGCAGAGAGAAGAAACAGAAGGTCATAAATATAGTTCAGTTTCCTGGAAGTCGAGTGTGAGAGGAAGAATCATGTGAGTGACTTCCCCAGGGGAGTACTGCTCTGGAGAAATGTGTAAGGAAGTGAGGGACGCTGAAAGGAGAGGAGACACTGATAGGGATGTTTAGCCTCACCCCCACAGGGAGCTCTAGAGAATGAATATTATCACAGACCTGTGTTTCCTTGAGGCAAGAGGATTGGTCTTTGACACCCTTATATTGGCTTGTGACTACTGGATGTGGAGGCCGGGAGAGCACAGACATGGAGTCCTTAACCTTCTAGACATTGCCAGATGTGCCACCTCCTGTTGGTTGGGGCCAAGTTTCAGTACAAATGTGCTATGAGTTCTTGGCTGCCAACACTCCCAACACTCAGTTGGTCTGGTAAAGGAGCTATGGCCGGTTCACCAACTGGGACAACTACAGATAATATTTTCATTTGTGCTCTTTTTTCTTTTACCCTAACAACTCACCATTTATTTCAGTTGCATATTTTATCTCCAGAATTTTCTTGGTAGTAGCCATTAATGTGTTAAAAATAAAACTGGATTTTAATATTTAAATACTTCCTTGTTTAACATCTGGGTTCATTGTTATCTAACACTTTAAAAAAGCAAAATTAAAAACAAATTATTTTTCATAAAAGCCACTATGAGTATCCAACCTAAATAAGTTAGGTGTTTAAGGGGAAAGGCTTGAGTAAAGTAGAAATAGATTTAAATACTGGCTCCAACGTCCTCTAGCTGTGTGATTGTGTGCAAGGTTTTTCTACATGCCTCATCTACTTATCTGGGAAAAAAAGAGCAATAACAGTAACTCCTTCTTAGACTTGTTGTAAGGCTTAAAGAATGTATGCCAGAGTTCCATTTCTAGTTTTGCAACTAGAGTGGGTCACCTCATTGGACCAATCTTCTCACTAGGAATAACTAAAAATACATAATGAAAAATTTTCAGAAATATTCTGTAAATCATCAAAGAACTGACAAGATAGTAAGAATTATCAGACCAATATCTAAGGAACCCAGAAAAATGAGTCTCATAATGAAGCTGCTTTAGTCCAGAACCTGACCAAACACTAAGGTTCAGTTTTCAAGGCCCCGTGAGGAGAACAACAGAAGATAAAATCCAATGTGGAGACTCTAATGGGAACCACCTTCCTGCAAAAGCAGGAAGTGAACTTGAAGAAAACCCCTCCCATGTTCTCACCTGCAAGAAATTAGAAAGTAGTTGGGGAGCACATACCTGAAAGTTTGTAATTATAAACCAATCATTATTCTGCTTTGCAGAACACATTCATTCTCATTGGTCCAAAGAAACGTCAAGCTGCGAATTTTATTTAAAGCCATGTTGGATGTCTTTTTTTCTAGAAGAATCTCAGCTAACAAGTATAGAAGGGATGATGAAATTGGATATCACAAGCATGAAATAATGAACCTTGACTTGTGCTCTCCTGTGTAATAACTGCTAACCACAATTTGCTACCTAAATTTAAAATAATTAAGGGGTGCCTGGGTGGCTCAGTCCACTAAGCGTCGGACTCTTGATTTCAGTTCAGGTCACAATCTCAGGGTCATGGCATGGAGCCTCAAGTCAGGCTCTGAGCTCAGCACAGAATCTTCTTGTGATTCTCTCTCTCTCTCTCCCTTTGCCCCTCCCTGCTCACATGCGTGCTCTAAATAAATAAATAAATAATCTCTAAAAAATGAATAAATTTAAATTAACTAATATTAGAATTTAGTTCTGCAGTGACACTACTACATTTCAAGTGCTCAACTGAGTAGCTGCCATACTGACAGCACAGATTTAGATCATTTCCATTAACTGAAAGTTCTATTAGGCAATCTTGATCAAGGCAATAATCATCAATGGCTGCTAAGATTATTAGGTGAAGTATAAGAACCTTAAAATCAATGGATTGGCTGACAACATGTAAACTCATGATCGGTTTTATTTTTTTTTTAAGATTTTATTTATTTGGGATCCCTGGGTGGCACAGCGGTTTGGCGCCTGCTTTTGGCCCAGGGCGTGATCCTGGAGACCCGGGATCGAATCCCACGTCGGGCTCCCGGTGCATGGAGCCTGCTTCTCCCTCTGCCTATGTCTCTGCCTCTCTCTCTCTCTCTGTGACTATCATAAATATATAAAAAAAAGATTTTATTTATTTATTCATGAGAGAGACAGAGAGAGAGAAGCAGAGACACAGGTAGAGGGAAAAGCAGGCTCCATGCAGGGAGCCTGAGATGGGACCCAATCCCCAAACTCCCGGGATCACACCCTGAGCCAAAGTCAGATGCTCAACTGCTGAGCCACCCAGGCATCCCATCCATGTTCGGTTTTAATACACAATCACAACTCACAGGATTTGTTTAAACGCATATAATCATAGGACTTGCATCCACAGTCTGAAATAACTAGAAGTCACCAGGAAAAAGCATGATAACTCAATTTTAAAATAGGCAAAACATTTGAACAGGTATTTCATATATCCAATAAACATAGGAATTGCACTCGATGTCATTAACCATAGACAAAGACAAATCAAAATAATAAGATACCACCACCCAACTACAGAGGTATTAGATTACAAAGATTGACAATCCTAAGTGTTGATGGAATGTAGAGAACTGGAATTCTCATTTGCTGTTGTTGGAAGAGTAAATTGGTAGAATCACTTGGAAAACTGTCAACATCTACTAAAGTGGAACATAAATACACCCTGTGACGTAGTGCTTTCACTCCTCAGGCTATGCCCAACATATGCAATCAAGTGTACAACAACAGACATATGAAAGAATATTTTAGCAATATTATTTGCAGTAGCCTCCAAATTGGACTAACTCAATATTTATCATCAGCAAAATTGATGATATAGCCACACAATTAAATTTATAGATAGATGAAAATAAAATAACAATAAAAAATTGCCAGCTGCAAAAACACAATGCTTCTCACAAATATAATTCAGAATGAAAGAAACCAGATAAAGAGGAAAAACATTCTTATAGTTCCATTCATAAAAAATTTCAAATGTAGATGTCGTGCCTTTAGACCTCAGTATAGTGATTAGCTCTGGGGTGGGTTAGTGACTCAGAGGGTCTTATGGGTGCCCCTAATGATCTAATTGCATGGTTGTTACTTATGAGTGGTGATTTGGTGAAAACTCAAGCTGTACACAAAAGATTCGTGTACTTTTCTGTCTGTATACTTTAATAAAAGAAGTTTATTAAAAGATATACCATATATACTGACATGCATAATACGAAGTGGATGAAGAAAGAAAATTAAGCAATCTATGAGGAAGCAATTATATCTAGAATATGAATTGAAGACAAGGTATCAGTTTCATCAATAAATCAATGATATGAATAAAAAGGAGGTCTACCCTAGATTTTAAAAAACTTAAGCGGCATAAGAACCAAATGTGATTTGTGGATCTCATTTGGATTGTTTTGAAAAAAAAAAAAAAACTAAGAGTTTGTTTAAAAACAACTGCAGAAATGTAAATACCATCTGTGTATTAGCGAATATTAAGAAATTATATTTGTTAGGCATGAGAATTGTGGTTATGGCATGATGCAATTGTCAGTTATTGTGATTATGTAAAAAAACACTTTTTATAGATAGATTTTGAAGTATTTAGTGGAGAAATGTCATGACAGGTATGGTTTGCTTCAAAATAGTTTAGCAAAACTAATAAATTGTGGCAAAATATAAATAACTGCTGAATCTAGTTACTGACATCTTGGGTCTTTTTGTTGTTGCTGTTATGTTGCAAGGCTATGTCATTGAACATAACATTGACTTGGCTCTTAAAAAAGTGAGTTAGACATTTATGCATGCAAATGGTTAGCTCTCCAACCTGTGTTATTAAATAAAAAAGAAACCAGATGTATAACATGTATGTTATGCTTCTGAGGATTTTTAAGTATATATTTGTGTATATGAGAAATTTCCAGAAGTATGAACAAAAAAAAAGTGGTTGCTTTTGTGGAGTATAACTTCTGGAAGGGTTTTGTTTCTGTTTTTGTCATTGTTAAAATTTTGTCGTGGTAAAATATACATAACATAAAACTTAACTATTTTTTTTTACTTAAAAAGAAAAGTAAGCTCTACACTCAACATGAGGCTTGAACTCATGACCCTGAGATCAAGAGTCAGATATCCCATCAAATGAGCCAGCCAGATACCTCTTAACACTAACTTATTTGAGTATACAATTTTGTGACACTAAGTACATTCACATTGTTGTGTAACCATCTACAGAATTTTTTAATCTTCCCAAACTGAAATTCCATACCCATTAAACAATGACACCCATACCTCTTGCCCCCAGTTCTAGGCAACCACTACTATATTTTCTATTAATTTGGTTACTATGAGAACCTTACATCAATGGAGTGCTACAGTACTTGTCATTTTGTGACTGCCTTATTTCACTTAGCAAAATGTCTTCAAGGTTCATTTATGTTGTAGCATGTGTCAGAATTTCCTTCATTTTTGGGACGCCCGGGTGGCTCAACGGTTGAGCATCTGCCTCTGGCTCAGGGCGTGCTCCCAGGATCCGCGATCGAGCCCCACACCAGGCTCCTTGTGGGGAGCCTACTTCTCCCTCTGCCTATGTCTCTCATGAATAAATAAATAAAATCTTTAAAAAACGAAGAATTTCCTTCATTTGTAAAGCTAAATAATATTCTACTGTATATACCAATCACGTTTTATTTATCCATTCATCCAATGAACATGAGCTACATCAAGCTTTTGGTGATTGTGAATAATGATGTTGTGAACATAGGTATGTAAATAAATATCTGTTCAAGTCCCTGTTACTTATGTCCGCATGAAAAAAAATGTTTTTTAAAGAATTTGATTATTTATTCATGAGAGACACAGAGGGAGAGAGAGACAGAGACAGAGACACAGGCAGAGGGAGAAGCAGGCCTCCTGCAAGGAGCCCTGATACGGGATTTGATCCGGGATCCCAGGATCACGCCCTGAGTAGAAGGTAAGACACTCAACTGCTGAGCCACCAAAGTGTCCCAATAAAAAAAAAATTTTTAAAGAGCAAAATACATGCATTGCCTGTAAAAATATTAAATGCTTAAGAATAAATCTAACAAGAATTGTGCTGGACTTCTTTAAAAATTTTTAAAATAGATATTAAGAAAACTTTTTAATATTTTATTTATTTATTTACTTATTTGAAGGGGGGTGCAGATAGAGCATGAGGAGGTGGAAGGGCAGAGGGAGAGGGAGAAACAGACTCCCTACTGAGCAGGGAACCCATACGAGGCTTGATCCCAGGACTTTGAGATCATGACCTGAGCCAAAGGCAGAAGCTTAACCGACTGAGCCACCCATGTGCCCTGATATTAAGAAACTTTAGATAAAACATAAATGAAACGATGTTGCTTGTTCATAGATTCGAATACTCAATATTTTAAAATGTCAAATATTCCTCAAATTTAGATTAAATGTAAGGGCACCTGGTGGGTCAGCTGGTTAAGCCTCTGACTCTTGGTTTCAGCTCAGGTCATGATCTCAGGGACCTGGGATGGGGCCCTGCATTGAGCTCCACACTGATTGCAGAGTTTGCTTGTCCCTTTCTCTCCCCCTCTGCTCCTCCACCCATTTGCACTGTCTCTCTCTCTCTCAAATAAAAAAATAAAATCTTTTAAAAAAATTTTTAGATTAAATGTAAACCCAATTAAAATTACAATCTTGTTCTAGAATTGCTAAAAACAGCCAAAATAAGAACAGCAAAGTGGTAAGCTTTGAAGAACAGCAAAATGTTAAGACTTGTCCTTTTATGTTTCAAAACTTAAGACTGCAGTAATAAAAGCAGAGTAGGAATAGTACAGAGATAGACAAATATGAGCAATGAAAACCATCCAGAAATTCCTCCCTTATGTGAACTCAATTTATGACAGAAGTGATACTGCATAGCCATGGGGAAAGGATGGGCTTTACTGTAACTGGTTCTGCAACTATTGGGCATTCATGTGGAAAAATGAAATTGGATTCTTATACCTTCCATCACACCTAAATGTAAAAGACAAATAATTTAACTTTCAGAAGATAATATTAGAGAATACTTTCATGAATTCCAGGATTTTCAAAACAAGACGCAAAAAAGTACAATCATGAAGGATGAATAAATTCGACATTACAACTCAGAAATTCTATTAATGTAGGAACAGATCACTATAAACAAGTGCTTAATCTATGTGAATGTCTGATGGAATATGTGAAATTCACACAGGATACAGGGTGACTTTTCATTCCTTCACATTTCAAAATATCTAGTGTCTTTGGCCCTGCCCACTAAGTATCACTGGCAAAGTAGTACCCATTCAAAACATGCATGCACACGCACACACACACACACCTGTTCACTGCGACAAATTTTAAAGACCTTCATAAATTTCCCAAACGTCCCTAGGGATGATGCCACTATCATGAGAAACTCTGATCTTTGAGATCATGATGAGATCACCGTCATAAGAAACTCATGATCTTGGTTCATGGCTGCCTGGAATAAGGGTTACATCTCTCAATTTGTTTTGCCCATACTTGTCACTAAGTATGGGCCCATTACATGTCAGAAATGCCTTTAAAGGAAAAGGATATACTCTTCTTATTCCTGATGGATGCAATATGCTTTGTAGGATTGATAGTAGGAGCTGGAGTAGCCATCTTGGACTTGAAGATGAAAAACATGTATTGAGGATGGAGAACAACAACCAAACTTGAGTACCTGAAGGTCATTATCCACTTTACCAGTCCTGGGATACTTACATTTATGTAAAAGAAATAAGCTTTGACTTAATTTTAATCATATTATTTTGGATTTCTATTACTCACATTAAACCTAATCCTAATAGGTAGCTATTTTTATTATCCCTATTTTACAGATGATAAAACTAAGAGGCTAAGTTAATTGTCCAAGGTTGCACAGCTAGTATGTAGCAGAGCTGGGATTTGAAACTGTACAGTCTAACTTGAGATCTTGTGCTCTTACTGACCATGATATTTTGTCCCTGCTATTAGACAGAAGGGGAGAGAGCCTACTGGAACAGGAGCAATTGATGATGGGGATGATCTTGAGAACAGCTGTGTTTTAAAGCTGTAATAAAAAATGTACATACACATATTAGACATATTGTAACTGTAATTCAAGAATTCTTTTTTTCAGAAAAAGCAAGCCCATTGCTCCTGTCATGTGTGTGGAGCAAATTATTTCAATGAACTATAATTTAATCTTCAGTTCATAACATTTAAAGTCATATCACTTATACTTCAACCCAATTTGCTGTCAAATGAAGGTGCATTTCTCCCTTTCTGCTCAACCTACAGACTCTATAGCCTATGTTTCTGTTTACAAGGTTTCTAGGTGTTAGTTTAATCTTCTCATGAAAATATATTTCGAGGGTATGGTAAAGTGACAGAGGTCTTTTTTTAAAACAAAATTTATTCAAGAATAATTAACATGCAGAATTCTATTAGTTCCAGGATACAATTTAATGATTCCATATAGGCCATTTAAAAAATATTTTATTATTATTTATTTATTCATGAGAGACACAGAGAGAGAGAGAGACAGGGAGAGAGAGAGAGAGGGGGGCAGAGACACAGGCAGAGGGAGAAGCAGGCTCCATGCAGGAAGCCCGACGTGGGACTCGATCCTAGGTCTCCAGGATCATGGCCTGGGCCAAAGGCAGGAGGAGCTAAACCGCTGAGCCACCCAGGGATCCCTAATTTTAATTTTTTGAGTAGGTTAACTGTCACATGATTCAAATGCTAAGAAATATTTTTTCTTATTTTTGAATGTCATATCCTGAAGAGTTTTGCATTTGATGAGGAGTTTCAAGCCAACATTTACTAAAGGTCCTCTTTAAAAGTATTTGGCAAGCACTTACATTTTAATAGACACTAAAATAATCAGTCTGACTTTTAACTTACAGGCACTGTTGGCTCAAATTTCTGCTTCGGAGAGTACCTTTACGATTTTTGCCATGTTTTATTATTGTCTGTAACTTTCTATACCTAATATTTTTCTGTAGCAATAACTCATTTTTAACATTTACCGTTTGGCTTCCTCCCTAAGCAGATCCTTGAGATCTTGGATATGAAGTACTAAGCATTTGCCTCTATACCTTAAAATGTGTACTACTCATGTCCTTCTCTGCAAACCATCTCATGGACACAGAGCTGCGCTTCGAGGAAAGACACATGATGTGTTGCCCAGCTGCCAGGAGTGCTCAGCGGACAGCCTGCTGCTATTAGCTCCTTCCAGGTCTGGTCTGCAGATGCCACCTCTCCTGAGGTCATGTCCCCACAGGACAGCTTCAACCTGGAGTCCAAGGGAGGAGAAGTAATAAAGGCTGGCCATTTTAGCCAGATGCCTGTCAACTCTGATTGGCAATATTTGCTCCAGAGCTTCCTCACAATAGTGGCCAAGGCTTTGTTAGGCCTGCTTGATATCTTGATTTCCACTATGCACACCCTGTTTTGCCCCTTCTTTTCTCAAGGTCAATTTCAAAGGGACAATGTGTACCCCCATCTCCGTCCGTCTCAGCATGTTTCCAGAGAAGCTAACCTGCAACACCATGCTTGAGGAAATACCGTCCTAAATGGTGTTTTCAGGACAGGTGTCAAAGGTCTTCATGATGGCTTTAAAATAAAGCATGAAATTTTAAAACAAAGGCCATGAATATGATTTCATGTGATTGAAGGCAGTTCGGCTTTTATACAGGGTATCCAAAACTTTTAGTGCAATTTTAAGTCATCTAGTAAATGCTGGATGTCATTAGCTATTTGGAAGTTTTCAAGAGCTATTCAGATGATGGTTGCAAAATCAAACTAAAAAAATCATCTTAATGGATTTTTTAAAAAAGAATTTGAATCCCGTGACAAATGCTGTTTTTTAAAAATGGAGCTAAATTATACTCTTATAATTATATTCACAAACCAAGCCTGTATATGACAAAATTCAAATATGTCACAGAATTTTGATTCCTTTTTGAGTTCGCCTGCCTATAAAGAAACGGGTAGAAGAGAAACTGCTGGTCCATTCAATAAATACAGTAACAATCCTACTTGAAATCCATACACATAACAATTACTACTGTTCAAAGGTCATGATTTTGGAATATTTTGTCCTACTGTCAGACCATTCTGAATCTAAATCAGTTAGAATACATGTCAATCAGCAGAGCGGTGTTCAAGGTCAGTAACAAGGATGTCTTAAATTTGACACATGGTTCAGTCAAATTTTCTAACTCTGAGATTGTGGCACAACTAGTTAACATTCCAAGACTACTTATTTAAGTATCCTTTGTTATCTTTCATGTCTAAGCATCGAATAAAGACACCTGTTTCATAAAAGTTGCTCCATGGTGAGAATTACCTGGAATGCTTGTTAAATTGACTCCTATGCCCTTTCCCTAGAATACATTTCATTTCAGTCCATTTAGAGACTGAATATTATAAATACAGCCCCATATATTTATGTTCAGAGGTTTCAGAAAATAGCTAATTAAGACACATATACTTATTTAAGACATCAAACCTTTTTATAGTCATCCATTGCTGCTTGGAGTCCTGTGGTATGCATTCACAGACACCTGAGTACCTTCTTATTTGTGACTGGCTATAGCATTCTATGTCTGTGTGGTCTCATTAGCTTCACTGTTCTAAGAACGAACTATTCCCCAAATCCTGGTCACCTGTTTGACAAAGTAAATTACTGGTTGCAAAGAGAACTGACAGTTCTTGAACTGAAAAGTCAAATCTATCACTTCTACAGAAGTGCAAGTTTAAAAATCAAACAAAAACATGATTTTATTATAAGGTAGAACTTAAAAGCATTTTAAAACCACCAATAAAAAAAAATAAAACCACCATTAAACATTTCCTAGTGAAAAACTGCTTTATTTTTTAAAAATTATTAAATCATAAATAAATAGAAAATCCTTCAATGTAAGTCTTTTTCTTTGGTAAACTTATTAAGTATGACATATGTACAGAAGTGTTTGAATCATGTGTGTGAATTTTTATAAAATGAACACACCCGTGTAAGTAGGACCCACAAGAACCAGAGCATAAACACCTGAATACTCCCCCATCTATTCTCCTATTGTAACATCCCCTTCCCTACCATGTGTAACTGCTATCCTGACTTTGAACACCGCATGTTAGTTTTATGGTTTTGAATTCTATTTAGATGGTATCATATAGTATATATTGTTTGGCTTAACTAAATATTATATTTGTGAGATTCATGCATGTTGTTGCATGAACTCTCATGTCTACATACTATTTTATTGTGTGAACACGCAATTTGCTTATCCATTCTTCCAAACTTCCATTTATTTGGGGGCTATTACAGATAGTGCTTCTATGAACATACATGTCTTTTGGTGAACATGCATGTATTCATTTCTGTTGCATATAGACCCATGACCGGGACTCCTATGTTATTAGGTATTCCTAATTCAACTTTGTAGATGCTACCAGAATAGTTACCCACACTGATTGTACAAATTTATATTCCCACATGTATGACAGTTCTGACCAACACTTGGCACCCTGTTCTTTCCATTTTAGTCCTTCTAGTGTATGAAATGGTATCACATTGTAATTTTAATTTGCATCTCCCTGGTGACTAGAAGCTAAGCATCTTTTTTCATATATTAATGGGCCATTTTGTGAGGTGCCTTTTCAAGTCTTTTACCCATTTATTTACTAAGATCTGTAATTTTTAAAAAAGATTTTATTTATTCATGAGAGACACAGAGAGGCAGAGACACAGGCAGAGGGAGAAGCAGGATCCCCACAGGAAGCCCAATGCAGGACTTGATCCCAAGACTGTGGGGTCACGACCTGAGCCAAAGGCAGATACTCAACCACTGAGCAACCCAGGTGCCCCTGTAATATATACTTTTTTTGACTTGTAGTTCTTTATGCATTCTGGATTCAAGTCTTTAATTAAGTTGTCATTATTTATATTCTTGTTCTCCACACTTTAATGACTTCTTGTAACTTGGATAAAAAATTTTGATAAAAATTATTTCTGGACTCACCTCCCTAAACTCTGGCTCAAACTGTTTCTCAGTCACATTTTCCTTCTTAAAATGAGTCATCACAGTGTCTATGACTACACTACCTTGTTCAGCCAGTTATTTCTCCCTACTTTTCTTCTGGTTTATCTTTGTATCACATTTATTCAACCAGCTTCCTGGTTCCGAAAGAAACATACATAAGGAAAAGATATACAGTATGATTTAGTACAAAGAGACACTAGAAAGCAGGAGACTTGAAGGCTGATATTAAGTGGCAATGTGACATAGGGCAAATCAGTTAACCTCTTGGGACTTCAATTTCCTCTTCTGTATAAATGAGAAGGTTGGAATGAATGACCAAAATCCTCATTAATCTAAGAAGTGGATTTTCTTGAGTATTAAATCCCACATCTGCTTATTTATAACCATAACAAGTATACTATTTCCTCATTAAAGTACAGCTCTTCAAAAAACTCTTTTCAAATACAGAGGCAGAATGTAGTGTGATTAAGAGTATGCTCTCTGGAATCAGGTTGCCTGGGATTCTTTTACAAGGTGCTTCCTTATTTTGCGGAACAATGGCTTTTCAGCTACTAATTGATTTTTATCCCCCCAGGGTTCTTAAGAAGCCAGAAGCAGTTGCTAGTAGTGCCTCACCTAAATCTCCTTGGCCATGACCACCATTTCACTGGACACCAGCCTAACCTCCCAACTACCTGCACTCAAATCTCTTTGCTGGGTTTTCTGTGGCCACCAGTGCCCCATCTACCTCTATGCAAGTGCTGGGCATTGACTTTCCCAGTCTTTATGGGAACAGCCTTCCCTGGATGACTGCCAGGAGCTGCAGAAAGTACTCCACTTCTCTTGTACCACAGGTGGGATAACTGAGGTGCAGATTGCTAGGTGTTCTCAAAACTCCAGAGCAGCGTTGTGCTTAATAGTCTAAAGTGTTAACTTTTTTGATAATTAATTTTTATTGGCTTCCTTCCATTCTGTCTGAATTCTTTACTGCCCTCCTGGTGTGTGCCCGAGATCACATCCCAAATAAACTCTCTGCACTCAACTACTTGTCTCAGAGTCAATTCTAGGGCAACACGAACTAAGAGGAGGCCCTTAGAACAACTTCAGGGGCATTTTATCACAGTCCACTTAAGAAAGTTGCTTTCCTTCTTTGTGCTCTTATACTGTAGCAATACATCAAAAGGATAACCCGAAGATATCGGGATATTACCAAGTGGACTAAAAATTACCCAAATATTGTATAATAAACTTTTCTGTGAATTTTTAAGTATTTCTCTAAGTAAACTTGACACTTGATAGTAACATACTAATATAGAGAGGTTCATTTCACACTCCTACTTTACTCCCTTGAAGTTGTTAAAAATACATTTAAAGAAATAAAATATGTCCTAAGTAACATGTTGCAACATTGGATCTTAAATGATCTGGCTTGCAAAATCACGAATTGCAAGGCTTTTCGTTCATTTGTCAAAAATAGAATGACTACTATTTCTTTAATTTATAAGTGCATTTTTAGAAACTATTCATTTTTTCAATTTAATGATACTCAGAATGATATGGGATTCTGTAGACTACATTTCCAAATCATACCAGTATATGATTATAGGACTTTTTGCAGTTTATTGTGAGGGCCCCAATTCGATTTCATGATCTTAAGTAACAATCTATAAAAAAAGGGGAAAAACAAAAAATCTTAAAGTTCATACTGAAAACAGTAAGTCAAAATACAAATAGGTGGCATGTTTTCTAGCAAACACACACACACAAAGAAAAAATGTTAATTTAAATCCACTTTTTATTCTTTCATAGATTTTAACAATTATACACAACTTTTAACATAAAGATAGTGAAATCTCAAGGATAAGGAGGCAATATATATGGCCTCTTCTATTCATTCTTCAGGATGGAAGGAAATTTCCAAAGGGTACAATGTGTGAGATTTAACACTGGAAAAATACATATGAAACTTGTTTAACTGGCTCCACCTAGGACCAGGCATAGCACAATAAATATAGAACTGCATCATCTTTTTAAAAGATTGTTGTAATTTTAACACATTCTTACCAAACAAATATGATCAGTGACCAATTTGAAATTTTACAACATACAGGTGGAGGAACACTTATAATGAATATCAGAGCATCTTCTATCTCTAGCATCTTCACATCCATACATCAACATTCTTAAAAGGGAGTAGAAATTACATTGCAAATTCAGAACAACAAAAAACAAACTTGGTCAAACTTTCTTCATCCTATCATTCACTACTATCACAATCCTAGTTTGCTGGTAGGTTTAAGGTAGGAATAGAACATTTTTGAAATCCTTTTCATTTCCATGGGTCTTAGGGCCTCTGGGTAGGAGGCCACATTGGAAGCAAACTGATAAAGCAGCACCATTAAGTCCATATCTCAACAAATCACTGCATAATTTTTATCTTCTAATATTCAGAAAGGTAAAAAAAAAAAAAAAAAGCTGCATAGAAGAGTATCTATCCTGAATAGCAAGCCACTGTAAAAAAATGCAATCTGAAAGGATTTAAACAAATTAGAGCTGAATTCTCTACTCATGGCATCTTTCCTTAACAGACCAAAAGAAATATGTTACCTAAAAATTAAATAATAATATACTGAGGCATAAAATAAATACTTTATTTATGCTATTGCATTTGGGTATTTGAGATTGTTTGACCTGTTCACATTCCCTTTCCTCTTCCCAAAGAGGAAGCAATGGTGCCAGCACTATTGGTCAGAAAGAGTTAATGAGAAACTGTTGCTCTCAGAGCTGTTCCACAGTGTGCCTTATACAGACACAGAAATTATTATTTTAAAACATATACTTAAAAGACAAGATGAAATTATCTTTTCATCACATGAACCAGATTCTGGCATCAGCAGATATTAAGAATTAATTTCATCCCTATTAAACAGAATGGAAACTGTTATGCTGCTATTGCTACAGATATTCTGAGAAATCTTTTGAGCCAGTAAACTGGTTGTTCAAAAGTTCAATAAGCCGAGAAACATGCAAACACATGACACACATCATTCATTATCTTGTAAAAACGCAATGCCACTCTGGCCCCAAGAATCACTACAGTCCAGCGGGTCCTTAATGGTGCAAACAGCCTTTAACCACACTGAATACCTTCTCTGTGGCATTTCACTGCCCATCACACTGCCACATGATTCTTAGAAGCTCAGGCTTCTAAGGTGTTTGAGGAAAAGAAAAGGGTCTGATGTAGATCAAGTTCCCAGTGATTGTTTTAAATGCAATTTTTAAAAAGAATTTCCTAGTTACGTAGTAGTATAATCCTTGATACTGAATTTTTCATACTGAAATAAAATATGCTTTAACAAGATGATGTTTAAGTTTGACCACCTGGCTCCTTTTCCACTTTTTTAGAGGGTAGTGATTTCATACACTGTGCTGAGTCCCACAAATGCCTGTTTTAAAAACAGTAGAGTTCTCAACAGTTTCCTATAAACATTCCTGATTTACACTGGGGGAAGTAATGCATAATTGGAACATTAATCATTCATGTTTTTAAAAAAGCAATTATAAACCTTACCACATAGATATTGAGTCATTTCACAAAGTACCTGTCAAAATGTATAGAAATCTGGCCTTCCTTTCCAAATCTATTGCAAAGAGAGTACATGCAGTAGTCCTGTTTACAATTTAATGGAGATGAGGAAAGGGCAAACCTAGGACAAAGAGGGATGTCACCCCACAGATAAGTTTACAGTAGTGTAGCCATTATATATCATATTTACTACATTCACCACTTCGGAGAAAGGATCACGGAGGTCCTTCAAACACTGGAACAAAGGAATGTTTGTTTCATAGAAGACCTACCAGATAAACAGGGAAACAAGTGAGAACACACATAGGCACTAGTCTCAAAGCTGCACAGTAAAGAAGCAAGGGTTTGGAGATGAGAAATTTAGGAAAATATACACATGTGAGAGCCTGCCGAAGAAAGGAAGGAAAAAAAAAAATCACAGTTCTAATCTTCAAGGCTACGAAATGCGTTCTGCATATCTTCAAGAAGTTGTGCATAGTCGGCTTTGATCTTTGCCTCACCGTCTTTCACTGGATCCTGAAAAAAGACATTACAGAATTCAATTTACCTTTGGAAAATAATGTTCAAGATAGGTAGTAAGTTACTTATATTTAACATATTTTGAGTATTAGTGAGGTACACTGGCAAATCGCAGGCAGGAGTCAAAATTACTCTTATTTTCCTTTAAGGGTAGAAATGTACACAAGGAAGAGTACTCCAACCTAAGAAAGACACAAAGTTTTGATTCCCCCTGAAACTAATAATATACTCTATGTCAATTAAATTGCATTTAAACAAAACAATTTTTTAAAAAGACAAAATTTTGGTTTTGTAATTGGCCTGCTAACTGTATTCAATGACCAATGGATTTATCCTCAACAATATGCAAAAGATGGGGAAATTACACAGTATCACACACTCGATGCATTCTACCGCACGTACACAATAGTTGGAATTCGTTTAGTCAAAACACAATTACTGTTCAAGGTCTCACGGTATCACACTGGTACAGGGAAGTAAAATTTCTAAAATAATCTTAAAATGCATCACATTTTAAATTCCTATGGAAAACATCTTGAGTAGTATGTGTAAAAGAGGCTTTAAAATATTGAAGCTCTCTAACCCAATCATTCATTCTATTTCTGGGAACCTATAATAGGAAAATACACAAAACCAACTACATAAACCAAGCTGTCCATACCAATAACTGGAAATTTCCTAAATACTTAATAATAGAAAAATATTACTCCCCAGCCACAAAATAATACTACAGAAGAATATTTAATAACATAAAAGACTCGGATCCCCGGTGGCTCAGCGGTTTAGCGCCTGCAGCCCAGGGCGTGATCCTGGAGTCCTGGGATCAAGTCCCATGTCGGGCTCCTTGCACGGAGCCTGCTTCACCCTCTGCCTATGTCTCTGCCTCTCTCTCTGTCTCTCTCATGAATAAATAAATAAAATCTTAAAAAAACCCCAAAACATGAAAGACTGAAGGGCGCCTGGGTGGCTCAGTCAGTTAAGCAGCTGACTCCTGATTTTGGCTCAAGTCATGATCTCAAGGGTCCTGGGATAGAGCCCTGTGCCTGGCTTCACATTCAGCAAGGAGACTGCTTGAGGAGTCTCTCCCTCTGCCCCTTGCCTGCTTGTGCTCTTGCTCTCTCTCTCTAAAATTAAAAAAAAAAAAAAAAAAAAAAAAAAAGCTTTAAAATTTTTATTTCAGTATGATTAATACACAGTATTGTATAAGTTTTAAGTGCAATATAGTGATTCAACAATTCTATACATTACTCAGTGTTCATCATAACAGTGGACTATCTTTTAAAAACAGATTTTATTTATTTATTTGTTTGTTTGTTTATTTATTTATTTATTTAGAGAGCACAAGCAGGGGGAGGGGCAGAAGAAGTGAGAGAATATCAAGCAGATTCCATGCTCAGTGCAGAGCCCAATGTGGGCTTGATCTAACGACCCTGAGACCATGACCTGACCTGAAATCAAGAATCAGACACTTATCCGACTGAACCGCCCAGGTGCCCCAGTCCCCCTCACCTATTTTACCCATCCCCCCAGCCATCTCCACTCTGGCAACTACCAGTTTCTTCTCTATAAGAGTCTGTTTTTTTGGTTTGTCTCTTTTTCCCTTGCTCATTTGTTTTGTTTCTTAAATTCCACATAAGTGAAACCATATGGTATTTGCCTTCATCTAACTTATTTCACTAAACATAATATTCTCTAGATCCATACATGTTGCAAGTGGCAAGATTTCGTTCTTTTATATGGTTGAGTAATACTCCACTGTATGTGTACATCACTTTCTTTATCCAAATGAATGTATAATTTTTAAAACTAAAATTTGGATCAAGTTACATAAGGAGTTTTTTTGCAACCTGATTTTTTCAGATATCTGATATCCCCATATCTTTGGATTTTTCTTTAAAAAAACACTATTAATGTCTTCATAATATTCTTGCTAAAATACATGCCATAATGCGCTGTTGACTTTCACTCCTGAATGACATTTAAGAAGTTTAATAAATAATCTTTTACATATATTCATATCAAAAATCTCTGATTATTGTGTGCCAACTATACTTCAACTAAAAAAAATCTCTAATCATTTCCTTGGGCTGTATGTTTTGAATTGGAATGACAGGACTCAAAGAGTGTGAATATTTTAAAATTCTTGATACAGTGAGTGTCTATTTTTACAGATTTACTTTCACCCTATAGTGTAAACAAACACTACATATACACGCAGAGAATCCTTCTCATTTTCTCATTAGGTGATTGGTAAATATACTTGGATGTCATGACTTTGAAATAATTAAATACAACCCAACTGACCAAATATTTTTTAAAAAATCTTACATGTTGGAGTTTCTACTGATGATTTCATTAAATTATCTATATGTTGTATACTTAAAAAAAAAGAAGAGAGAGAGAATCCACCTAAAAGTTAGAAATGATGTGTAATAGGGGGAAAAATATGATGTGTAATAGGATACTCAGAAGTAAACCGAAGCAGTCATTTCAGATGAGCATGGAGGTAAGATGGTAATAGGTACGTGAGGAAAAGTAATTGCTGCTCAGCCATGATTTTAGTTCTAAATTGCCTGGCAGTTAAGACAAAAGGGAAAACACGTCAGCATTTATTTTAGACATGACATACTATAATTTTTATCTCCAGAACTCTATTTGAACATAAATTTGTGGTCTGCTCTGATTTTACATAACCTGAGCATGTGTGAAAATGATAAACCCAAGTTCCACACACCAGGTTTGTGAATAAATACACTGTCGGTAAAGAGTTAAAAAAAATAAAAAGGAATATTTCCCAGTAAAAAAAGTTAAACAGGAACAAAACATACCTTGAATTTCATGGAGGAAAGTTTATAGAGGATCTCCCCCATGTGCTCACGGATAATGGACCATGTGATTTTATTGTCACTCTGTGCAGTGGTTTCAACAGCTCTACGGGCCATATCATAAAATGCAATCATGTTGGACAGCATCCCGACTGTCTTGTAGAATGGACAGAACCTAGGGTATAAATGAAAACCAAAATAATTAATAAAAATAAAATCCAAACCAGGTTCATACTTCCATCTATAAAATATCAGAGCATCAGCTTCTTTATATAAATATGTAGACTACTTAGATTTATTGGATGATAATAATGAATGGGAAAAAAAAGTGGAAAAGACTAACAAAGATTTAACCAGAGTTTCTGGGCAGAGATGGAATATGGAGTGGACAGATAGATGGAGAGATATTTGTTTATTTACTTTAAGAGTGATATTTATTTTTATCTAGTAAAATAATCAGAGGAAGAACAATCAAACAATACTGCTATAATCTAACAACTCTCTGAGGGTCTGTTCCTGTACGGTGCAGTTAAAGGAGTAATAACCCAAATGGTAAAATAACTGAGTTCCAAAGACTCCCTGTGAAGTGGGGTTAAGGTTTAATGAGTAATAGAAAAACAGAAAACTGCCTTTTCCTAAAGTGAAGAGCAGTCCCTCCACTAATGAGTTCGTTTTCATTTTACCCATACCTTTTAACAATGAGGACACAAAAGTTAATATTCAACTTGGATCACATGCATGCTTACTAACTTTCTGACACATTTAAATACACTTGCATACACAATTTCATGCACATTCTGTACTTCACTTTCCAAAGAATTTTCTCCTGGTTGAGTTATCTTTGTATGGGTAGCCAGAGCTTCTTAAGTTCCTGATATTTTTTTTTTTAAGATTTTTATTTATTTTCTTGACAGAACGAGAGAGTACAAGTAGGCAAATAGAGAGGGAGAAGCTTGATCCCAGAACTCCAGGATCATTACCTGAGTGGAAAGCAGATGCTTAACTGCTGAGCCACCCAGGTGCCCCCTGATAGAGATTTTTGAGGCTTACTGATTATATTGTCCTATTTTCTGCTTGTCCTACATTCTAGTAGTCTTCCTATTTGTTCAGTTCCCTCTTCAATCCAAATATGATTTGAGGGAGAAAAGCTAGCCTACAATGAAAGGGCTCAAATTAATGAAGTTTAAAAGAAACGGAGGCTCTAAATAAACCACAGCAGTAGTAGACACAAGTGGGACGTCTAACAGAGACTACAGTGGAAAGAAAGATACTAGGACTATTGGGAAGTGCAACAGGAAAGTAGGACATAATTACTTAGGAAAAGAGTAGAAGAGGCATGGGCAGTTTTAACAGGTAGTGAGAAAGGCATCTGAAGGAGGCAATGATCCCCGGGCTCCACACACTATGCCACAATCTAATTAAAGATGGCTGGATAATGAGTGACAATACAGTCATCCCTGTACAAATGAGCAAAATCAAGATAGGGAGACAGATAGTTAGATGTTTGCTATGAACATACAAAATAAACCTATATATTGAGTCAGAGTTGTGTCTGAGAATAAAAAAAGGAGGCAGCTTTTTCTTCAAAACTCAACAGAAAATCCTCAAACAAAAAAAGAAAATCAAGATAGGTCACCTGTCATAAGGAGTATATCCATTTTGTTGTAAGAAATCATCTTTGATAAGTTTTGCTACTTCCAGAGTGATTTTATCTGTTTCTGCTAGAGAAGCCTAGAAGAAAAAAATATTTTTAGAAATCAACTTCTATAATGTGGGACCAGTGATTGCAATCAATTGAGCAGGCAAAAACTATATAATCAACACACAATCATCTATCATTAACAAATTCACTTCATAACTGCTTGTTGACTTTTTTATTGTGGTAAAAATATACAACCTAAGTTTTTCATCTTACCCTTTTTGAGTGTAGTTCAGTAGTGCTTAGTATATTCACAACAGATTTCTCTAATTGTTCTTCTTGCAAATCTGAAACTCTATACCCATTAAATAGCAGTTCTCCTTTTCCTCCTCTCCCAGACCCTGGTAACCACAATTCTAATTTCTGTTTCTATGAATGTGACTAATTCAGATGGAATCATATAGCATTTGTCTTTTTGGTATTGCTTTATATCACCTGACAAAATGTCCTCAAGGTTCATCCATGTTAAAGCATGTGTTAGAATTTTCCTCTCTTTTTAAGACTGGATAATAGCCCATCACATATACATATACATGCATTTTCCTTATCCATTCATTAATCAAAAGACAGCTGGATTGCTGCTACCTCTTAGCCATTGTGAATACTATGCTATTATGAACATGAATATAACAAATAATGTTTTTTTTTGAAACAATTTCTTCACATCCTGTCTTGCTAGCTTAACTATTTGAATTCTGAGTCTTGAGTTTGTTTAAAAAAAAAAAAAACCCCAAACCCTGACACATCCCATATGCAATTAATTAAAAAAAAATTACATGCGGTTTGGAACTATGTACATGCATGGGGTGCCTGGCTGGATTAGTTTAGCAGTGGAGTGTGCAACTCTTGATCTCAAGGTTGAGTTCAAGGCCCATGTTGGGGGTAAAGATTACTTAAAAATAAAATCTTTTAAAAGAAGAAACTATGTAAATGTAAAGCATAGCAAGCATGCGCTTATCTATGTCTGAGTGGTACTTTATTGGAATTGCTGTTAGAGCTTCTTTAAATATCACTGTCTCGGGGATCCCTGGGTGGCTCAGCGGTTTGGTGCCTGCCTTCGGCCCAGGGCACGATCCTGGAGTCCCGGGATCAAGTCCCGCATTGGGCTCCCGGCATGAAGCCTGCTTCTCCCTCTGCCTGTGTCTCTGCCTCTCTCTCTGTGTATCTCTCATGAATAAATAAATAAATCTTTAAAAACAATCACTGTCTCAAAAGCTTTAACTTTGGCAATCACCCTAATCAGCCTAACAGGTAAAGATTTGTTGGAAATCATGGCAAAGGGGCTCCTGGATGGTTCAGTGGTTGGGCATCAGCCTTCAGCTCAGGTTGTGATCCCAGTGTCCTGGGATTGAGTTCTCCATCAGGCCCCCTGCTGGGATCCTGATTTTCCCTCTGCCTATGTCTCTGCCTCTGTGCGTGTCTGTCTCATGAATAAATAAAATCTTAAAAAAAAAAAAAAAGGAAATTATGGCAAAGGCATAGGCTCAGTAAGTTAACTGCAGTCTTTTGTCATTTCTCTGCAACTAAGCTTCTTAGAGGTAAGGATCAGATCTTCCTTTTCATGTTTTTAAAATCTCTCTTCTCTCTAATCCCCTCTTCAACCATAGTTAGGTATTAAAATGTGTTCTGTGTGTATCCTTTTATGTGCATAGATTGATGTGAAATGTGTATTTTATTTTGTATTAGTATTCTAAACTATGTAAGGCAGTCATATTTGCGTCTTTGGCACTTTTTCAGATCCATGCATGTTGCCGTGAGCCACAGTTGGCTTCCAGGTCTTGCATACCTCATTCTCCATGGTATGCAACTTCTCTCTCTCTCTCTCTCTTTTTTTTTTTTTTTTTTTGTAGAGACAGCACTGAGGGACAGGGAGGGGCAGAGGGAAAGAGACAATTCTAAGCAGACTCTACAACCAGCATGGAGCCCGACGCAGGACTGGATCCCACGATACTGAGATCATGACCCCAGTTGACATTGAGTCAGATGCCCAACTGACTGAGCCAGTCAGACACCCCAACAACTTCCTTATTTTTATTTTTCATCTTTGCACCCAGTAACGGGCACTGAGATTTCCTCCCTGCCACCACAAGCATGTCCAGTTAAGGACCTGTTTGGGAATTTCTTTTGAGATAAATATCCGGTAACAGAGCCACTAAGTCTGAGGGTATACAAGCAAGTTCTGACACTGCTATCCACAATGCCAGCACCAGATGACAGACACTCCTACTCAGAGTACACGGTTCCTCTATCCTCACGTGACTTGGCATTATCCAGCTTTCTGATATTTGCCATTTTAACTAGTATAACATGATATCTCGTTACTGTTTGAGCCTTTCTCCACAGGCTTGTTAATCTTTTGTGTTTCCTCTTCTATAATCTTTCCTGCTCCTTCCTTTGCCCATATGTCTGTTGGAGTTCCAGTATTCTTGTTAACTTACAGTTCTCTGTACCTGTTCGATATCAGTTTACCACTTTTAGATGTTACAAACTCCCTCCCAGTCATCTGTTTTGTTACCTCTATACACAGTAGGCCTTTGCTGAACAAAACAAAATCTTTGCTTTTGACGTAATCAAAACCTTTTTTTGTTGGTTTTATTGTTGGTGCATATGAGGGTTTGTTTATAAAGTCCTTTTTTCAACCAGATCACAAAGACATCATCTTAACATTTGTTTTCTATTAACTTGAAAGTCATATCTTTCACACTTAAATTGTTAATCTGGAGTCTATTTTTGTGTGGAATTAGATAATAATGCATTTTCATTTTTTCCCAAGTAGTAAACAGTTTTTTTTTTCTTTTCTTTAAAGACTTTATTTATTTGAGAGAGAGAGGGAGAGAGAGCATGAGCAGGGGCAGAGGCAAAGGGAGAAGCAGACTCCCTGCCAAGCAGGGAGCCTGATGCAGGGCTCCATCCCAGGACCCCGATATCATGACTGGAGCTGAAGGCAGATGCTTAACCAACTAAGCCACCCAGGCGCCACAGTAAATAGTTTTCCATCATCACTGACTAAAACAATCCAATCCATCCTCCCCTCACTTGAACCGTGATACTATCTTTGCAATGTGAAAGGTCTATATGTACATGAGTACATTTCTGCTTTGTTTTACTGATCTATTTATTTCATCAATAACACATTTTTATTACAGTGGTTTTATATTGATATCCAAAAGAGTAAAAGCTCCCTTTTTACTATTCTTTTTTAAAGGCTTAATTCTTTGTGACAGCAAATGAATTTTTGAAGCATTACTAATTTGTTCAGAAGCTGCAACTGGAAACTGGATTGACATCACATCAAAATTATAGACTTAAGTGCTGTAAGAGCCTGGATTGTCTGTTCTCAGATTTTGTTTCATTTTTTTTTTTTTTTAATTTTTATTTATTTATGATAGTCACACAGAGAGAGAGAGAGAGGCAGAGACACAGGCAGAGGGAGAAGCAGGCTCCATGCACCGGGAGCCCGATGTGGGATTCGATCCCAGGTCTCCAGGATCGCGCCCTGGGTCAAAGGCAGGCGCCAAACCGCTGCGCCACCCAGGGATCCCAGATTTTGTTTCATTTATTAGTTTTAAAATGTTTTCCATAGAAGAAATAATTTATTTTTAAGAGAGAAAGTTGTAAAAAGTGTGTGTGTGTGGGTGGTAGGTGGCAGAAAGAAAGGAAGAGGAAGAATCTTAGGCAGGCTCTGTGCCCAGCGCAGAGCCTGACGCAGGGCTTGACCTCATGACCCTGAGATCATGACCTGAGCCAAAATAAAGAGTCAGAGACTTAACTGACTGAGCCACCCGAGTGCCCAAAAAATAATATATATATATGTATTTTTTTATTTTATTTTTTTATTTTAATTTATTTATGATAATCACACAGAGAGAGAGAGAGAGAGAGAGGCAGAGACACAGGCAGAGGGAGAAGCAGGCTCCATGCACCGGGAGCCCGACGTGGGATTCGATCCTGGGTCTCCAGAATCGCGTCCTGGGCCAAAGGCAGGCACCAAACCGCTGCGCCACCCAGGGATCCCAATATATATTTTTTAAATTATTCCTACAGTCTAGCTTTTGTTACCATTGTGGACACTCTATTTTTATTTTCTAACAGGTATTGCAAATACAGAAAAATTCTCTTGATTTTTTACGTTTATCTTAAATCTAGAACCCCCTTATTAGTTCAAATTGTTTCTCTGTTGTTATTTTTCTTGTCATATGAACACATTATCTACAAATAATGGTATTTTAATCTCTTTCTTTTCTTATATCATTGGTTAGTCCCCCTGATATTACTGAACACAAGCAGTGATAGTAGGCATTCTGATTTGTAAACAGAACGATCAGAACATTCTCCACTAAGTAAAATGCCTTCCCTAGGTTTTAGTAAGTTACTTTTAACAAATTAAGGAAGTTCCTTTCTATTCCATGTTTGCTAAGAGATTTTCAAAACTATAAATAAGCGGGGCACCTGGCTCAGTTGGTTAAGTGTCGGGACTCTTGATTTCAGCTTGGGTCATGATCTCAGGGTTGTGGAACTGAGCCCTGCATTGGGGTCCTCACTGACCATGGAGCCTGCTTGGTTGGGATTCTCTCCCTTTCCTTCTGCCCCCTGCCCTACCTACCTCCCACTAACTCTTGTTCTCTTTCTCTCTCTCTCGAAAGAGAAAAAAAACAAAACAAAACTGTAAATAAATGATGAACTTCAAATACTTCTTCCATATTAGTTCAGATATCCTTTTCCCATTACATTACATTGGTGAGTTACAATAATTGATTTTCAGTGTTGAATCATATTTGCATTCCTGAGATAAACTTTACTTGCTCATGATATTTTATTCTTTTTAATACCCTGCAGAATCTAGTAAATAGTAGCATTTCATTTAGGATTTTGATACCTACATTCATAAACCAAATTAGCCTGAGATCTTTTGGTCTTATATTGTCTTTGTCTGGTTCTGGAGATCTTCTGTTTCTAGTTTCTCTTAAATAGGGCCACAGTACTCATTTATAGAAAATGAGTATTTAACATGTGCTAGCAATCTAATAATACTATAATTTATGGAAAAAGAATTTAAGAGGTGGAACGCCTGGGTGGCTCAGTGGTTGAGCATCTCTGCCTTTGGCTCAGGGCGTGATTCCGGAGTCCTGGAATCGAGTCTCACATAGGGCTCCCCACAGAGAGCCTCCTTCTCCCTCTGCCTGTCTCTGCCTCTCTCTCTGTCTCTCTCATGAATAAATTAAAAAAAAAAAAAGAATTAAGAGGTGACTTTATAAGATATAATAAAAAGAACAGAACCAGATCAAGAACTCTGAGGTCCTGACTAGCCACTGCATACTAGTTGAGAAGTCATTTGGTTTTGGAATGTACTCTGGTTAAATCTAATAACACCATCCTCCTGTGAAACATCAAGACACAGACACAAGAATGTAAGTCACTTGTTTAAGGTCACACAGCTAATTATTAAAGAAACTGGCATCCAACCTTTCTGATTTTTAGCCCCAGTGCTCCTGAAAAAATATAATAGATCTAAACCATGCCACCTCTAATTTGGTTGGTGATGGGTATATTTTATTTCAAGAAATAAAAATAAATCAAGTGTTTCTTTCTCATCTACAATATAACTGGGACCATGCAAAGTGCTACAAAGGATCAAAAAGAATATAAAGGTCCTAACAATTTAGTTAGTCCTTTTGATTGACCATTTTGAAGTACAAGCCCCTCTTCTGGAATCTGGGCAAGCTCTGGGGCTGCTTTGATCAGAATATAAGATAGAAGTGATATACTAGTTTTGGGGCCCAGGCTTAAGAGGCTGTTGGTTTCCATTTCTCTTTAAACACTCTGAGAGCCCTACACTGCTACATGGAGACACTACATAGAGAGAGAAATGCCCAGCCAAGGCCTAGCTGTTCTAATCATCTTAGCCCAGGCACTAAACATATGAGGGAAGAAAATTTCAGATGACCCCAGCCACCAGATGACTGCAACTGTATGAAGGGCCTGAGCCAAGAATTCCAACAGTCCATCAAACCCAAAAGTAGAAGCAGTAAAACACTACTCAAACCACTAAATATTAGGAGTGGTTTGTTACTCAACAATAATCAAAACAATAATCATCTTTCCAACTTTAGAACATAAATAGGACCCTCAAATATCTGCTGAATAAAAGATAAGCTAAACTTCTTTAGTTAAAAAAATATTTAATAAGTACTTATTTTGCTAGGCAAGAATCTGCACGTCCAAGGTTCTATCTGTCCTTACAACATACCAGCATAACTGACAGATCTGTCCTCCATGGGACTTAACCACTCACCTTTCCCACAAGTTGTACAATTTCTGCCAGATCTTCTTCTTCCTGCAGAATCTCCTTAGCTTTGGTCCTCAGAGGAACAAATTCTGTGAAGTGTTTGTCATAGTACTCATCCAAAGCACGCGTGTACTTGCTATAGCTGATTAGCCAGTTGACAGAGGGGAAATGCTTACGTTGAGCTAGTTTCTTATCTAAGCCCCAAAACACCTGATTTAAAAAGAAAACAAACATATACAATGATTTTTTCTTAAATAAAAAGCAGTAAAAAAAGTTTTGTTTTTCTTTTTTAAGATTTTATTTATTCATGAGAAACACATAGAGAGAGGGGGCGGGCAGAGACACAGGCAGAGAGAGAAGCATGCTCCATGCAGGGAGCCTGATATGGGACTTAATCCTGAGACTCCGGGATCATGCCCTGAGCCAAAGGCAGACAGACGTTCAACTGCTGAGCCACCCGGGAGTCCCAAAATTGAAGTATATTTGTTTGTCCTATGTATACAATTCTGTAATTTTTGGGTCAAATTATCAATCTTTTTAGTATATCCCACATATAATTGAAATAGAATAAAACTGAAAATAATAAAAAATATATTCCTTTTAATTTCAGGATGGATACTATCTATAAATCAAATTCAAATTGTATCTGAATTTCCTTAATAGTGTGGTAAATCTCATAGTAAGAAGAAAATTAATGGGCTCTGCTGAAGATTTATTATGTTGCAATATAAACAGAGGAATCAGAAAATGCTTACTGAGATAGAATGGATTCTTCACTTTGGTCATACATCATGAAACATTCTGACTAAATTCAATTCCTTAAGGGCCAATCCAATAGGATCTTAACAGTCATTTTTCTGAGGCCAAATGTTCACATATATTTTATACATTCTTAACTTTGCTCCCCCTTTCTCTGCAATTTAAACTCAAAATGTGAGAGTTATATGAATATATCAACGTTTATTTTCTTTACTATAGCCCTAATTTGCATACATCCTTCATTTAGGCTTCTTCTGATGACCAGTTGACAAGCTATCCACTACAACTCATGCCTTGAGGCTGGGAAGCAGCTGTGTAGGCAGAAACTCCATTTTGCAGTTTTGCTTTCATCTGGGTGTGGCCAACAGAGTGAGTGGGGTGACTGCATCTGAGCCAAGAGTTCAGACTGGGTGTGCCTTCTCCACAGTTTCCCTCAGGCTAGCCAGACACAGACAGTTACCAGGCTAAGTGACTGTGGAGCCCCAAGCTGGAAGGAACCCTGGTCTCAGAATTATTAGTGGAAAAAAGCTGCCCTCTGACACGATCATCTGCTTTAGACCATACTACGAGAAAAAAGAAACTTCTACTGAGTTTTTGCCATTATGCATCTTTAGGCCTATTTGTTTTTGCAACTAGGGGCTACTCTCACCTAAAGGGTAGTATTATTCTAACACTAATAAAACTTTGCTATTCCTGATGTATTTTCCACTTACAGAAATTAGGTTTGTTCTAAATCTTACACAAAGAGCTAAGCTCTCAATGACAAGAATATTCCTAAAACAAATTTTCCTACTGCTTACTCTTTAGTGAATAAATTAAATACTTCACGATGATTTAGATAACATTAGAGAAGAAGCAGGGAGGGAAAGCTCAGAAGTTGACTACGCTAGGAAAAGATATACCTGAACAATACCAAGAGTAGCAGACGTAACCGGATCAGAAAAATCACCACCAGGCGGAGAGACTCTAAATTTAAAAGGAAAAAAAAAAACTCATTAGAAAGTTCAAGTAACGGGTATATGAAAAAAAAATTGTTTGAGAGTCAATATTTTAATATTATTTTAATGTTAACTTTAGAACTAACTTTTAGAACTTCAGAACTAAACTTTAGAAATAAGAAAAACTTACAGAACAAATACTGATAAAAATAAGTCCTAAGTTGCAAATAACAACAGTAACTACAAAATGCCTTCTAGTATGAGAAATGAGAGAATCAGTTTCGTGATTCTAATCAAAAGATGAAACAGGAAGGAAGAAAAAGCTCTAAGAACAAAGGGGCTTTATGTAGTGATCATGGATCTTTACTGTGTTTTTACCATGATATAACTTTATCTTAATGTCTATAATTTTCTAGGTTATTCTTAAGATATTGTGACTTAAATATAATAAACCAGTGAAGCTAAATAACCATAATATGCAGAAAAAACCTACACAATTACATTGTAAAGAGCTCTTTGAATGACCCTGGAGTCCAATCTTGGTTAAGAACCACTACCCTCAGAGGAAACTAAATTTTTTCTCTTTAAAATAAATGACTTTTAATTTTTATTTTGAAAAGGAAACAGTTTATGTGCTTACGCTCCTACAATGCTGACACTTCCTTCTCTTTCAGGATTTCCAAGACATTTTACCCTGCCTGCTCGCTCATAGAAAGAGGCCAGACGGGCACCAAGATATGCAGGATATCCACTATCTGAAAAAAACAAAAAGAAATTTAAGAGAGGTTCTAAGCCAGTCCTAAAAATACTATCAACCTTCTTACATGATAAGCAATACAAAAACTCACCTGCAGGCATTTCAGCTAAGCGACCAGAGATTTCTCTAAGGGCCTCTGCCCATCTAGAGGTAGAGTCAGCCATCATACTGACGTGATAACCCATGTCACGGAAATATTCTGACAGCGTAATTCCTAAATTGGTAAGAGTATCACAAGTTAAAATTCTACAATGTAGAATCTTGACTTTGTCACCCCTCCTACGAAAACTTTAAAGGTACATGAGGTAGACTGCTAGCTGTTCACCAAAATCTGTTCTCCCTTTTTTTTTGTGCACACAGCTGAATTATGTTTCCTTACTATTAGATGACCATGTAACTGACTTCTAGCCGATCAAATGAAAGTCAAAGTAATGAGTTCCATCATTAGGCAAGCCACACATCCTTCCATGCTTTTTATTCCTTTTGGCTTACTAAGATAAAGAGGACTCCCAGGAGTCCTGGGAGTCATGAGCTGAAAACAGAAGAGCACTTTTCAGCTTGGGTCCCAGCCCAGACTGACAATAAAAAAAAGTGTCCCCTGACCTCTTAAAAAAAAATCTATTATTGAGCAATGACAAGTTTGGATTTATTTATAGCCATAGCCTATTCTAATATAATATAGATTTTAAAAAGTAAGAAAAGATATTTTCCCTATTCTTTGCTTAGAAAATTAAGTCTGAAATTAATTTCCACTGGAGGTTTTTTTGTTTTTTTTTTTTTTTTTAATGATAGTCACAGAGAGAGAGAGAGAGAGAGAGAGAGGCAGAGACATAGGCAGAGGGAGAAGGAGGCTCCATGCACCGAGAGCCGGATGTGGGATTCGATCCCGGGTCTCCAGGATCGTGCCCTGGGCCAAAGGCAGGTGCCAAACCACTGCGCCATCCAGGGATCCCCTACGCCACCCAGGGATCCCCTCCACTGGAGCTTTTATCTACATATCACACATACATATACTAAAAACTCCCAACTAATTAGCCTATTTGGTTACTTTTCAAAAGTAACAAACTTCATTAACCTGAGTAATATCTTAATTATCCAGATTATTCTGCTGTGCATATCAGGTTCTGATAAATCAGAATCACTTATGATAAACCACACAGAAGAAACTAATATACAAAAAGAAGTCCTGGGTTCTATTTCCTATTCTGACATTAACCTCAGCAAACTAGCTTCATTTCCCAGTGTGTAACTCTTGTTCTGTCTACCTGTACATATCAGATGAAATGATATATATAAATGTCCTTTGAAAAGTACAAAGTACTATGCAACTCTAAGATATTAGAAAATCATAGTTGTTACTATGTTGTAAGAGTCCCAGAATCTAACACATTTTTTATTTTACCAGTAAAGAAACAGAGGTTCATATAAGTAAAACTAAACAGTGCTCAAAACTTCAGCACTTTACTATTTATCCCATTACATCTTTCAGAATAAGAAATACTGGTATCTGTGGCTTCTAAAAAATGATTCCATAAACAAAGTCTTCAAAAAATATCAATTATTATTAAGGCTTAAAAAAACACATTTGTCATGACACTTTTCAATCTGATGATAGGATCAGGTCCTCTTCTACACAAGCATGGCTGCATTTTCAGTCTCTGTGATGTTCATTAATGCTTGTGTATTAGAAGGACATGGTGGAAGAGACGGATACACATGAGTAAGCTTCAAAGGAGTTCCACAGACCTAACAATATCAGTGCCTACCAGTTAAAAAAAATAAAAACAAAAACACCTCAGACAAAATCAAAAGATGAACAAACTAGGAAAACACTGGCAACTCATGACAGATAAAAGACCAATTTCAAAGGGCTTTTATAAATCAGTATGAAAAAGCACTCCTATCTAAAAGGAACATAGCAGAAAATAGTTTTCAAATGGTTAATACAGATAGGAAAGGTGCTAGCCCACTGAAAGAAATACAGACTGAATAAGTACCTAATAAAGCAGAAACAGTAAAATGCTAATTGTCAAATCTAAGTGCTGAGGACATGAGCGTTCACTGTAATGTTCTTTCAAATTTCTATGTGTTTGATAATTATCCTAAGAAAGTGTTACAAATCCTAGCAAAGGTGAAGATGTAGAGAAATAGAACTCTTACTCACTCTTATCCCTTTCGAAGGGCTACCAAAATCTAAAATGTACATTAATAGTTGTATGCTTAGAAATTTTAGTTCTATAAACTTACCTTACAAATGCACAAAGAACCATGCATAAAACATGAAAAGAAACCATAAAAAACACATAAGGATGTTTTGTGATGCAAGGTTTGTGATAGCAAAAAAACAAAAAAACAAAAATAAAAAAAACAAAAGAAAACACTATCAATAATCCAAATGTCTACCAGAAAGATGCTGTTTAAATAGGTTATGGGGTAGCCATATAGCTGGGATGCTGTGCAGCTATTTATGGAAAACTTCCTGTTTTAAAATAAGTAGATGAATATGTCATTTTTCCCTTCTCATAAAAGTAATCATCAAACAAGGAGAACGAGAAATATAAAAACTCTATTATCAAAAACTAGGGGATATGTTTAGCTCCGCAACAAAATAATGAGGAAAGCCACCTAAATGATGTAAAACCCAAACAAGGCCATGGAAGACAGTAAGAACTGACCAGAAGCTGCACATCTCAAAGTAAACTTCAGCAAGAGAGAGGCAAAAACAAAAATCCTTTGAAACCCTGCACAAAGGATACAAGCAAGTTTCCTTGGAACTAGTTTGACATCAAGGAGAAGCAGGGATATGGCAACAAACAAAACACAGGTAGGCACCCCTTTACAATAAAGAAAAAGTGGTGGAAGAGAAAGACTTCATTGTAAGTGACCTTGCAACTGCAGATATCTGTTGGCAGGAGAGAAGAGCAAAATAACTTACTTATACAACTCCATGCCATAACAAACTTCACAGATTCCCATGAAGAAATCCTGCCATCCCCTCCCATCTCCTGCAAAGGTGAATAAGAGTCACAATACACTTGAGTATAGGAACTACACAAAAATACAAGAAGAAAACAAGAAGAGCAAATATAATGATGGTTAAAGAAACTGCCAAGGCACAGATGAAAACTATGATCACTATCAATTAATGAAAGATGTCAATAACACATTCTATCACAAAACAAAATCTCAAGGAGTATATAGTAAGCTCGGCAAAACTCAGCAAAGAACTGGAAGAAAAAACAAAGCTATTACAGAAATGAAGGTTTCATTAGAAGCAAAGAATATGCTGATTATCCTATGAGCAAATGGACAAAAGGTTAAATAAAAAGAGTTAGAGAGAAAAGATATGTATGGAAAATAGATAAATATGTCTAGTTTGAAGAGAATAACCATAAGGGAAGAGAAAAAATTTCAGAAACAATTCTTGAAAACTGTCCCAAATAAACGATATATTCATAGATTGAAAAGACATAAGTTTCAGGGAAAAATTCATCAAAACTATCGATACTGGCATATATCCTTATAAAGTTACAAAACTTTAAATTTAAGGAGAAATTCCTTTGGGCACAAAGAAAAATCACTTATAAAAAGAAAAAAAAGGTCAGCTTCAGATCTCTACCTTGCATTTTTTATTTTTTATTATTTATTTAAGATTTATTTATTCATGAGACACACACACACACACACACACACACACACACACACAGAGGCAGAGACATAGGAAGAGGGAGAAGTAGGCTCCCTCAGGGAGCCCAATGTGGGACTTGACCTAGGCATTCTGGGATCAAGCCCTGAGCTGAAGGCAGACGTTCAGCCGCTGAGCCACCCAGGCATCCCATACCTTGCATTTTTAAAAAAAGATTTATTTACTCATTTTGAGATAGAAAGTGAGAGAGAGAGCTCACACAAGGGAGCACAAGCAAGAGAGAGAGAGGAAAAGGGAGAGAGAATCCTAAGCAGACTGTGTGCTGAGCATAAGGCTCAATGCACAGCTCAATCCCATGACCCTGAGATCATGACCTAAGCTGAAACCAAGAGTTGGAGGCCCACCTGACTACCAAGCCACCCCTCTTCTCTCCCTAGGATTAAGTGCTAGAATAAGAGGTCTCAAGGAAACAAACATTGACCCAAAATATTTATATCCAGCCAAACTACTATGAAAATTTAAAGGGAGTGCAGGGACACCTAGCTGTCTCAGTTAGAAGAGCGTTTAAGTCTTGATCTTGGGGGTTGTTAGTTTGAGCCCCTTAAAAGGTATAGAGATTAAAGAGAAAGAAAAATGAAAAAATTTAAAGGCAGTGGAATAAAAACAAACTTATGAAGACAAAAAAGAATCCATGGAATCAGTTTCCTTGAGCCTTTCTTGAAGAAACTTAGAAAAGTCAGATTTTAATAAACCATGAAACAGATGAAGAAACTGTAGCCAAAAGACTGCTGTGGGGACTGATTCCATCTTACTCTAGGTTCAAGACCAGTGATGTCATTTTATGGTCATGCTAGCTTTAAACTTAAGAACAGATGTAAACTGCTTTTTTCAAAAAAAAAAGATTTATGTTAGAGAGAGAGAGAGAGAGAGAGAGAGAGAGAGAAAGAGCAAGTGAGTGGGGGGGAAGGGGCAGAAGGAGAGGGAGAGATATACCCAAGTAGACACCCCAAGCATGAGAGCTGAGCATGGAGCCTGATGTGAGGCTTGATCTGAAGACCCTGAGATCATGATCTGAGCCAAAATCAAGAGTTGGATGCTTAACCGTCTGGGCCACCAATGTACCCCCAGATGTAAACTGCTTTTATTCTAATTTGTATACTCACCAGTATAAATAGAAGCTTCTCTAGCAGCCACAGGCATATTGGAGGTATTGGCTACCAAAGCTGTCCTCTTCATAATTGACTCCACCTTACCATCAACTTCCATTGTGAGCTAAAGGCAAACAATCTATTTTGATATTCTAATATCCAAACAGAACATTTTAGTTCCCCCTTTTACAATTTACCCATATTTAATCCCTCTTATAATCAGTTTTCCCAAAGTAAAATTTCCCATCACTCTAACCTCTTCTCCCTGTCCAACTATGCTGTAAAGACAGGAATTATTTCCACTTCATAAATGAAATTCATTATTTTATGGAAAGAGGAATATTACTTTAGCAAGCCAGTAAATCATATAAAGCTGATATGAAGCTCCCACCTATAAATAGTCTATTTTATATCTTTCTCTTAATAACTGAAAACCACCAGATCATAAAAAGAAACTTTAAAGTATTTAACTGAAAAAAAAAATCAAATTCCTTTCCTTAGATATACAAATTGAATCACAAATATAATTAGAAAATTCCTTAAGAGATCCTTGACGAATGAGAACATTGCTCCAGAGCCAACAAAAAGCTTTACTAGTTGCCACTGAAAGTCGATTAGTGGCATTTTCTCTAGAATGATATTTTAAGCTTTATATATACAGACCTCTGGGAAGTCCCGGAGGACTTCAGACATCTCATTTCCTCGTTCACCGCATCCTACATAGATGATCACATCACTGTTGGAATACTTGGATAGAGACTGTGATATCACTGTCTTTCCACAGCCAAAAGCCCCTGGGATTGCAGTAGTTCCTCCCTGTACACATCTAAGCAAAGTAAACAAAGTATGGATTACTTTACTTGTTAATAAATACTAACAAATAAGTAGGTAAGTGACCCAGAAATACAAGTTAGAGAAAGCACATTGAAATATTTTCATCTTTTTCTGTATCTATATCTGTATCTATGTTTATATACACACACAAAGATAGATATACAGATACAAATACTATAATTGCTCCCCCAGTTGATACCTATAACAGTGTATATTTTTTATTATCATTAACCATCTCTACCATCTTTAATAGTTTGAAAGTGAGAATATATGCCATGAGATACATGGGGAAAAGGAACATGAAAATAGATAAAACAGTATTAATGATATTTAGAATGCTTATATTAATTAGTTGATGAAAGCATAAATATAAGAATTAAAGCTAAAAGACAAATTTAAACAACTTTTCTAAGTTGTCTTCTGAAGCAAAAAATAAGACCTAAGAAAAATCACATCCTGCTATAAAGGTTAATGAACAAAGACTTTTATTAAGTAAGGTGTTATGCCAATCCCCTTTTATATATTGAGTATTTATAAAGTACTTCCTAGGCACTAAAAATTGCCTGGAGATGTTGAAGAGAGATCAGCAAATAAGATAGTAGTGTTACTGTAAGCACAGAGCTCACATTCTAGGGGATAAAATGAAGAGTCAGCTGTTGATTATAGTGCCATTTAGCAGCTACGTTCAAACTTTCCCTAAGCAGTGGCAACGGAGAGTGAGCTACCCTTCACAGCAGAGGAAAGTGAATGTCGTGGTATGTGTCCATATGTCTGTGCACATGCTGTGTATGTAGAGCAGGAGGGTGTGGGTGGGAGAAATGAAATGTAATGCTAAGGGAAATTCTTTGCAATATTGTGTTTTATTATTATAAAATTCACAAAAACACTATAGTCTTAAAAACAATTATAGGTATCTTCAATATAAAACTAATATGCATTAAAATTTTTCGTCCTTCAAACTCTTCAGTGACTTTGATAAACTAAGAGGGCATGTCCATATTCGTTCTGTGGTTTTGTATACCTCTTTCAAATCACTTTTAACTTGAGTGGGGAGACAGGGTTGGGTGTGCCCCAGTTTGGAAGGTCAGCAATTCAATGTGTAAAGTGCTATCCCAGAGAAAATCCAGGGCACTATAGGAGAACACAGGAAGGGATGTAAAGTCTGACACTGTATTGAAGTGGGCTTAGGAGAGCCTTCTGAGAGTAGCTAAGATCTGAAAGGAAAGAGAAACTAGCCAGACGGGAAAGAACATTCCTGGCAGAGAAAACAGCATACCCAAAGGCCCAGGGGCAAGAAAGAGCATTGCTTGAGGAACTAAGTCCTTTAGGATGCCTGGAAGATAGTATATAAGGAGATTGGGCAGTCAAGTGGCTGAGAGGTTACTGGAAGATAACCAACAGCTAAATCACAGACTGTTTTGTAGGGAGTTAAGGAGTATTTGTTTTAAAAGCAATAAAGTGCACTGAGGAGTTTCAAGAAAAACAGTGCAGGACCAGGTATGTGTTTTAGATGGGTCACAATGTAGTATGGACAATCATTTAGAAAGAAGGCAAGACGGAAGAGAAGAAGTCTGATTGTGATTATTGCAGAATTAGGGTAAGATCTTTAGGTAAAGTCATGGAGTAGGGATGAAAGATGTAGATAAAACATATCTAGGTAAGAGAATAAAAGCACTTGTTCAATAATTACATGTGTGCACGTAAGACTGATCCTTGAGAGAAGTCACAGATTTTAGAGTCAGCATTTACTGGATGGATGATAGTGTCATCTGTTGAAAGCGGCAACAAAAAAGATGAGCAAGTTTCAAGGAATAAAGTAGTGAATAAGATGATTTTAGCTATGAACATATTGACTTTGAGGCACCTCTAAGACATTCAAAAGGAGAGGTGTGAACAGAAGTGAACATGTGAGTCTGGAACTCACATGAGATCTGGGAGGAAGATACAGATTTGGAAGTCATCAAATTACTATTTAAGTCATGAGGGTGAAAAAAACTCTAAGAAATATCAAAATTAAGGGAGAAGGAACCTGAAATGGAGAATAAGAACTTGTATACAGAGGCTAACAGGAAAAACAAAGAAAGATGGTATTTCAAGGAGGAAGGAGTAGAAAGTAATATCCAAAGTTGTAGGAATTAAGGAAATACTAAAACTTATTTGTTGAATTATCAGTAATGGGAATGAACGATGATGTTAGTGAGAGTAGTTTCAACTGGGTGGGCAAGGCAACTGGCTGGGCACACCGAGTCAGAGTGGGAAACGTGGAGATGGCCAATTTGATTTTTCAAGAGGTCTGGCTATGAAGATGAGGAGACACAGAGTGGAAGGTAGAAAGGGGAAAAGGGTGGAGGGTAGATATTTTTTCATTAGATAGGAGATAAAAGGAAGATAACCTTTAAGGTTATCTAAAGGGAGATAACCTAAAGAGAGGTTTCTGAGGAGACAAGAGGCGGGATATATTCCAGAAAGAGGAAAGGAAGAAGGGACAAATGGAAGTATATATTAACTGAAGGAGTTTTCAAATGTGATGGTCTCTAACTTCTTCATGGAGGCTCTAGCATGATCATTTGTTGCCAAAGGAAGAAGGAAGAATGGAGCTGAGGCCCTGAGACAGGTGTAGAGGTCTGAAACAGCTGCTGCGGAGAGGGGGAGCATGGTAAACAGGGAAATGCAGGACTGCAACCCAGTGGTGAGATACTAACCTGCACTGATTATCTGATTTTCTCAGTAGCCTGTGTGTAGACCTGGGAGGAGGTAGGTGGACTGATTTCGCGGTTGGGATTTTGCCGGGTGGGTGTAACAAAAGAAAGAAATAAGAAATTGTAGTATACCAGCCAATATGCAGAAACTTGAGAGCCTAATAAGCTTAAGCTAGATATTGAAGGATATGGAAACAAGAGGTGCTGACTAATAAGTCACAGGATCAAAGATCTTATGAGAAATAATGAGAACAACTCAGAGAATAGGTTTCAAGGGTCAGTGGGACATATGTGGGTTGGTGATCAAAGTTGAAGGAATTACTGTATCATGGCTTCAATCTTTTCTGTGAATTAAATGAAGTCATTTGTTGAAAGTAAAGCAGGGTATGGTGAAGCCTGAGAATTAAAGAGAAGAGGTTTTTAAGTAGTCAAAGAAAATGGCAAAGGGCAGACTATAAATTAAGAATGAATTTTGGGCAGCACGGAGAGCACCACTGATTTTAGAAACCATCGACTTATACTGATACCCATCTACTAATTCCAGCTATATTATTTGGGCATAGATTTACTTCTGGAAATTTTTTTCAGAAAGCTTTAGGAAAAAACCTTTCCTTTTGCAACTGTGAAACAATAAATCTTCAGTGATTTGACTCCATAATAAGCATTGGCAATATATGAATATATTTAACTAATTCACTGTTATTTCTCTAGATAAAGTTTATTATAGGATTAGCACATGAAATCTTTATAAAGCAGGTAAACAACAAGCACATTTAATCTTCTGAGGAAAAACCACAGGGCACAGCTCAAACTTACGGAAAAAGGGCATCAAGGACCCTCTGGCCAGTCAACAAGGGATGATTAGCCGGCAGCTTCTCAGTGACAGGCCGAACTTGACGTACAGGCCATACTTGGACCATGCTAAACTTTTCCTTTATACCTTCAAATTCAAGCTCCAAGACAACATCCTATAAAAATGCAGCAGGATGTTAAGTACAGTCAAATTTATGAATATGAGCATTTCTTCCTCTAAAATCAAAGTAATCCAGATTCCTCTTGAGGGTAGAGAAGTGGTATGCAGAAGTGGAGAAGGAGATTTATACTTTTTCTTGTAATTCTTTATATACGATTCTCATTTTTTTTTTTCGATTCTCATTTTTTTTAACCAGGTATACTTATTACTGTTCCAATAACTAAAAAATAGAGGAGTTTTTGAGAAAGAGGTATTTTAAGTAACAGAGGAATAGTTAAATAAATTATATGGATACGCACAGGGACAAATCTTAAAAGATATAGAAGACACCCCTGGGACTGGGGGGAGAAATGAAAATATTCATAATTTATTTTGTACTGTTTCATCTGTGTACTTTATTACTATACTCTTATACTAAATAAAAATACTTATTCAGAACCCTAAAATATTTAATAACGTTAAATATTAAATATTTATAAAAGCAAAAAATATGAGTAATACTCTAACATTTATGAACACTGAGATGGTTTCAACTATTCACAAATAATCCCAATATCCACACACCTATAGGAATCTGTAATTTTGTTGATACGTGAATTTGAATTGTCTCCCCCAGAGGGTTCCTTCCATGAAGGATGGAGTGTGAGTCTCTTAGCTAGTGAGTCAGGCTAACTGACTGCCTAGAATCCCAATCTTAACTCTTTTTGTTTCTATATTTTGTAGAACACAGATTTACTCTTATTAAATAATTAGAAAATTATTATTTTACCATTTATTGGGAACAGATTATTTGTTACAATGATCTTCTCAATAAAATTATCTTCATACCCACAAAGACTATTTTGACTTCACTGTATGATATGATGTGACTATCAATAACATTAAAGGACTAAGTTTTAAATAGCTCATCCAGAGTTAGAATTTCTATAATCCAACATACAATTTATTATGTATATATAGATTGACAGTTAAAATCAAAGTAAGTCTATTCTATGCTTTAAGAATCAGAGCTTTAATAATGTAGTGTAAGTTAAGATGGTAGGAAAATGTTATACTATATATTGCTTTCCCTTTAAAAAAAACTCCATATGTTCTGCTTTTTGTGTTCCCAAGCCCAAGTTTAAAGATAAAATCTTTATAAAAATCTTAAAAAAGGGACACTTGGGTGGCTCAGTGTTTGAGTGCCTGTCTTCGGCCCAGGGCATGATCCTGGAGTCCCAGGATGGAGTCCCATATTGGGCTCCCTGCGTGGAGCCTGCTTCTCCCTCTGCCTATGTCTCTGCCTCTCTCTCTATGTCTCTCATGAATAAATAAATAAAATCTTTTCCCTCAATTTATATATAGCATTTCAATGCATAAATCACATAAGCAGCACTTCAAATGATATCCAGAACACTTACCATTATTTGAAAGTAACAAGAAGTACAAATGTCATACTTTGTTCTTATACTGACACTGCTACACTGATTAGATATAATGGATAGCCTATGCTATCACAAGATGGTAGATCACTCATAATTCAGGGATGCTAGAAATGTTCAAGGCATTTAGCTATTCGGCGTCCCAAAGACTCAAGCTAAATGATTTGGCAGATTTCAGGACAATACTGAGGATAAATCTGAACTTCTGTGCATTGCTAACTTGGAGAGTAATTTGACCATACCCACCAAATTTCAAAATGTACATATCCTTTGACCCAATTCTTGCATTTCTAGGAATTTCCTTTATGTATATAAAATGTCCTATTATCAGAGGCACCAGGGTGGCTCAGTTGGTAAAGCAGCTACCTTTAGATCAGGTCATGATCCAGGATCCTGGGATGGAGTCCTACATTGGGCTCCCTGCTCAACAAGGAGCCTGCTTCTGCTCCTCCCCCAACTCATGCATGCGTGCTCTCTCTGTCTTAAATAATAAAATCCTTTAAGGCTCAGCGGTTTAGTGCCTGCAGCCCAGGGTGTGATCCTGGAGACCCGGGATCAAGTCCCATGTCAGCCTCCCTGCATGGAGCCTGCTTCTCCCTCTTCTGGTGTCTCTGCCTCTCTCTCCTCTCAGTGTATTCTCATGAATAAATAAATAAAATCTTTTAAAAAATCTCTTTTATTAAAAAAAAAACAACAAAACGTCCTATTATCAAAATATTATAGCCCATTTCTTACACCCTAAGTTTGGAAATGAACATTACTATAGAGACTAGCTAAATAACTTGTGGTAGTATACGAGGCTGTAATATGTAATACTCAGCAGTATTAAGACAGATTCTCTGGAAAGCTATGTCCTGGATTCAAATCCTAAGTCCTGGACAGCTTGGTTGGTTCAGTGGTTTAGTGCCGCCCTCAGCTCAGGACCTGACCCTGGAAACCGGGGATCCAGTCCCACGTCGGGCTTCCTGCGTGGAGCCTGCTTCTCCCTCTGCCTATGTCTCTGCCAGTCTCTCTATGTCTCTCATGAATAAATAAAAAAAATATTTTTACAAAAATCTTAAAAAATAAAAAAAAAAATAAAAAAAAAATCTTAAAAAATAATTATAGGAATTATTTACAGGAAAAAAATAGGTGTTGGTGAGGATGTGGAGAAAGGGGAAACTTCTTGTACTGTTGGTGTCAATGCAAACTGGTGCAGCTACTCTGAAAAACAGTATGGAGGTTCCTAAAAAAGTTAAAAGTAGAACTACTCTATGATCTGGTAATTGCACTAGTAGGTAATTACCCAAAAGATAAAAAATACATGCAAAGGGATTCAAAGGGATACATGCACCTCAATGTTTATAGCAGCATTATCAATAGGCAAATTATGAGAAGAGCCCAAATGTCCATCCCTGATGAATGGATAAAGAAGAGGTGGTATGTATACACAACGGAATATTACTTAGCCATAAAAAGAATGAAGTCTAGCTATCTGCAATGATGCAGATGGAGTGAAAGAATATTATCTTAAAAGCAAAGTAAGTCAGAGAGAGACAAATACCATAGGATTTCATTTGTATGTGGAATTTAAGAAAAACAGATGAACACAGGGGAAAAAAAAAGAGAAGCAAACCACAAAACAGACTCTTAACTGTAGGGAACAAACTGAGAGCTACTGGAGTGGTAGGGGATGGACTAAATGGATGAAGGGTCTTAAAGACAGCACTTGTGAGAGCACTAGGTGCTGTATGTAACTGATAAATCACTAAATTTTATGCCTGAAACTAGTATTACACTGTATGCTAACAAACAGGAATTTAAATAAAAAACTTGAAAAAAAATGAATAAGGGAATCTAACGTATAACATGATGACTATAGTTAACAGTATTGTGTTATATACTTGAAAGTTGCTAACAGAGTAGAGCTTAAGTGTTTTCACCACACACACATAAATTAAGTGCATGAAGTGTTCCGATGGAAGTGTTAACTAACCCTGTTGTAATCATTTTGCAATAAAGTATTAAATCATCATGGTAAAAAAAATATGGCAGTTATTTAAAACTGACATATTAAATATCAATTCTAGTACTATTTAGGACACTAAAATGGGACTACTATCAGGAAGGACCACACTATGAGATAACGTTTATATACTACTTACTGAGGTATCGTAATTTCCAGGTGGAGCAATATAAGTTACAGTTCCTCTGTTTCGTGGGGGTAACATGATTTTGTGTTTGATGAGTGAGTTCTCATTGACAATTCCATAAATATCTCCACCAGTGATGTGACTACCAACCTAGAGAACAAATGCATTCGCTGTTTAATGTTCAAATAAACATCAAGCTGTTTAATGTTCAAATAAATGTCAAATAGATTCATCCTTGATATTATTTAAATCATTTGCTTCACTTATCATAAAACATTTTAGTTCTATAATTCTTCTAGTAGATTTAAAGAGAAATTTAAACTATGCTTCTGTGGCCTATTTTTATTTGACAAAAGTACAAAAGAGTTCACTAAACATCCATTTCACATTCTTTCACCAACTTTAGAAATCCTGGTTACAAAGACATACCCGTAGGTTTTTGCAAGGTGCAAAATCCCATTTGACATCTCTGCTAAGAGCAGAGACGTTTACTCCTCTTGGAATGTAGATACTTTGAGTCTGACTGCTGATATCTGACAAAGGTCTCTGAATACCATCAAAGATAGCTCCCATGATGCCAGGCCCAAGCTCTACCGAGAGGGGTTTACCAGTACGGAGTACAGGATCTCCAACAGATACACCAGCTAGAAACAGTAGTTGAGGAAAACTCACTATGAAAGTTTAGAGACATTATAAGAAGGAAATACCACAGCTGAATGGGAAACAATACTTAAGCTAAAACAGAAATTCTCAAACTTGCTTAGTTTGCAACATCCTCAGTGTTTAAGTAACTTTTTCACAGTGATCTATAACAAAAGATATACCTAATAATTCCACTTATTAAAGTTTTATCCAACCAACTTAATAAATAAATATGTATGTCCTAACAACTGTCACTTTTTTTTTCTTTAAGATTTTATTTATTTATTCATGAGAGACAGAGAGACAGAGGCAGAGACACAGGCATAGGGAGAAGTAGGCTCCATACAGGGAGCCTGATGCAGGACTTGGTCCTAGAACTCCAGGATCACGCCCTGAGCTGAAGGCAGACACTCAACTGCTGAGCCACCCAGGCATCCCCTAACAACTGCCACTTTAAGAGAAAAGTATATATAGGTTGAAAGAAAAAATGGTATTTTAATTTCATTTTTCAATAACAGTTCTTCATGGATGATTTCATGGGATATAAATACCTACTGGGCATTGTAAAACTTTGAAACCTTGGAATCAAACTGAATATCTGTTCCACATTTATTTTTGTATGATACTTGCTTTTCAGCTTAACAATCACAACTCAGCTTTGCAAAGATATGACATCACTGACAAGAATATAGTGTCTTGAATAATGAAAGTGTCTATTAACTGAAGCTACTGGTTCATGTGACATCTGACAACATGTCTAATGTTCCTGTGTTAACCTCAAAAATTTTAAATATCCTTGGATATCACATGAGTTTGGGGCAGCTGCCCAGTGTGCCTTCTGCACATTTTGGGAATCACAGAGCTAAAAACAGAAGCAATACATTGTTAATATATTATTTCATCTCTACTTAATACCCTGTTTCAACTACACTATTGAGGAATATCAGTCCCCAACAGGGGCAAAGTTTAAAGAATTTTACAGTGAATTCTCTCATATTGACCAGTTAGATCCTATCATTAACATTTTCTGATACTTTATCACATACCTATCCATCTTCATAATACACATTTTTAAGTAAAATGTTTTACTTTTAAGTAAAAAAAGCAAGGTGTAGAATAGTGCATATAATATGCTATCTTTTGGGAATGAAGAGAAGAAAAATAACATAATAATATTGGTTCATATATGCAATTAACAAACTAGAAAGATATATAATAAAAGGAATTAGTAAAAGTGGCTGTATGCATATGTCTTTTGAAAATTGGCCAGATATAAGATGACAATGGCGGAGAGGTTTTTCACTGTATACAAGTTCATTTGTTTTTATTTTAAGTCTTCAAATCACATAGAAGATTGAAAGATAAAGCTAACATTAAAAAACATCCATTAAAAAATCCTTCTAATTAGTCATGATTTTATAGCTACAGACTTCTAATTTTATTTAAATTTTCAGATGATTTTACTCTGATTTAGCACCCTAGTACTCAACAGAGAAGTTACCTGAAAAAAATGGATTTTAATATGGAAAAAACTTGTATAAAGTAAATCTTTTTTTTTTGTATAAAGTAAATCTTAATGAGCCAAAGAACTAATGCTGCCCATATATTTATAGCAGCATTATTTACAATAGCCAAGATATGTAAGTAACCTAAGTGTCCACTGATACATTAATGGATAAAGACAATGTAGCATGTGCATGTGCGTTTAGAATATTGTGGCAGTTATGTGTATACAGATAGAATATATTGTGTTTTTAATATATATACATGTTATATTACACAATAGAGTATGACCCAGCCATTAAAAAAAAGGATGAAATCTTGCCATTTGTGACAACATGGGTGGACCTAGAAGGTCCGTATTAAGTCAGATCAAGAAAAACAAATACCATGTAATTTCACTTATGTGTGTAACCTGGAAAACAAATGAACAGACAAACAAGGAAACGAATTCATTAAATATAAAGAACAATCTAGTGGTTACCAGAAGGGAGAAGGTTGGGTAGATGGGCAAAACAGGTGAAGGAGATTAAGAGGTACAAACTTTCAGTTATAAAATAAATTAGTCATGGGGATAAAAAGGTACAGCATGGGGAATATAGTCAATAATACTGTAATAACTTTGGTAACAGAGGATAACTACACTTGTGGTAAGCATTTCATATAGTATATAATTGTCAAATCCCTATGTTATATACCTGAAACTAACATAACATTGTATGTCAACTATACTTTAATAAAAATTTTTAAAAAGTAAGACTTAATGCTGATCTTGAGAATAATTTAAGTAAAACACAAAGTGAAGTTAAAAAAAAGTGGTTTCTCTTCATAAAATCTAATACATTATCTCTTTTTCATTGAAAACTTAAAATAAATACTATGCTTAAAAGCCAAAAATATGATAAACAAGTAGTAAAGATTCCCTAGTGCTAAAGCTATAATGTACCATGACATACAACATTATCTTACTAGGATAGAGTAGTGACTCATTTACTTATGAATTTTCTATTTAAAATGGAAATCATGATCAGAGAATTTTAACCCTTTAAACCGATGTTGTCATTCTGTTTATGCTTTCCTCTACAATATGTGTTCACTCTCAAGAAAATTGTAATTGGTTTCCCCTAAAGTTTGGGAACTATCAAAATATTAAGAGCAATACAAGTTCAGAAGATAATACTCATTTCTTAAAGAATGATCATAAGTTCCTAGTACCTTTCCTCAATAAATTCTTATATAAATCAGGTTTCTTTATGACACCAACATTTCATGCTTTTGATAGTATTGGTTGTTGCTGTTTCCACCTTTGCCATAAATCCTTAAATTCTGACTTGCAGAAAGCGGCAAAAAATTGAACCAAAAAAGGATACAAGTTTCTTCATACACTTGGATAGTTGCCATGTCACCCTCCAATCGGATAATCTCTCCAACCAACTCACTGTGGCCCACTCTCACCAGCTCATACATGGCTGCGCCTGCCATGTCACAGGCTGTAACCACTGAAAAGAACAAATGAGTTTTTAGTAACTTAAGACTCAGTGAATAGAGATAATTGAGATATCCAATTAATCCAATAATACATCTCTCTCATATATTCATAAGAAAAATATGTATGAAACATATATCATTTCACAAGAATATACATTTTAGCATATGATACAGAGGTAAACAAAATAAATTTGTTAGGCTAAAGTTTATTCATTTACATAACACACATGAAAATTATTTTCAAAAAGTCTTAAGTTCTATACAGCAAATTCTTACCTAGCAGCATTGAGGCACATTTTGATCAACTCAGGTTGCTATACTACATGGAATGATGGATTTAGGAAAAACATAAAACATTTTTAAACTAAAATTGGAACAAGAGCTTTAGCTAGTAGTAGCATGGTAGAATCAGTTTGCTGTGTTGTCACCATTCCTTTGAGAAATAATATTTAAAATTACATCTTTACTTTGACTTCTAATACTTCATATTGGTGGTTCTTAAAGCTCTTCTGGGACAAGAACCCCTTTGATAAACTAATGACAGCTCTACCTAGAAAAAATCACATATGCATCTACAAAAGTTTTTTTCAGAGGCACCTTGTCTAGCTCAATCAGTAGAGCATGCAACTCCTGATCTCAGGGTTGTGAGATCAAGCCCCAAGTTGGGTGTAGAGATTACCTAAAAAATAAAACCGTAAAATTTTTTTTTCATAGACCTTTTAGCCTTTCATAAGGATGTTTATATTCAGTCATCACCACTGGGTGAAGTCCTAATTAAGAATTCTTATTTCTTATAAATCCTGAACCAGAATTTTTACTTACTATTTTATATCATGTTGTCTAGAAAGTAATAGTTACTTTTCTGGTAGGCAGGGAAAGTTGTACATTTTCAGATATGTGTAGGAATAACTCTATTTTTAATATTCAGCCTTCTGATACATTTATTAGAACTATGTATTATGTAATATTCAAGTAGAAACCATTAAAGTATTAATATTCAATTAACTTGCATTAGGACAATGAAGATTTGTTAATTTCATAAATATTTACCTCTACACCTACCATATAAGAATAATTAAGATGCACAGAAATGTCAGAGATGACTAAAATTTTATTTTACTATTTTTTAAGAGGGGGGATGGGCCAGAGGGAGAGGGAGAGAGAGAATCTCAAGCAGGCTCCCCACCACAGGGAGACTGACTCAGGGCTCAATCTCACAACCCTGAGATCATGACCTGAGCCCAAATCAAGAGTTTAACGCTCATGACTGAGCCTCCCAGATGTTCCTAAAATTTTATTTTATTTATTTATTTATTTTTAAATCATATTTCACAGGGGTGCCTTGGTGGCTCAGTCGGTTAAATGTCTGCCTTTAGCTTAGGTCATGATCCCAGGATCCTGGGACTGACTCCTGCATCCGGCTCTCAGCTCAGTGGAGGGCCTACTTCCTCCCTCTCCCTCTGCCTGCCGCTCTGCCTAATTATGCTTTTTCTCTGTTAAATAAATAAATAAAATCTTTTATTTTTTATTTTTTTGTATTTTTTTATTGGAGTTCGATTTGCCAACATATAGTGTAACACCCAGTGCTCATCCCAAATAAAATCTTTTTAAAAACCATATTTCAGAAGCTTAAATATATGCCACTTCTCTATCATTTTATATTAAATACTTAAGAATAATAAGTTCTAGGAGCAGTTTACTACAAGTTTCAAAAAAACATTTTTACCTAAACTCTTTTGATGGTGTTCTTTGTCTTTTCCCTAAAAGTTCTTGGGTGTAGCCTGTGTTTCCTAAAGATGCTTCAATCAAGGGGAAAATTGTTTCTCAAATGGCAAAAAATATTGAAAACAAGTGAGATGAATTTTGGCAATAAGTTCAAGCTTAAACACCAAGTTCTAAGCTTCTGTAGAAGCTTCTTAGGGAGAAAATAAACACTGTGACTGACTTTATTTGCATAAACACTGAAAAAGGGTCATCACCACTACTGTGAATAGAACAAAAAAAGACTATAGAATGAGGTTTATAAAAAGACATAAGGAAAAATATCCATGGCCTAAGGATTATAAATCAATGAGCAGATTTTACCTATGGATTTTACCTATAAATCATATTTTACAGTTAGATTAAAATGAATACTAGAATGAGATTTATCATTTAAAATGCAGTACTGCAAGTTTTGACAGGATAAACAAAGTTTTTAACTGCTTCCTATTATTCTCACATCATAAAACGTCTTACCCACAGATAACTAGTTATGAGATATCTAAAATAAGTGTTCAGAAGGATTTATATATGCAAAGAGCCAAGAATGATATTTTTGAGAAATGCTCTGAAAAAAATTATTTAAGGGCAAACTACATAAACATATATTTACTGAATGACTATTATCTGCAAGATATTATATACTAAAAGCTATAAACTTTATATAGCCTTTTAACCTTAGATTTCACACAAAAATTAAGATGTATCTAAAACTGAACACCAATTATACATTTACATAATAAACAGGGTATTACAAATTAGTGCCCAATAATTATTAAGATAATGAATGCCAGAGAAGTTCTTATGATGGAGGTATTACCTCAATAACAACTAAGAAATCTTTTAGGGACAAATAGAACTTATATGGGTGAACAGATACCTGTGTATTTTACCTAAAATGCCTTGAAAAGACATTCATTTAAGTTAAGAGTCTTTACTATCGAGATTATTACATATTACTTACCAGGTCCTGAGACCCCATGCACATAACCAAATGTGCTTTCTTTATCTTCATCAAGTATTTTGGGTAGCTTGGAGAAATCCATCATGTTAATTTACCTATGGTTAAAAAAAATTATAGTTACAAACTCTAAAGCAAGAAAACTGACATAAGTAGTCAATGCCCATCATTGGTGTATTCTTGAGTTATCACTTCCTCAAAGTAAAATATAAAATTCTTAAAATTTGGTTAAAAGTGCCCTATTCCTGGAGGGTCTACAGTCATTAAAATTCGGAAGTACATATTCTTATGCAAAGTATTCCACAGAAAATAACAAGGACCATAAGAAACAACGCGAAGTCTTTCCTATGGCTCATCCAGCCCTACGTCTTGTCCTCCCTGCCACTACCACTCTAACCTCCTCCCCAATTCCTCTTCCCCTTTATCATTCTGCATATACATACTGAACATCTTGCCTTTCTTAAAAACACATACATTCTGCACCAGGGTCTTTGTTATCCCCCTGCATGGAGTATTCTTTTTCCAGATAGCCATTCCTGTAACTCCTTCAAGTCTTTACTCAAATGTTTCCTTCTGTGAGGGGCTTCTCTGGCCACCTATTTATAATTGCAATATATCTCTTTTCTACCCTGCTTTACTTTTCACCATTTCAATGAAATTTTTTTTACTGAAAAAATTTTTTTAATGTATTATCTGTCTTTATAATTTTTCTGGAAGCAATTTTCCTTCTTTTTTTTTTTTTTTAAAGCAGACCACAGAACCATTTAAGAAATTCAGTTCAACTTTACCTTATAGATGTGCAATCTCAAAAACCCAAAGAATGAGGGGCACCTGGGTGGTTCAGTGGGTTAAGTGCCTGCCTTTAGCTCAGGTCATGATCCCAGGGTCCTGGGATTGGGTCTTGTGTCTCACTGTGTCAGACTCCCTGCTCAGTAGGGAGCCTGTTTCTCCCTCTGCCCCATCCCCACACAACCACTTGTGCTTTCATGTTCTCTATATTTCAAATAAATAAATAAAATCTTAAAAAAAAAAAAAAAAAGAAAGAAAAGAAAAACCTCGGGTAGCCCGGGTGGCTCAGCAGTTTAGCACCACCTTCAGCCCAGGGCCTGATCCTGGAGACCCGGGATTAAGTCCCATGAGGGGCTCCCCACATAGAGCCTGCTTCTCCCTCTGCCTGTGTCTCTACCTCTCTCTCTCTCATAAGTAAATAAAATCTTAAAAAAAAAAAAACAAAACTCCCCCCCCCCCCAAAAAAAAAAAACCTCCAAAGAATGAACTATTCAAGTCCAAACAGAAAATTGGTTGCAGGGATGCCTGGATGTCTCAGTGGTTGAGCATCTGCCTTTGGCTCACAGTGTGATCCTGGGATCCAGGACAGAGTCCCACATCAGAGTCCCACATCAGGCTCCTTGCATGGAGCCTGTTTCTCCCTCTGTCTATGTCTCTGCTTCTCTTTCTCTGTGTCTGTCATGAATAAATAAAATCTTAAAAAAGAAAAAAGAAAATTGGTTGCAGATCCCAAAGTAGAAAGTTCATTTTTTTATTGCTGGTCTAATTTAATAATTATTGGCAACTGAATAAGTGAGATGAAATACATGTACATATAAAAAGCTAATAATGTCCACAAACAAGGTAAGGATAACAGATTAATAAGTAATAAAGTATCAAATAATACACATTTATTTACTAAAGGAACAGAGATCAGAATGTTTAAGGAAGACTTCTTGAAGGTCATGTAGAATTAGCATAAACTAAGGAAAGATGACAGGAAAGGCATTCCAGGTAAGGGAAATAACATGAACAAAAGAATGGAAAAAAAAGAAAAAAGAATGGAAATAAAATTTTCAGGAACAGTTAAAAGACCAGTCTGACTGGAATAAAAGTGAAAAATAAGAATGCAAAGGTAGAGAGACTAATATGTGGGTCTTGAAATGAATGCCAAGTGGACTTTAGCCTATAAACAACATGAAACAATCAAGGGAGAAGTGCTATGAGAATTGTTAATTCATCTAACAGATTAAAATAGGAGAGAGAATGCAGGCCAAGATACATCGAAAAGTTCTGGAAGTAGTTATGGCTTGAGTATCAATGGAATTCAATTTATTAAATGTTTATTAAGCTCCTATCTTGAAAAGACACTGTGTTGAATTTAGGGAATAAGGAATGTGAATAAAAGGAGCTATCACTGGCTTTAGACAAATGTAGTATATAGCAAAATGACAACACACCGAGAACAGAGGAGAAATTGATTCAGATGTGGGAGAAGTGCAAACCAATGTGTAGGCTAAGGGGAACAGGTAGCTGGAAATTAAGTTTTGAGGCTGATGAGTTGAGTCTAGATAGAAGGAATACAGAAAGAAAAAGGAAAAACCTTGAGCTTTGGGGTTTAATTCAGGCAGGGTTGAGTAGTTGAGTAGTGTTTTTGTCTTTCTGGAGCCACTGAAGGATCACTATGGAAACATATTCTCCAGGGGACAAAATTTGTAATCCATTAACCAAGATATCAAAGAATTGGGAAGATGAGTGTAACAACAGTGTATCTGGTTTGATACACTCTGTGGCTGCAGAAGCGGAATGGTGGATAGGGCGAACAAGGAAGAACGGAGTGATTCAAGAAACAGGTATGCATGAAAACCACATGGAAATATGGGAGAGTTTGCAAGTAAGAGAAATATGACCAAAGAGGCAAGAAAAGTACCAAGAACTTAAAGATGGCATCAGTTGTAAGGTAGAGACTATCAGGCTGGTAATTTATTGATAAAGGTAGGGAATATTTATACCCATTGGAAACAATGGAATTGAATTAGAAAGAAAATACCACAGTCACAAATGTCACAATAAAAGAGACAAAGATTCTTGTGTTCTCAATTGGAAAATTTAGTTGGAAGAAGGGTAGTTGAGGGAGGAAGTAAAGAAAAGGGGAAATTGGTTTACTAGGATTTTCCAGCTGTCCAAAGATGCAGTAGATGGGACTGTTAAGTAAGCAGGTATGGGACTGGAATAGAAAAAGAACAAGTTTTTCTAAAAACTACTTTAGATAATGAGAAAAAATGAAGTTCAAAGACAAACATTTATTTGGGAAATGGGTTGGGCAAAGTCTTCAAAGGAGCAGTGAACAAACGAGGTCAGATTTTAATCTTCAAAAAAGAAATTTTCAAAATCAAAAGAGAATTTGATAATCATAGTGTAACTTCTTCCTCAAATACGGGTATTTCCTAAGAACAAGCATGATACATGGTCACCTGCCATGGAAATAGCACAAAATTTTGAGTCAGCAGACTTTGGACATTCTCTAATTCTACCAGTGACATGCTGCAGGAGAATCTGGACAAATCAAACTCTCTTTGTATCTTCATTTGAAAAGTAAGAATAATGCTAATACCTACCCCATAGTTGTGACTGAATTACTAACTTGTTCAATGTTCCTTATGAAAAGTAAAATGCTTATAAGGATTTCATCTGTAACATCACTATTTGGACAGGGCTTCAATTTAGAAAAAGCCATTCTATTTTCAAAAATCTCCTCTTAGTGTCTTACATGCCACATAAATCTACATTCCATTGCTTCTACCCCCTGGCCCTATTTCTTCCAAATGCTGTAGCCACAAACAGTATGCCCTTCTCCCAAGGAAATTCTCTGTAATGCCTTTAACTTTCCAAGGATTTTTTTCAGATCTTTCTCTCCTGAGGCTACTTTTTCCTGGAAGGATTCATGATCTCAATGTTTCTTTTGTTATTTTAAAAATATTTTATTTGAGAGCATGTGCCAGTGGAGGACACTGGAATGGAGATCAAGAGAGGGACAGACTCTGCCCTGAGCCAGAACCTGACTTGGGCCAATCTTACGACCCTCAGATCATAGAGTTGAATGCTCAATGGACTGAGGCACCCAGGTGCCCCTCAATGTTTCTTTTAAAGCAGAATAAAATAAAAAATAGTATTTTAAATGTTACATGAGTAAGTAATGAAGAGTACCATTTCATCTGTCAGGCTGCTTATTTTATTGAAACAGAGACCAAGGATTAGAGTCAGACAGATTGTTTGAATTTATAAATCGTGTCCTCCGGCAAATCAAATTCTTTCAAACTTTTGAACCTCAGTTCCATCTGTTAAATCTAATAGGGTTGTTGCATGCCACCTAAAAGTAAGCCTAACAGAAAATAGTGAGGACTACTAACTTTATTCTGTTAATGCAAGCTAATCTTGCCTAATTTCTAAAAAGCATCTAGTATATTTTCACCTTACTACTTGAACCAAATATAATCACTTGCCTAGTTTTTTTCCTTAACTATTATGTATAATATTTTACTGTAACTTTTTAACTAAATGGATTTTAAGCATGGATGATCTGACAGGTGCTTTGTGTTACAGGTTGAAGATATAAACTATAATGAAGTAATGAGACACAGTCTCTCCCCCAAGGAGCTTCTGGCTTGATGGGATATAAAGGCAAACAGCTAGTTAAGAGTGACACATGTGCTCTCAGAGGAGCTGAGCAGCTGATCTGGAAGGGCATAAAGTGAAGGCATGAAACCTGGGCTTGGCCAGGACAGGAATGAGTTAGAAAAGGTAAGTAGAGACTTGTAGGATGAACAAGGAGACATTAGAATATACAGTAGGGTTTCTTCATAGATGATTCCAATCTTCCGGGGTTCCTGAAGGTATTTTGGAGAGGTCATGAGGCAATACAGGTGTCTCTTCCGAATTTTAAAAACAAGTATTTACATATGTTCCCTTTAAAACAACAGTGAGGGGACGCCTGGGTGGCTCAGCGGTTGAGCGGTTGAGCTTTTGCCTTCGGTTTAGGGCACAATCCTGGGATTGGGCTCCCTGCAAGGAGCCTGTTTCTCCCTCTGCCTATGTCTCTGTCCGCCCCCCTCCCCCGTCCCCTCTCTCTGTGTCTTTCATGAGTAAATAAATCTTAAAAAAAAAAAAAGTGAGAACCTCCAAATGTATGAGCAATGATCAGTGGAAATCAAAGGGTTTATTTATGCTTCAGCTGCCTTGTGGGTTTATCACTCAGCTGAATAATTCTAGCCACCATGGAAACTAATAGATTTTGTGGTTTTTAACTTTTCTATTTTTAGGCATATATTATTTGACAAAGACAGTAGTAACTAGAAACAGTGACATCAAACTAATAGAATTAGAAGCCTAAATAATAAGTCCATAAATTTAGGGTGCTTTCACAAGATCCACAAATCTGTATTTGTCTGATTAATATTCTGATATAGCAAATCAAGATTCTACTTTTTAAAAATCAGTATAAAGAGGAAAAATATATGATAACAATTATGTGCAATTTAGCCTTTTCTACTCCATTATGTTATATGGAGAGAAGTGGTTGCAAATATATCCCCAATCTAACTCTTGATACATCTTTCAGGACAAAATAAGAAAATTATGAAAACATGAGTTTTTAAAGTATAAAATGCAGGAATTCTCAGGACTGTTGTCCATTTTTGATGTTTTAACACACTCAAATTTTAATCTCGGCTCCACAACTCACACCTTTCGGCTTGCTGTGCCCCAGCTTGTAAAGTGTTTCCTCACACCTATGAATAGTCCCCTGCTCCCACTGTCCTTCATCCTCAATGTTCTTACCCTGTTTTTGTTCACAGCACTTATAACTAACCACCTGAAATGATATAATTTTTCTTTTTAATTCACTTTTTTACTATCTGGATCACTCCCTACAATGCAAGTTTCACAACGGCAAAAAAAAAAAAAACAGTGCCCGGGCAAAGAAAATAAGCGCTCAGTGAATAGTTAATAACTTCATATCCACTAATACCACTTCCATTTTACAAATGGGAAACCCAAGGAATAGAGATTTAAGTAACTTTGTCCACGATCAAAAAATTGGCGAGGAGTAAAGTTAGGATTTGGACCTCAGCAGTTTGACTCCAATGCCTACTCTGCTTATTAAGCCCTGCACTCTCTATCTCAATTAATATGCTGATTTATATTGTTTGCATCTAAATAGTCCTATAAGGTAGGAAGGACAGTCTCTGCCTCCAGGCAAGAGTATCATCAAATTAGAAAGGAGATGCAGCATCCAGATTCCCCTTCAAGAAAGGACATGGGAGTGTCGTCAGCATCAGCAGAGAGCTAGCAGCTGTCAGCCTTTCACCATCGATCTCAGGTGCAGAGCACTGCCTGGCCCACATTCACATCCATCACAGGGTAACCTGCACCCCATAACAGAGCAAATTGGAGATATAAAGACCCAGTCATGTCAACTGGGTGTGGGATACTCTCACAAGTAATACTCACTCCAGATCTCCTCACAGGGTCATCTAATAAGGCTTTTCCAGGCCTGAATTGTATTTCAACTTCTTTGCCCAATTTGTCATCTGCTTCCTTCCTTTCACATGTGTTGATCCTCAACAAACATCTTATACAATAGACTCTTTTTTGGCATCTGATTCCAGAGAACCCTAAATGCTCAACTAATGAATAAAGTGAATAATTACTTCCTGGGTAACTGAAACTCAGACTCACACTTGAACCACAATGATCTTTGGCCTGTTTTCTTAGTTATCTTGTAACTAGTTATTCTGCTAATGGGGAAAGAAATACAAAAGTGGCTTTAGAAAAGCAGGGCACTTAGGACAATGCTTGGGGTACGTCAAGCAGCTGACATAGAGATCAGGTCCCCATACAACCAAAGCCTTAGTTTTTTTCAAGGAACTTGCTTTGTGTCCTTCAACATAAATCTTAGACAGTACCCATCATCAGTAGTCATAAGAGAAGAAATCTGAATTAAGAGTTTATTTAACTTCTAAAGTACTATATTCTGATATAATTAGAAAATACGCTTTCCAGGTCCAGAAGTTTTTGGCTCCAACTCATTTAACATTAAACATTTTGAGAAACTTCCATGGACTGGTTGAAGGTAATGGGCTGTTTTGAACACTAAATTTTCAATTCCCACAGCACTGAGATAAGGGTTCCCATTGCACTTCCAAAACTTTTTCACCAAAGCATCCAATAAATACCCACCATCTCCTCCTAATCTTGAGAGAGAACAGGATGTTACGTAGTCTACTGTAAAGAGGGAAATTTCTTCTTTTCTTTTAAGAGAGAGAGAGAACACATGCACTTGAGTAAGCCAGGAGGTTGGGGGGGGGGGGGGAGTGCAGAGCACAGAGAGAAGAGGGTTGGAGAGAGAATTTTAAACAGGCTCCACGCTCAGCACTGAGCCGGACATGGGGCTCCGTCTCAAGATCCTCAGATCATGACCTGAGCTGAAATCAAGAGTTGGACACTTAACCAACTGAGCTACCCAAGTGCCCCCAGGGTAATTTCTTTGTATACTCTTGTACATTCTCTTAATCAAAGCAAGTTTTGTACTCTATCATATATAATACCTGTCTTACAAAATAACTATAAAATTGCTTTCTTCCCACAAATAAACAAAAATTATTCATTAGATAGAACTATATTGACAATCATTGAATACAGCTGAGCATATAAGGGTATGATAAGCATGGTCATACAACATCTTACTTTGTATCCACTAATCACCCTTCATTGTTATCTATGAAAATAAAAATACTCCACACCAAAATTTTGTTTCATTATTTAATGCTCATGCCTTTATGTGAAAAAGCATAGGCTTTTAAAGATGTGTAAGACAACATCCCAAAACATTTTAACCTGAAATAAGCAAATTATATTGCAAGTTCCATTACTCTGAAAGTTAATCTTATCCCAAATCTCCATAATATCCAAAATAACATAGGATTTCATTCTATAGTTTTATATGCTATTTAATAACTGTTTCCTATTAATATACACACCCATTCTTGCTGCCTTCCATCATTTAAAAAATAAAAGCATGATACCTACTTTAAAAACAATTGCTTTTGTCAAAACAATGTGATATATATAGCTGCACTCATAGAGAAATCAACTCAATGATTATATAAAAACTTTGCCTTTACTTGCTTGATTCCTACTTTGAGGATAAAAAGCAAATGCAATTTACAACTAGGATTCCTATAGTCACAAACTGTAGGGTTTTCCACCCATATTTGTGAAAAATTAAAAACAAAATCCTGCTGTAGAAGGTTAGCACAGGCAACCATCTGATCTAATGAGTCATCAGTCTCCCCTCCAACACTGCAGAACACTGCAGTGGCAAATCACAACACCGGAGGCCCAGTTCTGTTTCTTCCATTTTATGAGATCCTCTCTAAATTGTTACTGGTTGACACACTATACCTGGTAATTTCATCATTCCAGAAATAATGGGGGCTTTGGGGGCAGGTATGAGGTGTTATAGAAGAGCTAAATACCAAAGTTTCAAGACAGTATTATTTACATATAAAATCCTGAGGCACTTAATTTTGTACACAGTTTACCTTCTTAGAAAAAGGCATCATAAATCTGTTTGATATTCTTATGGTTGGCCAAAAAGTTATAGAATAAGTAGAATTCCAGCTAATGACATTTCCTTGTATTTACAGAATATAGTACTACATCATGTTGTGAAACACTTCCCTGTTCTTTTTTTTTTTTTTTAAATCTACCCACTTAGCAACTCGATTAGAAAGGTTTATATAGCAGATGACTATGTATAATTAGTTTCTCATTTTTATCTTGTCAACAAAACCCTAAATTGGTTCCAATTTTGGTAAGCCCATCAAGGTAATTCCAGTTTCTTTGAGAGTAACTGTTTTGGAAATGAGCATGTAATGATGTTCTAACCAATAACAGGTATGGGAAAGTCTGCTCCCGGCAAAGCTTGTAGAAATAATTTATTTAGTCTTTTAAATAATAAAAGCCATGAGAAACACTTTTTTTTTTGTGTTCATCTGCATGGGATGTACAGCCAACTTGGGACCTTGTAGGGAGCTAATTTAAGCAGACAGGCCACCTTGCATCTGGGTCCTTGTTGCTTTCACTGGTCTACTAAATTAACCAATATAACAAGAAAGGAAAGAGTTTCAAGAAGAAACTTTGTATGTTATATACATATTTCATATTGCTATTTAAAAAAAGAATGGGGGTGCCTTGGTGGCTCAGTGGGTTAAGCATCTGACTCTTGATTTCAACTCAGGTCTTGGTCTCAGGGTCGTGAATTCAAGCTCTGCACGGAGTTTCATGCTGGGCATGGAGCCTACTTAAAAATAAATAAATAAATAAATAGATAGATAGATAGACCAAAAGGTTAAGAATAAAGGCAACATAAGGTCATTACTTAAATAGTTTATAAAAATTACTGAGGTGGACAATAAGGAAATGTGTGCACAAAAGTGGGAACCAAAGAGTAGAGAAGTATAGAAAAATCACAGACGGCAAACTGGACTAACAAAAGCAGGAAAAAATTATTCCTATTAGAATATAACTTTTTGAGGACAAGTATACATATACTCCTCCATTTATCAAAAATAAAGGCATTCCTGTAAAAGAGATAGTAAATATAAAAGCTAGAGTGCACACTTAAGTGGCCACAGAATTCAAACTGTATCAGCTACATACACTCTAGGTTTTTTGACAGGCTTGACCATGAACAATTTTTAGAGCATTTCTAGAAAATAAGCAATTAAATTCCTTTCACTTCAAATTTTTATAAATAAAATTGTACTATTTTGAGTGTGTTAGTCCAAAATTTTAGCTAAAAAACAAAATATTGCATTTACTGTAGAAGTCCTATGGTATGAATTTATAGGCTAGAAACCTATGATCAATGGTAAGCCATTATATGAATGTACTGGAGTATTTCTGCTTACAAGGAGCACTCCCTCCACAAAGCAAAGTGCCTTGCACAGAAGTAACTTGATAAAATGTCTGAAATTTAAAAGATAATATCAACTACTACTCATTACACACATATTACACTCCAGGCATTATGTTAAAAATGGACATGTCTCGTTTAACACTTAACGAGAGTCTTATGACATTGGTGTTGTTTGATTAGGAAACCGTTTTGGAGACTTAAGCCACCTACTCAAGATGACAGAATTATAAAGTGGTAAAGCCTAGATTTAGTCTGATTTTAACACCTAGGCATTTTACAACAAGTAATTCAAAGGATCTTATTTTAGCCAATAGCTCTATTACCTTTTCATTTTAAAACTAAGAGTGCTTGTTTTTCATTAGTAACTGACTGTATGTTAGAATTACAAAGGTTGGGGCACCTGGGTGGCTCAGTGGTTGGGGGTCTGCCTTTGGCTCAGGTCGTGATCCTGGGATCCTGGGATGGAGTTCCATATCAGGCTTTCCGCAGGGAGCCTGCTTCTCCCTCTGTCTAGGTCTCTGCCTCTCTCTCTCTGTGTCCCTCATGAATAAATAAATAAAATTGAAAAACAATCACAAAGGTTAGTATGAAGGCAAAAGGGAAGAGATTAAAAAAAAAAGGTGACAGATCATTCACAAAGTATAAGTAGCAGAACAACCAAGAATTGACTGCACCTAAAATATCTATCTCCTTAAAAAACTAAGATTCTCTCTTTTTTTTTTTTTAATTAAGATTTATCTACTTATTTGAGAGAGAGAACCGGTAGGGAGGGCAGGGAAAGAAGGAGAAGGAGAGAGGGAGAGAAGCAGACTCCTCACTGAGTACAAAGGCCAACATGGAGTTTGATTCCACCATTCCAAGATCATGACCTGAGCCAAAATCAAGTTGGATGCTTAACCAACTGAGCCACCCATGTGCCCCAAAAAACCAGGATTTTATTAATGACAAGCTTTAAAATACTAACCTAACCAATTCATTATAATAGCAGAAGGAAGGAAGGAAGGAAAACTATCAATGAAGTGTACAATAAAGGGGCACATCTAATTGGAAAATGAATATCTTTGGAGCAAATGAGAATATCAATGAAAACAGACCCAATTTTGTAACTGTTAATAACAAACAGTAGTGGAAAACTTGCTGGTTAATTGACTATAATAAATTTGGAACAATGAAGCTACGTATGTAGTACCTGAGTGAGAAATTCCTCTTATTTTTCTTATTTCCTAGATAAACTGGAGTGTAATAAAGTCCCTTGGTTTATATCCTAACTTTCTTAGGATGTAAAAGCCAAGAAGAGAGCCAAATGATATAAATATAGTAAAAAAAAAAAAAAAGCATTTATTACATACTTTTCTTTCAAATTTATTTTCAAAAGCGAAATGCTTACAATTTTTAAAATACTCAAAAGGAAAGTCTCATTGCTTAAATAGACTTATTTCCTCACAAATAATCTTTGACATACTTGTAATTAATACTATAATACATTTTTACATATTGTTATTTGTAAGTATCATCTTAAACTATTTCATTCAAGAGATACCATTGCTTGCCTAATAATTCTCCTTACTGGGTACTGAGACAGCTTCCCACTTTTTGCTATTCTTATCCTTTATACTTTGTTAGTATACTTTTATTGATTTTAACTTACTGACTAGGAGAAGCCAAACTAAGGCAACCAACTAAGTATACACGAGGATACTCTTTATGCTAATGTCTCATAGCAGCAATTCTTATACATACACACTCTCATCTGGAAGTGATATCATATTTCATCTAATCTAAGATACTATCAATTATAACATACTCTTCTATTACACTCAAAAAATTACAGGACAGACATGAATTTCACAGTTGTCAAAATACAGGGCAAAAAAGTATTTCCTAGAAGCAATAATATATGGTATTAGACTAAATACAGTACAATAATATTTATACAGGAGGCCAGACTTGGCAACCTTCATTAGAATAAAGACTAAGAAATAGAAAAATAGACTTCTAAACTGCTAAAATGACAATCTACAGGTTTCAAGAAACCTTCATATTGTCTTACTGACACAACTTATGCACAATTAAATATTATTACATAATATTTTAGATCACTGCAGATTTAAAGCAGTAAAATACCAAAAATTAGAATTATCTTTAAGATCTAACAACAAAATGAAGTATTCGTTTATTTGAAATCCTACACTCTACCTCCAAACTCCAATGTATTTAGTAATAATGAAATTTCTTTTGTTAAAAAGTCTGCAAGACCAAGTTCACAGTATAAAACACTGTCCTTAGCAAATTTTCTTCTGAGAGGATCCTTAACCTTCATGGCCTTTGAGCGCTGCCAATGGCTTTTTTGGCTTTCTTTTTTTTTTTTAAGATCTTATTTATTTATTCATGAGAAACACAGAGAGAGAGAGAGAGAGGCAGAGACACAGGCAGAGGGAGAAGCAGGCTCCATGCAGGGAGCCTGACGTGGGACTCGATCCCGGGACTCCAGGATCATGCCTTGGGCCAAGGCAGGTACTAAACTGCTGAACCACCCAGGGATCCCCCTTTTCAGCTTTTGGATAGTTTGTCTCACATAAACTGCTGACAGAGTGACTATACCAATTTAAAAAATTGTTAGTAGTCATGTATGAGAATTTTCCCCTTCCAAAGTAATCAACCTAGAAATTTTGCTACTTAACAAAAACAAAAACAAAAAACAAAAAAAAACCCCTCTTGCTCAAAATACTTAGAATCTTCTCTTGAAAACTGCCTACAATTACCATATCACTTTTTTCAATGTTAATGAATGAGAAATTTTCTGGATTGCTTCGCAAAGCAAATATATCACAAACAGCCAAAGTGGCCAAATATAAGCAAAACACATATCTGAGAACAATGTACTTAGGAGAGTCAGCATCAACAGTGTTGCAGTAAAAATGCAATAAAAATTGCATTTGTATTTAATACATTTGCATTGCATTTAATACAAATTGTATTTGTATTAGAAAGTGATATTTATGTATTCAAATGTCCTGTCATTTAACTTCATGGATGGAATAGAAGAGATAGAAGGTTTACAAACTGTGCAGACACATTAGCCTAATGTTTAAAAGAAGTATCATAAACAGTTTCACCTTCAACTCAGGAATTCATAAAATCTCTGCAATGAAAATATGACCTAGAGAATAAAGAATGCACAGAAATGGGGAAAAATGCTGCCTAATATAGGTGACAAAACACTTCACAACATGGATATAAAGGTATGACTTTAGTCAAAAGTTCATAGACATTTCCAATTCAGAGGGCAGCAAGTCTGCATTTCTTTTTTTTTTTTTTTTTTAAGATTTTATTTATTCATTCATGATAGTCACACACAGAGAGAGAGGCAGAGACACAGGCAGATGGGCTCCATGCACTGGGAGCCCGACGTGGGATTCAATCCCGGGTCTCTAGGATCGCGCCCTGGGCCAGAGGCAGGCGCCAAACCGCTGCGCCACCCAGGGATCCCAGCAAGTCTGCATTTCTAATGGTTTGTCTAGTATTCCATGATTAACTAATGACCAGGGTTTATTTAAGTAAAGTGGCTGTGGGGAGAAAAGGATTTAACCAGAGACAGAAATTTTCAACAGTATGGTTTGCTAAGGAATTAACTTCCAGTTCCTCCTGGGACATGCTCACAGTCTTCAATATTGTTCCTTTGTCATACTTGCTACTATAGTCATTAAAAATCTGTGAACAGAGTTGTTCACTGTCCATCTCCACCACCAGATTGTAAATGCCAGGGAAACAGGGACCATACCTGTTTCATTCATTGAGTACTCCAATTACATAGTAAAGCCCCCTGACACATAGTAGGCAATTACTAAATATTGCTCAGTAACAATATTGGCAAAGGTTGTGTGGGAAATAAGCATGCTCAACCACTAAGTGAAAATTGATATAACCCCTTTCAGGTGCACTGATACACATTTTGGCCTAATGCCCAAAGGCCAAGATCTAAAAAAAACAATATAGCTGACACCAAAACTGAAACCAAATATCATCCCCATGGAATGACCATCCAATATAAAAACTTTTGTTATATAAAAGCTTTTAACCTGCTCAGCAGGTTATTCTCTGCCTTCGGCTCTGGTCATGACCCCAGAGTCCTGGGATTGAGCCCCACAGCCCCACACTGGGCTCCCTGCTGAGCAGGGAGCCTCCTTCTCCCTGTACCTATATCTCTTCCCCTGCTTGTGCTCTCACTTGTCTCTCTCTCAAATAAATAAAATTTAAAAAAAACAAAAACAACAACAAGGAAGGCACATGATGAGATGAGCACCAGGTATTATATGTTAGCAAATTGAATTTAAATATTAAAAACAAAAACAAAAACAAAAAATAAAAAAAGAAAGTTAGAAGTTGAAAATCTTGAAATTTTAATGGCTAAAGGCTACTAATGCTAGAACACCAACCAAATCATTCCACAAAGAATAGATAAAATCTCTATTGTTCTGCCTGGCACTACTACTTAAAATTCTATAAACATTTATTAGCTCAAAAAGGCTATATGACACATGCATAAATGGACAACTAACTTTTGACAAAAGTGCAAAGGCAATTCAGTGGAGAAAATTAGTTTTTTAATAAGTGGTAGTAGAACAAGTCTATATACAAATGCAGAAAAAAGGTACTTCAATCCATACGTTGTATCATATATAAAAATAAACTAAAAATGGATAGTAGACCTAAATGTAAACCTAAAACCATAAAACTTCCTTTGTGATCTTGGATTAGATATAATATTGAAAACATAATCCATAAAAGAACAAATTGATAAATTGTACTTTATGAAAATTAAAAACTTTGGTCTTCAAAATATCATTAGAACAAAAAGCCAAGGGATGCCTGGGTGGCTCAGCGGTTGAGCATCCACCTTTGGCTCAGGCCATGATCCCGGTGTCCTGGGATCGAGTCCCACATCGGGCTCCCTGTGAGGAGCCTGCTTCTCCCTCTGCCTATTTCTCTACCTCTCTCTGTGTCTCTCATGAATAAATAAATAAAAAACCAAAACAAGAAGCCAAGTTCCAGACTGGACAAAAATATTTGCAAAGCATAAATGTATTAAAGGACATATCTGGAATATATTTTAAAACTCCCAAAACTGGATTAAAAAAATTAAAATGATGTGCAAGAGATTTGAACATATACCTCACCAAGAAAATATACGGATGGGGGATGCCTGGGTTGCTGAGCAGTTGAACGTCTGCCTTTGGCCCAGGTCATGATTCTGGAGTGCCAGGATCGAGTCCCGCATCAGGTTCCCTGAGGGAGCCCGCTTCTCCCTCTGCCTGTGTCTCTCTCTCTCTCATGAATAAGTAAAATCTTTATTTTTTATTTTTTTTTAGAGATTTTATTTATTTATTTATTTATCCCAAATAAAATCTTTTTTTAAAAAAAGGAAAATATATGGATAGTAAATAACTACATGAAAGATGCTTAACATCATTAGAAAGATGCAAATTAAAACCAAAATAAAATGCTACTCCACACATAAAAGAAGGGTTAAACTTAAAAAGACTGACAGGAAATATTAATAAGGATATAGAATCAGAACTATCATATACTGGTGGTAGGAATGTAAAATGGTATAACCACATTGGAAAACAATTTGGCAGTTTCTTAAAAAGTTAAGTTAACACATACTACACATGATCCAGCTGTTCTACTCCTTGGTATTTACGTGTTAAGAAATGAAAGCTTATAGGAGCGCCTGGGTGGCTCAGTTGGTAGAGCAGGAGGCTCCTGATCTAAGGGTTTTAAGTTTGAGCCCCATATTGGGTGTAGAGATTACTTCAAAATAATAAGATCTTTTTAAAAAACACTTTAAAATAAAAACTTAAAAAAAAAAGGAAAGAAAGCTCATATCCAAAGACTTCTATATGGATGTTCATAGCAGCTTTATTCCTAACAGCCAAAGTGGAAAGACAATCCTAGTATCTATCAACAGATGAATGGACAAATTGTGGTATAGTCATACAATGGAATAACAGCAATGAAAAAAATGAAACATTGAAATGCTTAACAATCTGGAAGAACCCCAAAATAATTAACCTAAGTAAAAGGCAGATGGAAAAAAAATGGTTCTATTTAGGTAAAATTCTAGAAAATGCAAACTAACCTATAATGTCAGAAAAAAGAGGCGTGGTTGCTTGGAAATGGGTAGTGGGGAAGCATGGAAGGTAGGGATTACAAGGAAGCGGGAGGAGACACCTTTTGGAGTGATGACATTTCACTATAATGATTGCAGTGATGGTTTCACAGGTATGTGTGCATACATCAAAACATCAAACTGTACACTTTATGTGCAAGTATGTCAATTATATCTATAAAACTTTTTTTAAAAAGCACAAAGTATTAGCAATATGACTACGGTAAGGTATAAAGTTTATATACTACACATCACACATTCATTTTGTTTTTACTTATCAACTAACAGTTATAAAAGACTACGTGGGTTATGACACTCATAAGAGAATCTTAACCCCAGGAGCATCACAGGGGGAATTTTTTTTAAGGTTTTATTTTATTTTTTAAGATTTTATTTATTTATTCATAGACAGAGAGAGAGGCAGAGACACAGGGAGAGGAAGAAGCAGGCTCCATGCAGGGAGCCCGATGTGGGACTCGATCCCGGGTCTCCAGGATCACACCCCAGGATGCAGGCGGCGCCAAACCGCTGGGCCACCAGGGCTGCCCCACAGAGGGAATTGCTGAAAACAGCCAAACAGGCTTTTGTCTGTTTGTTTAGAATAAGTTTATGTGGCGGCTCTTGATAAGACTGTTCTGAGCACACTTCAAAACTGTCAGTTCAGCAAGTCCTGGGAACCTTTAACAGCTCAGGAGTACAGAAGTCAGATATGTCTTTTTTTTTTTTTTAAGATTTATTTATTTATTCATGAGAGACACATAGAGAGAGGCAGAGACCTAGGCAGAGGGAGAAGCAGGCTCCTCGCAAGGAGCCCGATGTGGGACTTGATCCCGGATTCTGGGATCACGCCCTGAGCCAAAGGCAGACGATTAACCATTGAGCCACTCAGGCGTCCCAGATACATTTTTAAAGTTCTTCCCTGTCTATGCTTTCAGAACAGGACTTAATGGCAATATCTTGGATGAGGATTTGGGAAATCTTAACTCTATCTTGAATGAATTTTTGAAATATGAGGTATAGAAATGTTTGTCTTCAAGGTGCAGGGTAAGCTCTAATATCTTGGATATCAAAGTTGCTATGGTTCAATGACTCATTTGGAAGATAAAGGTTGAGGGATAGTTATTGTCTATTGTTTTATACTGCTCTAATTTGGAAGTAGAAATAGTTCACAATAAAGAACTGATAGACTGTTGATCTGTTTCTTTATAGGTATTTCCCCCACCCTCGTTATCCAACAGCATCTTTGGGTGAGGATGAGATCATATTTAAAACACACACACGCACACACACCCCACTGAACAACAGCAAGTACTATATAAATCTGCATTCAAGCACTGTAGGTACATTAAACTTAGACCTGAGCAGGTTCTGTATTTTAAGTGTCTGCTTTGGACCACATTAAAGAATTTGGTGTTGGGACCCCTGGGTGGCTCAGTGGTTGAGCGCCTGTCTTTGGCTCAGGTCATGATCCTTGAGTCCCGGGATTGAGTCCCACATTGGGCTCCCTGCATGGGGCCTGCTTCTCCCTCTGCCTGCGTCTCTGCTCTCTCTCTCTGTCTCTCATAAATAAATAAGTAAAAACTTAAAATCTGGTGTCAGCCAGCCTGCTTTTTGATTTAATGATATTTTCGTTTCTTAAAACAAATGAGACAGAAGACTCTGAGCAGAAGTATATTTAAAACAATTTGTGGGTGATGTAACTCAGCTGAATAACCTCCCCCCCATTGCCTAATTCTGCATTACCTAAGACTAGGACTTACAGATTACTAAAAACCCATTTCTCATAAGAACATATGTAATTATTCGTACATTTTAGCTATCACTCTCAATGGTCTTATTAACTGGCATTCTGATTCCCTATTTGAAAGCGCTTACATAATTGTTATGGTACATAAAATTGGCAACTTTCATAATTACTAACAATCATAGCATTTTACTTTTTAAATAATAAAAATGGCAATTTCAGCATTTTGTTCCTTCAATTGTACACATTAAAACTTCAATTTATATGTAGCATTTCAATGCATAAATCACATAAGCAGCACTTCAAATGATATCCAGAACACTTACCATTATTTGAAAGTAACAAGAAGTACAAATGTCATACTTTGTTCTTATACTGACACTGCTACACTGATTAGATATAATGGATAGCCTATGCTATCACAAGATGGTAGATCACTCATAATTCAGGGATGCTAGAAATGTTCAAGGCATTTAGCTATTCGGCGTCCCAAAGACTCAAGCTAAATGATTTGGCAGATTTCAGGACAATACTGAGGATAAATCTGAACTTCTGTGCATTGCTAATTTGGAGAGTAATTTGACCATACCCACCAAATTTCAAAATGTACATATCCTTTGAACCAGTTCTTGCATTTCTAGGAATTTCCTTTATGTATACAAAATGTCCTGTTATCAGAGGCACCAGGGTGGCTCAGTTGGTAAAGCAGCTACCTTTGGATCAGGTCTTGATCCAGGATCCTGAGATGGAGTCCTGCACTGGGCTCCCTGCTCAACAAGGAGCCTGCTTCTGCTCCTCCCTCCACTCATGCATGCGTGCTCTGTCTTAAATAATAAAATCCTTTTAAAAAAATATTTTACTAAAAAAAAAAGTCCTATTATCAAAATATTATAGCCCATTTCTTATACCATAGTTTGGTAATGAACATTACTTATAGAGACTAGCTAAATAACTTGTGGTAGTATAAGAGGCTGTAATATGTAATACTCAGCAGTATTAAGACAGATTCTCTGGAAAGATATGTCCTGGATTCAAATCCTGAGTCCTGGGCAGCTTGGTTGGCTCAACAGTTCAGCGCCACCTTCAGCTCAGGGACTGACCCTGGAGACCCGGGATCGAGTCCCACGTTGGGCTTCCTGCGTGGAGCCTGCTTCTCCCTCTACCTGTGTCTTTGCCCCTCTCTCTCTGTCTCTTATGAATAAATAAATAAATAAATAAATTTTTTTTTAAAAAAAATCCTGAGTCCTATTACTTATGAGCCATGTGACATTGTTGGGCATTTAACCACTCCATGCCTAAACTGCTTCGTTTGTTAAATGGGGATTAATATAGCACCTTATATCCCATAAGGTTGCTGTGAGGCTTCTATGAATGAATACAAGTAAAACATTAAGAAAAGTGCCTAGATCAGTAATATACTCTAATAAATGTTACATACAATGATAATGACACTGTTATTTAAAAGAATGCTGTAGCTTTAACTGCACAAATGTGGAAAGATCTCAAAAATAACATTGCTAAGTAAAAATGTAATGTCCAGAATAATATGAAAAGGTACTACCTTTATGGGAAAAAAAAAAAAGGATTGGGGAGGAGAAAACACACACATATAAGCACAAAATTTTTTGCTGCATTTGTACATTATTCATTCAATTTGATTAAAAATATTACTGAATGATTCAATGAGTGCTAAAACAATTAAGCCAATAAAACTACTATCTATACCTAACTGAACAAAGAGTATAGTAACTATATAATAATGGCAAATACTTATACAGATCTTACTCTGTGCCAATAGTATTCTAATCACTTCCCTTACATAATTCATTTAATCCTCACAACATTTAATGATGTAAATACTCTTATTATCTTTATTTTAAAGCTGAGAAAATTGCAGAAAGATAAAAGTAACTTCCCCCAAAGTCACACTGCTAGGAAGTAGCAGAGCCAGCATGTGACCGACCCATTTTGTCTCCAGTACTTATGTCTTTAACCTCCTTGCTATGTTGCCTTTCAATATACTTGACAATTACTTTTTTATTTACATATATTCCAATTCTTTTCAAAAAGAAATTTGTATACTTTGCAATAAAGAACATATATATTTATATATATGTATATACCATAAGTTAATAATATTGATAACAAAAGAAAACAAAAAGCATTGAGGTGAGAAATATAGATGCTTTAAACATGCAACAAGTTAAACTCTAAAGCATCTGTCATTTTCTTTGTCTTTTTTTAATATTTTCTTTATTTGAGAGAGAGAGGGAGAGGAGAGAGGGGGAGGGAGGGGTGGGGGGGAGAAATAGAGAGAGAGAGAAAGAAAGAGAGAGAGACCAGCAGGGCGAGGGGCAGAGAGAGAGAAGCAGACTCCTCACTGAACAGGGAGCCTGACATGGGACTCGATCTCCGGACTCCAGGACCATGACCTGAGGTGTCAGCATATGCTCAACCAACTGAGCCACCCAGACACCCCAAATCTGCCATTTTCTATCACAGCCTCGAACGATGTATTAATTTCAGCCTCTTAAAAGGACTGAAATAAAGTAGTAAATAATTGTCAATACTTTTAATTTTGCCTCTTTAAAGACAGTATTATTTGAGGGGCAGTTGGCTGGCTCAGTGGGTAGAGCGTACGACTCTTGATCTCGGGGTTGTGAGTTCAAGCCCCATGTTGCCCTTAGAGCTTACTTAAAAAAAAAAAAGATAGTCTTACTTGAAGCTTTCCTAAGCAGAGTTGCTCATGTAACTAGTTCTTTTTTTTTTTTAATTAACTAAACTGAAATGTGGACTTTTCCTTATTCTGTCATATGATTAAGTCAGGTGATACACCCCATATTCGTGCAATATGCTCTGTATCTCCCAGGCATAAAGGATTTCTGGAAAACCTAACATCCACACCAAATCTGATCTGGTAATGTCTATCATTTCCCTGCACATTTTTTAAAAGATGTATTTATTTATTTTGACAGAGAGAGCACAAGCAGAGGGAGCAGCAGGCAGAGAGAGAGAGAAGCAGGGAGCTTGATGTGGGCCTCTACCATGACCTGAGCCAAGGCAGCTGCTTAACCAACTGAGCCACTCAGGCACCCCTCCCTGAACATTTTTAATGACAATTTCTTATTAGATACACAATGGTTATCATATACACACAATTAAGGGGAACTTACGGCATTATCAGGGTAATTTAAACACTTACCCCTCAGACATCAAAGTAAGTAAGTCAAAAATATATTTCAGATAATTGCCATTTCTGGTATTTCAGGCAGTATTTTCCCCTTATTAATTCCTTCTTTGCCCTGTCAGAATGTTTTTAAAAATGTCAACGGTTTTGTTTTTTGTAATTACAGAAACATTACATGTTCACTGTAAAAATAAAAACATGTAATATTAAAAAGTGTAAGGAAGAAAGTAAAAATCACCTGAAATGTCCATCCAACCACTGAAATGGCCACTAAACATTTTGGTGACTATCCTTTCCTGCAATTCATCTAATATAGACATGGGTAAACAGGTAGTTTTACATGCAATGCTACTGTAGATATTCTTTTTTTCTTCCCTCCTTTTTTCTTTTTTTTAAATTTTATTTTATTTTATTTATTTATGATAGGCACACAGTGTGAGAGAGAGAGGCAGAGACATAGGCAGAGGGAGAAGCAGGCTCCATGCACCGGGAGCCCGACGTGGGATTTGATCCCGGATCTCCAGGATCGCGCCCTGGGCCAAAGGCAGGCGCCAAACCGCTGCGCCACCCAGGGATCCCTCCCTCCTTTTTTCTTTTGCTTATTTCTTCCAGCCGTTAACAGCTGTTTAAGCATATACAAAACTCAAAGTATTTTTTTTCAGCCATTTTACAAAAATGGGATCTCATTACATACATTTCTTTAACTTTGTCTTTGTCACTTAAGATACATGATTGAGGGGTGCCTGGGTGGCTCAGTCAGTTAAGCGTCTGCCTTCAGCTCAGTTCACGATCCCACAGTCTTGAGATCAAGCCCCGCATCAGGCTCTGCGCCTGCTTCTCCTCCTCACTCTGCCTGCCACTCACCCGGCTTGTACTCGCTCTGTGTCAAATAAATAAATATGAATCTTAAAAAAAAAATTTACACGATGGAGATCCTTTCAAATCAGTATAGATTTAAGTCCTATTTTTTAATAACTTCAAAAATATTCAAGATATGCTTGTGCCATGATTTATACAATACTCCTATTGATAGGTATTCCCTTTGTTCCCAGGTTTTTGCTACTATAAAACATTGCTGCAAAAATATTCACATAAATGCTTGCATATCTTTATTTCTTTTTTAAAAAAAGTGTATTTATTTGAGAGAGAGAGAGAAAAATGTGTGCTTGCACACACACATGAATTGGGAGAGGGGGAGAGAGAGAAGCAGACTCCCCACTGAGCAGGGAGCCCAATGCGGGACTCAATGCCAGGTGCCTGGGACTGTGACCTGAGCCAAAGGCAGATGTTTAACCCAGTGAGCCACCCAGGTTCCTCCAGTTTGTGTTTATTTCTAAGAAAAAGATTCCACAGAGTGAGACTGCTGGATGGAAGAATGTATATTTCCAATTTTAACAGATACTGTCTGATTGTTTTCTAAAAAAACCGTAACAGTTCACATCTCCATGAGCATCCTATGAGAAAATCCTATACCACAGATCCCTACTAGCAGTAAGGTTTACCACTTAATTTTTGTTAGTCAGAAAAGAATACTTCATTGTTAGCATATTGATTACTAAAGAGGCTCTATGTCTTTTTTTACATTCATTCAATGTTTGGATTTCTCTTCTATGAAGCTCTGGTCATATGTTTATCCATGTTTCTACTATATGAACTTTTACTTATTATTAACATAATAAGTCTTACAAATGGTAACTCTTTAGCTGTTATACATATTTCAAACACTTTTTTCCCAATCTGTATTATTTTGTCCTTTATCTTTGCCATTGAAAACTACCACATCTAGGGGGCACCTGGTTGGCTATGTCATGATCCCAGAGTCCTGGGATAGAGGCCAGCACGGAGCTCCCTGCTCTGCAGGGAGCCTACTGCTCCCTCTTCCTCTGCCAAGCTGCTCCCCCTGCTTGTTTTGTTCTTTCTCTCTTTCTCTCTCTGTCAAAATAAATAAAATATTTTTTAAAAAGTCAAAAAAAATTACTGTGCTCATATAAGCCTAAAAATATATCTGCACTGATAAAAAAAATTGAATAATTTAGTTATCTGACACATTTACAATTAAGATATTCAATATTCAGATAATTAAGAAATCATTATTTAAATATCTTAATACTCCATATCAAATTGAAAAAAATTCTGCTGCCCAAAGCAGACTATTGATTATAAAAATTCAAATATACAAAAGGTAGAGTAATAAATTCTAAATCTTTAATCTCCTAATCTAGACATAATCATTTATTTTGATGCATTTCCTTCCAACTTTTCATATACATATATATAAAATCACTACTACACAGTATTTTTATCATGCTCTTTCTTCAGTTTTATAAATATTTTCAAAATTAGTCTTCTCCATTTTACTTTTAAACACTCCTTTTTAAAAATTTAAACAAATATTACTAAAACAAAACATGAAATCTGGCATTTTTCATTGCTCAAACACATTTGGAACTCTTCTGCATCAGACCTGGCACTATCCATTTTATTTTCAATGAAATATGCTTATTTTTCAGAAAAGAAACAAAACATTATATGTTGTAGGTATAATTTTTTAAAAAGGTTTATCACCAAAAGAACAATAGTTTTTACAATCGATAGCATTAGTATTCAAAACTTAAAATGTTTTGACACCAAAAAAATAGCACTGGTTAAATCTGAAAATACCTATGAATATCAATTTTTAAAAACGGCCTAACTGTGGTTGTAGAATTTATTAAACAGAACTAACTACTAACTACAAACAAACATAAAGGAGAGTTTTAAATAAATTAGTCATGGTTATTTTTACTCACAGCAAATAATTTTTAAAATGGCTCTGAGGGACACCTGGGTAGCTCAGTGGTTGAGCCTCTGCCTTTGGCTCCGGTCATGATCCCAGGGTCCTGAGATTGAATCCTACATCAGACTCCCCACAGGGAGTCTGTTTCTCCCTCTGCTTATGTCTCTGCCTCTCTCTGTGTGTATCTCATGAATAAATTAATAAATAAAATCTTAAAAAATAAAAATGGCTTTGATAGTTTCAAGTAAAATGAAGAATCTATACCATGAAAATATACATCCATTCCAGTTGTTTTTGTAAATACACAAAAAATATGTGTATATATGTATTCACTATATATAGAATATGTATACACTATAAAAAGAACATACTTATACAAACCAGAGTCACTTTTGTTTCACAATAGGAAAAAACTAATTGTAAAACTTTTAAAATCTCTACAGAAGGAAATTAAATGGAAAACAATGACCAGTTTATTTTACCAAAATACAGAAGTTGAATTAAATTCAATAATCTCTGAATAAAATCTTCCCTTAGAACAAATGAGTAATGATTTTTTCAGGATTAAAGTGAAACATAAACTCATGATAACTGTATTTCAATTATTGTTTAATTTACTGGTATTTTCCGATATAAAACCACTAATCTTTGTGAATCATCAATTTACAATTTTTTTTTTACTCCAGTTCATCTCCCCATTTTATTCTCTACATTCCCCTTTATATGAGGACAAAAATGAGATATAAAGACATGTAAAATAAAAGGCAAAATTTGTAAACATAAGCATAAACAAGTCTCTGTTCTACAGAGCTGTATAATTTTAATATATTTCTATAACCTAATGTAGGAATAAAAATTTAGAAATGGAAGAACTACCTCCTTAAGTTGATTCCACATATTAATAATCATAAACTTTGGAAAGTCTATAAAAAATATTAAGTCACTGGGACACCTGGTGGCTCAGCGGTTGAGCATCTGCCTTTGGCCCAGGGCATGTTCCTGGGGTTCTGGGATCGAGTCCCACATCAGGCTCCTTGCACGAAGCCTGCTTCTCCCTCTGCCTATGTCTCTGCCTCTCTCTCTGTGTCTCTCATGAATAAATAAAATCTTTAAAATAAAAAAAAAATTATGCCGCTGCAGTTGCCAAAATAAGACTTATGTTGAGATTTCTAGCTTATATTGATAAATCTGTTTTAGAATCTTTGCCAAAAGTATATTTTTCTGACTCCTCTATTTCTTGGTAATAGCCTCATTTCAAATTCTACTCATTTCTCCATACCCCATACCTGTTCCTCAATTATTTATTTATTTATTTATTTATTTATTTATTTATTTATGATAGTCACAGAGAGAGAGAGAGAGAGAGAGAGAGAGATTGAGAGGCAGAGGGAGAAGCAGGCTCCATGCACCAGGAGCCCGACGTGGGACTCTATCCGATCGCGCCGTGGGCCAAAGGCAGGCACTAAACCGCTGCGCCACCCAGGGATCCCATGTTCCTCAATTTTATAGGCTGCCTCAAGTCTCCTTTAAAAATTCAGTATATAGGGCTGCCCGGGTGGCTCAGTGGTTTAGCGCCGCCTTCAGCCCAGGGCGTGATCCTGGAGACCCGTGATAGAGTCCCACATCGGGTTCCCTGCATGGAGCCTGCTTCTCCCTCTGCCTGTGTCTCTGCCTCTCTCTCTCTTTCTCTCTGTTGCTCATGAATAAATAATAAAATATAAAAAAATTCCATATATAAAACCAACTAGATATGAATAAAGTTAACAAAAATTTACAAAGTATATACTAGGTCCCCCGCCCCCTGCATTCATGATCTAATTTAATAGCACCTATGGGATAACACTGACTATGAGAAAACTTAAGCTTACATTAACTGTCCAAGGTCACACAGCCTAAATAAGTGGTAGGGCCAGAACCTAAACCTCAGGACTATATGACTGGGAAATCTATTCTAATAGAGTCTATACTATATTGCTTTACATGAATACCACTTAGTTTTTAAAATACTTTTACACAGATTACCTGGGGTTTATTTCACTTGAACTCACAATACTGTTGAGAGGAAGATTCCCAAGTATTAAATCCTAAGCCTCTACTCCCAACTTTACTTTAAAAAAGAATATAACTAATGTGGCAAGGCTGAATGATCATCCTCTGATTTTCATTCTACTGCTCTATCAACTGTAGCCTATACACAACCATATTAATGACAACTCTTCTTCCCGTCCCTTCCATTTATGATAACCATACCTATTAGTAAACATATATGCTGTGAAAATAAGCTGGTCACTGTATTAATAAAGTCTAGATGTTTATGTCTATTCTTTTGACCATGATTTGGATAGATATTATTACCAATTTATATTTGAAAACTAATACCTAGTATACAACCTTAGAAGGAGCTATGATTTGTAAAATGTTTATAACTAGCTTGATCTTCCTAATTGTCAAACATTCATTCAAAAAAATTACTTCAGCACCCTGGTTCTAAAGACATAGCAGTAGAGGCACAATTCTTGAACTCCTAGGAGCTTTATGGTTTACCGAGGAACAGCCAGCCAACAGTAATCATACAATCTGCTAGAAGTAAAAATAGGAAAATAGAAAATAATGTGTGTGCTAGAGGACTGAGTGGCTAGTTCTGCCAATAGGGGGACAAAGCATTCTTGGTGGTGGTGATAATCTATAAAGGCAGAGAAATGTTAAGAAAGATGTCAGAGTAAGCCCACAAGAGGTGTCAAGGACTTTAACACAAAAACTCTTGTGGGTCATTTGCTGTTGGGACTACAATACAATTCCCTAATGAATGTTAAGGTTTCTCCGTGTAATACTCATAAACTGATAAAAAGCTAGCTTCAGGGATGCCTGTGGGGCTCAGTCCGTCAAGCCTCAGTTTAGGCTCAGATCATGATCTTAGTGTTGTGGGATTGAGCTCCCCCACTCCTCTGGCTCTGTGCTCAGCATGGAGTCTGCTTATCCCTCTTCCTCTGCACCTCCCTTACCTCTCTCTATCTCTAAAACAAACAAATAAATAAAATCTAAAAAAAAAAAAAAAAGAAAGAAAAGCTAGTTTCAGAAATGGCTTCCTAGCTTCAAATCACTTGTTTGTGTATAAATTATGCTAAATAACATTAAAGCTCTTTTTCACATTCAACTTTAGTAGCAATTTAGTCACCAATTCCTGCTGCTAATTTCATTAGTGGTATAAGCTACTCTTTCAGAGTTTCCTAAAATTGGGGAAATTGTGAAGTAAAACTGCAGACTCATTCACAACCTCTTTCATACTGACATTTTCCCCTCTAGTACTCAATGCTCTTTAGCTGGTTTTCTCTTTCCTACTGTGGTCTCACCCAGACAGGACTGGTTTGGACTTCCAGGGCTCTTAAAAAAAATGTGTCGTCTTTGGTGGAATGTCACCTGGCCAATGAAGGAACACTGCTTATGTTTTTCTCCCTAGAAATTGTATAACTTCACTCTGGAGCAAATTAACGGATGAAACTATGTTTATACTGGTAGTAGGCATAACTACATAAGCATACCAATAAATTAGGACAATATCAGAAAATGCTAAAACTGTAAATCCAGGATACTGGTCTTGTTTATTACTTAGGGGAAGCAAGAAACATTTTTTAAGTTGTTTTCTAGCAAGGAGCATCAATAGCTCAGTTTTTCTATTTTGAACTTACTATAAAAATATCTTGTTAAATTAATATTACACGAGAAACTTAACTTTTTGTTCCCCTTAACAAAATCAGTTTATTGTAGAGAATTTGGATGATACAGAAAAACAAAAATAAGTCATATCCACTACTCAAAGATAAAGATTCCATTTTCCTCACTTTTCAGCCAGCTTTCTAATGGATATTCCTATTACATTAGCTAGAAAGCTACAAGGTTTAATAGAGAATCTATGACTTTCCAGATTTTTAAAAAGTGTAATTTAAATTTTAAAAATCAAATTTGTAATTTCTGTAAGGCATTTCAATTTAAAAGAACCAGGGGACTTTCTGAGTTTGCAGTATAAATAAACGAGTTTAACCCCAAAACTGAAAAACACTCTTCCCTTAAAGCACATTGTTTGGGGTCAAAACATTGGTTACAACATTACACATGAAATGGGAGTACACTGGGCTGGGCAAAAACCTAAGCAAAATAGTGTTCACAACACACTATTCATCTAAATCTGAAGAAATCAGATAGGGAAACCTAAGGAGGATGTGCTAGTTACTATAAATTTACCACCGGTCAGGGACTTGATTGGGAACGGCAATTAAGCAGGATTTTAGGTAGACACGACAATAGAGAATGTCAAAGGCTGAAAATATGAAGTAAGCGATATCTCGACTTAGCCTTCTTACCTCTAAATTTAAGGTCAATTACACTTGATTTCATTATATTTCCTGCTCAATCGGTTTCTTAAGAATTAGTTCCCTGTCGGGGAAACCCAGTCACTTTTCCATAAGCTAGTCTGGGTCTCCTGCAGAGCATGAAACCGCAACACCATCATCTTTCAACGCCTCCCCATTCAATGGAGGCTGTCGCATTACCCACACCTCCTGTTTTGAAGCTAGTGTATCTTTATTATTTCAACTGTTTTCTCCCTTCCTGTAGCGTAAAATCAGACAACAAAAAGGTAAAACGGCTGCTTCTACTCTTTCAGGCCCAACCAAAGTATATGAACATCTACAGAACGCCTCACACAGGGATGCCAGATTGAAACTCAGAAATACGGAGAAAGCACATTCGGAGCAAGCTTTTAACAGTGACTCCGCAGTGAGGGCCCCATCAGTGAGAGTCTCTCCCAAGCCTGTCTCACCGGAGACGCCTCTGCCTCCAGGGTGTTTCCTACCTCCCAGCTTCCCAGCCCAAGGCTGAAGATAAAGACGGAGCAGGGCCTCTGCAAAAAAAAAAAAAGAAAGAAAGAAAGAAAGAAAGAAAGAAAGAAAGAAAGAAAGAAAGAAAAAGAAAAAAGGGCGGGGGGGGGGGGGGGCTTTGGGCAATAGGACCTGGAGACTACCGCGGACCCCGAGAAATGGCTGAACCAAACCCACTACCCGAAGCCCCAACGACTCCGAATAGGCAACCATAGTGGCCGCAGTCGCCCCCAACCCTGGGAAAGGTGGACAGCTCACCCCTAAGTGGCGGGGGCGACCACAGTGGGGGCAGCGAGGGTCAGGAGAACTGGAGAAAAGAGGTCCTAGCCAGTGCAGGATGACAGCAGGGAGGAAGCCCCGGACAACGGAGGCCGCCGTTCACACTTTCCCTTCTCTTCCTCTTCCCACCCCTTCTCCTATTCCCACCAGTCGCCGGTTACCGGTCACCGCTCACCGCTCACCTGCCGGGGCGCGAGGTGCACAAACAGTACCGACCACGGACCAGAGGCTCTGTCACTGCGGGAGGGGAAGTCTTCAGCTGCAGCGGGGGGCGGGCCTAGGCAGTCACGTGACCTCGAGCTCCGCCCAGCCGCCCCCGGGGCGAGCGTGCCGCATCCTCCGCGCAGGTCTTTTTGCGAGTCCTTCAAACATTCATCTCCTTGCAACGAGGTCAGAGGAAGAAAAGCAAAAAACAAAACCAGAAAACTTTCACAAAGATTGTGTCGTAAAGTGCAATACAGAAGGCGTGCGTGAGCGAAACGGGTTAAAGTGCATTTCCAAGGAAGTGACGTTTCGGCTGGGATCCAGGGACCGGAAGTGGCGAAGGCGTTCTGTCGCCGGTAAAATCCCAGGCTTCAGCCCAGGCAATCACGTGACCCCAAAACTTGGATCGTGCTGGACCGCAGCCAAGTTATCCGGCCGGTTGCTCGTTACGTTGGTCTTAAAAAAAAAAAAAAAAGTCTCATTTGTTTGAGTCTTCCACAGATATCTTTACATTTAGAAAAACTATCTTTATAAAACTGTATTAGGAGGCAGGAGCGTTTGAAGGTCATTCTGGAAATTACCAACTGGAAAAACAGGACAGGGCCGGGGCAAGTTGCTCTTGCTAACACGGGAGAAGAGAGGGAGGGGTGGAAAAATCCGGATTTTACCGCCGGGGCCTACCGGGCAAGCCCCACGAGTAGGTGTCGTAAGGGATGGGAGGAGAAAGGTGACGCCAGCAGCCACAGCCCAGTAGGAAAATGGAGGTCCTGAGGTGGAGGGGGAGGGGTGCGCGGAGGGCAGCAGTGCGCCTGCGCGCGAGGCGGCCGGCGCGCCGGCGCGCAGAGGGGCGGGGTGAAAGGTCACAGCGCGGCGGCGGGTCTGGCTGGCGGCGGCGGCGGCGGCGGGAGCGGGCTGCCCGGGGCGCACGTGTGGAGGAGCGGCGGCCCAGCGCGGCGGCGGGACGCACCCCCGCCCCCTCCGGAGACGCAGGGCTGCGCTTGGCTCTCGCGGCCTCCGTCACCCGCTCAGCTCCCTGCCCTAGGCGGGGAGGCCGGCTGGTGGGGGTTGAGCGGCCCGAGCTGAGGGCGCGGAGAGCTCAGGTCGGCGACGACAACGGCGTTGGTAGCGGCGGCAACGACGGCCTCAGCAGGCGGGGAAGATGAAAGGGTGAGGAAGGGCAGCCGGGCAGGGCCCGGCGGGCGAGGGCGAGGGCGAGGGGCTGCGGGGAAGGGGAGAGAGTCTGGGCCGAGACCCGGCGGACGGAGGCTTCGGGGCTCCTCTGCTCAGCGGAGGGGGCGGGTGCTCGGCGCGGGGCTGTTGGCGGGCTCCAGGGCCAGCAGCGGCGAGACCCGGGACGCCCAGGACCGGGGCCGCGAGGACGCGTGTGGGTCGAGCGGAGACCAGCAGCCGGCGGGGGGGGGGGGGGGGGGCAGCAGGGAAAAGCTCTCGTGAGGCGCCTTGGCCCTCCCACCCGGGGGGGCACGGCTGGGCCACCCCCGCCCGCCCCTCCCCTCCCCTCCCCTCCCCTCCCCTCCCCTCCCCTCCCCTCCCCTCCCCTCCAAGCCGAGTGGTCGGGCTGCCCTCTTGAGATCCAGGCTCACCCCTGGGACCTGCGATCTTTGACACCTTCCAGCCGTGTTCACGCTTGGGAGCAGCGCAGAACCTTCTGGAGGGAGAAGGAATTGGAATAAAGAGCATGGAGATGAGTATGAAGAGCTAGTGACTCAACTGGATTTGGGTTGGGTCAGGGCGCGTGGAGGAGGGGGAGAGAGCGTGAGCTCTAGTCTCGGGGTGCCAAAATGTTTAAGGAAGTGTTGTTGATCAGTAGGTGGAGCTATTGTTCCAGTGGTGTGCTCTTGCCCCCGCCTGGTGGGGGGGTGGGGGGGTGGGGGGGTGGGGGGTGGGGCCTTGGTTCCTACTACCAAGCTTTTTTCAGGTGATAGCAAAACTAATATTTCTTTTTTCACAGTTTCCTTCTTGGATAAAATCAGGGACTATTTTGGTTCAACTCTTTTCCACTTGGATAAGGTGTCACCTTACTGTTAAAATTATATACAGTTAAAATATTAATTACATAACACGACGTCTTAAAATAATTCCCTAAATTAGCCGTTTTGGACCTCTCCTTTTATCAGCGTTAAAAGCTCTCTGGAAGAAAAAAACAAAACAAAACAAGCTTTCTGAGATGTCTGAGGTTTTTTTTTTTTTTCTATTGTAGCAAGTCAAAGACTTGGAACTGTGTTTTGAGTTAGTGAAGCCTTTCAGATGTTCAGCCTTTTGAGAATAAAAGCCAGTCTCCGAAATAATCTCATGCCGCCTAAAACAAGGCCCTCGGTGTGTGTACGTGATTGGGGTTGAAGAGGTCCAGGAAAGGTTAATTGGCTGTAGGTTTGTAATGTGATTCCTTAACTCTAATTTTGCTTTAAATATTGGACATTCAGTCTACTGTTGAATTGTCTGTTTCACGTTAAAGGTCAGAAATGAAATTTTCATAGTACATGCACTACAGAACATCGAGTTCTAAAGAGTTCCAGTCAGGATACTCGTTAAAGTATGGGAAGTATTTGTAGCACTTGAATCACGATCTGGGAAGTTTGGCTATTATTATATATGATCCAACATAATTTAGTGGGGTTTTTCTTTTTTCCCTTGAGCATGGATGCTTTCTCTTACTGGTTTTTGTGTTCTTAATCAGCACACAGTGTTTCTCATCTTATCTGTTAGAGTACTAAAAATGAGGCTGAATAGTTCTTACAGTTGAGGCTCTGCATGGGTTTATAAAGGAGGGCTTCCAAGAAGTTATTCTGGGTGTTTAGATCCAAAATCTTTGGTCTAGCTCAGTCTTGCTAGGGTGTAATGTTCTTTCTGATACCTACCTTGGCAATGGAAATGGGGTCAAACAGCGGTATTATTCACAATCTACCTTCAGTTAATACACTCATGAGGCAATTCTCTTTTTGTTTAAAGTGTGATTTATATGTAACAACACGATGGTGGCAAATCCTCAGAAACAAGTAACTGGCCAAATCTAGAGGAAACTTATAGTTACTGAATTTATACCACAAGCCAGCAACCATCCCTAAAATGAAGAGTCCTTACATCTAGTTCCTATCATTTTTGATCGGGAATTTAAAGTTATGTTCCTAATGTTAAACTTTTAAGATGATTTCACAGGAATAGTCCCTTTAACTTCCCAGATGAAAAATTACTAGATAAAATGGGACTTTAAAACTTTTTAAATTTCTAACTCTTGTATTTAAGGCACGGAACAAATGAAGACAATTGACATTATTTAAAAGATTCTGAGGTCCTGGGATCCCTGGGTGGCTCAGCGGTTTAGCCCCTGCCTTCGGCCCAGGGCATGATACTGGAGTCCTGGGATTGAGTCCCACGTCAGGCTCCTGCATGGAGCCTGCTTCTCCTTCTGCCTCTGTCTCTGTCTCTCTCTCTGTCTCATGAATAAATAAATCCTTTAAAAAAATAAATAAAAATAAAAGATTCTGAAGTCCTTAAGTTCAAAGACTTGTAATACATAGTGTGGTTAGCGTTATAGTCCTGACTCTTGATTTGGAAAGGCCTATGAAAATGAAACCGTGGGTCCTGATTATTTATTAGAAACATGAAGAACATCTACCTCTAAGTCAATCTATTTAAATGTTTTATGTCATTGTCTATATTCCCCATCATTTTCAAACTTTTTAAATGTACTATTTTATCAGATTTTTCCATATATTTATACTTTGTTTTTATTAGTAGTAGCATAGCAGTAGGACATTTAATAGTGTTGGCATGTACTTGCCTTTCCACCATAGCAGATAAATTTCCAGTTTTTAATTACTGTATGTATTTATATGCATGGTCTAGAACTTTTGAGGGTATATTACAAGATGTTATTTCCTTTGCACTGAAGCTGCTTGTTTTTATGGACCAGGGATGTTGTAGGTTGAATTTGTGGATAGTAAGCTGATCATTTTTATCTAGTATTCCTTTCTAGGGAAGGTGATATTCAGGCAAAAAGTTACAGCCATGACTGAGATGGCAATATAGTATGATAAAAAGTAAAACTGAATTCGTTTACCTTTAATTGTAGCAAAGAAGTGTAAATTAGTTCTAATAAAAATGTCTTTAGGATGCCTGGATGGCTCAGTCTGTTGAGCTTTTGACTCTGGATCTCTGCTCAAGTCTTGATCTCCTGGTTGGGAGTTCAGACATATGTTGAGCTTTAAGCTGGGTGAGGAGCTTACTTAAAAAAATAATAAACTCTTTAACAAGATGTGAATACATGTAATGTAAAGATGGGGAAGTAGGTAACAATATAAATACAATATATAGGACAGTCTAGTTATTAAAATAGAAGATTCTGCAGTCAAAAGAAACTATGTTGAAGAACTAAGAATAATGGTTACCTCTGACAGCATGTGACAGGAGCATGAGAGAGTTTTCTGAAGTGCTAGAAATGCTCTCTTCTTTGGGTATTGCTTGCATAGATGTATAACTACGTAAAAAAAGTTATTGAGCTGTGAACAAGATCTGTGCTCTTTACCATACAAATTCTGTACTTCAATAAAACAGGTTTTTTTTTTTTTTTTTTTTTTTTTTTTTTTTTAAGGTTGTATTGCTGTTTTTGTAGGGGGGACAGTGAGACTGAAGGAGAGTTCAAGAGCTTTTGTAAATCTCCAATTCATACTCCTTCTGTAAAGCCAATAATTTGTGGGACATGGATTGAGATACTGTATTTTAAAAATACTTTGTAATGTTCCCTTGCTTTGTTGAAATGAATTCATTCACACAAAATATAACCTACCTGTACCATGATTTTTTTTCTTTTCTTTTCTTTTCTTTTTTTTTTTTATAGAAAATCAGTATTATGATGTAACCAATATAAGGGAGAACTAAGCTATGTTTATATCAATATGTAAATGATCGGGTACAACTATACCATAAATCATAATATCCAGATGTTTGTATCTGTCTGTAAATAAAACCATTATATAAAAAAAAAAAAAAAAAAAAAAAAAAAACCATTATATAATTTAGAAAGTAGATCTGCTACCAATATAGGTATATGCCTTGGTGACTAATGCTGTGTTGCCATCGATGTGATTTTTTTCCCCTAAACTGTGGACAGCTGTTGGTAAAGTTCTGAACAAAGAATAATCATAAATTTCTGGGTTGAAAAAGATTTTTAAAGGTTGTCCATATAAAGCATTATTTTTCAAAGCCAGTGTTTTTCCAGACCAAACTAATCATCTATATTAAATTTCACTTTGCTATGTTTTCCATTTTGGCCTGTGGAAATCCTTTTGACTTCTGATTTTCTCTTATGCATATTAGCTATGGCCTCTAGCTCTGTGCCATCTGAAAAGATACAACTTCTCAATTTATTTAAATGGTTGTTCTTTTTTTTTTTTTTAAGCACAGTCTGCAGAAACCATTTAAATACCAGTTGTAACCAATGGAAACTTTTTCATCACAGAAATGAATGCTGTATGTATTACAGTTTAATTACTAGAAAATATGTAATTTTCATATCATTAACACTGCTTTCTCTTGATCTGATCTCTCCCATCAGTTCTATATATATACATATACATATATACATGTATATACATCTCCTAACTTATTGGAAAAATGTTAATCCTGTCCTGTCCAATACAGTAATGACTAGCTATCGTAGGCTGTTGAGCAGTTGAAATGTGGCATGTGTTACTGAGGAAGTGAATTTTAATTACATTTTCAATTTTAAAAATTGATATTAAGAGTCAGTTGGACAATTTTCACATGTTTGGAACAACCTGAATATGTGGATCTACTATAAAATTTATGAAATGTAAATATAGATAAAATATTTCGAAGGAAAATTAGCATCTGAATTGAGATTTGCAGTGTAATACACAGTGGATTTATTCTTTTTTTTTTTTTTTAAGATTTTATTTATTTGAGAGAGAGAAAGAGCATGAGCTGGGGGAGAGGCAGATGGAGAGGGAGAGGCAGACTCCCCGCTGAGCAGGGAGCCCAATGTGGGGCTCATCCCAGAAACCCTGGGTGCCTGGCTGGCTTAGTCAGAGGAGCATGCGACCCTTGATCTCAGGTTGTGAGTTCAAGCCCCATGTTGGATGTAGAGATTACCAAAAATAAGTAAACTTTAAAAAGGCTTAGTATGAAATAAATATTTTTTAAAAAGATGAAATTAATAATTTTTATTTTGATTACCTTTTGAAATGATTTCATCTTTTCCTTTTTGGCTTGTTAATGTAGATACTAAAAATATTTAAATTATGTATGTGACTTGAATTGTACTTGTTTTGGACGGTGCTGTGCTAGACCCTGAAAAAAAATTGGTGTAAAACATGATCTCTTTCCTTAGAATCCAATTCCCAGAAGGTGTTTCTAAATAGTAAATTTGCAAGCCAACAGAAGTGAGTGGCTGGTTATACCTCTGTGGTGAAGGATTCTGAGGAACTCTTGGTCTTAGATTAAAATACTGTAATTCAGTTACCTTGTTTACCATAATGGAGAAAGCGTAGTTGGAAGTATTCGCTTGTCTTTGCTCAGCTAGTGCAACCTGTATTCTGCCTCTATCATTGCTGAAGCTGTTAATGGAAAACCTTATTTTCTAAGTCCAGAGGCTTCTCTCATTGCTCAATAATGCTGCAGTGAATGCTTATTTACAAAACTACTTGACACACATCTTTCTTTTGGATAATTCCCTAGAAGTGAATTTTTTTGGATCAGAAGGTACTGGCATTTTAAAATCTCTGATCTTTGTTGCCAAGTGACCTCTAGAAAGATAGTAGCAATTCATACTGCCAACAATGTATGAGTGTCCTTTTTTCTTCTCCAAGGGCTGATGGGGAAAGGGAGGGACACTTAAACCTTAAAGAAATGAAGGAAGACATTACAGCTGCCATTTCAGCCATTGATAGTATAAATTACCTTCTGGGATGAGTGGAATACATTGAACATTTATTTGTAAAATGGTAGAAATAACAGTTTCTTTACAAGTTGGGTTTGAGGACATAATCACATAATAGCTTAACTCCTAGCTTTATAGTTTTACTTGCTGGTTAGATGGTGAATGGTATCCACACCCCCACCCCCGTTTTTTGTTACTGTTGGTTTGATTACTTAGTGAAGTTGGACATTTTCCAGTTTCACTAACCATTTGTATTTGTTACTTACCTGTTACTTGTGTAACTTAACAGTTTTTAAGTTGTATATTGAGTGTGTGGACTTCAAATTGCAAAACAACTAAAGGTAATTTTTTCAGAAAATGGGGTTGAGACATTCAAATTGAAAAGATTTTATTTATTTATTTATTTATTTATTTATTTATTTATTTATTTATTTATTTTTATTTGAGAGAGAATGCACACAAGTTGGGGAAGGGACAAGCAGACTCCCTGTTGAGCTTGGAGCTCCACTCAGGGCTTGATCATCACCTCGGCTGAAATCAAGAGTCAGATGCTTAACAGACTGAGCCACTCAGCATAATTTATCTTCTTAAAGGAGACTTTAACACAAAAAGCATTGAACTAAAAGCAACCACATTTTGTAGTTCAGCTGTGACAATCCAGCTAACTAGTGATAGTTAGCAGTGTGGTGACTAATAGGTTTTTTTTTTTTTTTTTACCTCTGGGCCTTCATTTGTCTTTAGAAAGCACAGCTTAAACTTGAACCGGAACAGCCAAAAGTTGAAATTCATGTGCTCATTTTAATCTGCTAATAGTACTTAATCAGTATTTAATCTGCTGATAGCTTTGATGAGTTCTCAGATTCCAAAAAAAAAAAAAAAAAGAATGATGTCATTGATTATTAATATCAACCATGACTGCTGTGGCGTGTGTGTCACATGTTTGCCATACCTGGTCTCTTATTATCTCTCTCTATGCTACCAAGAAACAAAACTTTGGAATCCTGTTTGAACTGTTCTCTTTTAAGGTGCTTTCTTCATTGCTTTTATGTCTGTCTTTTGACACCTGCTCTCCCATCCTTCCCCCTAATGGCACTTTTACTTTTTATAGCTACCTAGTACATGTCTTTCAGGCAATAGATTCTCACTTAATACCATAAAAGCTCTAAGATAGCATCCATAATGTACTAATGTATCTTTAGGTATAGCATCTTTAGTCTGCTAATGAAATAACATGGAGGTGAACCAAGAAGGACAGAAAGCTTGGTGGATTCTAGAATCTTTGAAGTTTTATATGGCCAAAAAACAAGGTAGAGGAGAGAGAGTTACACCGGTGGCCACAGCTAGGTGATGAGAGTTTTATATGCAGTGCTATTCTAATTTCATTTGGGAGGTTATGTATAGCCATTGAAAGATCTTAAGCATTAGAAGTAAAGTGATCAGGGGATTCCTGGTGGCTCAGTGGTTTAGCGCCTGCCTTTGGCCTAGGGTGTAATCCTGGAGTTCAGGGATCGAGTCCCACATTGAGCTCCCTGCATAGAGCCTGCTTCTCCGTCTGCCTTTGTTTCTGCCTCTCTCTCTCTCTCTCTCTCCCCCCCTCCCCCCCTCTCTCCCCCCCCTCCCCCTCCCTCCCTCCCTCCCCCCATGAATAAAAAAAATCTTTTTTTTTTTTAGGTAAAGAGATCAGATTTGTGTTTTCAAAATATTATTCTGACTGCATTGTGATGGCTTTGCCTCCTTGGCTCTAGGTTTTTTTTGTTGTTGTTCCTTCGTTAGGCTATTAGAATTTGTGTTGAAAGGATGATTTGAAGCATACTGCTTAGAGGGGGGTATAGGAACAGTTTATGAAGATATTTGGGGAGCAGAATTAACAGGAATTAAAGTGGGATATAAGAGTACATATGAAACTAAATTTTTGTATTGGATGGGACTATTCATAAAGATAGAGGATACAGGTGGATGTTCTAACTTCCTGAGGAGGATAGTGAGTTCATTGTGTTGAATGTGAGATTTCTGTAGAGATAACCAGTAAGCAGTTTGAAATGTGTGCTTGGATTCAGAAATTGAGAAGTAAAAGCAATATTTAGGTGGTAGTAAGGGAAAAACCTTAGCTGGGAAGGAGCTCTCCTAATTGAACATATGGATGGATGACCATGGAAAATTTTTTCAAATAATAATTTATTTTTAGGTTATAACCTTAAGTAGATTGTATCTAATGTGTGTTTAGCATTTCTGGTATCCAAGCAAATAATTGTTGAGATTTTTGCGTAGTTGATGCTTGGACTCACACAGCTTGCAGAGCTAATCCATCCACCACCACTTTTTTGATAACTGCTAAACTTCTAGAACAGTGATTCTCAACCAGGGTCACACCTTCCATCCCTGGATATCTGGTAATGTCTAGAGGCATTTTGGGTTGTCACCGTGTGGGGTGGGGCATTTAGATGCTAGAGATGTTACTAAATATCCTACAGTGCTCTGGAAAGCCCCTCACAAAGAATTATCCAGCGCTTAATATCGGTAGTACTAGGACTAAGAAACCCTAAAATCTAGATGAGATGAGAAAGAGCCCATCAGTTAAATTAAGGGTCTAGAGAGTCTTGGAGTAATTCATCAATTCCTTGAAATATTTGAGGTCCTGCCCTAAGTCTTACAGTTCAGTAGAAGAGGTAGGGTATAAAAAATAAATGCTTACAGCAGCACAGAGGTGCTCTGCCTTGGAAGGGTACAAACAATATGATACAGTTCAGATGAGGTGGAAATCTCAGCAGGATGACAAGTTAAGGCCTCATGAGCAATTAGTATTTAAGCTGTGCTTTGATAAATTCTCAGTGGACTTACTTTCAAGTTAAGGGAATTTATACTTTAGAGGAATCACTCTTTGATGTAATTTACTTGAAGGCAAGAGTTTAGAACCAAATTTACTGCTAGCTAAGAAAAAATAACCTACTCTAAGCCCCTGGAAATTTTTTATCAAAGGGTCATGGGCATACTTTGATCCTTGCTAAAATACTTAAGTTTTATGCAAATCCCCTTTATCATTAGTATACCTTAGATAAGTGTTCTAGGTTTGGTATTTCTCTCTTAATAACCTTGAGTAAAGATGACTCCTTTGAGGGGAATCGTGGTATGGCTGATCTTGCACTATAATGAAAATTTGTAGACTTAGGCCTGGTTCTGGCTTTATTGGTAATTGGCTGTATAACCACAGGTCCATTTGTCTGGGTTTCAGTTCTGTCATCTGTGAAATGAAGAGGGATGGACCCAGAGGCTTCTAAGGTCCCTTCCAGATCAAACACTATGCACAAGAAGTTGCCAAGCAGTTAAAATTTTGTGCTACAGTGTATTAAACTTTAAACTTTCTCTCTACAGTATTTAATTTTCTCCTTTTGCAGTATAACTTAAAAAGTCAGACTTCGTAGAGAAAGACCAACTTTTGTGTAGTCATACCTCCATCTTGTGGCCCTTTAGAATATTACCACTAAATTTTGTTTTTATAATTATGGGTATAATTGACATTAACTTTTAATAGCTAAACATTTGAGTGCTTATTATCTGATGTTGCTGTACTAAATGCTTAAACGTGTGTTATCATTGTATCACAGTGCTTATTTTAAGCCACAGGTAAAGGTTTTCTGCTACCATATTCTAAGCGTGAAGTTGATAGATTTGACTGAGTAACATTAATCTTGTGGTGCTGATACAAAATAAATAACTAATGGGCTCTATAAAGTAGAAGGCAAGTAGCTGTGTTCAGATCTAAGAACTTGGTATACATGGGCTCTTTTGCAATATCAGTTTTCCCCTTTGACATCCTCATTCTAAAATCTTTGGTATGAAGAAACTTTGGGATTTATTATAGATTTGAAAAACGAAAAAAGACATGTCACATGAATTTACTTGAGCCAAGAGAATAATTTCTTTAATTACTACTGTATTCAGTTTTTTACAGGTAGGGTTGTAAGTGAATACCAACAGGAACCTGGGACCAGGCAGATAAGATAAAAAATTTTTTAAAAAAGAGCAGAAATGTAGGCTTTATGTAAAAGCTTCTGATATAAATATTTGCAGTCAACTTAAAAACAGTTGAGTCTAATAGATGTGGCAAATAGTAATGCTAAATTAAGATAGTTGTTAAGTTGCATTAAAATCTGGAGCACTCGGGTGGCTCTGTGGGTTAAGCATCTGACTCTTGATTTCGGCTCAGGTCATGATCTCAGGAGTGAGAGATCAAGGCCTATGTCTTAGCATGGGGTCAGCTTGGATTCTCTCTCTCCCTCTCCTCCTGCTCCTCTTCCTGCTCCCATGTGTCCTCTGAATCAATAAATAAACCTTTAAAAAAGAATAAATTATAATGAAATCTTATCTGAAGTAAACAGTGTAGTGATTAATAATCAGCTTTCAAGAGTCAGGCCGATTTGAGTTTAAGACTAGCTCTCAACACTAGCTATGCCATAAACCTTAAAGCTGTAGTGTAATATATAGTGTGTTACTTACATAGGGAAAATGATTTAACATTTTATATGAAATCTCTATGCCCATCTTTAGCCTCTCTTTCCCTCCAGAGTTCTTGGATATGGAAATGTACCCATATGCAGTGGGAAGTTTATTTATTTAGGTGGATGCTAAATTTGTGTGGTTAACATAAGAGGCTTTAATTATTAAAGATTCCATGGTGGGATGTGGAAGTCTGAGTTTTTAACTGACAAAGTGATTCTGGTATATAGGCAGATTTGGAATCCATTCTTAGATTTTGTGACAATGCTTTTCCAGACTCTCTTGAAAATTGTTTCTTGGGTTTCTTTATGGGCTCCTCTTTGTTTACCCTAAAATTCAAGTGTTTCTTTTAGTAGTTGTGTTTTTAGATGTTCTAATTCACTGTGATTTTCTTGATAACGTGATATGTTCACATAATCAGAGATACATATTATGCAATATTTGTATTTCAGGAAATAGCTCTCAGAGTGGTATGTTAGAAAAGGGAATTCTTCCCTCATGAGTTAAGTTAATGCAAAAAACTGGATGCATTCCCCCTACTATCTAATTGTTTTTAGCTACCTAACACCAACATTGCTTTTAGTCACATTAGGTAGCATTTAAACTACATTGTATAAATAATTTTTTAAATGATCATTCTTACCTAAAATGCATTTGACTGTAGTTTTAATGGGAAAAAAAAAGTGTCAGGACATGTAGCCATTTACACCAAAGACAACGACTATATAACAGGCTGCCCTGTGACTGGTGAAGTTAGAAGAGGAGGTCTGTACCAGAATGGAAGGCTCATTCTTGTCTAGATCTGGTTCAACTTCTTTTCTGCAAACCGAAGGCTTGGTACAGCTGGAAATTGAGGGATTGTCAATTGTTAAAGGTTTGAAATTCTTGCCTTTTGTGTTTTTCAGATAGTAGAGATTAAATTAAGTCTGGCATCAAAGTGCTTTCTACCATGAGTTTCAATATCAAAAATAGCATGTCTTTGTCCTTTCTCAGCCAAAGTTGCTACAAAACTTAAATGCAAAGTGCTACAGCTTGTAGTACCTTATGTAATAAGTAATGTATGTTTGTTTTATTTTTTTGTTGTGGAAATTTTCAAACACTTATGAAAGTAAATAGTGCATTGAGCCCTTGGTGCATTCAGTTCCAATAGGTGGTATTAATTTTCATGGTTTTTCATCTTTGCCTGATCAGTACTTTCCCTTTTTGCGGAGTACTTCAAAGGAAGTTCTTGATATGCTATTCTATTCTATCTGTAAATACTACAGTATAAGTCTTTATCATGGAAGACCTTAAAAAAACAAACATAATACTCTTAAATCCTAATACCATCTTATGATCTGATACTCAGTTTGTATTTGCTTTTTCTCATGTCTTATAAATATCTTTTTCAAATCAAAATTCAAAAAGGTCCACACATTTTAATTGGCTGAAATGCCTCATCATCTCTTAATCTGACAGTTTCTCCTCCTTTTTTAAAAAACTAACTTTAGAATCGTTTTGTAGTTTTTAATTTAGATTTGTGAAGATGGTACAGAGAATTTCCAGTTCCACTATTAGTAACAGGTTACTTTAGTGTGATATGCTGTTAGAATGAAAAGGCAAGCCAAAAACTGGGCAAAAATAATTGCAAGTTATATGTCCGTTAAAGAACTTGTATCCAGAGTATATAAAGAACTCTTACAATTCGATAAAATAAGTAATCCAATATAAAACAGGAATTCTTATTAGTTAATGTAAACATTTTAGGTTTATTCGCAGGCCTAGAACATGGGCAAAAATCTTGGACATTTTATCAAAGAAGATAGACAAATGGCTAATAACCATGCAGAAGGATGCTTGACATTAGTCATTAGAGAAATGCAAATCCAATTAGATTATCACTTCATACTACTAAAATGGTTATAAATAGAAAGACAGTGAAAAGTGTTGGTGAAGGGGCACTTGGGTGGTTCAGTCTGCTTAAGCGTCCAACTCTTGATTTTGACTCAAGTTGTGATCTCAGAGTCCTGGGATGGAGCCCTGCATCAGTCTTCATGCTCAGCAGAGTCCGCTTGAGGATTCTCTCTCCTTCTGCCCCTCCCCCCTGCTCTCATGTGCACACACACTCTCTCAAATAAATCTTTTTGAAAAAAGTGTTGGTGAGGATGTGGAGAAACTAGAACCCTAATGCATTATTGGTAAGAATGCAAATGGTGCAGCCACTTTGGAAAACCGTTTAGCAATTTATTAGTTTTCCATTACTGCTATAACAAATTACTACAAACTTAATGGCTTGAAAACAAATCTATTAGCTTAGTTCTTGAGATAAAAAATCTGAACTGGGTTTTACTGAGCTAAAATCGAGGTGTTGGTAGATACAGCAATTTTAAATAGTACCCTCCCCCCAAGAACAATTCATGTCTACTTGGAACGTCAGCACATGGCCTTATTTAGAAACAGGGTCCTTGCAGATGTAATTAAGATGGCCATATTCCGTTAGGGTGGACTTTAAATCTGATGACTAGTGTCCTTAAAGGAAGAGGAAGGAGGACATGCACACAGAACACCAAGTGAAGGTGGAGGCAGACATTAGAGTGATTACCACAAGCCAAGAAGTATCTGAGGACATTAGGAGCTGGCAGAGGCAAGGAAGGATTCTATTCAGATTCAGAGAGCATGGCTCTGCTGACCTGATTTTTGACTTCCAGCCTCTAAAACTTTCAGAGAATAAATTTCTGCTCTAAGCTACTCTGATAATCCTTTAAGGCAGATCTATGAAACTTAATACAAGATGTTTCTTCTAGATGTTCTAGATGAGAATCGTTTCCTTAGTTTTAAGCTTTTTAAAAAATATTTTATTTATTTATTCATGAAAGACACAGATAGGCAGAGGAAGAAGCAGGCTCCCTAGGGGGAGCCCGATTTCGGGACTCTATCCCAGGATCTAGGGATCACAACCTTGAGCCAAAGGCTGGCGCTCAACCACTGAGCCACCCAGGCACCCTAGTTTTCAGCTTCTGTAGGCCACATGCATTCCTTATTTCGAAGGAATAACTAAAGAGAAAAGCTAAAAGAAAAACTAAAGCTTATGTTCACACACAGACTTGTATACAGTATTCATAACAGCATTATTTATAATGGCCATTGAAGTTAATACTGTAAAAATCAGGTGGTGAATGGATAAACAAAATGTGGTATATCCTTACAATGAAATATTGTTCAGTTGCTGACGTGTTACCTCATGGATGAACCTCAGAAGCATTATGCTGCATGAAAGAAGTGTAGTGCAAAAGATCACATTTATTTTTTGATTCTATTTATATGAAATGTCCAGAAGAGACAAATCTATAGAAAGAAAGTAGATTTAGTGGCAGACTTTGGGTAGGAAAGGGGATTTACTTCACATTTGCACAAGAGATTTTGGGGGTGTGATGTGAATGTTCTAAAACTGAATTGAGGTGATGGTTACACAACTCTGTAAATAGTCTAAAAATCATTGAATTGTACACTTAAAACGTGAATTTTATGGCATATAAATTATACCTCAAGGCTATTTAAGAGAAACATAAATGAGAGAGATGTAAAAAGTGGGAAGGGGCCTCAGATTGTTTGCAGTTGTACTAATTTACAAAGAACATTGTATCCAGGGCAGCCCAGGTAGCTCAGCGGTTTAGCTCCGCCTTCAGCCCAGGGTGTGATCCTGGAGGCCTAAGATCAAGTCCCACGTTGGCTCCCCGCATGGAGTCTGCTTCTCCCTCTACCTGTGTCTGTGCCTCTCTCTGTCTCTCCTCTGTGTCTCTCATGAATAAATAAATAAAATCTTTTTTTAAAAAAAAAGAACATTGTATCCATATTAAATACACTTAAAACCCAGTTAGAGAACCCAGTTTCCTTTAAATGGGCAAAAGATTTGAACAGCTCCTTTACCAAAGAATGGGAAACAAATAAATGAAAACGTGCTCAACATCATTTGTTATTTAGGGACATGCAAATTAAAACCACAATGAAGTATCTTTACACACCTCTTAGGATGGCATAAAATTTTAAAGGTTGATAGTGCCATATGCTGAATGCAGAACAACTAGAATTCTTACACATATATGACCCAGCATTACATCTCTTAGGTATTTACTCAAGAAATTTTAAAAACTTATGTTCACACAAGAACCTGTAGAGAAATGCGTATAAAACTGTAGATTTTGGAGATTTCAGCAAAAGGATAAACTGGTAATATCCATATTATGGAATACTACTTAGCAATAACAAGGAAAGACCTGTTGATACAACAGTGTGGTAAATCTCAAAGGCATTATGTTGAATGAATGAAGCCAAGCAAATGGCCTTGTATTATGTAATTCCATTTATGTGACATTCTGGAAAAGACAAAGATAGGAGAAACAGAAAACAGATTGTTTGCCTGGGAGTGGTGGTAGAGTTGAACTACAGAGGGTCATGAGGGAGATTTGGGGACTTGATGGAACCATTCTGTATCTTGATCTAAATCTTGATAATCATCATTATACATGTTTGTCAAAACTCAGAACTATAGAGCAAAAAAAGTGAATTTAATTTTATTTTAACTTGAAAACATTATAGAAGCTAAGAATGAAAATTGATCCCCCCCCCCCAAAAAAAAAAGTCTTGAAAAATAGAGGAACAACCAAGAGTACATGTAGAAAATTTGTAAGCTGGTAGATTTGAATAGACTACATCAATAATTGTATTAAGTCTGGACAGACCAAATGCTCCAATTGTCATTGCTTGCTTTGGCAGCACATTACACTAAAATTGGAATGATTAGCGTGATTCAATGTGATGACATTTTCCCTTTTTTTCTTTCATGCTCTTTTTTTTTTTTTTTTAATTTTTAAAGATTTCATTATTTATTTTTGATAGAGAGCCCATGTGTCAGCAGAGGGTCTGAGGAGAGAGGGAGGGCTAGGGATAAGTAGACTCCATGCAGCAGAGCTTGAAGCCAGAAGCAGGGTTCATCCCATGATCCTGAGATCATGACCTGAGCCAAAAACCAAACCAAGAGTCACTTGCTCAACAGACAGCCGCCCAGGCACCCCTGGTACTATTTTAATAAATAAAAGTAATACATGCACATTTGTAATATTTAGAATGAAGAATTGTGTAATAAAAAATACTCCAGTTGTCAGATTAAAGGAACAAGACTTAAGTATATGCTATTTACAAAAGACTAAATACAAAGAGAAGTTGAAAATAAAAGGTGGTAAAAGATACACGATGCTGCATTGATTAGAAGAAAGTATGTCTATTGATGAACAAAGTAGATTTTAAGATAGGGAATATTATAGCATAAAGAAAGACATTTCAAAGTGATAAAAGGACCAACTCATTAACAGTCCCAAATATTTATGTTCTTAATAATATAACTTGAAAACACATAAAGTGAACATTGACAAAACTGAAGAGTAAGAAGGAATACTTCCAAACTTTAAGGTCAAACATAATCCTGATTGATAAAGCCTAGCAGACGTATTACAAAGAAGGAAAACCAGATTTCTCAGAATAAGCTTTCTTGAGGTAACATTCAAATAAAAGAGGTTAAGAGTAACCTGCAGCCCAGGTTGGAGAGGCTATCAACAGAGAAAGCTGCAGGTGAAGCAGATTTGGGGAGGAAGATCAGAGATCTGGTTTTGGATATGTTTAATCTGAGGTGTCTACTACAGACGCTTTGAAGATGGCAGCGTTAAAGCCATAAGATTATGAGATTGAGGTCAACTAAGAGAATAAGTGTAGATAGAGAAGACAGCCAAGTACCATCTTGATGTGCATGCCCCTCATAAAATTGACTCTTCTTCCTCTCCAATCCCAACTTCCACATTTACACAGAGCATACTTGTTTGTAGTTTTATGGTTTTATTAACACAATTGTGACGTGCATGTAAGCTGTCTATATTCATTTTCTTTGCTGCGCAGCCTGGCATTAGCATTGGTAGCTCTGATGGCCAGCTGGTTACTCTTTCCACAATGGCTTGGTTTCTGGAGGAGACATTGTGAGCAGTCCCTGCACAGTAAAATTTATTGGTTGTTAACAGTACTTCAAGCTTCTTAACATTATGGACTAGGAACTTCGGGAAGTCACTGGACAGCATGTGCCTTGTTTTCCTGTTGATCTTGTAACTAATATTGGGCATCAAGATCTGGCCCTTGAATCTTCCGCACACCCTGTTGTCAATGCCTGAGTTTTGGCCTGTTGTGCTTAATTTTGACATAGCAGTTTAACTGGTGTGCGATGAACTTCTTGGTCCACTTGTTAATGATCGTGGACTTTACCAGAGGTCTGAGGATGGCCATGATGCCCAGTAGAGGAAGAGACGGATGTCCCCTTAGTAGGAGCCCCAAGGAAGAGAGCCACAAAGTACACTTAATTTTACCAAATCAAACTGCCTGTAGTTTGGGGAATACACTGTTGCTATTTTGTTCATATTCTACCTTCTACTTAGAATTCATTTCTTTCCTTCTCACAGCACAAACTTAGTCACCCTTCACATCTGTTCCCAGGATCACTTTCATTCTAGTACTATTTTTGTACTTCATGTGCATGTGCTATTACTAAGACATTATATTTATATATATATAATTATATGTATATATGTAATTATTGTGTGTTGATACATATGTAGTCAGACACTTTTCCTACTAGGTATAAACTCCTTTGCATTCCAGGTGTTAGCACATAGGTGTTCATATATTTATTGAAATAGACCTGATTTATGCTTTGAATAGGCAACTATTCATAAGAACTTCGAAAATTATAGATTCACGGATAGAACTCTTGGACACCCTGTTTAATTTTGTAATGGAGACTTTGGAATTCCTGTGTTTTTTGGAATTCCTTTTGACTTACTGTAGATTTTTTTTAACTTCTAAAAGCTTGTTGCTTGTTTGTAATCATGCTCTCATTTTCTTGACATTTCTACTTAGCACTCTATGTTTATGCCTTTGATATTTACACGTTCTTTGCTAAATTATATTTACAAGTTGCTATTACTCTGATATATTTAGAATATCTGCATCTTAAAATAATTCAGAAGTGATCAAGATGACAGAAGTATTCCATTTCAATCAGACATATCATGTTCGTGAAAATGAAAACTGTATTGAAGGTGAATTTTGCTGACAAAGATATTTAATAGATACTTCTTGAACAGCTTCCAAACAGTATTCATAGTATCCCAGTTTTGTTTTGAAATATATATGTGTATATACATAGAAAATATAGAAAGACTATATATAGAACCTATTTCTGGTAGTAGTCTTATAGGATATTTTCACTTCCTAAGTCATTTCTATGGTGATAGACTTTTTTTTTTTTTAAATCAAGACCTGTGGGGTTTCTTTTGTTTTGTTTTGTTTTTTAATTAGGCAGGGAAAGATTAAGCTGCCTATTCTGTAATTGATTTAATACAATGTTCTTTATTTAGCCTCGATCTGCCTACTCTAATGGAAACTTTTTTAGTCGTGAATTTTTATTAGATTTAACCTTGCACATTGTATCATAACCATCTTTTCCTTCTCTTAACGTTTAAAAATACTTGGTTATTGTCTTTTTAAGAATTCTGAAGATACTAGAAGCCTGGCAATAACCTAGAGATCTTTTTAGTTTTTATTGATTTTTAAGTAATCTCTGCCCCAGCATGGATCTCAAACTCACAACCCCAAGATCAAGAGTTGTGTGCTCTTCCAACTGAGCCAGTCAGGCGCCCCACCTGGAAATCATTTTTAAACTTTTATTTATTTATTTATTTATTGAGATCTTTCTTTATTTGAGAGAGCGCACGTGAGCCGGGGGGGGGGGGGGTGCTGTTAAGAGAGGGAGAAGCAGAACTCCCCACGGAGAAAGGAGCTTGACATTGATCTCCATCCCAGGACCCTGGAATCATAATCTGAGCTGAAGGCAGATGCTTAATTAACTGAGCTATCCAGGCACCCCCATTCTTAAACTTTTAAAAACCCACGTTGTTTCACTTAAAATTTAGAAACTTGACTTCCCTAGGTTAAGTTTTTCTTTATTTTTTTTTTTTTGTAAGATTTTATTTATTCATGAGAGACACAGAGAGAGAGAGAGAGGCAGAGGCACAGGCAGAGGGAGAAGCAGGCTCCATGCAGGAAGCCTGATGTGGGACTAGATCCCTGGTCTCCAGGACCACGCCCTGGGCTGAAGGCAGGTGCTTAACCGCTGAGCCACCCGGGCATCCCTTTATTGTTGTTTATAATTTGACTTTATAATGTAGTTTTTCAGTGACTTTTAAAATATAGAATCTCTTTTTTAATTGCAATGGATAATTTTTAAGTACCGTGCTCTAAATATAATAAATACTGTATTTTATTTCAAATAAATTACTGTACCCAATTTGGGGTGCTATACCCAATTAAAAAGTAGTAGTATGCTAAGTAAAATAAGCTAGACAGATAAAGACAAACACTGCATGGCATACTTATATGTGACTTTAAAAAAAAAAAAAGTCAAACTCATGGAAACAGTATATAAGTGGTTGCCAGGGTGAGGAGAATAGGAAAAGTGCAGACTTCAGCTGTAAGATTAATAAGGTCTGAGGATCTAATGTATATAATTGAAAATTGCTAAGAGAGTAGAACATAAATGTTCTAACCCCCCCCCCCAAAAAAAAATGCAAGGCCATAGATGTGTTAATTAACTAAATGGTAGGAATCCTTTTTCTAAAAAAGGAATAGGCAGTGTAGGTGAGGTGTGATCCCTGTACTGCTTTCTTTTCTTTTCCTTTCTTTTTTCTTTTCTTTTCTCTTCTCTTCTCTTCTCTTCTCTTCTCTTCTCTTCTCTTCTCTTCTCTTCTCTCTCTTTTCTTTTCTTTTCTTTTCTTTTCTTTTCTTTTCTTTTCTTTTCTTTTCTTTTCTTTTCTTTTCTTATGATTTGTTTCAGAGGGGTGAGAGGGGCCATGAGAGAGGTAGAGAGAAAGTGCTAAGCCAACTCAGTGCTCAGCAAGGAGCCTGTTGTGGGGCTTGATTTCATGACCCTGAAATTGTTGATGTGAGCAGAAACCAAGAGTCAGAGGCTTATTAACCAACTCTGCCACCCAGGCACCCTGTGTTCCCTGTACTTTAAGGGTTCTGTATTTTACAGCATAACAATATCTGCCGATAAAAGTCTGTGAGTGGTAGATGGTGGATAAGTGAACCTAAGTAGCTATTTAACCAGAAAGGTTTTGGGTAAAATGTTATTTACTTCAGCCTTAAGAGAAAGCCAGAGTGTGCTTTAATGAAGAGGAGAGTTGTTCTGTGAGTGAGATATAATCCAGTTAAAGAGGACCCGAATCTCACAAAAGGAATTCATTTTAATTGTGAAATAATACTTGAGAGGCTGTATTTACCTGTATTTAATGTATCTACAAATTGAAAGAAAATAAAACAAAGAAATCTTTATATTTTTTACTATGATTTTTGCATCTTAAGAACTTGTGTGGCTACTTAGAAACTGTGTACTCAGATTTTAAGAAAATATACAAGATAATGCAAGGGTAGTTGGTCACAGTGAGTAATAAAAAAACAGCATAAAAATGAAATAATTGAGTCAGGAAGGCTAAAGTTCCAAATGAGTATAATCGTCTATATTCTATTTTCTGATCATCTGAATTGTGACGTTTCAGAGAATATTTTCAAAATTACCTACCATTCTTTTTTTTTAATTTTAAAAAATATTTTAAGTAACCTCTGCACCCAACATGGGGCTTGAATTTACAACCCTGTTATCAAGAGTCCAATGTTCTATTGAACTGAGCCAGGCAGGCACCACTCCCAATTCTGATCACAGATTTTTTTGTATGTGCTTTAAAGGATTTTTTAAATTAATAAAAGCTATTTTATATGTTTATATATTGTATATATTTGGAGTGTGTGTGTTTCCCCCTCCCCCGCCCCCGAAATGTGTCATGCATGCTTTATTTAACGAGTTCCCTGATGGGGACTATGTAGGTTTTTCTTTTTTACCATTATAAAAGTGTGATGATTAACATTTTCGTTTAGTCATTTCTCCCAACAGTTTTTTCAAAACCTTCTGCATATGATGCAAATGATTGATTAAGGTGTGTTGTTTGCATTTCCCTGCTATTTACTAGTGCCATTATGATCTGGAACTAACACCCAGTGAGTAAGGCTCACCTTTTTCTAGCTACTTGGATGACGTCAGATTATTTTGTTTCTCTCTCTCTCTTTTTTTTTTTTTTATAAGATTTTATATATTTATTTGAGAGAGTGCAGGCAGGGTAAGAAACCAAGGGAGAAGCATACTCTTCCTTGAACAAGGAACCAGACGAGGGGCTCAGTCCCTGGACTCCCAAGATTATGACCTGAGCCGAAGGCAGCCACTTAACTGACTGAGTCACCCAGGCGTCCCGTTTTATTTTTCAACTCATTTTTTAGTTTGATCTTTTCTCTGAAGGATTTTATAACCTACTGTTGTGATTTTTAAGAAAGACAGTAATGTATGCAAGCAACTCTACTAATGATAGTGCTAGTGATAATAGGGAAAAAATTGTATATTTGTTCAGATTTGTCTTTCACATTTGATCAATCTTTATGGTAGTGATATTGACTTGAGCTATTAAAAAATCCTTTTGTTGATGGCATTATAGGCAACACAGCTTTGTTACTATGAGTCTGAATCTTTTAAGCCTTAATTCCTTTTCCCATGGAACAAATTGTTTTGATTACATATGGTTTATGTTGTATTCTTGGTAAGTAGTTTTCAAACAGCACCCTGCCCTGTGTGGGTTCCTTTGTTTAATTTCCAGAGATTTCTTTTTTTTTTTCTTTTTTTAAGATTTTATTTTTATTAATTTGTGAGAGACCCAGAGAGAGAGAGGCAGAGACAGAGGGAGATGCAGGCTCCTCGAAGGGAACTCAACACGGGACTCAGTCCCTGGACCCAGGATTACGCTCTGAGCAGAAGACTGATGCTCAACCACTGAGCCACTCAGGTGTTCCTGTTCCCAGAGATTCTGCTCCTGAAGTGGCATGAGTCCAGGAATCTGGATTGGGGGGGGGGGGGGGTGTTGTTTTTTGTTTTTTAAGATTTTATTTATTCATGAGAGACACACAGAGAGAGAGAGGCAGAGACACAGGCAGAGGGAGAAGCAGGCTCCATGCAGGGAGCCCGACATGGGACTCGATCCCAGGTCTCCAGGATCACGCCCTGGGCTGAAGGCGGCGCCAAACCGCTGAGCCACCGGGCTGCCCCCTTTCAGGCTTTTTGATACATAGTACAAGATTGTCTTCCAGAGATACTCTATTTACGTTTTCACCATTTTCATTTGCCACCCCCTTGCCAATATTTGGTATCATCAGTCCTTTTGATCAGTAATAGATGTCTAAATTTTTCTGAACTGTAAACTACAAGGAAAATTCTGGGATTTATATAGAATATTAGTCTGGCCTTTTTAGTAATTGTTTACTGTATTTATCTCAATGTATAAAATTATATGAAAGCTGTGAATTGAATCTGGATGGAATGGCCAGCAGAATCTTATAAATGGTAATCTGCAGAGGATTATAAAGTCATTATGAAAGTTTGGATTTATCAGTCATGAAAAAAAAGCTTTAGTCTCTTCTAAATGTGTTCATCTTAACAGATGAAGCTAATTATATTTTATTGAGTACATTTTGGTTTGTTCCAGTAGCCGGATCGAGCTGGGAGATGTGACACCACACAATATTAAACAGTTGAAGAGATTAAACCAGGTCATCTTTCCAGTCAGCTACAATGACAAGTTCTACAAGGATGTGCTGGAGGTTGGCGAGCTAGCAAAACTTGGTATTATACAGTTTCTTTTCTTCCTTCATTTGTTTGTTGGTGTTCTTGACCCTAGTTTTTAACATTAGAGCAGAATTAAATGATTTAATCCCCTTATTTTACAAGTAGGAAATGGGGGATGATTTAGATTCTTAGCAAAATCTCAGAGAAACCAAGACGATATTTGAGTTTTAAAAGAAAATGCTAAATATCTTCTCTTATTTATTAGTGTGTCTTTTACTAGAAGAGGCTTAAATCCCTAAAAAGAAGTAGGAAATTTTTGAAGCTGTCGATATTCAAAGTAGCTGATAAAATTTAATGCCAATAACAGTAATTTAGTTCTTACAGAAGGGGGGAGATTGAATAAAATGTGTTATTCTGTCTTTGAACTTTATATTTTTATGTTTTCCATGGCAGCCTATTTCAATGATATTGCAGTAGGTGCAGTATGCTGTAGGGTGGATCATTCACAGAATCAGAAGAGACTTTACATCATGACACTAGGATGTCTGGCACCATACCGAAGGCTAGGAATAGGTAAAATTTTTTTTTTTTGTTTGTTTTTTTGTTTAAAGAAGCATAAATACATAGCTACTGTTTCTGACCCAGTGAGTCAGACCGTTTCTTTTGGGAATATTGGGAAAGAGTTGCTGAATTATATAAGGTAGGAAATAACTTTAATATATTTCAGCTAGAAGCACTATATAGATTTGTTATCAATGTTCCTTTTGCTTTTTTTGTTTTTCTTTTACCTGTAAGGGCTTGTATATAAAAGTTGTTTTTCTGCTAGGAGTTTAAAACATCTGTAGATAACGTTGAGAGAAAACAAAATTTTTAAAAATCAGGTTGTCTAGTGTTTACCTCAGATTCTCTTAGGACCCAATAAATGTTAAGATGGCAATTAGATATATAATGTAAAGATTGATTTTTATGAGATTACTTATTTGTTTGTCTTGTCTTGTTAATAGGAACTAAAATGTTAAATCATGTCTTAAACATCTGTGAAAAAGATGGCACTTTTGACAACATCTATCTGTAAGTAAAATAATATTTAATGTCCTTAAAGATTTTAATAGATTGGCAATAAAATCTTTACTAGAAACTTTAAAATCTGGTTAGTTATTTTATTGTCTTTTGGAAAAACCATGGAAGTTTAATGGTTATGTTTTGTTTTGTTTCAATAATAGATATAGAATCTGACTTAAAACATTCTCATTTTGCTTTATTATGTTGGAATGGGAGCTCCAAAGTCAGAGATGAAACCAAGATTAAAACTCAAGTGTTCAGAATTGGAGAATTAGTATCATTAATACTACTTTTCTCATGCTGTTTGCTCTCTGGGTTTTGTTTAAGGTTCTTAGTGCTATGTTCATTAGTAGTAGAATTCAATAATTAAAATCAGAGAGTACCTAGCTGATATTATATTTCTGTCTTAAGAGAACTCAAATTAAGAACCAAGGCTATATCACAAGGGTATTAAGATTGTTCTCATTTTAACTTTGTCGGTGGGAGAGATTATATAATGCTGTTTTAAGGAGCAATTGAGAAAGCTCAAATTATTTATTATCAAAATCTGCCATTTTTTAAAATAAATCAGTGAGGATATATTCAGGCATTTGAGACTCTAGTTATGTTATTTTTCTGTGTTTTTTCCTACATGTGTAAATACGGCTTTTGAATTATCCCTATGGTTATTAACCCATTTTTAATTACAGGAATCTTTTTTTCCCCTTGAAATGAAAAATACTATGCTAGCCTAGGGTACTTTGTACTTTGCTGATTGTAAAAGTAAACACTATTTCTGAGTCTCCTAACCTCAACCAGCTGTCATGCAAATGTAACAGGTTAAAAGTATACATTTGTCATCAAAGGTTTTTCTGAGATGAATACTGACCTTTGTTGATTACTAGTAATTATGAGAAGAATCTAACAAATGTGTGCAGTATTCCAGCTCTAACCAATTGGAAGCTATTTGTGGAGAATACACAAAAGCTGATGAAATCTTACTTTTTTTTTTTTTTTTTTTTTTTTCTGATACCCTTCTATATCTCAGGCATGTCCAGATCAGCAATGAGTCGGCAATTGACTTCTACAGGAAGTTTGGCTTTGAGATTATTGAGACAAAGAAGAACTACTATAAGAGGATAGAGCCCGCAGATGCTCATGTGTTGCAGAAAAACCTCAAAGTCCCTTCTGGCCAGAATGCAGATGTGCAAAAGACAGACAACTGAACAAATTAGAAATGAACTTTCTTGCACTTGCTTGTCGCCAAATAAAAGAGAGGCCCATTGATTTTTTTCCCCCCTCTTTCTTTTCCCCCTCCTTCCTTATTCTTGTTTGTCCTCCCTTCTTTCTTTTTCTTTCCTCTGAAAAAGGTTCAGTACTTCCAAGGACTTTCAAAATTAATCATGTTTGGATTGTTTTTAGTTTTCTTATTTTTGCGAGGTGGTTTGATTGTAGAAAAGAGGAGGTATAGATATGTTTGGTTTCACAGTTAAGATATATATGGTCCCAAAAAATTGGGTGTCAGTGTCAATTTTTTTTTTTATGTCCTGCTTTCACATTGAAGGGCAGAGTCTACAAAAATGTTGTATATATCAAAAGACAAAAAGAAATAGCAGCAATATCTTGTTCTCTAATTCAAAGACAAGTTTAGTGTGTTTGTGGTACTTTGGGTTTTTCAAGACTGTGGGATACTAATCCCTAGACATTGCCTTCACTCCATCTTTTGTCCTTCTGAGTGTTATCTCAGGAGTTGGACCATTGTTATCCTTGTAAGAAATACTAAGCTTATCTTGTTTTTTTTAAGCAATTATTTCTTTATTCCTTGCTGAGGGTGGGTGGGACAGTTTGGGTAGATAGTGTTTTACTTTGGTCTCAGTATTTGAGTTAAACTGCTTTTTGCTAATGAATGGGCTGGTTGTTAGCAGGTTTATTTTTCCTGCTGTTGATTGTTATTGGTGGCATTAACTTTTAGAGTGTGGCTGGTGAGATTAATTTTTTTTAATATCCCAGCTAGAGATATGGCCTTTAACTGACCTAAAGAGGTTTGTTGTGATTTACTTTTTCCCCCTGTCCTTTTTCATCAGTAAACTCACAATAGTTAGTCTAACCTTAAAAATGGGAGTTGATGTCCTTATAGGTCAGTACCCCTAAATAAACCTGAAGCAGGTATTGTCTCTTGGACATATTAGAAAACACCTAAAAGGAAGCTTAGAAGAACTCGTGGCACAATAAATGCATTTAATGTCAGCTAATGCAGACTGTTAAAAGTGTGGCCACTGAGCATTTGATTATATAGGAAAATATATCTAGACAGTATTTTTGAGAATAACATAGCTGTGCTATTGCTTATCTGTTGGAGAACATCCCAGATTTGCTTATTTTCTGTGCCTGTGATACTGAGCTTAAGGATTTGGGGGAGGGGGAATTGTTCAACATTTTGCTTCTATTGTTGGAAAAGTAGAAGTTCAGAAGTGTTAATAATGTAAATGTCACTGTGACCTCCTCTACTGACAGGACTGGTTTATGCCAGATCATTTTCTGGCACATAGGGAGTGGCTTGGACGGGTTGGTAACTTTTTGTAAGATAGGAGACATCTGAAATTTTCATGTTTTCTTCTATAGTCCCATATCCAATATTTAAAATTTTCTAGATTGCCAATACTGATGGCCCATGAAATGTTCTCATTAGACTTTAAAACAATGCAGAGGGCTTGGATTTTCTTGTCATTTGACTTTAAAAGGAAATTTGATTTATAATATTTATCCTCATGTAAATTGTGGTAATAGAAGTCTCATCTCTCCAAATATGTTAAATGACAAAATTATTTTACACAATGTTTATGCACATTTTATAATCCTAAGTTCTATTTTGAGAATGTGAAAGTACAAAGTACAGTAGATTTCAGCAGTCTTGAGTGCCAAGAGTAATACAGGAAAAGGAAGATAGTTGAATGAGTTTATAGAATTTGAATCTTAAGGTAGTAAAAACGTAGAAAGACCATGCTGGTTTCTTGGGTATCAGTTTCTTAAGCAGTCCAAATACAAGCTTAGAAGAGAAAGTTTAGTATTAAGCACCTTTACCTTCATGGATAAGCTTCAGCTTGCTCTTGCCAAGAGAAGAGTGCTTGAGTTACACAGAAGGCATACTTAGTTTGAAGAATTCAGCCTTTTTGTAAACTTCCAGATATCAAAATAGATTTTGATATATAAATGAGTTTTCTGAGATGACACTGCCTCTATTTCTATAACCATTTCACCTGGACTATCTAATCAGTCCTATGAATGTATCCCTAAATGTGGTTATTGAAAACTGAATAGCTGCCTCATGACAATTAAGTACATTATTTAAGGAGGGGAAAAAAGTTAAATTTTGAATTGAGTATGTAGGCTCCCTATTGTTACAGTTCCTTTTTCCACATTAGACAATGACTTTACGTCTAAATTGTGTATGTTTGAAAAAGTTAGTTGTCCTACATCAAACTTGTTTGGAAAGGATTAATTCTCCTACATCAAACTTTTATTAAGTAATTCCATCCATTTAAGGAAGAGGAGGATGTAAGAAGCAGTAGAAGCTGGGCACTAGTTCATATGCCTGTGAGTCCGTAGAGACTCAAGTAATGTCCCATGTTGAGTTGGTTATTTTGGAACATAAAAATTGTTGAGGTAAAACAATTCTATTAACTGGAAAATCAGAGGATATAGCGATCATATTTTTTAGGACAGATGGTTTTTACTATGGGGCAAATAGGTAAAAAAATCCTTATGGTAATTGCATTTAGGTCCTAAAGAAAAGAATCTGCAGAGAAATCTATGCAATATATAATTTGTCCAAATTAGTTTCTATTTGGGGAAAGAAGTTCTAAAATATCCCAAAGCAGTTTACTCATCAATTGAAAGTCCTCCAAAAATAGAACTATTGGGAAACCGTGGTTTGTGGGGTGGAAAAGAAAAGCTCCCTCAGTTTTTTGGAGGGAATAACTTTAAAAATACTTAAATGGCTAAGTTTACTTGGTGCAGTTAAAAATTAAACTTGTTGATTTTAACATTGCTGTTACATCTGAAATAAACTTACGTGATGTTCTAGTAGTAATCTATGATGTCTGGTAATGTCAAAGAAAACCCTGCAGTGTGTTGAATCCTGAGATCAACAGTTATATGTAGTAATTGCAGTTATGTGTAGTAATTGTTTACTTTGGCCATACTGTTTTATTTACTTTAACATTTCTTTAAGATCTAACTTAAAACGTTGAAATAGGCCAAATGCAATCAAGGCCTCCTAATTCAGACCTTTTGGAACTTGCTAGGAATACTGCTAAGTATCTACAGTTCTGTCCCAGTGAGAAAAAGTAAGATCTAAAGAGGAGTCTTAACTGCTGGGAAGTTTTAAATGTAATTGTTAAAAACAACTGACACTGTAAGCTGTGATATAGTTAGTGTGCATTGAGTACAGGTAATGTATTTTCAGAGTTTTTTCTTTTTGTTAGCAGTGAAGGAGTTTAGTAGTTGAGTAAGTTGGGAATGGCTTAAGTTTTTTCTGATTATCAAAAAAACAAGAATTTAAAATTTTGTTATTAACAAAGTTAATTCAGTATCTTGGAAGTGTTGTAATTAGAATTTTGCTTATTCAGGGAACAACAGGTGATCTTTGCCCAGTGTGTCTCAGTTATCGGTATGTAGCACATCCCAAAATTTAGCAGCTTAAACCACACATGTGTATGATCACCCGCAGTTTCTGAATCTGGAATCCAGGAGCATCTTAGCTGAATGGTTCTGGCTTGAGGTATCATCAGGTTGCAGTGAAACTCAGCCAGGGCCACATCATTGAAGGCTTGACTAAGGCTGGAGAAGCAATACTTAAAATGACTCCCTCCAATGGAGGGACTCCGTTTTTTACTATTTGGGTGTCTGTACAAGGCTACCTGGGTTACAAGTGGTGTTTAGCTTCCCTGAAAGCAAGTGTTTCAAGAGAGTAGCAACCATATTCTTGTGTGACCTATGTCCAGAAGCAACACCATTTATTTCTGCTATATTCTGTTGGTGACCCAGACCAACCACTTTACCATCCTGCTACAGTATGGAAAGGCAATACACAAGGATATGATTTGCAGGAGGTGGAGATCAATGTGGACCTCCTACAACATCATACTTGTAGAAAATGTTGGATTTTATTGTCACGCAAGGCAAAGTAGTTGGAAAGCTTCTGTTATCTTACTCTCTGAAGGGTTTAGTTTCCTAAATGAGGGTTAGAAAACAATTTACCATTCAGAGTGTAAAAGAACAGAAAGTGAGCTTAAAAAGTTCTGTTCTAATGGTTGAGTTTGGCTAGGTGGAGGCATACAGTAGTCTATCTCCCAGGTGGTGCTTTTCTAGCTGGATGTTTTGAACATTCCTGAGTGGAGTACAGCATAGTAAGGAGTGGTGAGCCTCTAATAAGAATATTGAGAGAATAAATCATGGCCGAGGGTCCTGAATTGGATTTCCCCTATTATAAGCCTATACTGTAGGAATTTAGTCCTAGTTTATGATACAACCAAGTAACAGACACGGGGGAAAAAGGACTTGAGTCAGATTTTTAAGTCCAGTTACCCTGATAGAACGTTGAGGGGAGTGAAGTCAAATAATCAGTTACTGGAACAAATTCTCAACTTTTCCAGTTTTCTAAAACACTTGACTTCTTACGTAAGAAAATGTTTTATCTAGAATCAAAGTCTACTCAGAAATAGTTGAGAGCATAACGTTATTACGAAGCAGTCATTACTTAACATAGAATTTACTTTAAAAAAAAAAAATTATCTTTACACTCAACGTGGGGCTCAAACTTAAAACCCCCTGAGATCAAGAGTTGCATGTCCTACCAAGTAAGCCAGACTGGCACCTTCAGCATAGAATTTTAAATCTTGAAGAATTAATGGCCTGTTGTATATTAATTTATGATGAAAGCTTAAATCCACCATTTCAGAAGCTACTCTATCAGGAGGGAATATTTTGCAGTTTGTGAACTCTGATATTCCTGATTTGCCACAGAGTTCTCTATATAAAGATTTGAACAATCTTTTGGATCCTATTTGTCACTCGCAATCTCCTACACTAAAGTATATTGAAACTGTTAGATTCCACACGCAGATGAAATTTGTATATATAACAATAAAATCTGGTAGGGTGAGGGCTGTATTACAGCACCCTCAAAGCAGTTTCACAACTCTTTGTTTTTACCATGTTCCTGTGTGAGAAAGTTACCTGCCTTTTGCTGATATAAAAGTTATAAATTGTTCCTGAAAATTAATATTAAGCACCTATTCTAAGCTCTAGGAATATGTGAATAAGCTAGGCAGATAAGAGGACCTCTTTAAAAGGAAGTAAAAGTCTAATTATTTAGAATTCATGTCTTAAGTAAAGGCTTACCTCTACTAAAATAATGAGCAGAGCCTCCAAGGATGTTGACTTCAACTTTGGAAGGAACTTGGTGGAGACAAATATTCCCTACATTAACTTGCTTTCTCATAACACTGGTTTGAGTAAAAACAATATCTAATTCCCACAGAAGGACTGGGACTAGAGGTATGAGAGGGAGTGGGAAAGGAATATGCAATAAGCCATCAAATTTACTTTGTAGAGGTTCCACTTGTTCCCCTGGACTCGGGCTATCCCAGTCTAAACTTCCTTGAGAAAGCTACAATTTAGAAACTGGACTAGCTCAAAACTGGCATCTTTAAATAACAAACAAAAAAACTGGCATCTTAGCCAGAGATGTCAGGCAAATTAAGAATGACCTTCCACACAATTTGACCTTTTGCATCAGAATCCAAAGCATAAACTTCTGCATCCATAGGTCTCCATCATTTTGGTTTCTGATCTATTTTTTAAAAAGATTTTATTTATGACAGCATGAGCAAGGTGAGCAGACTCCCTACCAGCGGGAGCCTGATACGCCAATACCCTGGGGCTTGATCCTGGGACTCCAGGATCATGACCTGAGCCAAAGGCAGATGCTTAACCAGTCGAGCCACCCAGGTGCCCCTGGTTTCTGATCTTTAACATTTCTTCTGCTGATGATTGATGCTATGAATGACCACCTACTGGGGACTTGATTCATTTATTTGACATATAAGCAGATCTATGTGACCTTTGTTTACACTTTGCAAGATTTCGCATAACCTTATTTACGTGGTTGTGGTTAAAATACTGTTAACTCCTGCAGTTGTAACTACCACAACTATCCAGTACTTACTGGTTTCCCCTTTTATCGCCAAACCCTATATGCCTACAAAGAATTGTCTAGGATCTTCACTCTAAATCAAAATTCAGCTAATAATATGTAACCTGGGGCAAATTTAGGGCATGGTTCCTAGATTATTGTCACCCTTTAAAGTTTAAAAAATAAAGTGCTTTCTAAAACATAGGGCTAAATTACACTGCCTTACATGACATTTGGTCAAGGAGTGTACCCACAATGGGTCAGGCTCTAACAATAGAGCAGTGAAAATAATGGGCATGACCCCCTACCCTCATAATCTTTAATAGTCTGGTATAGTGAACAAACATTTGAGATGCCATGGGGTAGTATGTCGGAGTGGGAGGTATAATACATTTTATAGAATTTTGGGGAAAACATTTAAGACAATTTAACTTTGGTTCTCAATACAAAATGACGTTAATATTTTTTACATCTAAGTAAAAAGATAATCACTGTAAATGCCATAAAGCTTTGGAGTTGCAAAACCCAAGATATCTTAGCAATATTTTGATACAGAACCAAGTAAATTTAATAAAAGCTAGACACAAGAAGCTCCTGGGTGGTACAGTTGGTTAAGCCCCTGACTCTTGATTGCAGCTTGGGTCATGATCTCAGGATTGTGATGTCTAGCCCCACGTTGGACTCCACACCCAGTGGGCAGTCTGCTCAAGCCCCTCCCCCCTGCTCTCTCAAAAATAAAAGCTAGACAAATATCAGGAGCATCTGTCAGCACTCACCAGCTAGAAAGTGGAAAACTATCACAAAGGAAACGGAGTAAATTAGTAAAAACAAATTATACAAGACATGAAGTTCCTTTGGAACTTAGGGAATTAATGGAAGAGAAAGTAATGGTATATACCACATTCATGGATGTAAAAAGTATAAAGTGCGTCTAAAAATGTCTGCAGAGCAGTGAAGTCCAACAATATTCTGGCAGGTGTATCCTTCGGGGAAATTACAGAAATCACAAAGTTTTTAAAAATACGGTCAGATTTAACAATTACACATGTCTGTAGTAAAAGACTGGGAAATATATTAAATCAACTCTAAGGAGCTCATATTTAAGAAAAACATTGAGATCTTAGTAATTTACCAAGCAGACTATCAAAAAGGAAATATAATTAACAATGGGAAAGGGAATTCTAATAAATAGGCAGTTTATTACAAACCGTGGCTTTATTTTTGCCTGATGTTGAGAATTTGAAAGCATTTGTGTCCTGCCAGGCCTAACCCTACTTCCTTGCACTGGATTCATTCATTGCTTTAACATGTATTTAAAGTTTACCATGTATTAGGCACTGATCAGTGCTCCATACCAAGTTACCTTACTTAATTCACACAGCAGTGTCTGGTGATAGGAACTTTAGCTTCATTTAATAGCTTCAGAAATAAGCTTAGAGTAACTTTCTCAAGGTCACAACTAGTTAAGGGGCTGAGCTGGGATTAGTGTACAAGTTTTATGACTCCAAAGCCCAACCCCTAACCACTCACTACTTCAGTTTGGAGAAATACATCTTAATGGCATGACCAAATTAAGGGAAGCCACTTGTATAATAATGTTCACAATGAATAATTGGAAGCAGCCAGAATGCTGAGTAATAAGGTTAAAATACAGTATGTCAGTATTACCTAGCTTTTGAAAATAATATGATCAAAAGTGGAAGAAGGCAAGTTATAAAATTGCACACAACAAAGAATAGATGGGACAAATAACAAACCAAGATGAAACTTTAAATCCAGTCACAATCATGGCATTGAATGTAAATAACCTAAATGCTGATTAAAAGGCAAAGATTATTCATACTGCATATTAAAAAACAACAACAAAATGCTCCCTATAAGAAATCCACTTTAAATATAAGTGAGGGGTTTCTGGTGACGTCGGTTGTGTCTGACTTGGTTTCAGCTCAGGTAGTGATTCTCAGGTTCCTGAGCTTGAGCCCCACCTTAGGCTACATGCTCAGCACTGAGTGGAGTCTGCTTGAGGTTCTCTCTATCCCTTTGCCATCCCCCTGCCCCCCCCACACACACACTCTCACTCTCAAATAAATATCTTTAGATATTTTTTAAGACTTTTTTTTTTTTTAAGAGGGTGTATGCGTCTATGTGCAATGGTGGCAGGGGGATGGGGGAGCCGTAGGGAGGAAGGAGCAGAGGGTGAGGGAGAGAGATTCTTAAGCTGTTCCATCCTATGCCTGGACTCAGTCTCAGGATCATGACCTGACCTGAAATCCGAATTGGACGCCTAATCCATTGAGCCACCCAGACCCCCCCAGCAGGTTCACTTTTAAAGACAAAAGAGTGGAAAAGATATTCCATGTAAACACTAATGAAAGCTGGGTTGGCTAAATTAATACCAAGGTAGATTCTGGAACAAAATTGATTTCCAGGGATATATGATAAAAGAATCAATTGGTCAGGAGAATATAATCTTTAATGTGTATAAAACCTAGTAACAGCTTCAAAATACATGAAGCAAAAACTGACAGGTGAAATAGACAAATCCACAATTATATAGAGATTCCAAACTGCTGGTAAATTATAAGACAGGTAGAAAATAAGTAAAATTTAGAAGAATTGAATAACATTTTTCACCAATGACTTAATTAACATGTATGAAATGTTTCACCCATCAACATCAGAATAGACATTCTTTTCAAGCGCACAAAGATGGTTCTCCAAAATGGACCGTATCTTGGGCCATAAAATAAGTCACAGTCCCTTTAAGAGAATTAACACCATGCAAACCATGCTCTTTAACCACACGAGACTAAATCAATAGCTAAATTGTCAAGAGTGAACCTATCTGGAAAATCTCCCAAATACTTGGAAATTAAACAACATGCCTCTAAATAAGTCTTAAGAAATTGCAAGAGAAATTAGATTTCGAACAGAAGGAAAGTGAAAACAATATATAAAAACTATGAGATGAAACTAAAGAATTGCCTAAGGGATTGTTTGTAGTATTAAATGTATTATTAAATAATTTATTAATGTATTAAAACTCTTGAGGAAACTCAAGAATATAAGATTCCATCTTAAGAAACTAGAAAAAGAAGAGCCAGTTAAACCTAACATGAGCTGAAGGAAGGACATAATAAAAAAGTAGAAACCTGTAAAATTGAAAGCAAGAACAATATAAAAAAAATAAGGGGCACGTGGGTAGCTCAGTTGGTAGAGTATGTGCCCCTTGATCTCTGGGTCGTAAGTTTGAACCCCACATTGCACATAAAGTTTACTGTAAAAATTTTTTAGTTTTAATTTTTTAATAAAGATTTTAAAATCTTTAAAAAATCAAAAGCAACTTATTTGAAAAAATAAAATTTATAAACCTTTCTTCTAGCCATATTGACCAAATCTGCTCCCCCAGACACACACAGAGAAGACAGAAATTACCGACGTCAGTAATTAAAGACAGCACATCACTAAAGAACTTACTGAGAATATGATGGTAATAAAGGGATATTGCAAACAACTTTATTCAATACATTCAACAGTTTAGATGACATGGACACTTTTTTTTTTTTTTTAAGATTTATTTATTCATTCAGAGAGAGCAAGAGAGAGGCAGAGACACAGGCAGAGGGAGAAGCAGGCCCCACGCAGGAAGCCCAATGCGGGACTCGATCCCGGGTCTCCAGGATCACACCCCAGGCTGCAGGCGGCACCAAACCGCTGCACCACCGGGACTGCCCTGGACACATTTTTTGAAAGACGCAAATCGCTGAAGTCACTCAAGAAATAAAGTCTAGCAGTTATGCAAAAAGTCAAACAATTACCATATGACTTGGCAATTCCATTCCTACATATATACATAAGAGAAATGAAAACATGTCCACACAAAAAACTTGTACATGGATGTTTATAGCAGTATTATATAGTAGCCAAAGAGTAGAAGCAATCCAAATGGGCATTAACATGAATGAATAAATAAAATGTTCCGTGTCTATGCAATGGAATGTTACTCAGCCACTGTGGATAAATTGCATGGTATGTGAGTTATAACACAGTAAGCTGCTACCAATATACATATCAAATATTTTTTAAAATTAGTAGCTATAAAAAATTGTAGTTAAAATCCTTCCCACAAAGAAAATTTCAGGCCCAGATGTCTTGTGAATTCTATCAAATATTTAGGGGAAAAAACAACATACTTTTCAAGAAAATGGTAGAGGAAAGAATATTGCCTAACTCATTTTATGAGAACAGCATTATACCAGTTATTGGCTATCAGTATACCATTACAAGAAAACTACAGACTAATATTCCTCAGGAAGACAGGAAAATCCTTTAAAAAAAAAATTTGCAAATCAAATCCAGAAATTTATTAAAAGGTTTTATCCTGATAAAATAGAATTATTCCCAGGATTAAAAGGTTAATTTAACAATTGAAATTCAATTGGTATAATTCATCATATTGACAATTTTTTTTTAAAAGATGTTATGTGTTTATTCATGAGAGACCCAGAGAGAGAGAGAGAGGCAGAGACACAGGCAGAGGGAGAAGTAGGCTCCATGCAGGGAGCCCAACGTGGGACTCCATCCCAGGATTAGGATCACACCCTGGGCTGAAGGCAGCTCTAAACCACTGAGCCACCCAGGCATCCCATATTGACAAGTTTAAAGAAAAAATGTGATTATTTCAATAAGATGTAGAAAAAAGTATTTGAAAAAATTCAACACTTATCCATGATAAAAACTATAAAAAGTCTACAGCTACCATCATACTTAACCCAGTGAAAATCTGGATTTTATGCCTTTGGGAAGAAAGCAGGATGACTGTTCTAACTTTTCTACCATAAGGCAGTGGGAGCCCTAACCAGTCCAGTAAAACAAGAAAAAGAAATAATGAGCATGCAAATTAGATAGAAAGAAAGAAAATGGTCTTTATTTGCAGATGACTTAATGAAGTAGAAATGCTATAACTTTTTTTAAAAAGCTACTAGAACTCTGTATGTTGGCAAATTGAACACCAATAAAAAATAAATTTATTATTAAAAAATAAAATAAAATTTAAAAGCAAAAAAGAAAAAGCTACCAGAACTAATAAGGAAGTGTAACAAGGCAACAGGATACAAATATCAATTGTATTTTCAGCTATAACAATTAGAAATTGAAATTTAAAAGATAACATTTAAAAATTAAAACGTAACATTTGCAGTAGCATAAAATATGAGATATTTAGGGATAAATTTAATAAAATATATGCAAAACCTGGATATAGAAAGCTATAAAACACTTCTGAGAAAAATGTAAAAGATCCAAATAAATGGAGAGAGATAACATTAATGAATCCAAAGACTCAATATTAAGTTATAACTTCCCAAATTGAATTATACATCACCTCCATCAACATTTTAGCAGGATTTGTTTTAACTTGACAAACTTGAGTCTATATGGAAAGGCAAAGGACCTAGAACAGTTAAAGTAATTTTTAAAGGAACAAGAAAATTGGAGGACTTACACTATTTGACTTCAAGATTTATAAAGCTTCAGGGATTAAAATAATGTGATATGGGTATTAAGAATGACAAATAGATCACTGGAACAGAAGAGTCCAGGAATACAAGCATATGTACATGATCAATAGACTTTTGTCCAAGGTAGAAAGACAACTCAAGAGCGGAACAATGGTCTTTATAATTGGTGCTGGAAAAGTTGAATTTCCCAATTCAAAAACATAAACTTTGATCCATACTTTCACAGTATGCAATTAATTTAAAATGCACACAATGAAAAAAAAAAAAAAAAAAAAAAAAAAAAAATAAAATGCACACAATGGATCTAAATATAAAACATAAAGCCATAAAATTTGCAGAAAAAAATAGGAGAAAAGGGCAGCCCTGGTGGCGCAGAGGTTTAGTGCCGCCTTCAGCCCAGGACGTGATCCTAGAGACCCCGGATCAAGTCCTACGTCGGGCTCCCTGCATGGAGCCTGCTTCTCCCTCTGCCTGTGTCTCTGCCTCTCTCTCTCTCTCTTTGTGTGTCTCTCATGTATAAATAAATAAATAAATAATCTTTAAAAAATAGAAAAAATCTGTGTGACCTTGTATTAAAGATAACTTAGATATGACACCATAAGTATGACCTATAAAATAAGTAAATGATATATCGGACTTAAAATTAAGAATTACTATTTGAAAAATTGTGTTAGGAGAAAGAAAAGACAATCCATAAAGAATATGTATCCAGAATATTTAAAGAACTCTTGAAACTCAATAACAATAACAAAAAAAAAAACAATAAAAATAACCAAAGATTTGAACAGCACTTCACAAAATATACACAAATGGCTAATAAGTACATGAAAATATGCCTAATATATTAATAATTAGGGAAATGTAAATTATATTCACAATGAAATACAAACCTATTAGAATGACTAAAATTTGAAAAGAATCACCATATTAAGTGTTGTCAAGGATATGGTACAATTCAAATTTCATTCTCTCCTGGTGGGAACATAAAATGATACAACTTTGGAAAACAGTTTGGCAGTCTTTATTTATTATTTTAAATTGAAGTATAGGTGATATACAATATTACAATAATTTCAGGTGAACAACATAGTGAATTGACATTTATATACATTAAGAAATGCTCACCACAATAAATGTAATACCATCTGTCACCACCATAAAGTTATTGCTATATTATTTCTATATTTTCTATGCTGTACTTTTTTTTTTTAAGATTTTTAAAATTTATTCATCAGAGACACAGAAAGAGAGGCAGAGACATACGCAGAGGAAGAAGCAGGCTCCCTGCAGAAAGCCAGATGTGGGACCCAGTCCCAGTACCCCAGGATCACAACCTAAGCCAAAGGCAGACACCCAACCACTGAGCCATCCAGGTACCCCCTTATGCTGTACTTTTCATCCTTTTGACTTGTTTCATCCTTTTGACTTAGATTTCAAGAGATGACCATTCACTGGAAATTTGTACCTTTAAATCTCCCTCTATTTATCCCATTCGCCCACTACCTCCCCTTTGGCAACCACCAGGTTGTTCTCTGTATTTTTGAGACTGTTTCTGGTTTTTGTTGTTGTTTGTTCATTTGATTTGTTTTTCAGGTTCCACATATGAGTGAAATCATATTTGTCTTTCTCTGATTTATTTTTCTTAGCATAATACCCTCTAGGTCCACCATGTTGTTGCAAATAGCAAGATCTCCTTTTTTTTTTTTTTTTTTTAATAACTAGGTTTGGCAGTTTTTAAAAAAGATACACCTACCTATGACTGAGCCATCCCACTGGCTATTAGCCCAAGTATTAACCAAGGAAAATGCAAGGAAATGTCCCTAAAAAGATTTGTGCACAAATGTTCTAGCATCTTTATTTGCTTTTTGTTTTGTTTTTTAAGATTTTATTCATTTATTTTTGAGAGATAAGGGGGAGGGGAGCAGATTCCCTGCCCAGCAGGGAGCCTGGTGCAGGGAGCCTGATGCAGGGTTCCATCCCAGGACCCCCGGATCATGACCTGAGCTGAAGGCAGATGCTTAACTGACTGAGCCACCCACTCATCCCTAGCATCTTTATTTGTAATAGTTAAAAATTGCAAACAGTCCAACTGTTCTCCAATCTTAATATATATAATGTATCCATACATTTGAATACAACTTAGCAACAAAACCTAAAAAATTATTGATACACACAAGGAAGTAGATGAATCTCAAAAAAAGGTATGCTAAATGAAATAAGATAGACAAAGAGTTTACACTGAATGATTCCATTTACATAAAATTCTAGAAAATGAAAATGAATTATAGCAAGAAGCAGTTTAATGGTTGCCTGGAGAACAGGATGAGAGCAAGAGGAAGGAATTAATAAGGAGCATGAGGAAATTTGAGGACAGGATGGATATATTATTTTTGATTGTTGAGATGGCTTCAAAGGTGTATAACTATATGAAACTTAACCAGTTTGTACATTTTATTTATGTATTCATTTTTAATGTGAGCTCTACACACTCAACATGGGACTTGAACTCCCATCGGACCCCCATATAGTCACATGCTCTGTGGACTAAGCCAGTCAGGGGCCCCATCTTGTACATTTTAAATACGTTCAATTTGTTTTTCGTCAGTCATACCTCAGTAAAGCTATTTTGTTTTTGATTTGAAAGTCACAGATGGGTGAAGATATTTGCACAACACATATCTGAGAAAGGACTTTCATCAAGAACATACAACTTTCACAACTCATCGAAGACAAGCATCCTGATTTTTTTCATAAAAAGATTTTAGTTACTCATCACAGACACAGAGAGAGGCAGAAACGTAGGCAGAGGGAGAAACAGGCTCCCTGTGGGGAGCTGGATCCCAGGACCCCAAGGTCACAACCTGAGCCAAAGGCAGCTCAACCACTGAGCCACCCAGGTGCCCCAGGCCTCCTGATTTAAAAGTGGGCTGACGATGTGAACAGTACCAAAGATGCAACTGGCCAATAAACCGGCAAAAATATTCTTGACTAGTAATTAGAGAATTCTAATTAATTAGCTAATTATTCTAATTAATTAATTAGAATTAATTCTTCACTAGTAATTAGAGAAATGCAAATTAGAACGAGAGGAAACCATGTCATACCCGCTAGAATGGCTAGAATTAAAAAGACTGACAATATCCAGGGTCGGCGATGATGTGGACCCTCTGGAATCTGCATACGTAGCTGTTGAAAATGCGAAATTTTGCAACCACCCTGGAAAAACAATCGGGCAGTTTCCACGGGAAATGCAGAAGTAGATGTCAGGAGATGATCACTGGCTTGCATCTCTGCCATGGACTTCTGAAACCTTCTGTAAAGAAGACGCCAGCTTGGAGCCTCTCTTGCCCAGGCTGCAGATCCACGGCCGGGGCGTCAGGCGAGACCCCACGGGCCTGGCACCAGAGGACGCGGGCACCGCTCGGGGTCGCGCCCCAGCAGGCCCCGCCTCGGGTGCCCGGGAAGGACACACGCTGCACAGCCCCTGCCTTTGGGGACACGAAGCAGGTGGGTGGAACAGGGCCGAGAGCAGCTCTTTGCAGCCCGAGCCGCAACCCCAGACCACGCCCTCCGGCTGGCTGTCAGCGCCCCCTTCCCTTCCCTAGTCCTACATCCCCAGCAATAGAGAAAAGGAGCTGTTAGGAATTGAAATTGCGGATGCAAAAGCAAGGGGCTTGCAGGTCATGCAAACAGCCTTTCAGAGCCATGGAAGGGCCTTAAGCATGTGGGTGAAAACCAGAATCACCTGGACTGTGTGAAAAACGGACTTGGCCTGGAGGCAAGGAGACCAGTTTCACTTGACCACCGTGTTTTATCACTAGTATATGTTCGTCAAACACATAGCAGCGAGCCCGAAAATTGGGCTTGTGCAATTATTTGATGTCATCATCCTCTCATACCTAGTGCAGCAAACCAATGCTGAAAGCACAAAGCCAATAGAAAGATCTATGATTAGGACTTCAGCTTCAGTTATGAATGAGGATAAAATAAAAAGCTGACATTTCAGATCTTTTCAAACAGAAATTCCTCTTATTTGGCACTTCTAAATTGTGCTAGAAAGGCGTTAACGTGTGTTGTTTTTAACAGTGATCCAAAGAAACCCTTAAGTTCTGTTATTCTTGAACCGTCAAAACTGTGTTATGTTACCTTAGGCTTGATAAATTGCAGTTGTTTAGAAAAATCACACACCCCCTAGACGTGACATTTATTAGCCAGAATAGTTTCTTAACATGAATAGCTTCTATTCTGATCACAATGGAAATTATTTCCCAAAGCTGGACAAATTAATACTATATAATTTCATGGAGGTGCTATTAGCATTATTACTACCAGGTCCTAAGCTGTAGGATCTTTTTCAGCTGCGGCTTTGATTTGGTTGTACTAAGCCCATCCAGAGGCTAATTAGAACTACACAGGGCAAGACAGATGAAAATTTTAAAGCACCAAAGTGTAAAAGTTCCACAATTTACAAGCAACGTTAAAGGCTTTCTGTTTCATCAAACCCTTTAAACCGCTGTGCCAACATTATGCAGCGACTGTTTGACTTTACACTTCTTTTCCTCAGTACAAGGTCAGCATCTTCTGCACACTTGGGCTCAAGTAATCCCCATTATGCCATGATCTGGAAGTTACCTGGTCCGGCCCATGGACATCTATCTCTAGTATCTGGGACATTTTCCAAACCTGGTAGTGGAAGCGCTTGGAAATCCTCCACCACCACTAGGTGGAGGACACCTGTTCCAAGGGTGGGAGAGGCATGAGATACCAAGAGAAAGGAGGAAGAGGTTCCAGGGCTCCCAACCCATCCGGGAGGTGGGGGACCCTCAGGTCCCCTGCTGCTCTACACCTGTCAGCTCCAGGTCTCCAGAAGCGCCAGCCCCCAAGCTTGGGGCTCCAAGCCCCGCCCCCCCAATGCCACATACTGCAACCCCCCCCCCCCCCCCCCAGCGGGCCCCAGGACACTGCTGAGCACCGTCATCTGTAGCTCAGAGGAATCCGTGCTTTGTTGAAAGTGAAGGATGACAGGTTACCACGACCTACAAATTCGAGCACCGTCAGCTCGGCAGGGATCCTCCAGGGAAAGGGGCAGTCGGGGACGTCTGCATTCTCCTCCTTCTGCCCCGCTTCCCGCGACCGGGGCATCATCATTCATTCCCCTCCCTGCCCCGTAAGCTCAGAGGAGCTCTCTAATCGTTACTGAAAGCCTTGCACGCCCTCTTTCCTTTTCAGCTTTTCCAACTTTCCAAACTACCGAAGGACGCGCGACGAGCAGCGCGGAGAACAAGATACAAAGAAGTTTTTCTTTTTAAAACACCTCCTTTTTCCAGGTTCTCAGGGCGGCCCCTTTAAGGAACCAGGCCCACCTCCCTCCCAGGCACCTACTGGCTTCCTCTGCTGCCCATCACTCTACCTTTAAGAATATTTCCTGTTCCTTCAACCCAACTTGCGCACCTCCGTCCCCGCCGGCCCTCCCCATTGGGCCGCGCGCCCGCTTTTCCCTCCGTCTCCTCCCGCCCCCTAGCCTCGCGCAAAGGCGTCCGGGCTCTGATTGGCTGCCGCGGCAGCCTCCCCGGGGCCGGATTGGCGGGCCTGGCGGCAGGGGCGGGCACGCGGCGCAGCCAGGGTAGGCTGTCCGCGTGCCGAGCGGCGGCCGCGGGAGGGGCGGGGAGGGGCGAGGGGCGAGGGGCGGGGGGAGGGGGGCTGGGAAAGTTGAGGCCGCGCTGCCGCCGGGTCTCCGGCCTTGAGGGCTCGGGCTCGCAGCGGCGGCGGTGGCCGCAGGAAGAGGCGGCGGGGGCGGGGGGAGAGGAGGGCCTGGGCCCGCGCTCCCCCAGCCCCAGAGGAGCAGGCGGCGGCCGCGGACGGAGAGGTTCGCCCCGGCGGCCGGACGCCCCTGCCGTCCCCGCCTGGGACCATGACCCGGGCGGGGGTCGCCGCCGCCGCCGCCGCCGCCGCCGCCGCGGCCGAGACCGCGCAGCCCGCGGGTGAGTGACTGCGGGAGGGGGGCCGCTGACAGCCGGGGCGGGGGCCGGGGGGCGGGGGCCGGGGCTGCGGGGGCGGCTCCGGGGGGCGGCCCCGGCTCCGCTCCACCCACCCCCACCCGCACCCCCCCGGAGCCGGAGACCCGAGCGCGGAGCGCGGAGCGCGGAGCCCGGCGGGGCGCGAGCGTGGGCTGCGGCTGCCGTGCCCTCCGCGACCTCCGGCGGCCCGCGCCCCCTGCTGCCCGGCGGGGGGGACTCGCGCCGGCCCGGCCCCCAGCGGCGCGCGGGGCGAGCGAGGCTCCTGGCGGCCCGGGCGCGCGGGGCTCCGGCCGAGGGCCGCCGCCCGCCCCGTCACCCGCTTCTCCCTGCCTCGCTCCCCGACCTTCCTCGGACCCCGCGGGTCGGACGCACGCGACTTCTCGCCTTTGAAGCCTCAGCCCCGAGTCCGAGAGTCGGGCTTGCGTTTCCTCTTCGCGAGCCTTTCTTGCCCTCTAGCAGGATGGGTGCAAGCGGGTGGCCAACCCTCGCGACCCGGCTCCGTATTTCGTGGCTCTTTTTCATGTTTCACGTTTCGATGGTTGGCTCTGCCCTCTGCCCACCCCCTCCCCGCCCCTGTGCGTGGGGAGATGGTCCTTGGAGTTGGCGGACTTTGTCAGGGACTACGAGGCTGCGCAAACCTGTGTGTGCGCCACGGGCTTCCAACTCCTGTTCTCACACCATTTTTACCATTAAGTAGATCTGGTGACCTAACACCCCCCCCCCCCCCCCCCAAATAAGACAGTTGTGGCTAACTTAAATTTCGCATAAAGAAGACGGTTGCTTACCTATGAGCAAAGTACAGGTTTCTCGAATACACACTTTGTGAGGGACACGGACCCTGAAGCATATTTCATGTCTTTGCTTTTTTCCTTTAAAAACAAACCAACCTGCTTTTTAAAGGATCAACAGGCTGTCATACTCTCTAATCACCTTTTTTTTTTTTTAAGATTTTTAATTTATTTATTCGTGAGAGATAGAGAGGCAGAGACACAGGCAGAGGGAGAAGCAGGCTCCATGCAGGGAGCCCGACGTGGGACTCGATCCCTGGGACTCGATCCCTGGGACTCGATCCTGAGCCCGACGTGGGACTCGATCCCTGGGACTTGATTCCTGGGACTTGATCCCTGGGACTCGATCCTGAGCCCGACGTGGGACTCGATTCCTGGGACTCGATCCCTGGGACTCGATCCTGAGCTCGACTTGGGACTCGATCCCTGGGACTTGATTCCTGGGACTTGATCCCTGGGACTCGATCCTGAGCCCGACGTGGGACTCGATTCCTGGGACTCGATCCCTGGGACTCGATCCTGAGCCCGACGTGGGACTCGATCCCTGGGACTTGATTCCTGGGACTTGATCCCTGGGACTCGATCCTGAGCCCGACGTGGGACTCGATTCCTGGGACTCGATCCCTGGGACTCGATCCTGAGCCCGACTTGGGACTCGATCCCTGGGACTTGATCCCTGGGACTCGATCCTGAGCCCGACTTGGGACTCGATCCCTGGGACTCGATCCCTGGGACTCGATCCTGAGCCCGACGTGGGACTCGGTTCCTGGGACTCGATCCCGGGTCTCCAGGATCAGGCCCTGGGCCGAAGGCGGCGCTAATCCGCTGAGCCACCCGGGCTGCCCCCTCTCTTATCATCTTAATGTGTTTGTTTTTCCCACAAACACCTGTTTAATGTAGCACAGAGTTGTTATATGGGATACATTTGTTTCCCTTCATTTGTGAAGTATTCTGACCATATTTGTTACAAAATAAGCAAAATACTTTGTAGTCCTTGCACATCTGAAACCAGGACTAGTAAAATGTCTCTAGGTACTACAAGAATGACTACTTACATCTCACATTTTGCTCTTCATATGTCTCTTGTAGATGTAGGTATTACATCCTCTCTATATTTAAGAGACAACATTTGTAAAAATCCACCCATGGATGTAGCCTAGAACATTCCTTAATATGAAAGCATTTCACTGCAGGGATGTAAGGGCAGCATGGGATGGAAATGTTTTCTAAGTTAGTCGTCTGTAGGACATCATGGAAATAAAACTCTTAAGTTTCACACCGTGCAGTCAATGAACCAGTCATGTAAGAGAAATTGATGGGTTGTTTTCTGATTTTCGGAGATTAGCATTGTCAACAAGGGAAAAGAAACACTCAGAAAACAGAATGTTTAACTCAGGTTGGAAGATAAGCCTCAGTAGGTAATCAGCTCAGAATTGTTACTTATAAACAGGAACTGAGAGCAAGTGTAGACTTAACCGTATCTGTCATGCCTTATACTTCTCTATCCTCAAGCCCAGTGGTTCTGAATCTGGACTATGGAGTAGAATCACCTTGTATGCTCTTGCATTTTAACATCCTTGCCGCTCCCCTCAAAGATTCTCTTGCTTTTGATACGGGGTAAGCCCTTGCCGGAGGTACAATTTTTAAAGTTTTCCAGGTGTTTCTGTTTAGCAGTCATGGTTGAGAACTACTGAGCCTAGAAGTGTCCAAGCTGCTAGGCTTGTGTTCTAGGCTCTGTTAAAATCAGGCCCTCACTCATGCGTCCACTTTTTACCCAATGCCTTCCAAACCTTTGGACCTTCTCATGGTCCCACAACTATGTGGTTCAGATCTCTGCTTTTCTTAATGACATTGATCTTTCTCAGCATGTGGACAGCCCTCTCTGTGCTCCTTACCCCCACTGATGACAGTTCAACTCTACTTTTATGAAGGTTTTCCTAATAGCTCTCTCAACTCTTACTGATTGGCTCTATTTGAACATTTATGCCACATGTTGTTTAAAAGGTTCCCTTTATACTTATACCATGTGGTGGTTTAATTTCTTTCATATATATATGTGTTTCATTGCTCTCAAGCTTAATGGCAAGGACTTATTTTGCTTTTTGGCTCTTCTACGGTGGTTTGTTATGAGTTGGATTGGTTTACTTTGGAATCCTTCTGACACTGCTTGCAACCCTAGTTTCAGGTTTGATTCTATCTCAGATGTTTCTGTTGTAGCTTTCTCCCACCTTGACTTGCATTGAATTCATGTATGGATGTCAGTGTCTTCCATATCTTTTCCTGATTTCTTCAGAAGATTGATTATTTTCTCCTCTGTGGCCCCATAACATCTTGTACTTATTTCTGGGTTAATGCTAATCACATTGCCATAAATATGTGTTTCTCCACTCTTTCCACCAGACTGCTGCCTCGAGCCTCCATGTCGAGCAACTCTACGTTGTATTTTTTCTTTAAAGTAGGTTCCACACCCATTACATTGTATTTTTAAATACCATTGCCACATAGCAAAGCTAGAACCCCCAACATAGGAACTGTGTTCTCTTCGTCTTTGTAATTTTATTTATTTTTAAAAGATTTTATTTTTGAGCAATCTCTACAGCCAATGTGGGGTTTGAACTTCCAACCCTGAGATCAAGAGTCGCATGCTCTATGACTGAGCCAGCCAGGTGCCCCCATCTTTGTAATTTTAGGACCTAAGGTAACACTTGTTATTAGTAGGGACTTAGTAAATGTTTGTTGAATGAATAAATGACTGTCATTGTTATATATAATGGAGAGACAGCCCTATACATCTTTACTGTAGGTTAATTTGACATTGAGTGATTTGCTATTAAATATTCTTATACTTTCATTAGGAACTTGTTAAGGGTTAGTGGAATTTAAGTAATTACAGTTGTGGCAGATCCCTTAAACTTGTAATCTTCCTTCCAATATGTGTGGGGATATACAGTCTTTTACCCTGAGCTCTAGAGGTTGACTCTTGTTGTCCATAAAATATTTGTGGAACTCTCACTAAGAGAAAGGCTTTTAACTGTCCAATTGGATAATTTTTCTTTTTCTCATTAAAGTTTCCATATGAGTACAATTGTACTACTTCAGAAGGCCAGATCTTTTAATTAGATCAGTAGAGCATGATAAGTTACTCCTATTAATGTGCTAATACTGTGTTTTAAATTCAGTTCAAGTATTTATTGAGTGCTTACCATGTGTCTAATACTCATAGGTGCTAAAGAGAATACAGAAATAGTAAACACAGAGAACTCAGCTCTTAAGAAGTTTTTAGACTTAGACGAAGGATTGGAGAATACCATATCAAATAATTAAGGGACTGAACACAGTATTCATTAGATGCTAATTTAAACATAAGTACCCCAAATCTAATTTTCTATCCACTATGGAAAATTAAGAAAGACCAGATATTCTTCCAATAGACATTTATTACTCCCATATATTGAGTACTAATTGTTGAGGATACAAACCTAAAAGATGTGGTTTCTACCATTTAGAAGCCTAACAGGCTTGTGGGAAAAACCAGTAAGCATGTAGATTATATTTCATGTTAAGACTTTGTGGAATATTATGTCAGGATGTTTGGGACTAATCTCTAGGGATCAGAGAAAGTTTCAAAAAGGATAATTAGGAGTTTTCAGTTGGAAGGTTGATACGAACATTCCACACAAACTAACAGGTACAAAGGCTGGAAATGAGAGGGAGCATTTCTTAATTAAGGTGCTGAAAATAGATGGATATCAGTGGAAAGTGCTATGTTAAAGAGTATGACTTTGGAGTCAGACAAACTTTTATTCCCAATTGCTTTGAGCCCTTACAGATCTTGCCTATGTGGGGTAGCAGTAGTCTACTGGTTACTTCACTGCTAGTGTTAGTACAAAGAGGCACCCCAGGATTCTTCCAGTTTCCATCTGTGCTCCTGTACTTTCCCTTTTAACTATTGCCTGGCTCTATGTGGAGTCCCAGATAACCTTACCTTGCAATTAGTGAAGCTGTTACTGGGTCTCTGGTTGAAAGCTTTCTCACCTTAGCTATTATAATTTCTTACAGCAGGAGTCACGGTGAAAGGAGACAGGGAGAAGAAAGTTGAGGTGTAACCATTAGAGGTACCACTTCCACCTCCACTATAATTTCTCTTAGGTTATGAGCAATAGAAATTGCCTTTGGCTAACTGAAGCAGAAAATTTATGGGTAGATTTATGGATAGATATTGGGTATGCTCACAGAAGTGAGGAAAAGCAGAATAATCAACCCTTGGAACGGCCTAGGGACAGCAGCTTCTAAGATTATATGGGCCAATGGGGCTAACTCAGCTCTAGCCACCTTCCTGCCTTGTATGGTCTTATTGGTCATCCCTGGGCCCACCCCAGAGATAAGCTCATGTTTGATGGTCCTGTCAGATCTCAGAAATCAGGCAGAGAGGTTCTCCAAAGGAAAACTTAGGTATTGTTGTCATAAAGCCAAAACAACAGATATTTCCTATAGAGTTCATCGGATTTTGATAATGTGGAGATCTTTTGCAAGCAGTTTAATAAATAAAAGCCAGGTAATAGTGAGCAGAAGAGTGGATGGTAAGTGAGGAAGAAGGGACATTGAGTATAAATTACTTGTTCAAGAAGCCTGATGGGTGGGAGGGAGAAATAATGGGAACACACAGAAGGTGTTGCAAGGTCAGAGAAATTTTTTTTGCCTTTTAAATGAAGAAAAAAAAATGGAATAGTGTATTTTAATGGAAAAGCACTAACAGAGAAGGAGAAGTTAATAATATATGAGAGAGAAGAGATATTACGTAACAAGATTACTAAGAAGTGAGAATGATAGAATCCAGAACAAAGGTAGCGGGTTTAGTGTTAGCTGGAAATATTAGGGAAAGTTTTAGAGAGGAGAACGGACTTGCACTGGGCCTCAAAGGGTTAATAGCATTTGAAAAAGCTAAGCAAAGTGGAAAGGTCATTTCAGTGGGCAAATAGCAAGATTTAGCAAAAAAATGAACAGCTGATAAGGAGCACAGGGAAGAACCTGTCTGGAGGGCAGAGGAGGGAAGGGTAGATGGCATGATTAGCTTGATAGCCCTGCTCCTGTGTGTGTGTGTGTGTGTGTGTGTGTGTGTGTGTGTGTGTGTTGTATTAAGGGTAAGTGGATGAGTGAGACTGGCCAGTGAAGAAGGTGGTGTTAGGTAGAGTCATGAAAGCTAAGACCCAAGAGTTTGGATTTGAAACAGTAGATGGTAGAAAATAGTACTGTGGATTCTGGAGCAGGGGAGGTACATGTTGAGTACCATGAATTGGAAAGATTACCAAGACATTGAAATATGAAACCATGGAAGAATAGGTGAAAGACTGGGAGCTAAAAAGACTTGGGGACGCCTGGGTGGCTCAGTGGTGAGCATCTGCCTTTGGCTCAGGGCCTGATCCCGGGGTCCTGGGATTGAGTCCCACATGAGGATCCCCTCAGGGAGTCTGCTTTTCTCTCTCTCTCTGTCTCATGAGTAAAAAAAAATTTTTTTTAATTAAAAAAAAACAAAAAACAAAAAAAGAGCCAGACATGTATAAAACAGGGCCTAATCTGAGATGGTAGGAAAAAACAGGAGGAGATGAGCATTGTGAAAAGAATTGATAGGATTTGGTGAGAAAATTTGTAGATTATTTTTGGGTTTAGAGCCAGGTTAAAGTTTTGGTGTCATTGACAAAATGGAGAAATTGGAAGAAAGTCTCTTAAGAGGCAAAGCAATTCAACATGTTGCAAAAACCTGTTAATTGGTATTGAAATGAAATGTTCTGAAGAGAAGTTGCCTAACCAAAGGTTTGGAGCAAGATCTGTGTTGAAAGTTGGCTTTATTATAAAAAAGTAATGCCTTTTACACAGAAACTGTTTGAAAGTATGTAGAGAGAAAGCAAATAGAAAAGCAAATAGTATCGAGCCTTGGAAGTCAAAGTGAGAGACAGGGATTTGTGTTAGAGAAAGATGATGCATAATTGGGGACAAGGAAGGGAATGTAGGAGAGAAAATGTGGGGGGAAAACAGCAGCAGCCTCCAGTCCTGCAGAGAGGAGGGGAAGGCAGAGAAAGACCTCTGATGTGGACAACAGTAGTCCTCATCTCTAAGAAAGCAGTTTTGGTTGGTGGAAACAATCAGAAGACTCTGCCCGGGGTTTAGGAAGGATTGGCCAATGAAGGAAATATGAGAAGCTTCAGAGGATAGAAAAGACAGTGAATTCTTATTTAATAAGCTCCATAGTTTGGAAGCAAAAGAGAAATGGCTAAGAAGAAATGAAGTGCTAAAGAGAAAGGAATCAAGTATAGAGTCCCACCATAAACGGAAGAGTTAGCTTTAGGATGTTCTGGTGGGCTGAAGGGACAGATGCACGGGCAGAGGTCTCTTATGGTATATGTAGGATACAGTTAAGGAACTCACACTAGGTGACTCCGTCTTCCCAGTGAATTAGGGGGGAAATGGAAAAAGGCAACTATTGTGTAGTGAACTCTTGCTGTGTACCAAACACTTTGCTTGATCCATTAAATGTATTAACATGTAATCTCACAACAACAGTCCTCCCAGATGGTGGTGATAGTCTCTCAGTTTTAAATGTGAGGATGCCAAGACTTCAAGGAATACTTATTTTATTTTTTTATGGAGGAACTTAAAACAATTATTATTATTTTTAACTAATCTCTACACCCATCATGGGGCTTGAACCTACAACTCTGAGATCAAGAGTCACACACTCCGTGGACTGAGCCAGCCAGGCACCCCAAGGAATACTTACTTTATTTTTTCTTAAGACTTTATTTATTTGAGAGAGTGAGCACATGAGAGAGAGAGAGCACACATGAGCGGGGGGAGGGGCAGAGGCAGAGGGAGAAGCAGGCTCCCCACTGAGCATGGAGCCCAACATGAGGCTCGATTCCAATCCTGAGATCATGACTTGAGCCAAAGGCAGACACTTAACCAACTGAGCCACCCAGGGGCCCCAGGAATACTTACTTTAAAATCAAATAGCTAGTGAATGTCAGCTTTAAGATTTGATTATAGGTCTGATATCAAAGGCTATTCCCATCACCTATACCATTCATTCATTAATATGAGGTAGCAAGTATATGGGGGTATTATAGTGATTAGAGTGACTTTGCCTCAAAATTACTTTCGGGGCCTTAAAAAATTCCTGCACCCTGCCTCAGTCTTTCACTCCTTCACCAACATACTTACTGATTACCTACTATATTAGCGTTCTCCAGAGAAACAGAACCAATAAGATACATATCACAAGATGAACATCATATAGTGCAAAAAAGTAAGGAAGCACTAAAAAAAATGAGGGTGAGAGAGAGGTGAGGGTATGTGAAAAGGATATAGGAGCCAGCCTGAAAGAGTCCCCAATGACCAGAGCTTGAACAATTTTAACAACAAAATAACTGTAGCATTCTATTTTGACACAAAGGATAAAATATTTCCTTGACTCCATACTGATATAAATAAATGATTGAATAAATAAATTGGGGGAGAAGAGAAATCTCCTTTGCAGAATAATTGTAAAAAATATATTTAGATACTCCCTTCTCCAAGAGGTGGGTATTAGTTCCCTTCTTGTTGAATGTGGGCTAGACTTAGTACCTGCTTCCAAAGAATAGAGTATGGAAAAGGAAGAATAGTAATGTAGCAGTAATTACTCGAGTCTTGTTAACAGGAAATTTCAGGAGGAAAGTTGGTGTGGGAGACTACATCTTTTATAACTTAAATCCTTTAATGTGATCTAAGTAGTTTAATTTAGGGTGTTTTATTTATATAATGAAGAAATCTAAGGCACCTGGGTTGTGTGGTTGGTTGAGAGACCGACTCTTGGTTTCTGCTCAGGTCGTTATCTCAGGGTCATGAGATTGAGCTGTGCATTGGGCTCTTGCACTCAGCAGAGTCCACTTGAGACTCTTTCTCCTTCTCCTTCTGCCCCACCCCTTAAAATAAATAATCTTTAAAAAAATCTAGTTAAGTAACAAAAAGAATTAAAAATAGGAAAATAAGAACACATCATTATTAGTGTTCAAAAGCTGGGAAGAGTGTCATCTAAAGATCAAAAACATTGAGGAATTTATGAAAAATGCAGTGCATATGGGATCAGGTTGATGGCAAAACCATACAGTGTGGAGAAATCTGCAACCCAATATGGACATAAAGGGGAAACAGTAGGAAAGTGAGTTTTCCCACTGCAATTCTGGAAAATCCCAAAGCTCAGAGACTTTGAAAAGTAGGAGAGGGTAGAGGTTGACTGTCTTAGTCTGTTCAGGCTGCTCTAACAAAGTATAGACTGGGTGACTTGTAAACAAAGACATTTATTTCTCACAGTTTTGGAGGCTGGAAGTCCAAATCATGGTGCCAGCATGGTTGGATTCTGGTGAAGGCCTTCTAGATTGCAGACTACCTACTTCATGCTGTACCCTTACATGGAACAGACAAGCTTTCCGGGCCTTGTTTCATAAGGGCACTAATCCCATTCACAAGGACTTTGCTCTCACGACCTCAACATTTCCCAAAGGCCCTGCCTCCTAATACCATCACCTTGGGGGTTAGGATTTCAACTTATGAATTTTGGGGAGACACAAACTTTCAGACCATAGCAATGGTCAAAGGTAATTAATTAGTAGACTTCAGAACAACCATAGCAGGGCAATTAGAATACCTAATTACAGCGCTTACTCACAGGGCTAAGCTACTAGCACATATTTCTATGAATTGAGGGTATCTACATCATGGACTTTAGGGGCAGAGAGAGAATCAGGGTTATACTTTAGAGAACTTCCAGTTTTCACTGTGAATGTGGTGCTCCTTTCTTCAGAAGGCACTCATCTAGTTGTTTACCTCATCCATCAATGTGTGATAATTTTGATAGCCAGAACTCTTTTTTTTTTTTTTTAAGATTTTGTCTATTTATTTGACAGAGAGAGCTTGCACACAAGCGGAGCGAATGTCAGGCAGAGGGAGAGGGAGAAGCAGGCTCCCCTCAGAATAGGGGGCCCAATGCAGGATTCCATCCCAAGACCCTGGGATGGTGGCCTGAGCCGAAGGCAGATACTTAACTGACTCAGCCACCCATATGCTCACCCAGAACTCTTTTTTTTTTTTTAAAGATTTTATTTATTTATTCATGAGAGACACAGAGAGAGATGCAGAGACACAGGCAGAGGGAGAAACAGGCTCCATACAGGGAGCCCAATGTGGGACTCAATCCTGGGTCTCCAGGATCAAGCCCTGGGCTGAAGGCGGTGCCAAACCGCTGAGCCACCCAGGCTACCCATCAGCCAGAACTCTTAAACTCAGCGTGGACATTCATGGTAGAGAAGAGTAATTTTTACGTGTATTAAAGTACTGATTCTTAGTAGTAGATACACATTAAAATCAAATAGGGAGCTTTCTTTAAAAAGGTGACTTCTATAGTGCATGCAGAATTTAAGAGTGCAGGCTACCCATCAGCCAGAACTCTTAAACTCAGCGTGGACATTCATGGTAGAGAAGAGTAATTTTTACGTGTATTAAAGTACTGATTCTTAGTAGTAGATACACATTAAAATCAAATAGGGAGCTTTCTTTAAAAAGGTGACTTCTATAGTGCATGCAGAATTGAGAACCACTGTGTTAGGGAAACCTAACCAGCTTCATCTGCCAATTCAGTTAACTGACTCACTAAATATTTAAGGAAAACCACTCTTTCAGCAAGAAAAAGTGACTTTAAGCTGAACAGAAGGAGGAATTGACCTTTGAGAAAACAAATTGAATATAATAGACAAAAGATAACATTTTTGTCCAAAAATATCCTAAAAAGTTCGAGAGCATGTAATCTCCGTAAAATAGCAATGAGTGTTCATTTCTCTAAGAAGTGAGAACAAGAAAGTTTTTGGAAATTAGAAACATGTTTTCTGAAATAAAAACTTCGGTAGCAGGCTGAATAGCAGCATAGTTACAGTAGATGACTAATGAACTAGATAGTGAAACCAAGGAGTTCTTCTAAAATATGGTACAAGAGGACAAAGAAGAAAATTATGAGCTATTGGACTTGCAAAATAGTTCTAGGAGAACTAACCACTCTAGAGCTAAAATTCTACACAATTGTAGTAAGTGTCTGGCATGGGAGACGGGCAGTGGACAGTTGGTGGGTAACATAGAGTATGTTAAAACCTTTAGTGGGAGGGGAGGAGATCATACTGTTTTAATTTAATATTTAAATTTTAATATTAAGATACTTTAGTTATCAATAAGCAGTTCCTTTTCTCTCAGCTTTATCCTCTCAGCTTTGCTTTTCTTTGTGTACACTTTCATCCTTAAACTGGCTTCTTTCTTTTGCAAGATGTCTGTATTTGAAATTATATGTTTTCTCTTTAAATTGGAAAGGGAAAGAGCATAGCTACCCACACCATCAAAGAAAAGTCCTGAAGTTTGTTATGTTTGGACCAATTTGAGACCAGTCACTGTGCCCAGAAAAAAAAATCACTTGCCAAGACCTGCCAGCCACTACCACTGAAGCACAAAGGCTGATTTAGAGGTACATACATAAGTGAAAATGGGGGAATTTCATGAAGTGGAGAGGAGAAAATACCAAATAAATGTCCACTGTAGTATGTTTCTCAAAATTGTTAGGGAGATTCATAAATCAAGCAGATAAAGTAGGAAAACAGGTATTGAGGAAAATAAAGTATGAGGCAAGGAAAAGTAAAAAAAATGGTGGTGGGGAGAGAACAGAATATGACCATCAGGGACAATATTTACAATAAATATGACTGGAATAAATTCTCTCTTTTTTTTTTTTCCCTTCTTTTTTCAAAAAAGGCTCTTAGATGGTATAGAACCAAATCTCCAGCTGGGGTGACTTCAGACAAATATAAAACAAAATAATGCAGAAGTTTTAAAAAGAAATATGCATGCTCTGGGGGCAAATGTTGAGTAGAAGAAAATGCACAGTAATTTGTTATCAAAATTTATTCCAAAGAGCAAACATCGACTTTTAAAAATATTTAATATAACTTTTTACCTAAGGAGATAATAATACACACTCTTCTCAAATACTCATGTAACACTTAACAAAAATACATCATGTAAGAGGGCTGTAAAGAAACTCTCAAATTCTAAAAATTAGATACTTTTTGAAAAAAGTTTATTTAGGTAACCTCCACACCCAAACTTGTTACTGCATGCTCTACTAACTGACCAGCCAGGCACCCCTAAAAATTAGGTACTATTTATTGCCAATCATAATACAAGGGAACAGTTCACATACACACATATAAGTTAACAAAGGTGGAGCCAAAAAAAGAAATACAACTACTTGGAAAACTATTTCAACTCAGGTTGAAGAGGATGTGAAAGTTGAAATTACAAGGAAGAAGAAGTCAAGATAATAAAAAGCAAATCACAGAAAAAATATAAAGGATTCATAACATGTGAAAGGGTATTCAGTCTCACTAGTCATCAAGGAGATGAAAGTTAAACAATAATAAGATATCTTGTTGCCCTTTGGACTGAGAAGAGCTCAAAAGATGTTGATTGCAGTCTTTTTTTCAGGATTGTCTTTAGTAGCAAAAATAATAAAAGAGGAAAAGGGAAAAAATGAGTATTGGTCAATGGAGAACAGCTAAATAAAGTATGGCTCTGTGCTACATAACACTATGTACATATTAGAAAGAATAAGGTAAATTGATATTTACTTACCTAGAAAGATGTTTATATTTCTAACTAAAAATAAAGCATGTTTCAGTGACATATATGGAATTATTTCATTTTTATAAAAAAATTTATGTGCATGTGATAATATCAAGAAAATTGGTTTCAAATTGATTCCCAACTAGGAGAGTAAAACAGAATAGATGGTGGTGGGGACTTTAATTTCTTCCCCACAAAAAATGGATGTAGTTGGGGTAGTATTTACTTTTTTGTTTTTCAATATAGTATTTTTTAAAATAATTTAAAATTTAGCTGAAACTACATACTATTTAGAAATTAACGACTATTCGGCAATTGACAGAATTGTACCTTGAGTAAATATTATAGTCTTAAATACATTTGTTAGAAAGACTGAAAAGTTAATTCATACTGTAGAAGAGAAAATGCATACATGTGGCAGAGGATTAAAATTCTATATAAGGATATACAGTAGGTTTTTCTCATGCCCTTTCCCCATTCCCCTTTTCAAAGGTGATCCTTCCAGAGAAATTCTGTGCATTTGTAGCATATACATATATATTCTTCTCCCCATCCCAGAGGATAGTATTATGTATAAGTTTATAGCTTTTTAAATAAAAAAATATATACATATAAATATATATGTATATGGGTGTGTGTGTATATATGTATATTTATATATACTGTATATAAAATATAGTTTGCTAGGGCTGCCATAAAATACCACAGAGTGGGAAGCTTAAACAAGAAATATTTTCTTGTAGCTCTGGAGGCTAGAAGTCCAAGATCAAGGTGTCAGCGGGTTTGATTTCTTCTGAGGCCTCTCCTCTTGACTTGTAGATGGGTGCCTTCTTGGAGTGTCTTCACTGGGTCATTTCCATGTCTGTGTGGTCTGTGTTTTAATCTCCTTTTCTTCTTTTTAAAAATATTTTATGTATTTGAGAGAAAGTGTGAGCAAGAGAGAAAGCACACGAGTAGGGACAGAAGGAGAGTGAGGGAGGAGCAGACTCCCCACTGAGCAGGGAGCCCGACTTGGGGCTCCATCCCAGGACCCTGAGATCATGACCTGGGCTGAAGACGGAAGCTCAACTGACTGAGCCACGAATGCACCCCTTAATCTCCTTTTCTTATAAGGACACTAGTCATACTAAATTAGGGTCCACTCTAATGACCCATTTTAATTTAATTACCTCTAATGATCCTATCTCCAGATAGGATCCAGTCACATTCCAGGGTACTAGGGTTTAGGACTTAAACATGAATTTAGGGGAGACACAATACAGCCCATTTTATAATTATACATATATACATACATTTTATTTATATTACACATATGTACAGACATACATATATATTTAGATTGAATATTTAGACATTATGATTCAATCCAATTTATTTATTTAAAGATTTTATTTATTTATTCATGAGAGAGAGAGAAGCAGAGACTCGGGCAGAGGAAGAAGCAGGCTCCATGCAGGGAGCCTGACGTGGAACTTGATCTGGGGTCTCTAGAGGACCACACCCTGGGCTGAAGGCGGTGCTAAACCGCTGAGCCACCCGGGCTGCCTGATTCAATCTATTTTAGATTGAACCATCTGACATGTAGTTTCTAGAGGGAGAAAAGGTCAAATGTGGGCAATTTCAGATGATTCAAAATAATACTGTGACATATTTAATCATTCTTTTAAAAAAGATTTTATGTATTTATTAGAGAGTGTGGGGGGTGGGGGAGGTGGGGAGGAGCAGAGGGAGAGAATCTCAAGCTGACTCTGCTGAGTGCAGACCCCAGCCCAGGGGCTCAGTCACATGACCCTGAGATCATGAACTGAACCAAAACCAAGAGTTGACGCTCAACCAACTAAGCCACCTAGGCACCCCTCTTTATTTATTTAGCAGTGAGGAAGGGCAGAGGGCGAGAGAGATTGACTCCCAAGCAGACTCCCAGCTGAGCGTGGAGCCTGATACAGGGTTTGATCTCACAACCCCAAGGTCATGATCTGAGCCAAAACCAAGGGTCAGCTTCCTAACTGCCACCTGAGTGCCCCCAATCATTCTCCTCCTTAAAAAAAAAAAAAAAAAAAAAAAAAAAAAAAAAAAAAATTCTTTTGATGAACTTTTGGGGTGTTTCCTTGTCCTTTGCTACTTGAAACAATTTTATAAAGAATGTCCTTGGGGTGCCTGGGTGGCTCAGTGGTTGATTGTCTGCCTTTGGCTCAGGGGGTGATCCTGGGATCCTGGGCTCCCACAGGAAGCCTGCTTCTCTTGCTGCCTCTCTGTCTCTCATGAAAAATAAATTTTAAAATCTTAAAAAATATATCTTTGAATAATGTCCCTTTGCACATACATGAATATGACTTATATAGTAAGTTTCTAGACATTGTTGCATCCAGAGAGGTACATGTTTCTGCATCAGAGAGGTAACAGATATGGGTCCACAATATGTCAGGAGGAGTTGATCTGGGTACTCTGCCACAGGCCTTCCATCAGCGGCAGGGTGACCTCAGCAGAAAGAGACTGGAGCCTTAAGGACAAAAGCAGATGCTGGGGGTTGGGGAGAGAATGTAAGAGATAGTATTGGGAGAGGCATTACCCACATCAAAGGAACCATATTGAAATATTCTCAATGGATTGTGACTAAAAATGACTACAGGACTTTTATTGTATAATTGTGATCAGTAAAGTCATGGGATCCACCCTAAATTTTACCCAAGGAGGAGGATCACCCCATAGAGATTTGTATTGGCAATGGAAGGTATTTTGTAGTTATTGCATTTTATGTGTCCTGCTCTTTCAGTGTTACAATTACTAATATGTCCTGTACATACATAATTGTTTGGATTTAATAGGTAAAATGTCTGGAATTAAACCACCAGACTGTTAAAAGCAGAGGGGTGTTCATACTTCATATGCTTTGTGCTTTTAAAATTTTTTACAAAGAGCAAGGATTACTTTTACAACTGAATTTTTTAAAGATTATTTATTTTAGGAAGAAGTTGGGGAGGGAGAGATAATCTCAAGCGGACTCCCCTGCTGAGTGCAGAGCCTGATGTGGGGCTCGATCCCACAACCCCTATATTATCACCTGAGCCAAAGTCAAGAGTTGAACACTCAACTGACTGAGCCACCCGGCACCCCGAGTTTTTAAAACTTAATGCATGAAATCTAGATATAATTTCTTAGCCAGGAGTGTTTGTAGTTTGTATGGACAAGAGCAAGAAAAGGATCTAATAAATTCCAAACTGTTTACAGTGGGTATTCCTGGAAAGCATGATTGTAGAACAGAATAACTTTTCCGTTTAACTTTATATATTTCTGTACTCTTTGAAATTTATTTATTTACTTACTTTTTATTTTAAAGATTTATTTAATCATGGGAGACACAGAGCGAGAGATCTCGGCAGAGACACAGGCAGAGGGAGAAGCAGGCTCCATGCAGGGAGCCTGATGTGGGACTTGATTCTGGGCCTCCAGGATCACACCCTGGGCCGAAGGCGGTGCTAAACTGATGAGCCACCCTGGCTGCCCTGAAAATAATTTTTAAACAAATTGGTTGCTTGTATAGTTTGTAAATAAACATTTAAAACCTTTGGCTTATTTCTTTTTCTTGAGGGACAGTTTGATTCAACTTCACAGTGAAAGCTCCAGGGGCAGGACTTTGTTCATTTCCTTTTCTTTTATATGTTGTAGTATCTCTGGGTTGGCATTTGGGAACCACCCTGACTAATTAAGCACCAAGCATGGATGGTGATACGAGTGACAGGAAGGAGCCAACAGATACTGTTAGAGGACGTAGGATGTCTGTAATAGCAGAAGAAATGAGGACTTCTGATAGCAGTTACACAAAGCAGAAGACAACATAGTACACTCATAAATTTATAAGTCCTCAACTACCCACCATGATGGAAAGCAGCTGCTGAAACCAAACAGAAAGGAAGGATTCTTTGGGCTCTAAAAAGCACCCTGTGCTGTCTCTGAACTATATAACACAGATGTGCCAGATTTCATGATATAGTGAGTTGAACAGGTAGACCAGGTAATAAGACATTCTAGATAGAGGGTTCTTAACTTAAAATATGCTGAAGGTGGTAAATGCAAATAATAACTCCTACAGCACAATACGGAAAGCAAAGATGCCTAAAGCATTAAATAAGAAATTAGAGCATATGTGTCCATAATGTCAAACATAAAAACTATAATCACGATTTTGTATATTTAATGACAGAAATGCTCACCTCAAGTAAAGTGTAGAATGCAAAATTGCTTATGGTCTAACATTTGTAAAAAATCAGTCTTATGCAGAAAAAAAATCCATAAGAAATATATAAGAACATCAGCAATAATTCTTGTGAATTCTGGTCAAGTGATGTGATTGAGAGTAGTTTCATTTTTTTCTTTATGTCTGGCTTTGTTTTCTAGGTATATGTTCTTTTTATTATAAGGAAAGTGTTAAAAACTTAAATAAGCAGTTGTAGAGTATAAAATTATATTTATTTCAATTACATTAGGGATATAAATGGCTGTGACTCAGACCAGAGATTTAAGCTTAGTTATGTTATCATTTCCATGGATCATGTTCTAGTTCAGTGGGTTAAGTCATTTTGATTGGAGAGAGCTAAGGATTTGCTAGAGATTTCAGATAAAGAAATAGAACACATTTAAAAACTGCCTATGTAGGCATTCCATAAAGCATTATAAATAATTGTAAATACTTAAGAATTCATTAAGCAACAATAAAATGGAATTAAGTATAGCGGTTAAAAAGATTTCCCACAAACTATGGACAAATTATGTTTAAGCAATGTGCCAAAAAATGTTTTCAACTAAGACCTTTTAATTCTAATTTGAAAACTTGATGCTAAGAGTTAGATTTTTCTTCATTGTATCAAAGACAGAATTTAATCTTTACCACTAATTTGGTTCTTGGTGGAAAAAAAACACAATTTGCCCCTGAACAATTAGACCTAGTTTAAAATGCTAGTACTTATTTTTGGTAGCTTCACATTTCCTCTGTAGTAGGAAAATTGGGGATGATTGGTAATGAGATAGAATTTTATACTGAAAACAATTAGATGTATAAATAGATTTTTTTAATTAAAAATTTTAAATCTTCATAAATTCTGGGTTTTTTAAATTTAGGAAACGGAGACATGGAACTGTACAATGAGGAGGGGGCTGTCTTCAGTGGGCGATGGGAGCAGTTTAAAGTCCTGTCAGGAGAAAAATCATCCTGAATCCACTGATTCCTGCTATTCCATGCCATGAAAATAGATTGAAACTGGTCCTATGAATAGTGAATCCAGGCTGTAAGATCTCAGATTCTGTAGTTTACACTCTGGGTGTTTCAGAGCTTCACATAATAAACTGATGAAAAAGATGAACGAGAATTTCAAATTACCCAAAGAGATTTGCATCAAACGGTTTCTTTTCCTTTTTAAACAGAATGATTGAGATACAATTCACATACCATAAAGTTTAAAGTGAAATTCATTGGTTTTTAGTATATTTGCAGAGTTGTGAAACCATCACCATAATCTAATTTTAAAACATCTCATCATCGCCAAAAGAACAAACACTTTCCCTATACTCCCAGACCCCCTTAGCAGACATTCCTCATCTTCCTCAGCTCCTGGCAAACACTAATTTACTTTCAATCTCTATAAATTTTCATGTTCTAGAATTTAAAGTAGATGGGATCATACAATATGCAGTTTTCTGTGGTTGGCTTCCTTCACATTGCATGATGTTTTCAAAGTTCATCCATGCTGTAGAAGGTATCAGTACTTCTTTCCTTTTTATTGTTGAGTTATATTCTGTAGTGTGAATATATCACAATTTATTTATCCCTTCATCAGTTCATATGCATTTGGATTTTCTCTTCTTAGAGATGACGAATATTCTTCATGTACAAGTTTTTGTATGTGAACAATTGTTTTCAGTTATCTTGATAATATCTAGGAGTAGAAATGCTTGGTCATATGGTAACTATGTGTAACATTTTGAGGAACTGCCAAATTGTTCCATAGTGGCGGTACCATTTTTTTAATCCCACCGGCAATATATGAGAGCTCCAATTTCTCTACATTTTCACCAATACTTGTTATGGATCGTCATTTTTATTTTAGCCATCCTAGCAGATATGAGGTCATATCTCATATGTTTGTTTTTTTGTTTTTTAAGATTTTATTTATTTATTTGAGAAAGAGAGAGCATGAGCAGGGCAGAGTGGAGGAAGTGCAGAGGGAGAGGGAAAAGCAGACTCCCCACTGAGCAGGGAGCCCCATGCTAGGTTGGGCCCACCCCAGGACCCTGAGATCATGACCTGAGCCGAAGGCAGACGCTTAACTGACTGAGCCACCCAGGTGCACAATACATGATTTTTATTTATATTTTCCTAATGGCAAATGTTACTGAACATCTTTTCATGTGTTTATTGGCCGTTTTTATATTTTCCTTGGAGAAACATCTATTCAGATTTTGTGCCCATTTTTAAATTGGGTTGCCTTTTTTTCTTTTTTTAAGATTTTATTTATTTGAGAAAGTGAGCAGGCGAGAGAACATGAACAGGGGACAGAGCTGGGGGAGAAGCAGGCTCCCCACTGAGTAGGGAGCCTGATGCAGGACTCAATCCTAGGACTCCAGGATCGTGACCTGAGCCGAAGGCAGACACCCAACCAATGGAGCCATCCAGGCGCCCCAAATTGGGTTGTGTTTTTTTTTGGGGGGGGTTGTCTTTTAATTATTGACTTGTAAGAGTTCTTTACATAGCCTATATACAGTTTCCTTATTAGAGACATGATTTGTCAATATTTTCTCCCATTCTATGGATTATTTTTTTCACTTTCTTGATGGTGTCCTCTGAGCATGAAAAATCTTTAATTTTGAAATCTAATATATTTATATTTTTCTTGTGTCGTTGTGCTTTTGGTTTCATATCTAAGAGTTTTAAAGTGTTAGCTATTATGTTGAACCATGATATGATTCTTTCTTTCTTATTTTTTTTGATCTGATTCTTTCCAAGTTAATTTTTGCATGTGTTATAAGATAGGGATCTAACTTTATTCTCTTGCATGCGAATATCTCATTGCCCCAGCATCATTTGTTGAAAATGTTGTTTGTTCCCCCATTGAATGGTTTTGGCATCCTTGTTGAAAACTACTTCGCCACAAATATAAGGGTTTATTTCTGGGCTCTTAATTCGATTCCATCGATCTGTGTGTCTTTCTTTATGCCAGTACCACACTATCTTGGTTACTGTAAATTTGTAGTAGTTTTTAAAATTGTGAACCCTCTTTTTTCTTTTCAGTCTTTCTAAATAGTGCCTGACAGTAGAATTCTATTTCAAAAATTTAACACCTGTCTAAAGCAGATTATTTGAATATTTTGTTTTATGAGAAAACTATAAATCAAGTTGCTTTTTATTTGCATATGGCCTCTGATTGAGGTTTTGTTTTCTGTGAGCAGGGGCCTTATGAGAAAATAAGTTTTTTGGGCTAGATATTACCACTTATTGTTCAGGACAATAAGATATAAATTGAAACAGAAGGAATATAATAGTTGAAGACATGGTTTTGTTAAAATGTACCATACTGTGTTTTCTTTTCTTTTCTTTTCTTTTTTTTCTTTTCCTTTCTTTTTTTTTTTTTTTTTTTTTTTTTTTTTGCTGCGGAGGTAGAGGAGGTAGAGAAGCACTATGAAAATAGTTAAGGACTTAGTAGAGTCAGATAGTATTAAATTAGAATCCTGCCTCACCATTTAGCTGTGTGATGTGGACAAATTACTAAATTATTTCAATGCCACTTACCTTATAAATTAGCGAATATGAGATGAGGTTGTGTGTATAAAATAGTTATATCATTATTTGTCTCAAAATAATTTTTAAAGTGTTTATGAACAGAACATTGATTAAATCTGGAGATGTCAAACATTTTATATTTGTAGCACAATTTTTTGCTTTCCCTTTTTTTCCCTTTGTTTTTTATCTATATTTTTTATTAAGGTGTAATTGATGTGTCACAAAACTCACTCTTTTAAAGCATATAATTTAGTGCTTTTGAGCACATTGACGAAGTTCTGCAGTCATCTCCACAATCCAGTTCAAGAGCATCATCCCTAAAAGAAACTCCTACCCATTAGCCATCACCCCTTGTTCCCTCTCCCCACTCCTGACAACCATAAATCTACTTTCTGTCTCTATGGATTTGCTTCTGGGCATTTCATATAAATGGAATTATGCAGTATGTGACCTTTTATGTTAGGCTTCTTTCACTTAACATAATGTTTTCATGTGTTACCCAGGCTGTAGCATGTATCTGTACTTTATATCTTTGTATCGCTGCATAATATTCTCTTGTGTGGACATAGCACATTTTACAAATCCATTCGTTATTCACATGAGCATTGGGCTTGTTTCAATTCACTGGCTATTATGAGTATTGCTGCAACAAACATCCCTGTACAAGTTTTTGTGTGAAGTTTTTTTCAGTCCTTTTGGGTATATACCTAGGTGGCATCGCTGGATCATAGAGTGATTCTGTGTTTTACCTATTTGAGGAACTGCCAAACTGTTTTCCAAAATGATGATATCATTTTACATTCCTACCAGCAATCTGTGAGGTAAAAGTACACTTTTGAATATAAACATGTATTTTTGCCAGTTTTATTAAGGTATCATTGACAAATATTGTATATATTTAAGGTATACAGTGAGAAAACATCTGATATCTATTTATACATTATGAAATGATTACCACAGCTAAGCTAATTAATATCCATGCACTACTGGGTATTTACCCCAAAGATACAGATGTTGTGAAATGATGGGACACCTGCACCCCAATGTTTATAGCAGCAATGATCACAATAGCCAAACTGTGGAAGGAGTCAGGATGTTCTTCAACAGATGAATGTATAAAGAAGATGTGGTATGTGTATACACACACACACACACACACACACACACACACACAATGGAATATTACTCAGCCATCAGAAAGGATGAATACCTACCATTTACATCCACAGAACTGGAGGGTATTATGCTAAGTGAAATAAGTTAGTCGGAGAAAGACAGTTACCGTATGGTTTCACTCATATGTGGAATATAATAGTGAAAGGAACCATAAGGGAAGGGGGGAAAACTGGGGAAGAATTACAGAGGAAGACAAACCATGAGAGACTCCTAACTCTGGGAAACAAACAAACGTTTGCAGAAGGAGAGGGGGGTGTGGGGAGTACAGTAATTGGGTGACAGACTTTAAGGAGGGCACATGATGAGATGAGCACTGTGTGTTATACTATATGTTGGCAAATTGATAAAAACAAAAAATAATTATAGTTTAAAAACCAAAAAAATCAATAAATAAAATAATTATAGATTCAAAGTTACAAAAATGTTATGTACTATTGAATCCATGCACTAGTGATGTTCTTTCCCCTAGTAGTGACATATATCAAAACTAGGAAGTTGACATTTGTTAACCAACTTTTAAATTTATCTTCTTTTAAATGATTTTTAAAATTCCCTGTGCTGCCCAATATGGTAACCACTAGCTACATGTAACTATTTAATTTAAATTACTTAAAATTAGGGGATCCCTGGGTGGCGCAGCGGTTTGGCGCCTGCCTTTGGCCCAGGGCGCGATCCTGGAGACCAGGGATCGAATCCCACGTCGAGCTCCCGGTGCATGGAGCCTGCTTCTGTCTCTGCCTCTCTCTCTCTCTGTGTGTGACTATCATAAAAAAAAAAAAAAAAAAAAAAAAAAAAAAAGCCTTTTTGAGGGGGCACCTGGGTGGCTCAGTTGGTTAAGCATCTGTCTTCAGCTCAAGTCATGATCTCGGCTCAGGGTCCTGGGATCAAGCCTTGCATCAGGCTCTCCACTCCGGGGTGACCGAGTCTGCTTCTCCATCTCCTTCTAAGATCTCTCTTGCTCTCGCTGTCTCTCAAATAAATAAAATATGCAGAAGTCTTTTTTGTGGAGATACTTTTTTTCTCTTGGGTAGATCCTTAGGAGTAGAACTGTAGGGTGTATAATAAGCATTTCCATTCCTAGATATTTACTCAACAGAAAGAAAGACTATATCCATGAAAAATGTTACGCAAGAATGTTCATGGGTGGCCAAAACTTTATTCATAGTGGCCAAAACACAGCCCAGGTGTTCATCAACAGAAAAGTGAGTAAACAAACTGAACTATAAACTCCCACACAATTATACATTGATACTCAGCAATAAAAAGGAACAAACTGCTGAATAAATTTCAGAAACATTATGCTTAGTGAAAGCTTGACACAACAGAATCCTCAGTTAATGCATTATAAAGTTCAGTGCTGAAAAAAATGAGAACACTGGTTGTCTTTGTGGGTGTAGGGGAAGGTATTGATTAGGTAATGTCATGAGAACTTACTCCAGTGATGGTAATGTTCTGTACCTTGATAGGAGTTGGGCACACAGGTGTGTGCATTAGTCAGCACTCACTGAATGTTAACACTTAAGAATTGTGCATTTTACCATGTGTAAATTTTCCTGCAAGGGTCAAAAGCAGTTTTAAAAGTTGTGATTTTGTTACAATTGATCTCAGAACTATGCTTTGAGAACCGTTGGATTTAACTAACTTCAGAAACAATTCTTTCTTCCTATAAAAAACAGTAATTCATAGATTACTAATTAACATTTTGAAATTTTTCTTTAAAAATTCATGGTGGCACTTTAAATATTTTAAAATATTTTGTAGCAAGATTCGTATTTAATTATATAAATATTGTATTAAAAGTAACATTTCCTTATAAGGAGGTTAATGAATCCGTGGACAAGGATGTATGACAATATTATATAGTTTATTATTTCAATAAGTGTTCTTTTTTAATGTGCGGAATGCAATTTTAATATCAGGAGTAATGTATGGAAACAATTGTGCATTGATAGATGTAATTGAATTGGTTAAAATGTGGTTTGAAATAGATCTTTATAGTGACATTGTGTAAACTGGCTGATATACCTTTCAGGTAAATCCCGGCCTCCCACCTCCCCCCACCCCCATGCAATGAATATGTTTACTTATGTGATAGGCCTCTAGTATTACTTAATTTAAGATTCTAGAAGTTAAGAAGATTGGAACTTCATGCATCTTAAATGGAACATGAAGCTACAAACTTTCAAAAGTGCTCCAGAGGAACAACTAGAACTGTGACACAAATGACCAAATGCTGACTCATGGATATACAGGAAATCTGACTTTATGGGTTTATAGGTGAAATTATATGTTCAGCTCTCTTGACACATCCCAAATAATACGCCCCCTCCCCCTGCCCGCCCGCCCACCCCCAGGATAGGCTATCAGTCAGATGCCTGAAATTCCACCAACTAAAGATACCTGCCTTTCTAAATTTTCCTGATAGGAATCTCCTGGTGGCATTCATTAAATTTCAGTCTCCTCCCTTAAAGATTAAAATACCTCCCGTAGTGACTGATTCAGTGGGTGGGGTGGGGGATGGGCTGACAATTTGTAGTTTTTAACTAGCACTTTGTTGAAAATACAGATTCCTGGGCCCTACCCAGCGCTTCTCCTTAGGGAAGAAGCCCCCAAATGCACATGTTTCAGAGCCTATAGAATGTACCAATCTAAAGGCTGTCTTCTAGTGTCACTGCCCTCAGGGGAGACCCTTGAGTAAATTCTCAGTCACTATCACAACAGAGAAGAGGGAAGTAGGAAATTGAGGGAAGATAATTTTAGAATTGAGGGCAGAGCTTAGCGTAGGACCCAGGTGGAGTAAAGTAAGAACTTGAGGGGCTGGGAGCATGTCTGAGAGAAAAGAATCTCCTGGGAACCATCCAATGGTTATAGGTACTTGCTGCCATTTTTTAGGGGGTGGGGCACATGGGCAACCCACTGGAGAATGACTTTTTATAGCAAGTACATTCATTAGCTTTCAAGTGGTAGGGAGAATTCAGGGTCCTTCTGTATGCTACTGAAAATCTGCATGCCATAGGTTGCCAGTCCTTGTTTTATGTGGTGCTAATGGAAACCTAGCAACTATAAACATCCACTGATTTTTCTCTTGTGTAGTAAGAAGAAAACAGAACTTATAGACCATCTTCTGGCAGAAGATGATAGATTTGGATCAGAGACGGGAGGCGTTGGAAGCCAGGAATCAAAAGTGAAGAAATTCTGCAAGCCTTTGGGTGAGAAAGGTGACAGGGATTTCTTTATTGACTCATATATCCCATGTCGTCATTATGTGTTTATCTGATGTGAGTGTGTTGCTTATAGGCGGATGTGTGCCATCCCAGATGTTAGGGAGAAGGTGAAATAAGCTGCTGGCAGTGAGTCTTGAGTGCACACTTTTCCTTGGGCTGCTTCAGCCAGTACTTCTGTCATTAGCTTGTCAGCATTCACTTCTACTTATTTTCCAGGACCCTTCCTCCACCTTTCCAGGGCCAAAGCTACACCTGAAATACCTTCATTATTATTCATAGCTAACATTTGTCGAATTCTTTTTGCTGCTAGGCACCGTGCTGCTGTGTTCCCCCTTCATTTTTCATTCCTTTCTCAAAATAAGCCAATGGTCTAGATGCTTTGATTATGATCCATTTTGTAGACAAAACATCTGAATATCTGAGGTTCCAAGAGGCTATCTAGCTTGCCCAGAACCTCACAGCTAGGAAATGGCAGAACTAGATTTGAAACCCATGCTTTCTGTTTTTCTTTCTTTCTTTCTTTCATTTATTTATTTATTTATTTATTTATTTTTAAAGAGAGAGCCTACATGCAGGTGCCTGCACACTAGAATAGAGAGTGGGAAGAGGGGCAAAGGGATAGAGGATCCCAAGCAGGCTCCATGCCTAGTGAGGGACCTACATGGGCTCGATCCCACAACCCCCAGATCATGGCCTGAACTGAAATCGAGAGCTGGACTCTTAACCACCAAGTCACCCCTAAGCTCATGCTTTCTTTATTATTATTATTATTATTATTATTATTATTATTATTATTTATGATAGTCACACACACAGAGAGAGAGAGAGAGAGGCAGAGACATAGGCAGAGGGAGAAGCAGGCTCCATGCACCAGGAGCCCGACATGGGATTCGATCCCGGGTCTCCAGGATTGCGCCCTGGGCCAAAGGCAGGTGCCAAACCGCTGCGCCACCCAGGGATCCCATGCTTTCTGACTTCTAATTCCACACTCCGAAAATGGGAAACTGCACTTGCACCTCCTTCAGTGCACCAGAACAGGTATCCCAACTGGACAGACCACTTTTAAAAGGCTGTCAGTCCCTGAGATCTAAAAGCATTCAGGTTTTCATTATGAAATTCTTGAAAATCAGAGAAGAGAAAGAAATCACCTATAATATTGTTGACGTTACATAACTATGACAAATTTTTTCATGTATTTGCTTTCAGGCTTTGTTTGGCATATGAATATATTTCCCTATAATACGTATATTCTTTAGCATCCTGACATTTAATTTTTTTTCAATTTTTAAAAATTTTTTTAAAGATTTTATTCATTCACTCATGAAAGACATAGAGAGGCAGAGACATAGGCAGAGGGAGAAGCAGGCTCCACGTAGAAGCCTGATGTGGAACTCCATCCTAGGACTCCAGGATCACGCCCTGAGCCAAAGGCAGATGCTTAACCACTGAGCTCCTCAGGCGTCCTGTATCCTGACATTTTATTTTTATTTTTATTTTTTTAATAATAAATTTATTTTTTATTGGTGTTCAATTTGCCAACATACTATCCTGACATTTTAAATACAAATAGAATTTTCATACTTCTACCCAGAGTTTAATGACTCCTGAAGGATAACATAAGACTTCTAGTAGTTTGAGAAAGGCTAGCAAACAAATGAATGAATTGAGTGAGTGGCTGCTTCCATGCATAGACTAATTACATGTTTGTGCGCCTGTCACTTTTGTTTTTTCTGTGTTCAGAGAGGAGGACCATTGTTCTAGTTTAAATTCTGTAGAACACTTCAAACAGTATCATGAACAAAGAACATCCTCTGCCAACTCAAGTATGTTTTACCTGTCTTTCCAGGTCTTGCACAAATCCCCACTGCCTTTAAACCTTTCTAGATTTCTAACTGCATAATGATCTTTTTCTATTCCAGTCTTCTCAAGCACTTTCTGGATACACCTCACATTTGACTTTCACCATGCTCTCCATCTGCTAGTTATGTTTTTTGTCCTGTTTTCTTATACTTTTTTTCTCTCCATGGCAGTTAAGCCAGTGCTTTTTCATGATGTCACTTTTGTTTTTTAGCATTTTGATATTCAAACTAACCTACTCTAACATATTAGTATATCTTTAAACTTTCTGGTGGTCTTTCCATGCCTTGTAGGTTCCTATCACTGTAATCATGCCAGAAATGACAGAGAATGAGACTCCTACAAAAAAACAGCACAGGTATGTAGTCTTGGTCCCAAAATAATATAGTTTGGGCAAATAAGCAGAATGAATCTTTGCTAAATAGGTAATCCTTAGGGAACTTATATTTTGGTGCCTAGAAAACTATTACTCTTCAGAAATATGTGTGGATAAATAAATACAGATTTACAGAAAGGACTATAGAGTTAAAATTTACCTGTCTTTAACTAGTTCTTTAATTACGTTTTTCAAATAAAGTTTTTTCAATGATTAATTTACTTGCCAACCAATGATTTTTGGGTGTGGAAGAATAGAGAATTAGTTACTTCTAGAAATTGTAGATTCTAAATTTGTATCAATTTATCTGCAGTTAGGTTTTCACACCATAATATATATTAAGAAAATGTTTCTTCAGATGGTTTCTTGTTAATATCACAAATACAAATTCATAAAATTTATTTTTATGGTTCTCAAAATAAAGAGTGGTTAAAAATATATTCCCATAATTTTCATGTTCTTTTATTTGTACTTTCTGTTTCAGAAAGAAAAACCGGGAGACACACAATGCAGGTAGAAACAACAATTTAAATTTTATTTGATAGCACTTTTTGCACTCAAAATGAAGGCATACTGTAGTTGCTTGTAAGTTTCTATGTTACAAGCGTAGAATCATGATTCATTATATTTTAGGAAAATGTTCCTTACTATTTTTGTTCCTTTATTGTTTAATTGACATAACGCCCCTTAAGTCTCATGAAGATGGCCTCCTTCTTTACTATCTTCTGATTCATTGTCTATTTAGATAAATTAAAGATTAATATGCCCCTGGAACTAGTGTTGTAAGTGATTTCACTCACTGAAGAACTCCAGTTCTACCTCTTCAAATGGAACAAAGAGTATGTGTCTTTGCAGAAATTCCAGAGGTGGCTGGTTGCCTAGAGGAATAGGGGAGAGATGAGCAGCAGGCTGTAGATACTTTTTTTTAATTTTTTATTTATTTATGATAGTCAGAGAGAGGGAGAGAGAGAGAGAGAGGCAGAGGGAGAAGCAGGCTCCATGCACTGGGAGCCTGACATGGGATTCGATCCCGGGTCTCCAGGATCGCGCCCTGGGCCAAAGGCAGGCACTAAACTGCTGCGCCACCCAGGGATCCCCCAGGCTGTAGATATTAAAGGTCCTTGAACTGTCAAGTCTTTTTTTTTTTTTTTTTTTTAAAGATTTTCTTTATTTATTCATGAGAGACATAGAGAGAGAGGCAGAGACATAGGCAGAGGGAGAAGCAGGCGAAGCAGGCTCCCTGTTGAGAGCCTGATGTGGGACTGGATCCTAGGACCCTGGGATCATGACCTGAGTAGAAGGCAGACGCTCAACCACTGAGCCACCCAAGTGTCCCGAAATGTGAACAATCTTAAATGAAGTTGTGGAGTCCTCAATTATAGGAAAAAATATAGAAAAGAAAGATTTGATTTTATGTCAGATATCAAAATTATTGGCCAAAGCTGGATAAACATAGAAGTAGTTGTGCATACTTTTACAATTTGGTACATTTTAAAACATTTTATTTTTCAGGGGCTACAGTCCAGATCTAAAACAAAATATTTTAGAAGTTAATATCTATTTCTCTATAAATGATATCTTTCTTTCCTTAAGGAAAGGTCCCTGGGGAATTTTTGTCTATGGAAAGAGGTGGTGAACACTGTTGGAATTATTGCTGCTCACCAAAATGGGAATTTCCTGCTTTTGAATTCCCCTTTATCACTGTGGGGTAGAGTCTTAATGTTGGTTTTGTTTTGTTTTGTTTTTTTCCACCTCCACACATTTAAAATCCACTCTTAGATAAGAACAAATACTATTGTTAGAGAATTCAGAAGAAAAGTGAGCTATACTTTATTACTTTGCTGTCTTTTGGCCAAATGAATTTAATCTTTCTTGGCCATAGAAGCTAAATATTTTTATTGGAGTCAACTGAGATGGTGTCATAAATATGTCCTGATAGAAATTTATTTTGAGAGAGTAATTAGATATCATTGAAAAGCTATCTTTACTGCTAGACTATGAAGCAAAAAGTATGTATTTTACAAAACAAGGCCTGCCATGGTCAATATGCAAGATCATCCTCTTAGGATTACTGGCATCTTGTAAGAAAGGAAGGTTTCAGAACCTTTCTGAGAGAAAATAACCAAGACTATAATGTTTCTACTTATAGTGTCTTATTGAAATTATTTAGATCATCTTGTACTCTCTTGACCCTTCCGTATGATCTTTAAAGTCTTAGCATGTAAACCCAGAATACTTGGTTAATTTGATTAAGATGTTGTCAGTTGCTCAGTTTCTTAGATGAGAAAAATCCTATGTGGCCAAAATGAATAGACAAAGCTCTGTAGAAATTTTGAGGCATAACTAATAGCTATTAGTTCTATTTGAAAAATGCCTTCTAATCATCCTGAACGGTGTTTTAAGGTTCTGGAATCTAACTAAGTAGGTCTCACTTGCTCATGTAAAAAGGCAGCTGCTTAGTAACTTATCCTGTAATGGGTTCTCAAATTTTAGTTATCACTAAAATATTAGAGTAAAATCTCTAGTAATTACTTGAGACACAATAATGGCTTAATAGTAATGTCATGTTAGCAACTTCTGTTTATAATTTTAACTTAATTATCATAGATCACGTTTTTAAAATGCTAATAAAAGTATCGCTTATGTCAATTCCTATAGTACTAGACTTAAAATATGACATTCTTAGAAATCTAATTGTAGTTATTTGTCTTCAGTAGAAACTGCTGATAAAATTTTGTTAGGGATTTCTTTACCTAAAATTTCTTTACTCAAGTTAAAAAACGAACTTTGGCAGTGGTATCATGAGGTTTGATAAATGGATTTTCTCCCCTATCTAGTGGAGAGGCATAGAAAGAAGAAAATCAATGCTGGAATAAACAGGATAGGAGAGCTGATCCCATGTTCCCCTGCCCTGAAGCAGGTAAGAAGTCCACTCATATTTTCATTCATTACTTGTGAACAGATAACTCCCAAGTTTTTTCTTTGCTCAGAGTGATTATTTTTGTTTCCTTTCCTTTCCTTTATGGTATATAGTTAACTATATGCCCCACATACATGCTGGTATATAGTTAATAATTGCTTCAATGTTTTTTGTTTGCTTAATTTTCTATATATCTATTTTTAATTTTTCCCATACTTATAGCAGTCTTCTAGTAGAGCATTCTACATGATCAAATGGATCATATAATTTCTAGATCTTTAAGGTCTTGAATTTTTCAGTCCCATGATTACATTTATTTATGTGCTATTGTGTTTACCAGGCACTTCTTTTATTTTTTGTCATATTTTTCATCTTTAAATTCTTACCTTGAATCTTCTAAAGATCTCTATTTCATCCTCTGTGCCCTATCAACCTCCAGTGGTACATAAATCTCGGCTTATTAAAGATAACAGTTTTCCCTCAAGAAGATAGCTTTTGTTTTCTTCTTATAATGAGGATAAAATGTGCTCACTGAAAACAAAACAAAACAAAATGGAAACAATATGGAAGGCATAAATGTTTGAAAAATAAATTGACATTCTACTCCCAAGTCATAACTACTATTAAAATGTTGTAAAAAAAATAAATTAAAAAAATAAAATGTTGTTACACATCTCTTCAGACATTGCTATATGTATATATATATATGTATGTATATATATATATGCGTGTGTATATATATATTTGTAAAGCAATGAATATATATTTATGTGAATACATATATATACATATATATATACACACACACAAAAATACATACACACAAAGTGCTGTTTTATGTTCTTTTGAAAGATTTTATTTATTTATTCATAAAGACACAGAGAAAAAGAGGCAGAGACATAGGCAGAGGGAGAAGCAGGCTCCATGAAGGGAGCCCAATGTGGGATTCGATCCCGGGACTCCAGCATCACACCCTGAGCCAAAGGCAGACATTCAACCACTGAGCCACCCACGCATCCCCCAAGTGGTGTTTTATAACCTGTCTTGTCATTTTCACTTACTGGTATATAGTACATCACTTTTAGTTATGGATAGCTTTCCTCATAAGATTACCTTTCTTTTTGATGGTTATATAGTTTTTCATTGTAATGGGATATCATAATTTTTGTTAGCCTTTTGTGTGTGTGTGTGTGTGTGTTAGCCTTTTTCAGTTAATTTTTAATTAAATTAATATATGTGAAAATTAATATATAAACATAACAGCACTAAAAAGCTTAAAATGACAATTAGTATCTGACCTGCTTGCTTCCCAAGTCCAGTACAACAACTTAAAAGCATCCATTCTCAGCTGCTTCTTCAGGTATTCACTTTTATATTTTCAAATAATATGCTTATATTACTATATTTTCATTTTTCTATTTTAGATTTTATCTATGGACTTCCTATTATGCTTTTCCCCTTTGCTTCCCTCGTCTAATCCTCCCAATATAATTCTACCCCAACTTTTAATTAAATCAGTATTCAGTTTTTATGTTTTTAAGACTGAAAATATTGTGTGTGGTAGGCCAAGGAGGCTTATCAGGCCTTGTTATTTTCATTTGCTTATCATATACCTATCTTGTTATTTATTTATTTAAATTTTTAAGTAAGCTCTTTATCTAGCATGGGGCTTGAACTCACAACCCTGAGATCAAGAGTCCCATGCTCTACTGACTGAGCGATCCAGGCACCTCTCTCTGTACCTATCTTTAGTTCTTCCCTCACTTTCAGTGGTCTCTTTAGAGTTTCTACATAGTCAAGTGTACCACGATTACCGTTTTCTCTTTTTCCTTTGAGACTTCTGGAACCTCTGCCCTTCTTCAGTCTCAATTGATTGGTCTTTTCTAACTCTTCTGTTTTTAATTTCAGCTCTCATATTTTTAATTTTCAAGAGTCTTTTTCTTATTTTTTTGTTCATTTTCATATCACATATTCGGTTTATGAATACAATATCATGTTATTTCTGAGAATGTTGTATAGGTTTTTAAATTTTTTTCTTTTTGTTTTTGTTTCTTCTGATTTTCTTTTTTCCATTTTGTTTTGATGTTTTGTCTTTGATTTGGAGACTTTCCTTAAATGTTTAGTGATACTTAGCTGTTTTCTTATATTTTCTTATATTCGAGAATGAAACATTAAAAAACTGCTTGAATAGGCTTGACTTTGGTGCCCTAACTTTTGAGTGATTAGGTAGTAGGCTAGTGTTGTTGTTTTTATGGTACTAAAAAATATCAATATTGGTAGCTTGTTTAATTTTGGGAATAACTATTAACTATTAACTTTTATTTTCCAAAGAAGAGTCCTTCAGCCCCTTATCTAGAAGTGGAAGTGGAAAGGGTGGGAAGAGGCGTATAAGGCTGGTTGCCATATTCTGGGACCTGGGTCAGGGAAGGGGTGCAGGAGAGTCTCATGCTTTAGCAGGCAGAATTTTACTTTACCCTCCTGTCTTCACTGAGTTGCTTAATCTTGTCCACTTCTGTGCCAAACATCCCTGAGGTCAAACTTCTCTGATTCAAATTTCACAGAAAATAAACTTGTCTCCTGCAGTTGGGGCAGGAAGGGGAAGTTATCTAGCTTCATAGGGTGTGAGTGTGTGTGTGTGGGGGGGAGGGGGTTAATTTGTATTACTGCGTAAGAAGAATCTTTCTACTGGTCCCCTCAATTTTTAAAAATGATTTTATTTATTTGAGAGAGTGAACAAAAGAGTGCAAAAGTGGGGAGAGGGAGAAACATACTCCCCTACTGAGGAGGGAGCCCAATGTGGGGCTTGATCCCAGGACTCTGGGATCATGACTTGAGCTGAAGGCAGATGCCCAACTGACTGAGCCACTCACTGTCTATTTAAGATAGATAAAGGATCCATGTATCAGCATAGAACATTTCAGGAAGGATACACAAGTAACTTTAGGGCAGTTGCCTCTAGAATAGGGTCTAAGTCTAAAATCTTTCCATGGCCTTGAAGGCCCTTTCTGGTCTCTTCTACTACCACTCTTCCCCCTGGATACTTTACTTTTGTTCCACTCACCTCACCACTGTGCCTCCAATGTACGAGCACAGCCCCACTTGATGGCCTTTGCCCTTGCTGATCCTAAGACCTGGACCCTCTTCCTCCATCTATCCAGGGGGAATACTTCCTTGTACTTCCTTCAGGTTTTTGCTTTGCCTTACAAGAGAGGCCTTTTCCAACCTCCATATGCAAAATAGATTATAGTACAATGTCTTAGTTTGGGCTCCAATAAGGAAAATAGCACAGACTGGGTGGTTTAAACAACAGAAATGTATTTCTCACAGTTCTGGAGGCTGCAAAGTCTAAGATCAAGGTGCCAGCTGATTCAGTTCCTGGTGTATGCTCTTTTCCTGGTTATATTCTTGCATGACAGAGAGTGCAATCACTTCTCTCATGTCTTTTCTTCTAAGGGCACTGATCTCATTCATGAGGGATCTACCTGCCAAAGGCCCACCTCCAAATACCATCATATCAGGGATCAGGGTTTCAACATGAATTACAGTGAGACAGAAACAGTCAGTCCATAGAACAGAATGACCTCTGCCATCTCTCTGGCCCCCTCTTCACCTTGCTTTATTTTTTCTTCATAGCACTTAGCACTACCATCTGATTTTATATATATATATAATTCCTGAAGGTCAGGAATTTTGTCTTTATTTTGTTTATTATATTCCCCAGTACCTAGAACAGAGCCTGACACATAATAGATGCTCAATAAATACTTAATAAATGAGAAGTGAATAGTAGGAGCATTTGAATACAGTGCCTATTTTAATTTTGAAAAGATACATATCACATATATGTGATGAAAACCAAAGCTTTAAATTTCTTCTGGCAAGTTCTTACTCCTCAGTGAAACTTTTAAATGGTTAATTCTCTCTGGCAGAGCAAGAATATGATCCTGGACCAAGCCTTTAAATATATAACAGAATTGAAAAGGCAAAATGATGAACTCCTGCTTAATGGAGGAAACAATGAACAAGGTAAAGATTTTAAGATTCTTACTTTTTGTTGTTTTTTTTCTGTGTTCAGGTCTTTGTGTGGCAGGACAGTTTATATGAGGATAGAGAAGGCTTTTTTCACCTGAGACATTATTAAGATGATATATTCTGTGGGTCTGGGAGAATAGTGCTACAAAATAAATTCATCTTAGTTTACGTCTTTCCCCTACTCTGAGCAACTCTAATCTTGCAGGCATACAGAATTCTCATTTTGGAATCTACTGTGTACTTCATGTTTGCTTAAGTCATGAGATAAGTAATGCTGGAACTCTCTTATTCCACTTGGATCCTCCAGCTGGGGGAATCCCATAAGAGGATGGAGGGGAGAGTCCTGCTCAATGTAACTTAAAAACAAAATAAAAATATGCCTGGGCCAAGACTTCACTGTGAATTAGCTCAAAAGGTCAAAACATTCTGTTCATAATATTGCATGACATGTGTGCATCAGACTGCCTTATCCTTTGATGAAATTTGGTTTCTGTTCTTCATTATTTTTTTTTTAGATAATTACATTGTAAAAAAACTTAATCAAGTTTAAGTTGATTAAGTTTTTAAATTTTTAAAAAAAAATTTTTTAAAAGATTTTATTTATTTATTTATTCATTCATGAAAGACACACACAGAGAGAGAGGCAAAGACACAGGCAGAGAGAGAAGCAGGCTCCATGCAGGGAGCCCGATGTGGGACTTGATCCCGGGACTCCAGGATCACGCCCTGGGCCAAAGGCAGGCACTAAACCACTGAGCCACCCAGGGATTCCCGATTAAGTTTTTTTTTAATAACAGCTTTTACACCCAGGCGAGTGTAAAGTTCAGAATGGTAGACAGTATGAGTTGTCCTTTATTTATGGCTCTGGCAGGAGCAGAGAAAGAATTTCCTGTGACAAGTCAGTAGGTCACCTTAAGAGGAGAGGAACAAAGGTAGAATTTACTGGGGTGGGGGCAGGGTTGGGTTGCCTTCATTGTGTGTCTGGAAGGTCAGCGTTCAGAATTCTCTTTGCTTACTCTAGTTAGACGACCGCTCACCCCTTCACCCAAGTCAGCTCTCTTTCACAATCCAGGCCTTGTTTTATGATGCTGGTAGGTGGGTAGTTTCATAATACAGGTTTGGTAACCTATCTGAAGCCCCACAGAAGGGATGTGAAGGCTAGAATGATGTGTAGACTTTTCTAAGGAGAGCTCCTTTGGTTTCACAGCCCAGAGGCTGAGGCAGTCAGGTTGCTGTAGGGAAAAGGGAACCTGTCAGAAAAACATAGGTTGCATGGGGCTCAGGACAAGAGCAGGTAGGCCAGCTTGAGGCGGCTCAAGTCTGACTACACTGTCACCTCTGCCACCATCCTTCCTTTGGTTCTTTATTGTGCATCCGCTCTCTTCTCATTTCTTCCCCCAGCAGCTCCCTCATATACTCACTGTCCATATGACAGCCTGGGCCGTGGTCTGAGCAGTGTCCTGGGGAGTTAAGCCCAATGGGGTTGAATCTTGTCTTCACTTACTCATTTAGTACCTGTGGCAATTTACTTACCCTCTTTCCGTCTCAGTTTCCTTATCTTAAAATGAAGATAATCTTAGCATGTGTGTGGCTGACTTTCGACACATTTATGTGATCATTCCAAGCCTGTTTCTCACACTTCAAAATAGTGATGACAGCAGGTAGTTCCCATCTCATGGTTGTTATGAGGATGAAAAGAAATAATACAGTAGCAGTACTTAGACTCGAGCTGGCATAGAGTAAATGTTACCTGTCATTGTTGTTATTATGAAATGAGATGAAGAATGAAAAGTGCCAGGTGTGCCAGATGACAATAGTCATCATTATTATTTGGTCCATAGTAATTGTTCTTTAGTCTTTCTTTCTTTCTTTCTTTCTTTCTTTCTTTCTTTCTTTCTTCCTTCCTTCCTTCCTTCCTTCCTTCCTTCCTTCCTTCCTTCCTTCCTCTCTTTCTTTCTTTCTTTCTTTCTTTCTTTCTTTCTTTCTTTCAAGATTTTATTTATTCATTTGACACAGAGAGAGAGAGAGAGCACAAGCAGGGGAAATGGCAGACAGAGAGAGAGAGAGGGAGAAGCAGACTCCCTGATGAGCAGTGAGCCCAATGTAGGGCTTGATCCCAGGACCCCAGGAGCATGACCTGACCCAAAGGCAGACTCTTAACCAACTGAGCCACCCAGGCACCCCATGTCCTTTAGTTGCTGATGTCCATGACACATCGGCATCTTCTGTGTCTCTTAGTTTAAATAATCTGCTAGTCTCAGCTCATCCTTGTCAGAACAGAACTTTTTATTCCAGGCCCCTGCTCAGGGCATTGGCTTTGAAGATTGACTGCCGTTGGTGGAAGGAGAGGGGAGAGTACAACTATGGCAAGACAGTAGAATTGTAGGGTCACAGGCATAAATACCAGCAGCCAAGGCTGCTGCAGTAGTAGGATCCATGGGTAAAGTTCTCCCCCTTAAGAAAGAGTAAGGTTGTGACAGTAGTGTATATACATTGACCCTACCAAGGAAAATTCAAGTTCCATTATTGACACTTTCTTTGGTGCTGTACTAGATTACTTTTTAAACATTCCACTTGGGCCCTGTTATTTCAAAGAGTCAAATAGAAGCAAGTTTAAAACCATTTTTAAAGAGATTATCTATTACCACCTCAAGGAAAGTTTGAAGTTAGAGCATTTAAATGCTATTCTATTGATATTCAGTGAGATTTTCCTAACATGTTACCATGATATCAGTATGTCTTTCCTCTTTTTTCTTTTCTTTTTACTTTTGTGACTGCGCTATTGGCAATTTTTGAATTGGGAATTTTGAGATTTCTACATCGTAATTTCTGACCTTTGGGTTATTGACCTTAATGATACATTCTTTAAAAAGGATGGGGGATAGAGGCTTAAGATATCATTGTAAAAAGGAGAAATAATTTGCTTTAGAGAAGAACTGAAAATTCTCAGTTGAGGTGTTTAGAAATACTAGAACTAGAATTCAGTGGTTAGCACACAGCATTTTCTTAGTTACTATTAATACTGACAGTAACAGGTAACTGTTTCACTTTTATTTTTAATATTGTAGCTGAAGAAATTAAAAAGCTACGTAAACAACTGGAAGAAATTCAAAAAGAAAATGGCCGGTATATTGAATTACTAAAAGCAAATGACATATGCCTCTATGATGACCCCACAATCCACTGGAAAGGAAATCTTAAAAACTCAAAGGTCTCTGTTGTTATTCCCAGTGATCAGGTTCAAAAAAATATCATTGTTTATTCCAATGGGAGTCAGCCTGGTGGAAACAGCCAGGGAACAGCTGTTCAGGGGATAACCTTTAATGTTGGTCATAATTTACAAAAGCAAACCGCCAATGTGGTGCCAGTACAGAGGACTTGCAATCTTGTGACTCCTGTGTCTATTTCTGGAGTTTACCCTTCTGAAAACAAGCCATGGCATCAGACTACAGTTTCTGCATTGGCTGCCAACCAGCCTGTTCCTCTTTGTCTTCCTGCTACCATTTCTGCTCAAAATATTCTTGAACTTTCCACCTCCGAAAGCGAATCGAGTGTGCTTGGTGCCACCAGTGCCTCACTGATCGCTGTTCCCATTGGGCCTGAACCTCCCCAACGTCGTTCCTTGCACACATGTCTAAATGATCAAAGTTCTCCTGAAAATAAGAATGGGCAAGAGAGCCCCAAATTAGTGAAGAAGACAGTCTCTTGTGCCACAAGCATCCCCACCGCCTCCTCAGCGACTGCCACGAAAGTGCACCATGGAAGCAAGTCCTGCCTGAGCGTACAGGATTTCAGAAATGATTTTCAAACCACCTTTGTTGTTTCAGTTACCACCACGGTCTGCTCCCAGCCTCCCAGATCTGCAGGTGATTCTTGTCCAGCAAGCATTAGCAAGGGTGCAGACTCGGCAAGTGTTACCGCAGTGGTGGCCCCTTCTGCCCCCGGAGGAGGGAAGACCACAACTCCGATAAGCACTGTCTCTGCAAACCCTTTGGACAATGGTTGGACTCTTTCTTGTTCTTTGCCTTCTTCAAGTGTTAGTGCTTCAGATTTAAAAAACATTAATAGCCTTACCCGAATTTCCTCTGCTGGAAACACACAGACCACGTGGACTACTTTGCAACTGGCGGGAAACACTATTCAGCCCTTAAGCCAGACACCTTCTTCTGCTGTGACTCCGGTATTAAATGAGTCTGGTACCAGCCCTACCACAGCCAACCACAGTAGACACGTCGCCACAGGCGTCAACTTGAATAATTCCTTTCCAGCAGATGGGCAGGCAGTTGAGCAAGTAGTTGTAACCTTGCCTTCTTGTCCATCTTTACCTATGCAGCCACTGATTGCCCAGCCACAAGTTAAATCTCAGCCTCCAAAAAATATCCTTCCATTGAATTCAGCAATGCAAGTGATTCAGATGGCTCAGCCAGTTGGGTCGGCTGTTAATGCAGCTCCAGCTAATCAAAATGTTATCATTCTTCAGCCCCCCAGCACTACCCCATGCCCAACAGTGATGAGAGCAGAGGTTCCCAACCAAACAGTAGGTCAACAGATAGTGATCATACAGGCAGCTAATCAGAACCCCTTGCCGCTCCTCTCAGCTCCACCTCCTGGTTCTGTTCGACTCCCTGTCAATGGAACCAGTGCTCTCATAGGGTCTAATAATTCAGTGCAAAATGTTTCGACCCCACAGACTTTTGGAGGAAAGCATCTTGTCCATATATTACCAAGACCTTCATCTTTATCAACGTCTAGTTCAACACAAACTTTTTCTGTCACCATGTCAAACCAACAACAGCCTCAAACCATTTCTTTAAATGGACAGCTCTTTGCTTTGCAGCCTGTGATGTCCTCATCAGGAACTACAAATCAAACCCCTATGCAAATTATCCAACCCACCACCAGCGAAGATCCAAATACCAATGTTGCCCTGAATACATTTGGAGCTTTGGCCAGCCTCAATCAAAGCATATCACAGATGGCTGGGCAAAGCTGTGTACAGTTGTCTATTAGCCAGCCTGCCAATCCTCCAACTGCTGCAAATAGTCAGACCACCCCAGTCAACTGTGTTTCATTAACAACAACTGTAGCATCTCCCATGACAACTGATAATTCAGCCACACTACCCAGTACTTACAGTCTAGTAACTACTCCCTCAGTGAACACTGTAGCTTGTTTACCTAACGTGAGGTCAAAAAGGTTGAATAAGAAGCCAAGTGCCAAGAAACACTTAGCAGCTAACAAGTCAGCATGCCCCCTGAACCCAGTCAGAGATGCGAGCAAGTTAGACTGCCCCAGTGCTGAAGCCACCGCAGAGCCATCATGTGCCGATGGGCTGCTGGAAAGCCTCCCTGTTGTGTTACCATCTGTCACCGTGTCCCAGGCAAATAGTGTAAGTGTTTCTGGCTCACATTCTTTGGATGTTCTGAATTCTGAATCGGTGATACCTGAATCTGTACCCAAATCTAAGTCAGCAGAAGAGACTAGCTCACCCTCCCAAGAACCTGTAACAAGCGAACATTTTGTAACGGCCCCAGCAAAATCCAAAGATTCTGCCCCCATTTTGCAACGAGAGACATCTCAGGATAAGCCACCAACTAGTTTGGCATTGTCAGACGCTGCCAAATCCTGCACTTCAGCCAACGTGTTGATTCCATCTCCAAGCGATCCCCACATTTTGGTTTCTCAGGTTTCTGGTCTGTCATCTACCACTAGCACTAGCACCGACTGTGTTTCTGAGGTCGAGATCATTGCTGAACCTTGCAGGGTGGAACAAGATTCCACGTCTGAAACAATGCAAACGACAGGTCTCTTAAAGGGGCAAGGTTTGACTGCATTGCTGTCTGGTCTTGCTAAAGAAAAAGACCCTCAGAAACTCTCTCTTTCAGTCCAGGTGGACCATCCTGACTTTTCTTCCGACAGTTCTAAAATAGTTGATTCAAGTGTCGAGTTACATCCCAAACAGGACCTCTTGCTGATGAACAGTGATGATAGAGATCCAGGGCAGCATCACTCCTGTGTCCCTGATCAGGAGGTTATTAATGGTTCCTTGCTTGGCAGCAGGCAGGCTGACTCTCCCATGTCAACCAGTTCTGGCAGTAGCCGCAGTTTCTCCGTGGCGTCCATGCTTCCTGAAACGACTAGAGAGGATGTCACCAGCAATACGACAACTAATACTTGTGACAGCTGTACCTTTGTAGAGCAAACTGATATAGTCGCCCTTGCAGCAAGAGCTATTTTTGACCAGGAGAACCTTGAGAAGGGAAGAGCTGGCAGCCAGGCTGATATGAGGGAAGTTGCTTCGAAGCCTTCTGAAGCGTCACCTTTAGAGGGAGACCAGCCTTTCAAAACACAGATATCTAAAGAGGGGGGCACGGGACAGACGGAAGCAACACCAAATGAATTTAATTCTCAGGATTCGATTGAAGTGACTGTGGATCGGCCCCTTGGAAAACCAAGTTGTTCTGTAGGAATTAAAACATCAAATGCCTCTTTACAGGTTTCGACTTCTCAGCCACCGAGCATCACCAGTTTGAGTGTGAACAATCTTATCCACCAGAGCAGCATCAGCCATCCCCTGGTCAGCTGTGCTGGTTTATCCCAGACTTCAGAGCAAACAGCTGTTCCTGCAACGGTTAACCTGACTGTTGCCTCCAGCTCCTACACCAGTCAGCCTCCTGGACCAGCTCTGATGACCGAATATCCCCAAGAACAGCTGAATACCATTGCTGGCACCATACCAAATCCACAGATTCAAGAGCCACTCTTAAAGCCAAGTCAGGAAAGCCGCAAAGACTCTGCTAAGCGTGCTGTCCAAGACGACCTTTTATTGTCTTCAGCTAAACGTCAAAAGCATTGTCAGCCTGCCCCGCTGAGGCTTGAAGCTATGTCCCTGATGAGCCGAACTCCAGACAGCATTTCTGATCAGATGATGGTCAATCAGCTCCCTCCCAATTCGGCAAACTCTGTTGGGCCTATTAGCAACCCAGCACACGGAGAGGGCCTTACACGACTATTTCCACCTAGTAACAATTTTGTTGCCCCTGCACTGAGGCAAACGGAAGTCCAGTGCAGTTCTCAGAATTCAGTTGCTGAGCAGCAGCAAACCCAGGCCAGTCAACATCTCCAGGCCCTGCAACAGCATGTTCCAGCCCAGGGGGTATCTCACCTGCATAGTAACCACCTCTACTTAAAGCAGCAGCAGCAGCAGCAGCAGCAGCAGCAGCAAGCAGGGCAGCTAAGAGAGAGGCATCACTTGTATCAGCTGCAGCATCACGTACCTCATGCAGAGAGCTCTGTCCACTCTCAGCCCCATAATGTCCACCAACAGAGAACTCTACAACAGGAAGTCCAGATGCAGAAAAAGAGGAATCTTGTTCAGGGCTCTCAGGCCTCTCAGCTTTCCTTACAACCAAAGCACCACGGAACTGACCAGTCCCGACCCAAGAGTGGGCAGCCCCACCCCCACCATCAGCAGATGCAGCAACAGATGCAGCAACACTTCGGAAGCACCCAGCCGGAGAAGAGTTGTGAAAACCCTTCAACCAGCCGGAACCACCATAACCATCCCCAGAACCATCTCAATCAAGATATCATGCACCAGCAGCAGGATGTGGGAAGCAGGCAGCAAGGTTCGGGGGTTTCTTCGGAACATGTGTCTGGGCATAATCCAATGCAGAGGCTTTTGACATCAAGAGGCCTAGAGCAGCAAATGGGGTCCCAGCCGAGCATCGTGACCAGACCTTCAGACATGACCTGTACTCCACACAGGCCGGAGAGGAATAGAGTTTCAAGTTATTCTGCTGAGGCACTTATTGGAAAGACGTCTTCTAATTCAGAGCAGAGAATGGGCATATCAATTCAGGGTTCCAGAGTTTCAGATCAGCTTGAGATGAGAAGCTATCTTGATGTCCCCAGGAATAAGAGTTTGGCCATTCACAATATGCAGGGTCGTGTGGACCACACGGTTGCCTCGGATATCCGCCTTTCCGACTGTCAGACATTTAAACCAAGTGGAGCCAGTCAGCAGCCCCAGAGTAATTTTGAAGTACAATCTTCAAGAAATAATGAAATAGGTAACCCTGTATCATCATTGAGGAGTATGCAGTCCCAGGCCTTTCGAATTAGTCAAAACCCTGGTCCACCACCAATCGACCGCCAAAAGAGATTACCTTATCCAGCGGTTCAGAGTATCCCGACAGGAAATGCCATCCCACCAAGGGACAGTGAGAATCCATGCCACCAGAGTTTCATGCAGAGTTTACTCGCCCCTCACCTTGGAGATCAGGTCCTTGGAAGCCAGAGGTCCCTCTCAGAGCATCAGAGGAACACACAGTGTGGCCCATCCTCTGCAATTGAATATACTTGCCCCCCGACTCATGAAAGTGTCCATATTAGAAGAGAGAGTGAGAGTCAGAACAGGGAAAGTTGTGACATGTCCTTAGGTGCGATTAACACCAGGAACAGCACCTTGAATATTCCTTTCTCGAGTTCTTCTTCTTCAGGAGATATTCAGGGTCGAAACACGAGTCCCAATGTTTCTGTGCAGAAGTCCAATCCCATGAGGATAACTGACAGTCATGGGACCAAGGGCCACATGAACCCTCCAGTCACAACCAACATGCATGGGGTTGCAAGGCCAGCTCTACCCCATCCGTCTGTGTCTCACGGAAATGCTGAGCAAGGGCCTCCTGTACGTCCGACTAATTCTTCAGTTCCCCAGCGATCAAGGCATCCCTTGCAAGACAGCAGTGGTTCCAAAATTCGTCAGCCTGAACGGAATCGTTCTGGAAACCAAAGACACAGTAATGTCTTTGACCCAAGTCTCCCCCATCTTCCTCTGTCTACCAGTGGCAGCATGATCCTTGGACGCCAGCAACCCACTACAGAGAAGAGAGGAAGTATCGTTCGTTTCATGCCTGATAGCCCACAAGTCCCTAATGATAATTCAGCGCCTGACCAGCATACACTATCACAAAATTTCGGTTTTCCTTTTATTCCCGAGGGTGGCATGAATCCACCAATAAATGCTAATACTTCTTTCATTCCACAGGTTACTCAGCCTAGTGCCACTCGAACGCCAGCTCTCATTCCTGTAGACCCCCAAAACACGCTTCCCTCCTTTTATCCCCCATACTCTCCCGCTCATCCTACACTGTCCAATGATATTTCCATCCCCTATTTCTCCAATCAAATGTTCTCAAATCCTAGCACCGAGAAGGTAAACAGCGGAGGCTTAAATAATCGATTCGGATCAATTCTGTCTCCTCCCAGACCTGTCGGTTTTGCTCAACCAAGTTTTCCTCTTCTCCCTGACATGCCGCCCATGCACATGACCAACTCTCACTTGTCCAACTTTAACATGACATCTTTGTTTCCAGAAATAGCTACGGCTCTTCCCGATGGCTCGGCAATGTCACCTTTGCTTACGATAGCAAACTCCTCTGCCTCTGACTCTTCCAAGCAGTCCTCAAACAGACCTGCCCACAACATAAGCCATATTCTAGGTCATGACTGCAGTTCAGCTGTTTAAATACTGACAGACTAAATGTACATGTATCTGCTGAGATTGCAAATGTATTGGTGTGTGCATGCACAGGTAATGCACATGGAGAGGGAGGCCGTGTGTGTGTGTGTGTGTGTGTGTGTGTGTGTCTTTGTGTTTGTATAATCAATTTCCAGTTACCTTCTGAATGTAGGGAAACTACGTCAGAGATGATGCGAATCCTGGGTTGTCAAAAACAATTATCTCTTCTTTTTAACTGCACAGTGTGCTTTTTAAAACTTTCCAAGCGGAGTTACATTTTCAAGTTTGATTTGTAATCTTATATTCCTTAAATGCTAGTCGGCTGGAAGTCGGTGGGGGGGGGGGGTGTCCTTTTGGCATGTGCTGGGTAGTAGGAAAGAACCTGGATTTTAAACTTGATTGTTGATCATTTATTAAATAGATACTTGAGATAGTCAAATTGCTTTCCAAAAATCCAGACACTTTGATACAACACAGTGGCTCATCACCAAATATTTGGCCAATGTCAGCATCTAGAACGGTTCCTTACCCATGGCAGGTGTTGCATTAACATGGAATGGATGTCCATGGTTAAAGTCAAGCAGTCAGCAAATACATGAGTTGTTGAATCAGCTTTCCTTTCCAAGGTTTGGTTTAGGTAGAGGCTTCTTTCTTATTTATGACAATTCATTGGTTTTCTGAATTTAATGTCTTGTCCTTCAAATTAGCCATTTTATCTTTTAATGTGCCAAGATGCTGGAACACAAAGGTCTTCCTTACTTAGCCTTAAAAATAGCAATCTGAAAAAGCAAAGTACATAGACATTCTCCATTTTGCGCTTGCATTTTGCATCAGGTCATAAAGATAAAAGCAGTTGTATTGCGAAGTTTTGCTTGTGTCCAGTTAAAGATTGTTGTTTCATCAATTAAATTTTGTTTTAGTGTTCTTTTTTCTGTTCATTTGATCTTGAAATAATTTCCTTTATATTTGTTTAATCATTAGGAACTGCTCAGTAAATAATGTGTTTGGAATCTACACAATTATTTGAGCCTTACTTTTTAAATATTTCTGAGCAGGGTCTTGATTGAGCTCTGTCAGTATTTTCACTTACTGATATTTATATTTAAAATATGGCATTGTATGTTACATTGTTACCCTTCTTAGTAATTATAATGAGAAGATGAATTTGTTCATTATTTTTCCTGATGGTAGATGTGAAACGGTGCTTCAGAAAATTGTCTATGTATATGTCCGTGGGTGTGAATGTGTGTGTGCGTGCGTGTGCATGGGTTCACAGACATAGATTTTAAAGTATAAATTGGTCCTTTAAAAATTGGCCTGCCATCTGGAAATGGAAATTGTGACCTGAGACCTGCTGAAGTATTGGAAAACTTGACGTAAGGGTTTTTAAAAGCCCCAGAGGAGTGAGTTGTGTACACACACACACACACACACACACACACACAGACAGATACATTGAATCTTTAAAAACTTAAAACCTATGAAAACAACCATATATACTCATATTCTCAAACCTGTTACTGTTTGTTGTTATATTCTGGGCCAAATAGAGGAACGAGTGGGAGAGAGACGTATAAATGATGTTGTCTGCTCTGTTAATAAAATGAACCCAAGGACCAGCATTTTATTTTATTTTTTCCTCCTTAAAAATGCCTCCTCAGGCTGGGTCAGAGCAGTTAACTCTGGCAAATACCTCTTGTGAAGACTCAGTAAAAGGGTCATGTGTGCCTCTTGAACTGTCCTTACCAAACCTTCCTCCCTCTTCCTGCTGCCCACCCAGCAGCCTCCTGGGGGCGAAAGAGAAAAAGAAAAAGAATTGCAAACAGGAAAAGCTTCTGTATTTTCTCCTTCAAATTGGTCATGGTGAAGAACAGGAGTTACTTAAATAAGACCACAGATAAACACAGTAGTTAAAAGTTTCAATTGGGAAAAAAGTGAGATTCATGGCCTGTTTTTTAATTTTCTTAACTGGCTTTTAAGTTACAACATTCAGATTCTTCTCTGTACTTGAAAGGCCCAACCTGCCAATTTCCAGAATAGTGTTCAATATGTTTGGCTATTCATCCTCCCTCCCTCTGCTCTCCCTGTCGCTCTGTCAGTCTGTCGCTCTGTCTCTCTCACATACACATCCAGACACACGCATGCACGTACAGAGAGGTAGCCACCGCGTTCTGAGGAACTGGGCACCTTTAGATATAATTAGAACTACGGTAACAAGCTAAGGAGAAGATCAGTTTGAACACTGCAACAGGAAGGCCTCAGAGCCTGGTACTTTCAGGTATTTCTCTGTTGCACTGATTTTCCTTTTCTGCACAGCCCTGTCCAGAGGTAGCATCTGCATATTTCAGAGCTTTCATTCCAAGCATGTAATACTTTGATCCCAAATGAGCCTCTACCCCTAAGTAAGGCTTATTTGACCATCTCAAGAAAGATGTGACCACCTGCCAATTATTTGGCTCCTGCTTACATGTAGCTCTAATTATCTTACAGATGTGCATGTATATGTAAGAGATCACTGTATATATGGACTCGATTCTGAAAGTGTTCAAAGCCTAGTAGTCTTACTTGATTTAAAAGCATGAGTGTATGAGCTTTACCAGCAGTGTATTAAATATTTGATAATCAGAGCTACATGATTTTGGGGAGGAAATTTATTATTTAATATCCAGCAATCTCGATACAATTTTTGGCTAAAGTATGGCAGGAAACAGTCCGTTTTGGTTATAGCAAATTTATTGTTATCCTTGGCTTGCTAATATATGACTGTAGAATGTAAAACCATTTCCACAAATAATTTTGTAATTTCTGGAAATACACAAACATATATAAATGTATGAATCATAAATGAGTCATTAATTAAATTATTTCTCTTTTAGTGTTACAGATCACATAGAATCAATTAGAGAAAGTGGTTGATTCCTCTAAATATTTAATGCAGTAATTCCTAATGAGGTGAAAATTTCAGATTCTCGTGTATAATTTTTAATGTGTGAATCATGGAAAAAAGAAATCAAGTGTGATGTCATTTGTTTTTTTGGTACATAGCAGTTGTTTGGGGGTATTTTATACCATTTCAGGAAATTTATTTTTATTTAAATTGTAAGACCTTTTGGAGGGACCAGGGATGGCACTTTTTTCCAAAGGTGGAAAAATACTCCACAGTGATCATGCTTTATAAAATTTAACATTTTAGAACTGTGGAAAAAGAAGAATGAGGAGGGAATATTCTTTTATAGCGGTTTCCAGTTACATATTAGGGTGAACTGCAGTAAAGATCAATTTTTAAAAATCAGCCTTGTTTTTTTCCCCCTGATCAGCCTTCTTAAAATACACAATTAATTAAACATTTTAAAGATAATTAATTTGTCTTGCTCTTGCCTTCTAACATCCATGTCATGGAGAGGCTAAAAGTTCATAACCCCCCCCCCCCAAAAAATGTAGAAACACATTTTAATGGGAGTGAAATTTTAAAAATTTGAAAAAGCACCTTCTTAGCCTTGTCCTTTCTTTGAACCATAGGTACCTGGGCTCCTCTTTTCTTCCACCTGCTCCGTGTCAAACAGGTGGCAGGGAACCTGCTCATTTCCTTAGGATGATTCCTCCTCTGCCTTGAAATGTTTACTGGGCCCATTGTGATAGTGAGGCATGCTCCTAAATCAGTGATTCCCAATTCCTGGCTTTGGGAACCAATATATCTCCTGTTCTATCAAGGGACAGCACGATTTCTTGACACAAAATTAGTTCAGAGTTGATTTAAAATATTGAGTGTGCCATACAGTTCTCCTTGTTTTGATGAACTTGGTTTTCCCCCCCCACGGAGGAGTTTAGGAAGCACAAAGGTGGTACCAAAATCAGATGGCTTTGGGTTGATACCTTTAGGAACCTGGAAGTCGTAATTCTCTTGTCTGTATAAGTTCTACCTTTGCCCGGAGAGAATCGCCTATGGCTGTGTACATCCAGAGGGCAATAATAATAAGCCAAATAAACTAGTGTGAAGTTAATCTGTGAGTGATGACTTTATGATACTTATATGCAAATTAGAGACCAGAAATTCGTTTCTTCTCGAACTACCGTTTTGGCTAAATGCTCCCAACAGAAAAGGGTCCCTTTTTTTTTTTTTTTGACTTAACCATAGTCTCCCTGCTTTCTACACTTTCTGTGTGAGCCTGACAGTGTTTTAATCCAGAGTCTGTGGGAGACAGACACCAAGTTTAGACTGAGGCAGTCCAGCATGAGGACCTTCTTGGACATAGAGCTTCTAGTTCTGCCCACGTGCCTCTATCCTGGCACTGCACTTTACCTGAAACTGTGCCTCTGGTCCTAAGACCAGTCATTGGAACACATCACTCACCCACTCCTCTGTTAAAAAGCAAAGGGCCAGCCAGAATGGTACATGCTGTGTCATCAAACACCTAGAAGACTAGAACAGCTGATATTTCTCACGGTTGCCTTATCATTCTCTGAGCCATCTTCAATGCAGATCTTGTAAAAAAAAGAATATATGTACTAGTTAGAAGCATAACTCCTTTTAAACTCAGAGCTTGTAGGTGGTGGTCATTCAATATTGTTTCCATATTTGCCCAAACCTTATCAACTGTAGGGCTGTGGCGCATGCATGTGTTCTTAAACATGAGCCAACCTGGGTTGAAAGTATTGGATCTAATATTCAAATTGCTGTTGTTTTGGATGATAATCTGTCACGAGACATCTCATGAGACATAGAAGATCACTCTTGTGATTTAACACTTTTTAAAAAAGGTGATCCTAAGTTGTGGGTTTTTCGGGTTTTTTGGCTCAGTTGTGTGTCTAGCTCTCCACCATACTATGTCATAGGAACTTAGAGTTTTCTCCATCTAACTCCTTATTCACTTCTCTGGATCTCTTTATCCCCAGCCCTTAAGTCTTAAAACCATTTTCATCTGTGAGGTCATCGAGGCACTGGACTTGACTATAATGGTAACCTTTAAGGGAGTTGAACTGTTGATCTTCCAAGAAGAAAGGGACCAGACAGTGTTGCTTAAAATGCTGCAGTTGTGTTACTGTGAAGAAAAGATTTGCTTCCACTTTCAGCAGGCCATATATATATATATTATATATATATATAATTTGTATATATACACATTTTGGTAAAAATAGGTGGAAAAATCTGAGAACATAATTACCTTCACAAATTATTTATAGATACACTGGGTGAGAGGCTTACTGTAGGGCAGTCACCAGAAAAAACTTAACTGTAGTCTTTCAATAGTGTAATATTTGTATCTATTCCCATGCCAGCGATGTCTGCTGTGTACTGTGTCCTATTACTGTAAATCACCTGGTTTATAATCCTAATGGGAACTAATTTGTTTTATAATGGAATCCAGAGCAGATATGTATAATACGATCAGGATTGTCCTACAGTTGTAAATAAGAATAGGTCCTGTTTATTTTGACATCTTTTTACAAATGCATTGTATTAGGGTGTGAATATTCTGAACCATGCTCTTGTTTAAAGTTTTGAAATTTTTATTGGTAAATGTAACATTTTAATGGTTGTAATAATTATTTGTATAGATATGAATATAGTATTTTATTTAAGAAAATAAACTTTGCATTTTTGCATTGTGAATTCTGTTGTTTCTGATCATTGCATGTGCCGCCTCAAACCTGGTATTAAAATGATTTGTCTTGCCTACAAAGTTTTCTATTCAAGTAATCTTTCAATTTTACCAAAATGTCTGAAAATGATACCATGACACATTTCCCATGGGAAGTGTGTTCCTGGTCAAAGAGTCAACCTCAAATAAGTCATAATTATGACCAGTGCCATATTGTCAGAGCAAACCATACACCTTTGTACCTATTGTAAAAAGCAAAATTAAAATTTTAGATCTAGAGGGGCCTAGGTGGCTCAGTAGGTTGAGCGTCTGCCTTTGGCTCAAGTCATGATCCCAGGGTTGGATCCCTGGGATGGAGTCCGCATCAGGTTCCCTGCTCTGTGAGGAGCCTGCTTCTTCCTCTCCCTCTGCCTGCCGCTCCCCCTGCTTGTGCTCTCTCTGTCAAGTAAATAAATAAAATCTTAAAAAACATTTCAGATCTAGAAGAGTACTGAGAGATGATTCAGCTAAACTCACGTACTTTTGTGAGGGAAACAAGCATAGACCTTTGGGACAAGAAATGGATCTTTTTTATAGCTACTCACATCAACTTGGTTACTTTTTTTTTTTTTTTTTAAGATTTTTATTTATTTGAGAGAGAATGCATGGGAGCAAGGGGGAGGAAGTGGAGGACGGGAGGAAGCAGAGGAACAAGCAGACTCCCATTGAGTGCTGAGCCCAACGCAGGGCTACATCTCACAATCCCGAGAAATCATGACCCTGAGATCATGACCTGAGCCAAAATCAAGAACTGGAAGCCTAACCAACTGAGCCACCCGGGCGCTCCCAACTTGGTTACAAACTTCAAGCATGAAGTTTGAGGGAGAAAACAAGTTGCAGGAAAGCTTGAACAGCATAAGTGATATAAATTTAAATGCCTAGAAATCAATTTATTGTTTAGGGATACCTACAGTTGTGATAAAAATGATAAATTAAGGAAATGATAAACCCAAAGTTCAGGATAATGAGTGCTTCTTAGGAAAGGAGGGAGGGGAATTTTATCAAGGAGGGATACTTCAAAAGCACTGGTATGTTCCATTAAACTGAATAGTAGGTACTCAGGTGTTTATCTCACACCTGAAGTGTTCGTTTTATGAATGAATAAACTACATTCTAATATTAAAATGGGTAAAATGAGGATGTTAGAGATCATTTATTCCCATATATCAATAAAGCTGTTCTTTTAAAGGTCTTTCCAAAAAAAAAAAAATAATAATAATAAAGGTCTTTCCAATAAATAAATAAATAAATAAATAATCTTTCCACTTCAAGCCCAAGTGATTTTAGTGGAAAATTCCTCTAAATATTAAAGGAAGAAATAACACTGATCTACCCATACTCATGAAATAGAGAAAGACGGATCACCTACAAACTTTTTTTTAGGAAGTTAACATAACCTTGATACCAAACCTGTACAACATTATATTATAGCAAAAGAAAAGTATAGGCTGGGGCAGCCCAGGTGGCTAAGTGGTTTAGCGCCGCCTTCAGCCCAGGGCGTGATCCTGGAGACCTGGGATCGAGTCCCACATCAGGCTCCCTGCATGGAGCCTGCTTCTTCTCCCTCTGCCTGTGTCTCTGCCTCTCTCTCTGTCTCTGTCTCTTATGGATAAATAAAATCTTAAAAAAAAGAGAAAAGTATAGGCCAATATTCTAATGAACATGGATGTGAAAATTCTGAAGAGAATGCCAGCAAATTACATCTAGTGATATAAGGAAAGAATTGTACATCATGACTAAATGGGGCTTTTTTCAGGAACACAAAGTTAACATTTTACAATCAATTCATGCACTCATGGTCTCAGAATAAAGGAGAAAAAACATAGTAACTCAAACATTTGATAAAATTCTGAATCCATTCATGGTAAAAACTAAACAAAATAAGAAGAGAAGGGAACATTCTAAGTCTGATGAAGCATATCTACAACCCAAACAAAACACCAAAGCACAAACCAACAAAGCTCACATTATACTTAATGATTTGCCCCTGAAGTTAGGAACAAGACAAGGTGATCGTTATTTACCAATCTATTCAACATTTTATTGATGTTGCCAGCCGGTGTGTTATCAAAGAATAAAGCTACTCACCCCAAACTATACAATGTTGCTGGCAGAAATTAAAGGATATGAATATCAAATCATTTTTGTACACCTGAAACTCGTGCAATAGATCAATTATATCTCAATAAAAAATTGAAAACTTACTTTAAAAGCTCCCACACTTAAAACAGTGTGATACTGGCACAAGGAAAGACAGCAGATTGATGGAAGGAAACAAATTTCAGAAATAGATTACATATTATAGTCATTTGATTAATGACAAAGGTACCAGGTACATTTCAGTGAGTAAAAGGTGGTATTTTCAATAAATGAGCTGTAGCAATTGGATATCAGTATGGGGGGAGGGGAATCCTGGACCTCCCTATTTCACACTATATGCAAAAATTAATTTGAACTGGGTCACAGACCTAGATGCAAAAGGTAGAACCCTACAGCTTCTAGAGTAGTTGTCCTTAAAATGTAGTCCCCAGAACCCGCGGGTTCTCTGAGACCCTTTTAGGGAGTCTGTGAAGTCAAAGTAATTTTTTTGATATCACTAAGATGTGACACTCCATAACCGTATTGGCATTTGCACTGATGGTGCAAAAGCAATGGTGTGTGAAAACACTGGTGCTTTAGCACAGATCAAGGCAGTGGCATCACTACTGTGCTATTAGCCATTGTATTCCTTAAAAAATTTTTTTGAATATAGTTAACACATGATGTTATATTAGTTTCAGTTGTAGAACATGATGATTCAACTTCTTTTTACGTTAAGCTATGCTCGCCACAAGTGTAGCTTCCAGCTGTCGCCATACAACCCTGTTACAGTATCATTGACTCTATTCCCTCTGCTGTACCTTCCACCCCCGTGACTTGTTCATCCCATAACTGGAAGTTTGTCTCCCACTCCCCTTCACCCACTTTGCCCACCCCCCACCCCTCTTTTCTCTGCCAATCATCCATTTGCTCCTCTTAATTATAGGTCAGATTTTGCTTTTTTTTTTTTTTTTAATTTTTATTTATTTATGATAGTCACAGAGAGAGAGAGAGAGAGAGAGAGAGAGGCAGAGACACAGGCAGAGGGAGAAGCAGGCTCCATGCACCGGGAGCCCGACGTGGGATTCGATCCCGGGTCTCCAGGATCGCGCCCTGGGCCAAAGACAAGCGCCAAACCGCTGCGCCACCCAGGGATCCCAGATTTTGCTTTTTGTTTATTCATTTGTTTTGTTTTAGATTCCACATGAGTGAAATTATATGGTATTCGTCTTTCTTTGTCTGCCTTATTTCACTTAGCATAATGCCCTCTATGCCCATCTATGTTGTCACAAATGCCACAGCCTCATCCTTTTTATGGCTGTGTAAAATTCCAGTGTGTGTGTGTGTGTGTGTGTGTGTGTGCATCAATCATATCTTCCTTATCCATTTGTCTGTCAATGGACAGATCTCTTCTATATCTTGGCTATTGTAAATGATGCTGCAATAAACATGAGGGTGCAAATATCTTTTTGAATTAGTCCTGGCACTCTTTATTGAAGAGACTCTTTTCCCTTTCATATATTCTTGCCTCCTTTGTCATAGATTAATTGACCGTATAAGTGTAGGCTTATTTCTGGGCTCCCTGTTCTGTTCCACTGATCAATGTGTTTATTTTTGTGCCAGTACCATACGGTTTTGATCACTACAGCTTTGTAGTATTTCTTGAAATCTGGAATTGTGGTACCTCCAGCTTTGTTCTTTTTCTTTGTTCTTCTTTTTCAAGATTGTTTGGGCTGTTCAGGATTTTTTGCAGTTCCATATAAATATTTGTATTTGTTTTGGTTCTGTAAAAAATACTGTTGGTATTTTGATAAGAGATTATATTGAGTATTGTACTTTAAAATTTTTTATTTATTTGAGAGACAACATGAGCAGCGAGCAGGAGCATAGGGAGAGATTGGAGCAGGCCCAATGTGGGGCTTGATGCCATGACCCTGGGATCATGACCTGAGCCAAAGGCAGATGCTTACCTGACTAAGCCACCCAGGCACCTCTTGAATTGTACTTTTAATCATCATAAACTCACAGTAAAAAAAAAAAAAAAAAAAAAAAAAGGCCACTTTCACTTTAGAATGTCCTTGATCAAGTAATACAGATTAGCAATTTTGTTAAGTCTTGGCTTTTAAGTACAATTCCTTTAATATTCTTTTTAAACACTGCATTAATACTTAGTATTCTGTAAGCACATGGAAAGCAAACGTAATGCACTTCTGCTGCAAACTAAAGTTTGTTGTAGGAAAAAGCACTAGTCTTTGGATTATGGAGTGAAATAGTGGCTTTCTAGTGGATGGAATACTAGTTTTAGCTAAAAGAATTATTGAAATCTATAGTTATTCAGACCTTGGTTTCTGGCAGATAGTTTTTCAAAAATGAATGAAATGAGCTCATCACTATATCTAGTACTATGAGCTTGAAAATTTTCCATTAAGACCTTTCTGATAAAACCATTGATGGTATCAATGAATATATATGTTTTATTAATAATTATATAATTAATGTGCAAATGTTTGGAAGATTTGTACAATTCAGTGAACCAAGGTTTTCCAAGCGACCAAAACATGCTGTTTAAAGATCCATACAAATTGCAACTAGAAAAAAAACAAAAAACAAAAAACAAATTGCAACTAGACTGGGATGCTTGGGTAGCCCAGCGGTTGGTCACCTGCCTTCAGCCCAGGGCGTGATCCTGAAGTCCCGGGATCAAGTCCCACATTGGGCTTCCTGCATGGAGCCTGCTTCTTTCTCTGCCTGTGTCTCTGCCTCTCTCACTGTGTCTCTTATGAGTAAATAAATAAATTTTAAAAACAAACAAACAAACAAATTGCAACTAGACCAAGGGATTTTAATGTTACAAAACATGGCAAGTTTACCAGTGGTAGTTTTAAATTACATTAAATAAATAAATTATTAGTTTTAAATTAGTTGCAACTAATCTTAGGGAAACTACCAATTGTTGAGCTTTGGTAGAGTATTAAGGAAGAATATCTGTAATTACTTGGAAAGGCTGCTTCCTTTTCCTTTTTTTTTTTTTTTTTTTTTTGCCCCTTTTCCAACTACATATTTCTGTGAGGCTAGATTCTCTTCCCATGCTTCAAGCAACACACATACTGCAGCACAGTGAAGTCAGAAAGTGATATGAGAATCCAGCTATCTTCTAGTAAGCCAGACATTAGATAGATTTACAAAAATGTACAACATTGCCATTCTTCTCACAACTATTTTTTTGTTTTGGAAGATGTAGTTATTTTTCATAAAATATGTTCTTTGTGTTCTTGTGTTCTGTAATGCGCTTATTGTTACTTTAAATGACTTGATAAATGTTTGCAAATTTCCCATTTTTATTTCTAACATGGTAAATATTAATGGTAGTATCAATGACTATAACTCGTAAAACCTCTTTGGGATCCTCAATAATTCTTGAGAGTGTACATAGGTCCTGAGACCACAAAATTTGAGAACGAATGTTTTAGGAGGAACCTTAGAAAATATGGTCTGGCCATATCCATAAAAAAATTGTTGGATGAGACTTCATTAAAAGTGAGATTTTCTCTTCAGCAAATCACACACTGGCAAAGATTATATATATCAAAAATAAAAATACTCATAAGCCGATTTTAGAAATCAGCAAAGAACGAGAAAGAGTCATTCACATAAATGGCCCAGAGGTTTATGAAAAGGTGCTCAACATCAGAAGTCACCAGGGAAATGTGAAATAAAATAAAATGAGGTACTACTACTCTCTCACATAGAAGAACTAAATAAAAGAGCTGACAAATGCAACTCTAATGTTGGCAGAAATATGGAATAATTGGAAGTCTCATATTGTGCTGGTGTGAGTATATTGGTATGACCACCTTGGAAAATTGTTGGCAGTATCCTTTAAAACTAAAAATTTACCAGGGGTTCTTAGCTGGCTCAGTTGGTAGAGTGTGTGACTCTTGATCTCAGGGTGGGGAGTTTGAGCTCCATGCTGGGTGTAGAGATTACTTAAAAAAATAAATAAACTTAAAAAAATCCACTAAAGACTTACCTACCCTATGATTCAGCAATTCCATAGTGTACGCTGCATGTAGCCTGGAAGAAATATTTGTGTAAGTTCACAAAAGACATGTATAAGAATATTCACAGAAGCTTTTTTTACAGTAACCAAAAATTGGGAATGACCCAAACATATGTCAATAGGAGAATGGATAAATGAAATATCATATATTCACAAAAAGAAGATATTGATACATATGGATGAATCTCACAGATGTTATATTGAATGAAAGAAGCCAGACCAAAAGGAGTATACACTGCATAATTCCACGTATGTGAAGCTCAAGAACAGGCTATACAGCAAAAAGCCAGAACAGTGGTTATCCCAGGGGCAAGGATTTCACTTGAATCAGGCACTAGGATGTGGGGAAAAGTTTGTATCTCTGGGTGGGTGCTGGTTACACTACTGGATATGTGTGTGTGCAGGTGCACATACCTGCGTTCCTTAATATATTTTATATGTGCCTAAATAAAAAGGTTAAGAAAAAACTATCTATGGAAGTCCGAATTGATATTGGTTTTCTCTTGATAAATTTCTTGAACTGGTACATTCTAAACGCTATTTTACTGTCATTCTTTAGAAAAAGCAAAAGCAATGGCAGGACTTTGTATCTGGCTCTGTTACTGGGCTGCATGATTTTGGGCAAGCATGGTCATCTTTGCATCGTAGTTTATTTGTTGGAACATTATCCATCCTACCTCACAGGGTTTGTATCAAATAAGGGACAAATAAGGGTTTGATATTTGGAAGTGTTATCACACAGTTGCAAAGGAATATTTTTTTTTAATTTTTATTTATTTATTTATTTATTTATGATAGTCACAGAGAGAGAGAGGCAGAGACACAGGCGGAGGAAGAAGCAGGCTCCATGCACCGGGAGCCCGATGTGGGACTCGATCCTGGGGCTCCAGGATCGCGCCCTGGGCCAAAGGCAGGCGCCAAACCGCTGCGCCACCCAGGGATCCCGCAAAGGAATATTTGAATGTAAAGTGGTAATTATGTTCCGTGACCTTCCTCATTTCCACCCACCCTACCCAGGACACTGAAATGCAGGGAACGCTAGAATCCGGTCTTGTTCAATGTCAGCAGCCCCTTAGACCCCTTCTTTCCATGAGACATGAAGGAAATAATGCTAATTTGCTGCCTACACAAGTTCAGAAGTTCTGGTAGGTTGGTTCACTGGTATCAATGTGCCACCAGTGTTCACACGATCAAGTGAACTGCAGATTTGGGGGAAGAAAATGAAAATCCAACTTTTTAAACTACGTTTGTGCTGGACAGGTCTGGTTTTGTTTTTGTACATTGCTTAATCATATTCAGATCTGTGGTTTGGAAAGTGGCTGAAGCCAAATTGCAGTGGTGGAGAACTTACTGTTTCAGGGAAGCTTTCTGGGAACTCATGATTCAATTAGGTTAAATCCTTTTTTTTTTTTTTTAACGTAGCTGAGTGGCAAATGTGCAAAGTCACATTAAATACAAATAATATATACATGAAAGGAGACAACTTATTTTAGGTTATATCACTGCTTCAAACCAAGTCATGTTCTTTTTCTGTCTTAATTCAAGACACATTTAGAAGCATTTACCACTATTATCACTGTACTTCCAAGGAGAATTCTGATGCCCCAGTTCAAGGTAGGCTAGTTCCTCTGCCTCAGTTTGGCAAGATGAAACCGCTCCCCTATGGGAGGTGAGAGCTGGGCCCGGTCACTGCGTATGAAGATGGATGAGCCACTGACAGGAGCAGTAGATCTCGCCTGAATCTGATCTATTGTGCTGGCATAGATTCGTCTGAGAGGCAGCTGTGGAGCACTTTCTGACTTGAATGTTTTCTAGGAAATAAAGACCTACTACGTTCTTATGCTTTTGCTTCACTGTTAACTTTGTTTCTGAACCAGCAGGCTTCCGGTAGACACCTGACACCCTATGGTACGTGTATTTTAATTTCAAATGGATCTTTGGGCCTGTAGCCCTTTGCCAAGTACAATCGTTGAATTTATAAAACGGACTTTGGTTTTTAACTTTACAAGCTCAGAGATGGAAGCAGCAGTGGTCCCATGGGTCCAGCTGTTCTAGTTGTAGAGAGCCAAAGGGATCCAAAGCCCCTATTTTATCGGTTGGCTTTCCTAAAAAGCACAGTAGGTTTCATTGTTATTCAGGTTTACATAACGGACACACATCTTCTGAATTTTGCTGGAACCTTCTTTGTTTTGTTAATAAATTCAATAGTTACATAATTCTAGGCTACGTGGTTTGCATCTATAATCCACGCATACATGAGAGTTGAACCTTCCATATGACACAATCCATCTTCTCTCTCTCTGGTCTCTACCTAAGCTACTCGTTTCGGACTCTTAGCCAGGTTCCTGCACCATCCACTTCATCTAGTGAACAGTGACTTAAGTGTCAGTTTTCCATCTGGCAAATGTAGTAACAGTGTCCACTCCTTGTGGGGTGGGGTGGGGGTGGGGGTTCAAGATTAATTACGGTAATACATATAACACTCTTGACAGGATGCTATGATGACAAAGTTTGCTGTTTTAACGATCAGTTCCCCTGACTCTAATGTTCTAAGGATAGAGGTGGGAAGACAGTTTCCAACAGCAAGACCCCATTAAAAGGGCATATGGATAAGCTCAGTCTCTTGCTCATCCTCTAGCAAGAATGGGTTGTTGCGGTTCCTCAGAATTAGGGAGTTGGAGCAGTTTTTGTTTCTTCAAGAATGGACTGAGATGATCCCCACCCCAGCTCTCTCTCTCTTTCTGGATCTCTGTTCTCCACTAGCATTGACATTGGGACTTTCATTTTTCTTATGAAAAATTGGAGGTGGTCAGTTCCAGGTCTCTCCCTATTTTTCTGACTTTTCTCCTTTCATCTGAGGAAGACACATGATTCTCCCCTTCTGGGCATGACAGGGCAGTCTGTGAGAGCCCAAAAGGCCGTGGGATTCCCTCTTAGTCCAAATACGACATTCTAAAATACTGCCCAATTTTATAGCCTCAGCTAAGTGAACCCCAGGACCTCTTCATTTGGCTTTCAGTCTGCCTGGAAACAAGCAAACAACATCAAACCCACAAAGGCACCACATCAAAGCTTATCCCTCCCACTTGGGCCCAGTCTCTCTTTCTTACAGGGTCCTCACCAAAACGACATTCTGGTAGGCTCTATCCATTACGTGAGCCACCAACGCCATTGCCACTTCAACTCTCTCTCCCCTCTAGTTTACTCTTTCCCCTTCATTATTCAAAGAAGCAGCTATCTTTCCCTCTGCATCTCAATCAAGTCTTGATTTACCCTCTCTTATTTAAAGCCACTTTCCACATTTATAGCTTTTAGGGATGGTGCAGGCCTGCATCTCATCTGTTGCCTTCCACTTCCATTTTCAGAGAACACTACTGCTTGAACCTGGCCTTTAACTGGATCTCAATTGGGTCTTCCAGGTTTACACATCTTATTCCTGCCTCATCTCAGTTTCCCTTCTCTGTAGTGCTCCACTCACCTACTTGTTACGTTGTTCTAGAACTCAGAAAGTCAGTTTGGCATTCTCAGACATCTTTGATGCAGTCTTGTCAATAAGCCTCTTCCTTCAAAGTTACCCATCCCTGAAGATAGCACCCACCTCTCTGATGCTGAGCAGGGTCCCCTCTAATTATTTTATTTCTTTGTGTAGTAGGACTGGGAACCATAGAGGGAAAAAGCCTGCACCTCCCTGAGGGCATCTCTTCTGGGAACCCAGCAAATATTCTTCCCAGGAATTTGATTGCAGGGGAGATGCTATGTTGTAACAGCAGCAAGTTTAGGGCCTCACAGCTGGCGATAAAAATTGCTGATACTTATTTGGACTTTTTTCTGCTTTGCATCTAATGGCAAGATTCTCAAAAGGCCACTCTCTTGTTGGAGCTCTTTGCCCACTTATAATTGACAAATTGTAATGATGTGCTTCGTGTCCATCTTTCCCTTTGGACCACGATCCTGTGATGGAAGAGACTGTGTGTTTTGCCCACTGTTGCATCCAGCTCCTCACATATTTCGTGATTGACTATTAGCTGAAGCAGTATTTCGGATTCTCTTTAAGTGGACAGAGAAGAGGTGAGGAAGAAGAGGTTAAAAGAGAAATGGATCCCCTGAAAAGTAGGTTACTTTATCAGGTATCCTATGTTGAGAGAAGCAGAGACAACCTCAGGTCTGAATTTGTCCTCTTCCCTGAAGGGGCCTACCTATGACTGGGTACTGAGCCTTATGAAAGGCTCAGTAGGCAACATAAAAAAAAAAATCATAAAATGCAAGTCAACATTTTTTTCTGTGATGGCCCCCTAAAATAGAGGGCTTTTGAGATATTTTGGGTAATCTTCTGTTTAAATGATTTAGAGTCCTAATTCATGAAGAATATGGGAAGATAGGGCAGACGAGGGTCCCAGGAGCTAGTCATAGTGGGATTGGGTGTCAGACTTCTCTTGTCCTGACTTGAAAATCTTTCACTGTTTAAATCTCTTATTTTCTAAATCAAAACTACAATGTGGGGGCACCTGGGTGGCTCAGTGGTTGAACGTCTGCCTTTGCTTTGGGTCGTGATCCCGGATCCTGGGATGGAGTCCCACATCTGGCTTCTCCCAGGGAGCCTGCTTCTCCCTTTGCCTATGTCTCTTTGTCTCTCATGAATAAATAAGTAAAATCTTAAAAACAAAACAAAACTATAATGCTGTACAAGAGATAAAACACCTAGACTGTATTTAGCCCTTGACTGAGATGTGATATGACTTCAAGGCTATTCTATGTTAAAATATGGCAGCTAGTTATTTTTCATCTCCAGTGAAATGGGAAAATCTGAGATGACAGAAACTTTAAGGTGATGAAAAGGATGGAGGAGAGAGCCAACAATTTTTTTTTTTTAATTTGAAGTTCAGGGAAATTATGAAGTCTCCTACTCTAGGGGTATTTAGGAAGAGGGTAGAGCCCATTTCCCTGAGATTGTGAGAACAACAAAGCGCAATTCTATGTGAACAGTGGCAACCACTTAGTCTTTTTTGTGTTTTAATAAGAACAGCAAGACCACACTTGTAGGAAAACTCTAAAAATCTGCCTTTGGAGTTCACAGAGTGAACAAGTCTCTTCTTACAGCGGAGTCCCATCCAAGCCAAACTATTCCTCTGGCCTTTTAGAAACTCATGGAGAAGGCTGGTCTGTGAGTCCTGTGAAGCTTATTTGAATTAATGTGTGTTAAGTCCTACGATTTAGCAGGCACTCTATCTCACTGGCGATGGTGCTCTAATGCTAAGGGGACAGGAAAACCTAGTCACACAATATATCTTGTCTCCGTCAAACAGCATTAAAAACAACCACACAGAGCCTACCATTAACTGGACGGAATCATGCTAAGTGAGGGTTTTACATCGCTTCAGGCAGAGGCAGATCCTAGCTTCCTCATAATGCTTTTCCTGAGTTTGACCAGTGATATTGGTCATTTCAAAACCTGGGTGACCTTCCCCTGCTTCTTTCTGGGGCCAGTTATGTTTCCCACAGGCCGAAGCCCATCTACATGCAGGGCTTTCCCTACAGAACATCTGGTTATGGGGCAGGGGGTGGAGGGTGGTGGTGGGGAACATCTGCACATGGCATTCCCTGAACCACAGCAGTAACAGCTACTCCTCAAAGGAGAAAATCCAGGTTTTCTTTAAGATTTCCAGGGCAGAGATGGCGGTAATGAGGTGTGACCCACTTAGCTGGATTTTCCACTTGGCTGTAGCTTTGGTAGTGATCTCTCTCTCTCTCTCTCTCTCTCTCTCCCTCCTTCTCTTTTTTAAACAGATTTTATTTATTCATGAGAGACACACACAGAGAGAGAGAGGCAGAGACACAGGCAGAGGGAGAAGCAGGCTCCATGCAGGGAGCCCGATGTGGGACTCAATCCCAGGACCCTGGGATCACGACCTGAGCCAAAGGCTGATGCTCAATGGCTGAGCCACCCAGGTGCCCCCAGTAGCGATTTGTCCTCCAGGTTGGAGTAGGAGCCTTAAGAGCCAGAGGCAGTGACAGGCAGGGTAAAGGGCCAGGGCCTGGACGGTTCCTCTGAAGGTGAAGAGTCCCCCAACCCCTTCTGGGCTTTCTGGCACTGACGGCAGGAAAGGAGCAGCAGGGTTCATCGGCCAGGCCCAAGAGGAGAGAGGCCAGCCCCGTGGAGACACCTGCTCTTGCCCTGCTACCCCACAGGGCTCAAGGGGGGTGCGGAGGGGACAGTATCCTCCTGCCCGCCACATCGCCACCTGTGTCACCCTCATGGAGCCGGCGTGGTAGGAGAGGATCAGAGACTTCCAGCGACTTGCCCCGGGTCACACAGTGAGCACGTGAACATATTTGGACTAAAATCAGACTCCGGAATCTTTCTCAGACTCCACGGTTCCTTCTATGAATAATGTTTATCTTGGTGTCTCCCTTGTGCCCAAGTTTTCCAAAGAGACACGATCTCCCAGAATGAGAAACATTTGGACGTTCGTTTAGGTCCCTGACACATGCATTTCGTGACCCCAGTGGAACATTCTGGTGGCTGCTCAGGGCTCTGAAGGGGGCAGCTGCCACTTCCTTCGCCCTGGGAGCTGGCCTGGTGATGGCCTTGAGGGGACAGTCCCCTCCCCACAGGGACTCCGGCTTTCCACTGGCTTCTCCTGCTGCTAAGAGAAGCCTGGGCTGATGCTGAGCCTGGCGTCCCCAGGCAGGCCTGCCTCTGCGGCATTGGTCACCGGTCACCTGTCTCTGTGTGCAGCCTTGCTCCCGGGCTGCCAGGCCTGCCACTGCCCCCGCTGGCCTGCCCTCTTTCCCTCTGGGCCTGCTCTGCCTGAAGCCTCTTCCAGGGGCTCTTTGCTCCCGTTACCCTCTTGCTGAACTTGGCTTTCAGAGTTCCCTTCCCTTCCCTTTAAAGAGCAAAGTTCATGAGCCCAGGCAAAAGTTGCGTGGGCCTTGTGCCACCTGCGGACGAGGGGCCGTTCCTGTGCGCAAGAGTCTGGTCCCCCACCCTGGTCCCCCAGCATTCGTGTCAACCCCACGGATGCAGTCGGGTGACTTCCTTGTGTCCCCCGGCTGTGACCTTGGCACCGTAGGAAGGACTAGCAGCAGGCACGTCTAGAAGTGACAGCTCTAGGAGCAGCCTTGCTCTGGGGTTTTAGTCCTGCGGCTGAGAAGAGAACTGACCACGATGCGTGAGTGCACAGCACAGTACAGACGTGCTAGGAAAATTCAAGAACACCGCAGCCCGTTTTAGAGCCCCCTGTCCATTCCCATGGACACATTTCCCAAATAAGCTACTGAACGGGTAACACATCTCACAATTTATTCACTTTGGACCACAGGGCCACTTGAACAGACTTTGTCCATATTTTCTTAGGGCATCTTTTTTTTTTTTTTTAATTTGAAACCAGCAGTGCATTAAAAATAAAAGAATGAGGTCAAATAAGCCATAGTTAAATAGATTTGAAATTGTTTTAGGTGTTAGACTAACACAACCATTTAATAGGTGGCCTTCAGATGGCCTATGGAAGCCAACAGTTTTTGAGGAATACAGAATAACAGAAAGCCAAATATAAATTTGGGGGCATTTAAGAAAAAAGCCAAACCATGAAAAGCTTCATTAAAAGCATCTCTGTGTTTTTAAACTTTTCAAACTTCCAAAAATGTGATTTTGAGTATTATGCAAATATTTTAGAGACAGAAGAATAATTTTTTTTAAAGGATGCTCAATCCATTTCTCTAATGAATGATCAGGAAAGCAGAGGTGACAGGTGACTTCAGTTTCACAGGCAAGTATATGTGCGTACACATTCGTAGGTCTATTTTCTGATTACATCTTACTCCAGGTAATAAGGGCGCTTGGTTGAAATGGGGCTGGTTTAGGGGAGAGTGAAGTGGGATGTGGAGGTTTGCAACACCCTCCTGGGGAGAGAATGAGAATCAGGTGCAACCAAAAGACAATCCTCAACCGTCCTGCTCTTTGCAACTGGAGGATGCGTAAAATGTTCATATGGAGAGTTACTTCTAGAGAATTTGCAGGGAGAAAATCTGGAGCCCCTGATCTGCATAGAGTGGCAGGTAGGAGGCTTGGTGGGTGGTAAAAGGCCCCCCAGTGCAGTGCTGCTGGTTAGGGCAATTATTTCTTCCCCACAGGTGATGTGGGCACAGAATTGAGCTGTTGACATTGGAGGCAGGAGAAAGCGATTTCGCCTTTGCTGGATTTGCCCCAGGAGCCGACATCCTGAGGGGGAGGTCTGTTTGCTTGATGCTGATGTCGCCAGTGTCTTAGGCCCGTTGGTCATCTCCCTCCTCCAGCTGCTAGAAGAGTTTTTCCTGTTTCCCCCTCAGCCTTGGAGCTGGTGGGGTAACAGCCTTCCCAAGAAAGCAGAGCCTGAGATGTGAGGTCAGCACACAGTGAGATGAAGACACTAAGAAGTAGGTAAGCACCCAAGCCTTGGTCCTAGAGACAGTTACCTGTTAGGACAAGTGTGTGAGAGAGCCCAATCCTGAGCCCTTCTAATGGGGTCAGGAACCTAGGGGGTGGGGACACATCCGGCATTACTTCCAAGGAGGTGACTAGCTCGTCCTACTAAACCCGGATGGGTAGGGTGCTGGGTTCAGCCGTCCACCAGACTCTGAGCAATCTCCGTCATCCCTGGACCTTGGAGAAGTGAGCTGGTGCTCTGGGATGTCTAGAGCAGCAGATGTTGTGGGGCGCAGGGGTCACCCACCTGGTGTCTGGGTAGGAGATCTGGGCTGCTGGCCTCTTTGGGCCTGGAGGCAGCTGGACAAAGAGTGTAGCGTTGCTGTGCCCTTGCTGGCAAATCTCAGGTGAGGGTGGGTGGGTGGGGGTCCCAAGACAGCAATTTGATGTTGATGCAGCTTTTGTCCACATCTAGCTCAGGGCTGCAAATGGAAGGGGGGGTGTCTCTCGACTCTTCAGGGCTTGCTCTGTCCATACCCGCGGGTTCCCCTCTGCCTCCCTTTCTGCAGGCTTGAATCTCCCTCCAGCCCCACTCCTTCCTGTGTGAATGCACGCAGAGTTGACTTGACAGAGGCAAGTGGAGCGTTTGGCAGTGGTGACTTTGCTGCAGCCCCGTATTTTCATGAAACAGCACCAAGATTGATTGCTCCCTCTCCCTCTCTGAATGCTGGAGGCTCAGAAGACAGGGATCTGGTCTCTCCGGACCACATCCAGGTCATCATCCAGGGTTAACAAAACCTGGAATGAGAGGGGCAGAGGCTGAAGGGAATGCACAGTCACGGCCACAGTCAGCCCCTACTTTCTTTCTGACGCTCACACAGGCTGACCCGACAAGCGCCCTTACTTGCCTTCCTATCCCCTCCGGCTCTCTGCAGCGCGGCGCTCTGTACAGGCAATTAGGCTCACACAGCTCATTTATTAATCAATTCAGATGTTTACCAAGGGTCTATATGTGCTATTCTAAATACCAGAGATATAGTTTGGAACACAAGAGACAAAACTCCCTACCCTTCTGGAGCTCTTACATTGAGAGGCAGCTTCAGACATGAAGCAAATATGTGAGAACAATGTAGCAGGTTAGTGACACATGCTAAGTACCTATAGCATGTCAGTGGGGTGTGCTAAGTACAGTGTCCTAGATCATAATATGTAATAAAAGCAGTGTGAAAATTAAACTGCGGGGGTAGCATAGGAAGTATGGGGGGGGGGAGGAAAAAAAAAAGAAAAGTGCTGATAGGGTGGCCAGTGAGGTCATTACTTAAAAAGGCACATTGGGCTCAAGATCCAGAGGGAAGGAAGTTTGTTGCACAGAGTATTGCTCTACAAGAAGTGCACACCCCCTCCTCCATTATTAGTTCCCTCTACCGCCACTCTCTTCGCGTGGAAACTTTCACTCCTCTTTTGTGGTCTCTGTCTCTCTAAAGAAATTGTTTATAAAAAATAAAAGTGAGGAGGCACGAGGTTTATGGGGCTTGTTGAACTTCCCCAGCTGGCCACCAGGGGGCAGCCCCGCTCCACTCCGGTGGTTGCGCGGTGGTTGCTCGGCGGCAGCGCGGAACCCGAGTCCCAGGCACCGTGGACTTTGGAAAAATCTAAATGAGGCTGGAAGGATGCCAGGGAGGGATCATCCAAGGTTGTTGAGCTATGGATGCATAGCTCCTGAAAAAGGTGTCTGGGCCTCAAGAAATGGAGGGATCACAGGAGAGATTTGGGACAGACTAGTTAGAAGCAGCAGAGGCCTGGCTGCTCTCTGGGGCGCTCTAGGAATTTGTAAAATATTTGTAAGATATTCAGTGAGACTGGAAGAGGAGGAGGAATGTGAGTGCAGCACGAGAGGGAATAATAAAATATTACTGAAATTTGAGTGCATGCTGAAAGTGACTCCTGGGGCGATTCAGGGCATGGGAGTTCTAATAACCAATTCAGTCCAGGCGTTGTGCCATTTAAGAAAGGTCATTTTGTCACTCTGTCCTAAAATATTAGAGTAAAAGGGAAATGAAAATAAATATCTAACAGAAGGGGATGCCTGGGTGGCTCAGTGGTGGAGCGTCTGCCTTTGGCTCAGGTTGTGACCCCGGGGTCCTGGGATCCAGGCCCACATCGGGCTCCCTGCATGGAGCCTGCTTCTCCCTCTGCCTGTGTCTCTGCGTCTCCCTGTGTGTCTCTCATGAATAAATAAATAAAATCTTTAAAAAAAGAAAGAAAGAAAGAAAGAAAGAAAACCTTAAAAAAAGATATGACCGAAGGACACAATGTAAAATAAAATCTGTATATTGAATTACAATGAGGAATTGGAAAGGGAAATTGGAAAGAAATACAAGGGTAAGGAAGAGGGGGAGAGAGAAAAAAGTATGGGATGTGAAGAGAAGAAATGAACAAAGAGGTATTTATAAACTCACCAAGAATGAGAAAAACAGGGCAGTGGCCGAGAGGAAGTGCCAGACGTCATGGTCATCAAAGAAATCCAGCAGGATACATTCCCGGTTCTTCTCCCGGGACTCGGCTGGGGTTCCCTGGAGGAAGGTGAGGCAGGAGGTGGGTGAGCCTTCCCACTGTTCAACTGTTTAGAGGGCTGAACATCCAGGAAAGCTACCCAAATGCTATAGGATGCCCCGCTCTAAAAATGAGCTTCCAAGAAAACGTGAGTCCACACAAAAACTTGTACACCATGGTCCCAGCGGCATCCTTCACAAGAGCCAAAGAGTGGAAATGATCCAAAGGTCCATCAGTCATGACAGATGAAAAGTGCTGCATGCACACAACGGAGTACTATTCAGCAGTAAAAAGTGATGCGTACTGATACGTGCTACCACCTGGATGGATGTGTAAGCCAGACTCAAAGGCCACAGGTTGCATGAATCTGTGTACATGAAACGTCCAGAACAGGCAGGTCTCTAGAGGCAGAGTAGATTAGTGGCTGCCTATGGCTAAGGCATTAGGGAGAAATGGGGAGCGACAGCTAATGGGCATTTCTTCCAGGGAGATGCGAATGTTCTAGAATTGTGGTCATGAAAAAAAATAAAAAATAAAAAATAAAAAATAAAAATGAGATTGTGGAGATGGAGGGCCGAGCTTCCTCTCCGCTGGGTGTGTCCCTGATTTCCTAGGCCTCAGCCCTCTGCTCTATGCCCTGGATTTCTAAGCACCAGCAGCTGGGTATTTGTTTAGGGCCGGGGATTAGGAGAAGATACACTCATTTAACCTGTTTGCACACGTTAAACACCCGCTGGGAAGAGGATCGTGGTACAGCGTGAGGATCACATGACATACAAGGAAGATCAGGTCAAAAAGGCAAGTGGGAGGGAGACACTGGAAAGGAAACGGCCCTCTTACCTCCCAGGTGCTGAGATTCTGGAAGAAGAAGTACAGGGCGGCGGCCCACATCACAGCAGTGGCCACGATGCAGAAGAGCGGGATGGGCAGGAGCTTCTCGGAGCTGCGAAGCTGTGGGGGGAAGCGGGTGCTGCCAAGCTGCTGGCACGGTCCTTGGAGGCCCCAGGGCTGCCCGGGGTGGGGTGGGGGGGAGCACCCCCTCTTACCTTCATGATGATGTAAAAGGCCAGATAGAGCAGCAGGTTACAGATGAAGATCCCCAGCATGTAGGAAGCGAAGTCCCTGGGCCGATAGATCAGTCCAAAGAGGGCGCTGAGCATAAGGAGGAATTACTTGCAGCCATAAAAGGGGCACCTATAACCTTCTCGGCTTTTTCACCCTCCCCACTCCATTTTGGGAAGGAGGGGAATTAAAAAAACTTAAACATAAGTAAATTACTACACCTCCTTCAGCCCTTGCATTTTTGATGATTGTAGGGTTCCCAGAAGTAGATGCACCACAACCCGCTTTCCCCTCTAGTGGAAATAAAGCTTTCTTTCCCTTTGCCTTGCAGCTTTCCATTATCATAAAGAACACTGCGATGAATAAATGAATACCTGCAGACATATTATGCTTTTCTTTTCTTTCCTTTTTTTTTTTTTGGCATTTAAGATTAATTCATTAGACTAGATTACTAGAAATAGAATTATCTCCGATAATTGGCTTGACAACACATTATCACATTTTTGCTAGCCGTCTGTGGTTTTTAAACTGAGTCTATTTTGGCTGGGGCTTAGCATTAGCATTTAGCATGTTCCAAATTTCCGTTCAGTTACAATAAAACTCTTTATCATACAGCCCTTCCTATGTCCTTGTTTTGGAAAGCTTAGTTTTGGTAAAGAGATACACGCACAAACACACACACATAATTGGATTTGTATCCTCTCCATTCTGATTCACTAATTTGTTTCCGATTTCTAATCTTGGATCACTGTGTTTCTGTTTTAGAATATGTTAGATTATTTGGTTAGGCTAGTTTAGACTACCCGATATGGTAGCTACATGTGGCCGTTTAAATTTAACGAAAATTGAATAAAATCGAAAATTCAGTTCCTCAGTCACACTGGCCACATTTCAAATGTTCAGTGACCATACTTGGCTAATAGCTATCGTGTGGGACAACGCAGTGTAGAACATTTACATCATTCCAGAAAGTTCTGTTGGATAATACTGGACTAGTCACTGCCTCTCCTTCCTTCCATTAATCTTCTTTTGCAGAGACCTTTAGAAATTTTTGTAAGTAGGCAAATAATTTCAGAATAAAACCCTATTAACTTCATTCCAACTTTAAGTCAAAATTTATGCATTAAGTTGAGAACTAATATCCTTACAGTAGTTAACCTTCCCACCCAGGGGACGGCATCTCTCTTCCTTCACTTAAATTTTCCTTTATGTCTCCTAATAAGGTAATTACATTTTCTGCAGAAAGAGTCCTCCCATCTCTCAAAGTTTATTCCTATTTGATGTGTAAAGCTGTTACTGATGAACTCTTTTTGTTCCCTTTGTATTCCAACCAACTTTGTTCTATACAACATAGGAAATTTCCTCCTCCCAGAATTTGAATTCTTTAATATATCAAAAACCCTTGTATACTTTTTAGCATTTGCCACGTTTGGTTTATCATTCTCTCTCTCATTCTGTATGTGTCTGTGTCCTGACATATAGATATATACATCTCTCTATATATGTACAGACACACACACACCATTCCTCTTTATGACCGTATGAGTGTGATTCCTTTTATTTTTATTTATTTTTAAAAAATATTTTATTTATTCATGAGAGACACACACACAGAGAGAGGCAGAGACACAGGCAGAAGGAGAAGCAGGCTCCATGCAGGGAGCCCCATGTGGGCTCGATCTCGGTTCTCCAGGATCACACCCTGGGTTGAAGGCAGGCACTAAACCACTGAGCCACCCAGGGATTCCTGATTCCTTTTAAAATAACATTCAAGGTTCATATTAAATCACTCCATGTCTTGTAATGTCCACAGAAAACCGAGGATGGAAGAACAGAGAGGAAGGCAACCCTCCACCTGGTCATGATAGTGCTGGTGTGTCATCACAGCTCATTCATCCCTGTAGGCCTTGGTGCCATTCATGCTGTCTTGTGAGCAGATTGTGTGTTTGGTTTTGGTTACACGAGAGGCAGGGACAAGCCAGGTGATTGTGAGCACTGGGGACATGGTGATCGGTTGCTCCTTACCAAGCAGTTGTCTAACCCTTTTCCCCTACCAGCACCCAGCACCCTGTCTTACAGTCACAGGACGGTGGGCTCTGCCCTAAGAGAGTAGCACCACAGGCCACCACCAAGAATCACCCACCTCGACGTATCCCTACATAAAGGCGGGGTCCTTCACAGCTGTGGACCTTAGCGGGAGGTAATCCCTGGGTGATAACATTATGGGAAGATCTTTCCAGAAGCATGTGTCCCAAATAAGTTTCAAATTCTCATGACCAGATTCTGGCTTCCTCTGATGGTGTGCCTCTTTTTCCATTCCTTTCATGTCATAAAGGGGGGCAGGAGTAGGGAGTCATCTTTCTATCAAAGGTCACTGACCTTTTTAGCACATCAGCTAAGAACCACTAATAAAAGCGATTAAACTTATTGATATTTTTGAGGGATTAATAAAATGTCCCATTCACATTTTAAAGTTGAGAAGAGGTTGCATAAAATAGTTACAGGTAGCAAAATAGATGTCTGCTGTACTGTTTTGTTTTGAAGCCATTTGGGAAAAAAAGGCCAAGGTGATAATGATGGGAAAGAGGAAAAAGAAGGATATTGATGTGGCAGGAAGATTGAGACCTACAGGGAAAGAAATAAATAGGAAAGAGACTTGTACACACACACACACACACACAGAGTAAGAATGGGAAATGTCCCCTGGGTAGCCTTTATGGAGAGTTCTACAAGAAATTAAAACTATGCTTCATTTGTGCATCTACTGGCCTAATCCCTATCATCTGTCTACGAGTCTATCCACATAGATAACACATTTGATATTGGTCTTGTTGAGCAGCTGAACTCAATACCTCAGTGTGTTGAACTCAGTGCTTTAAGAGAGTCCACTGTTGGTACACAGGCTTCCTAGTGCATTCTTTGCAGGAGGAAAAATACCTTTCTTTCAAGTCCTAGGGCAAGCGCAGTCCTCCACTCTCCTTAGTTTCAGATTTCTTTATAAAAATGACAGCCAAGGGAAACCAAGTCACAGTGTTACAGACATCAACAAAGAGAAAGACATGTCTTCTCCTAAGACTACTTACAAGGACCAGTTAACCAGATTTCCCACGATGAGCAACACCATCCTGTCCTGGTGAGAAAACATCAAATGAGAGACTGCACTGTACTGCTTTTCTTTTCACCATAGGGGAGGCATCAATTACAGGAAAACAACTGTCTGGTGGAAGAGTTTCCTTGGTTCTAAGAGAGTAGTTAGTGCCCACAGTCAGACCCTAATCCCCTACGAGAACAAATGGCAAGACCTATTTAGTCTGAGAACCATGAACAGACATGAGTTTATTAAAGAAAATGTGAATAAAGTAGGACTTGTAGTATTTTTCCCACAGGCACCCGGGACCCATGTCCTGGTCAGTAGGTTGGTGGTGCGTGCAGGTGACTTGGGAGGTAAAAGCATCTGCCGCGGGGGTTCCCCTGCAAAGTGCTACTTGGTGGGCCATGAGGCAGCTCTTGGGACTCAGCTGTGAGGTTCTGGTTTCCTACCATTACTCTGGCTCCAAGGAAGCCCTGCAACTCCCAGGCTCCCAGTCTCTAAACAGCCTCAAAACAAAAGATATTGGTAGTGGGGAAAATAGGAAAGGTCCATCTCAAAGGAAAATTCCTCTGCTGGAGATTAATTCACAATCTGGTCCTGCACCTTTGTGTACCACTTAAAACTCTTAGGTGGTATCTGATGACACTTTAATTTGCATGGTCTCGTTGACTATTTAAAAGTGGTGATTCTCTTTGTGGGTGATCCATCCGGTTTGGAGAAAATATTTTTGTTTAAAAAAATTAATTCATCTCTTAGAAAGGCTAAGACGTTGACACCATCAAACATCAGTGAGGATGTGAAACAACAGGAACTCTCATTCATTGCTGGTGGGAATGCAAAATGGTACAGCCACTTTGGTAGATAGTTTGACGGTTTGTTAGAAAACTATACTTATGCAATACGATCTGGAAACTGCACTTCTTGGCATTTATCCAAAGTAGTTTAAAACGTGTGCCCACACAAACACAGGCACATACATTTTTTTTTTAAGTAGGCCTCATGCCCAGCACAGAGCTCAGTGCAGGGCTCGAACTCATGGCCGAGAGATCAAGACCAGAGCTGATATCAAGAGTCAGACGCTCAACCAACTAAGCCACCCAGGCACCCCTGCACATAATTTTATTTTATAGCAACTTTATTTGTAATTGCCAAATTACGAATTGTCCTTCAGCAGATGAATGTATAAGCAAAATGCAGTAGTACATCCGACAGTGGAATAGTATTTAGTGCTAAAAAAAAAAAAAATGAGCTACCAAGCCATGAAAAGACACAGGGACATCTTGAATGCATATTATTAAGTGAAAGAAGCTAATCTGAAAAGGCTAAATTCTATATTATTCCACCTATCTGACATTCTGGAAAAGGCAAGACTATGGGGACAGTATAAGGATCAGTGGTTGCTAGGCATTGGGGAGAAGGGAGTGTGGGAAGAATAGGGGGTGCACAGAGGATTTTTAGGGCAAGGAAACTACTTTGTATGATACTAAAATGGTGATAACTATAATAACTATAGTTATTATATTATATTATTATATTATAGTTATATTAACTATAGTTATATATAATAACTATACTGTTATTATAAATTTGTCAAAATGCAAAGACTGTACAACAGCAGGAGTCAACTGTAAACTTCGGACCTGGAGTGATTACGAAGTGTTAATGTAGACTCATTGACTGTAATGAATGTACCGCTCTGGTTGGGGGTTCTGATAGTGGGAGAAGCTGTGCATGTGGTGGGGAAGGGATTGATGGGAAATCCCTATATTTTCTGCTCAATTTTTTTGAGCAGAAAAAAAACTGCTGTAAAAAAACTGCTGTAAAAAAATAGTCTATTAGGAAACAAAAGATAGCGTCCATCATTTAATGTAAACAAACAAACAAAACATTAATTGCTCCTCATGGCTCACAGATAAGACATGCTTCCCACTCAAAATACTTACGGGTCCTCCTGGATTTTTAAGTTCTCATGTGAATAAAACCCGTTAGCCTCAATCCCCTCAATTTTTAGTGCCTATAGCTCCTGCCCATGCTCTAGAGGGCTAAAACACTCTCCTATTCCTGTATGTAAGCATTCTTTGATCAGAAGCTGTCAGCAGGTACTCCGTGAACTCCTGGGTGCCAGGCCCGAACAGCAGCACTAGCTCTGGCCACCGTACTCTGTAAAGGGCAGGGCAGTGGCTCATAGAACGTATGCGGCCTTCCTGAGCCGGCAAGCCAACATATAGCTGGGACCAGGGCCCCAATCCCTCTGCTCAGTGTAGGAATGTAGATATATTGAAAACAATGATGGCAAATTTTTAGGACTTTGTATTTCAACCGTTGAGTAATAACCACAATTTTGAAAAAATATTCTTGCTCACTGGGAAAATCAGTGTATAAAAATCAAACAAATGTATAATGTAGAAATTATAATCATGAAGTTATAAATGTGAGATGTATAATTACATTAAAATTAAAATTAATAATTTATTATTATTATTTATTATTATTATGAAAATTTATAATTAAAATGATAAATTGCGAAATGTATAATTTCGTAAATTCTTCACGAAAGCAACTGGAGCGACAGATGCCCCAGTGAGCTTGGGACAGGCCTGGTTTATGCCTGCTGTCCTGGTGCGATTATTGTGTGAGTGGCCCTTTCACTTCCACAAGTGAAATAATCGGATTTCTTTGGATGATTTTATATAGGGATGCCCGGCCTTGATCCTTCCCCTAGGCCATGGTCACTGTTTTGTGGCTTTCTATGTATACACACACATATTTTTTCTTCACACGCTAGCAACATTTCATGTAGAAAAATAGATCTATCACAGCTTGTTTTTTTTGTTTTGTTTTGTTTTTTCATGCGCGAGAAGAAGAGTAAGTAACAAGCTTCTTCCCCCTAGCTGGACCTCAGCCACCTGGGCCATCTGGCTCTCTTGAGTTAGGGAACCTGAGCGTCTGGCCCGAGCCTGCCCCTCCTGCTGCCCCCTTCCTCTCTGGGAGAAGGCCAAGGCACACAGGAGCACGCACGTACCATATACAGCGGCCGGCTGCACTGCTGCACGAAGTCCGTGTAGAACACCAGAGTGGCCCGTCGAAAAATCCCCAAATCTGTTGATGACACAATCGCATGGTGAGGCTGAGGCAGAGGTAGCACAATATACTCCCATACGGCCCAAGTGTTTAGGGTCAAGATGATGCCGTCTTCACTTTATAAAAATGATGCTTTGCACCCAACAGGTCAGCAATAAAGGTTTGCTTTTTTAAAAAATGGGCTGTCCCATGAGGCTGCAGAAAGGCAAGTGAGGTGGACACGAGGAACAAGCACTTAGGCAACAATCTGGGCGGCTGGCCAGCCCTTCCGTGGGCTCCTTCAGCTGAGATTCCCTCTGGGTATCCTTTACTCCGGTGGTGTTTCCTGCGGAGCAGAGCTGGGGTGGTGCCCCTGGAACTGCCTTCAGACATCTGGTCTCTCTAGACGCTGGGGAATCTCAGCTCGGAAAAATTCTATTCTACTTTTCTCTGGTTATAAGTCAGTCAAAACTGAACCAGGGGGGACTGAGGTCTACTAAGCACGATCAGAAAGCCTAAAATTGTACCGAAACTGTAATCAAAGGGACGTAAGTGAAGATGGAGAGAAAAAGATAGAGGATTTTTCAAAGCAATCCTTCAAAGGCATAGTATGAAATGCAGCAGGTGTGGGGTGCAGCTGTTATGCCAACAGAGTGAGGGGCACGGGGGGGCTGCCTTTCTGTGGACCGTCTACCCAGCAGACATCACAGGCCAGGCTGGGGTCTGCCCAGAGCAAGCGGTCCAGCCAGGGGGAACCCCAGCTCGGCTGTGAATGCTATTCCTCTTCATGTCTACTCTTGGGGTCAACATAACAGACTCCCCTCAAGCAGATATAGGGAGGGATGGAGGAGGGAGCCCTGGGTCCACGCAACAGCCCCTCAGAGGTGCAGGCCAGGCAGGGCTGGAGTGTATCCCTGCCTCTGAGCCCCTCTGCCCACCCCCCCCAAGCCAATCCTGCCCAGCCTGGAAGGGGAACGTTCAGGAGCAGAACTGACAGGTCACTTGGTTAAGAAAACAGCCTCGGGCCCTGGGAAGGGTGGCCAGACATTACCTGTCTCAGACACGTCTGAATCAGTGGGAAGCAGAGAAGAAATGAGAAAAGAAAATGATATAAGAAGGTAGTCAAACAAGTAAACCGCTGGTCATTTTATTTTTCTCTCAATACGATGACTTTCATTTTATTTTCTAATTAAAAAAATAATGTTTATTCATCATAAAGAACAAAAGATTCTTTCCACCTGTCTCTCACAACATTCGATGTCAACTACTCCTCGAATTGGGAACCGGAAGTCTGTCTGTCCCTATCTCCTTGGGGCACCACTGGCAACTTCAGTCCATCCTGTCTCGTCACAGGCCCTGCCACCCTTTGCTCGGGCTCTCTGGTGCACAGTCATGATCTGGGCAGGTGGCTCATATGTCCGCCTATGGAATGCTCTGCTCCATCACTTCTGCCTTTCCTGTGGCCACATTTATTTTCAGGTGTGGCCCTGAGGGGCCCACAGGGGTGTCTGTCATCCTAGGAAGCAGAGGCAGCTTATAACATGAGAGCCCATGGTGTTGGCTCTGTGTGTTGGCTGAGCCACTGTCCACTAACCCAACTTCCTGCCTTTGGACTAAATTTAGATGTGATCATTGTCACCATAGAACAGCACATTTTCCTTTTGATGCTGGCAAATCTGTGACCACTTGGGGAAGACCCTGGGTAAAGAAATTGAAAATACTCGGTTATGCTATGCGCTGGCTGTCTTCCATTTCTCCTTGCCACATCTCTGTCCTGTACCATGCCCCCGGGAGGCCGAGTGAGTGGATCTGCTCACTCTCCAGGGATTTGGACAATGGGAAACCACAGCAGGGGACTGGAAGGGCACAGAAAGGAGAGTGAGCTCGGAGTACTTATCCACCTGGTGACCTCCCTGGGAGGTTGCCTCAGACTCCCCGTGTCTGTCAACTAAAGGTCACTGCTCCTTTCAGAGTGACTGCCTCTCCTTCCACGTTTTGGTCACCACTCCCTCTCTGTCCTTTGGGCTAATGGATAGAAAGCTTCTCTGCTTCTGACCCCAGGTTGCCAGCTACCACTTTCATGCTCCTCTACCCTGACCTTGCCCTATGAATGGTCCCTCTGTGATTAAATCCTCCATCTTTGTGTGTGACATCTTTTTCCTGTTGAAACCACCCCTCCAGACTATTACATGGTCCTAATAGAATACATCACATTTTTCCTTTTTAAGAAAGTAAACTAATCCAGTATGGCAAAATTGTATGGGGCAAAAGTTGTATAAATATACTAAGAGCTCCTTTATGTATCATTAACGGTCACCGCCGTTACACATATCTGTATTCAAGTTTATTTTTCTAACTCTGGGAGAACCTGGCAACAGCCAGAACAACTGTGCTTCAAATTATTTTCCTTTTCAAGGCTGACGTTTTTTTGTGTTTAAAGATTTTATTTATTTATTCATGAGAGACAGAAAGAGAGGCAGAGACATAGGCAGAGGGAGAAGCAGGCTCCCCATTGGGAGCCCGATGCGGGACTTGATCCTAGGACCCCAGGATCCCAGGGTAGCTGAGCTGAAGGCAGATGCTCAACCACTGAGCCACCCAGGTGCCCCTTCAAGTTGACGTTGTATGATGACTTCACTCACCTTTGAGTCTGGGGGTTGGGGCATGACCAGAGCACCACACCAAATGCTCTACACAACCAGTTAATGCTTCCAATGGGCAACTTGAAGATGCATGGGCTGTGTTAATGCCAAGGACAAATCTACTGACTGTGCCCAAGGGGAAAGCTAAACTGCCCAAATAAGAAATTGTTTTATTCAGTTTTCTGATCTTAAAGCTACTTGTTTATGTAAAATCATACTTAGACCTGGCCATATTTTAAAGGCCCTTACTCCCCAGTGAGTAAGGAGTCTGCCGGGTGAGGGAACTACTCCTTCTCCTTCTGGGCCACATTCTGAATTCCCAGACAACCAGAGTTCCCTGCCCAGATGGACTGGAGTCTGCTCACAGAGCCTGCAGAGCCCCTTCCTCAGTCTACCTTCCTGAGGGCAGATGGCACTGCTAGAGTGGACATCTCTATGGGCAAGGAATGGCCAACTGAATGTTGGGCAAGAATGTTCATGTACATACCTGTGAGACCCCTTAAGATGCAGGACAGAGCCAGAGTGGAAAGAAAAGAGGGTCAGGGGCTGAGGACCAGCTCTCCTATACATCTGTGTTCTGGAGTGTTCTTCTGAGGAACTGGCAATTTTAAATTTGAACCTGGACCTTCCAGGTTGTATGAAGCATATTTTATTTATCACTTTGTGGTCGTCCTTGCTTCCTCCTTTCTTCCCTCCCTCCCTCTCTTCCTTCTATGTATTTAAGAGTTTCTTTTAGTCTGCTTTACAACTTTAAAATTTTTATACACACAATATGTGGATTTTTATTTACAATCTTGCTTTGGACTCTGCAAATATTAGGGATGGGCCTATGTTTGTATATAATTATTTTTCTTGAAATACACAAAAGAATATTTAAGTCTGACTGCCTGGCTCTTAAAAGGACTGGGGAAATTTAAATGCTCTAAAACGACTCAAATCTGTTCGCACATGTAACAACTGGCAGCAGCAGATCAGAAGCTGAATTCCATGGAGCACTCAGTGCTCTGATGTGATATGTTCACATTGCTGGGGATTGGAAGGAGTTCAGCAGGTGTCCTGCCTGTTAAGATGGATAAGTCTCAAAACATTCCAGTCTCAGATTTGGGGAACAATATACAGTTCATTCTTGACAACTGCTTAGCCTGCTCAGAGAAATGCTCCCTTCAGATGCTACAAACTGAAAACTCTTTCTGTAGGTGGAACGAGTGGCGTGATGACTGACACCATTCCTCAAACACACTTTCAAAGTTCTGCTAGGTATAAGGCACCGGGATTTGGAGCTGGAGGTCTGCCTCACTCTGAGGTATGGCAAACTTAGCTTCCTGGTTGAAAAGAGAATTAGTGGCAATAAATAGCTCATTGTATCCTCTACAGGAGACTCAGAGCACGTGTTCATGTTGACCAGCAACACTTCCGTTTAGGGTAAGCAAAGACAATGCTTCCTCGGGGTAAGTTCATCAGTGTGTTTAGTATAAAGTAACAGGTGACTCACCTATCTTGAAACGACCCATGTAGTAGATCTGGGTGCTGAGGGCCAGAGACGCCAGGATATGAATTGCAGAGAAGATGACCCAGAACCACAGGTCATTTTTTCCAAACACCTAGGAGTAAAGATGGAAGATACCTTTATCTGGGTTTTTTTCCCACCTAACTGATGAAAATCATTCCGTCTCTATGTATGCATAGAGTCAAAAACCAAGCTGTGCATGCATTCGGGTTCCCCCCAACTTTTGTGAGCTCACAGGGATCCCACTGCACAAAAACGAATGGCTACCTGGCCAAATGAAGATGGGAGAGGGAAGGAACGGGGAAGGCACTGGACAACAACAGGGAAGGGGCAACAGGTCTGGGGCTGGGGGCTAACACTCTTCAAATAACTGCACACAACCGACGTGTGTCCCTGTAGATTTAGCAAGTAGTGTCTACTAAATGTCTCTTCTCTCTCTTCTCTCTCTTTTGCATTAGCTTGTACATCTCTATGCCAATCCCATGGCAGTCAGGTCCTAGCTTGACAGTGAAACTCTCCAGGGGTAGTTTTACAGGTGCCTAGAACATTATTAGAGATGACTAGCTAATTAAGCCAATAAAATACCATGAATCGACCCACGATGGCCCTGGTATCAGGAACCAAGGATTGTGATCAATTCAAAACTGTTCCCATGAGGTCCAACAAACAAACAAACAAACAACAAAAAACCTCCCCAGGGGGCACGTTTGGAGAGCCAGGCTGGGGGCCGTGGGGAGGGACGCACCACTCCGAGGACGGTGAGTGTGATGACCACTGCGAAGGAGGCGTAGGCCGAGTAGGCGCTGGCATTGATGTCAGGGTGGCGGGTTTGGTAGAGCTTCAGCATGCACAGGCCCGCGATCATGTACATGAAGGAGGTGTCTGAGGGCACACAGGAGGAGCCGAAACAGTCAGGATCTGGTAGGCCACAGTTTCTCTTTGGCCTGGGAACCCCCTGCCTTCAGGCCCTGGAGTAGTTGCTGCCCTCAGTGTGGAGACCTCCACCATGGCAGGCTCTGCAGGCACATCCCACACCCCACATGTACACACTTCTAAACCCCTCCAAGGCTGCTCCTAGCTCATAGAAGAAAAGCATCTGATGACTTGATAAATAACTATCCCCACTCGCAGGGGAATTTGGGTTTAAATGCTGGTGTTAAGCAGCTATAACAGGAGCCCATACTGGTGACAGTTAGGGCACTGTGACAATCAAAAGAATCCTAGGTGAGTGTGGAAGGGTCTTATTAGCATCCTGAAATATAACCACACTGATTGCTGCTCATCTATAGCTTTATAGCCTAGGGATGGAAAACAGCTGGAAACTAAATGTGGCTTAGCTGCATGAGAGGTATGGAAATGCTAATTAAAACAACCAGGCAGAGTGAAATAAGTCAATTGGAGAAGGACAAACATTATATGGTCTCATTCATTTGGGGAATATAAAACATAGTGACAGGGAATAAAGGGTAAAGGAGAAAAAATGAGTGGGAAATATCAGAAAGGGAGACTCCAAACTCTGGGAAACGAACTAGGGGTGGGGGAAGGGAGGTGGGCGGGGGGTGGGGGTGACTTGGTGACGGGCACTGAGGGGGGCACTTGATGGGAGGAGCACTGGGTGTTAGTTATTCTATATGTTGGCAAATTGAACGCCAATAAAAAATAAATTTACCAAAAAATAAAATAAAAAATAAAACAACCAGGCAATGTCCCGTATTACTCAAGAATGTAGCAAAACATTTGAATGACAATAACACCTTAATGATGATGTAGGGAAATGGGAACTCTCAGGCAATTAGCAGGAGTGGGAATTAATAATATGTAGAAATCTGGATGTTTTTGGTCAAATGGGAGATGCATAAGCCAGGCAACTCCAAAATTCTACTTCTAGGTGTCCCAGGGAACCCCTCTCACGTGGGCGCAAAGAGAAGTATGTAAGGGTGTTCACTGCAGCAGTGTCTGCAGCAGCAACATCCTAGAAACATCTGAATAGTGTTTGATAGAGGGACTGATAAATGTAGTCTCATATTTTTATTATAGAAGATGACAATGCTTAAAAATGAGTGAACTGTATGTCCTCGATTCAATATTGATAAATCTTGAGAACATGTTGGCTGAAAAAAAAGTTACAGAACATAGTGTGATAAGTAAATATCAACTCACTACAAATGTAGTAAAATTATAAAAACAAACAAATATCAAATTTGTTATAGCTGTTGCCTCTGGGGAAGGAGGCAGGGGAATAAGTTTGGAAAGCAGTTCAAAGAACCTCACCTTTATCACAGCATTTTATTTCTTAAAAGGTAGATTTAAGGCAAATATTTTAAAAATGTTGGCATTTGTTCAGCAGGGTGACTCATACTGTTCTCTGTAATTTTTTCTATTAAAAATGTTTCTAATTTAACAAAAATTAAACCTGACAGAGAATTTCTGTGATGTTCTGGGTTCACGGACAGAGGTTGGAGCACAAATATAAAAATGACCATTTCCAAAATTTGTATCCTCGCGTGTGGAGGTCACTGTTAATTGCCTACTACCAGCATCAGCTCTTCCCTTCCTCCTCCCTGACCGCGGATCAGTACTAACTCAAATATCTTAGCCCCATTTTCAATTCAGAAATGCATGCCTTTCCAGCCTATTTGTTTAAGCAAAGCTAATTCCAACCCCTGGTTCCATGAATGGGTCTCATTGGTCTAAAGGTAATCCCCCTCTTTTGCTGCCATGATTGCCAACCCATGCTTGAGCCAACCAGCATCTAGGGAATAATTCTGGAATGGGCTCAGGACTATTGTAACTACTGAGGTGTGGAATTATATTATGGGGGGGGGGTGGTTGACAAAGAACTTTCTTTGCTCTTAAATGAAGGCTCCTGGAAACCAGCTTGCTGCAGCCACCAAACATCATGAAGTAGAGACAGGAAGCCAGGACCTGCTGTAGCTACTTTTGCCATCATGAATTTCCTAAAAGCCTGAGGATAAACATCAGCCTAAAGGCTGAGGACAACACTAGGGATCACAGAGAACTGGACCCAGAGCCACCTGTTAAGTCAGCTGCAAGCTTTTTATACCTTTGTATTTTCAGAAGGCAAGCCGATAACTGTCCTTATTATTTGGCCCAGTTGGACCAGGCTTTCTATTATTTTCAACCCAAAGCAGTCTAGTTGCTAAGTTAGGCCAAATTATACTAAGGGAACTTACCAGATGTCTGTTGGTGGACATTATCTGCCTTGCTGCCTAACGCTTAGCCCAATGCCCACCTGCAGATCTAACCATGGGATCATCATTCAATGTTGAGGCTTTTCTAGTCTGAAAGGTGGTCAGAGAGAAAAGATGGTACAACATGTGGAAACTAGGCCCTGTTAGGAGGTGCCCTCAAATCACTTTAGTTCACATAACATTTAGCTCACATATCATTTAACTCTTGCATGCATTTGGGGAGGGTCCCAGGACATGACTCCTATAACTCAAATCTGTGTGATTGATGAAAATTCTAATTACCGAATTGGAAGTTGGAGTAATTAGGGCAGACATGGTAACAAGCACTGAGCACTCCTTCCATCATCAATGCGATGCCCATTGCATAGAAAACACCAAAGTGTTTAGGAATCCCATACTCCTGAAAGCGGAGAAAGTGTGGTCAGTGGAGAGACACCAATTGGTGATAGAGCCATAGAATCTGGAAACCCAAGCTTCTGGCCTCCTGTTGTTCATTACACACAATCCAACACCACACCATCAAGCCACATGTCCCTCCCCTTGGCAGATACTGTTTGGAACCATGACCCTTCCCAGCATCCATGTCTGATTTACCCGCCCCTCCTCACCATGGCAAAGATGTCCTTGGCTTCCAGGGCTCTGCGATGGAGAATGTCCCGGCGCAAGACTATTAGCAGGAAAAGGAAACCCAGGAGCACGTGGCCCAGGTTACTGAGAATGTTGTTGAAGGCACTGTGGGATGAGAGGGAAACCATGAGAGTGGCCAGGCGATCCCAGAGATTCAGAGAAGGAATGAATGAATGTATGAATGAGTACTCTAATCATTCCATGTTTTCTGCCCAGCCCAGCCTTTTCATCAGACTTAAGGACTGGTAAGTCATCAGAGATCATCTTTAATCTTACTCCTTTATTTTAGGATGCCTAGCCTGTGATAATGTGTCTGTTTCTTCTCTGAGATGCCTGACTGGCTTCCCTAACACTTACTCAATCCTCTCTTATCCCGATGGCACTGGCATGAAATGAATCCTGGGAAACAGTTGCTCCAAAGATGGGCAGTTTGGCCAAGAGTTTCAGCTATACTGTTACAGGGAATTCTCATAGACGGACCCTCATAGACGGACCCATGCTATGTGTGTTGATATTCAGCTTTGTAACTGTGAAGTGTCAGGTGGTCATAGCCAGCTGCTTTATTTCAGGAAACTGAGGCTAGTTTAATTCTGGAACAAGGAGCCTGGCTTCCAACTGCCAGGTGAATGCTCTTTCCATTTTTCCATGTTCTGGTGGGTAGAGCATGGCCTTGGAGGCAGCAGGCCAGGTTCTGGTCCTGACATCACTAACAGTGGAGGGACTTGCCAAAAGTCCTTCCTTTCTATGCCTTAGCATCTTCATCTGAAAATGGGAGTAAGGATAATGCTATTTATTTAATGGGGTTGTTTAGTGGCTTAACATATGAGCATCTCATGCCCATGGAAGAGTGTTATCACAGCTAGGACCTGATATTTTATTTTATTTTTTTTTAAAGAATTTATTTATTTATTCACAAGAGACACAGAGAGAGAGGCAGAGACACAGGCAGAGGGAGAAGCAGGCTCCATGTGGGGGACCCGACGTGGGACCCGATCCCAGGATTCCAGGATCACACCCTGGGCCAAAGGCAGGCTCCAAACCGCTGAGCCACCCAGGGATCCCCTAGGACCTGATATTTTAAAAAACAACCCTGCCCTCTTCTTAGCTGGTTACTCTTAGGAATGTTTCGTGAGGCCCCTATACAGGAATGAGAGGCGCATATCTGGTCTCAAAACTTCTTGATTTCATCCCTCTTTACCCTTGACTGGGGTAGTTTTCCATGGCTGTCTTTAGTATTTTTAAAAACAGACATCGCATCTCACAGAAAGGAATCTCTAAATGCCTCCTGGAGAGCCAGAGGACCGGGCTCACCTCAGGACACCCAAGGGGTGAGCACAGAGGAAGTTGTAGTAGCAGATATCCTGATTGCCAGTGACATTCGCCACCTGCAAAATCAAGAGTGAGAAGAGGAGATGCAGAGTTTCTCCATCTGCTGAGCTCAGCCTGAAATCACAAAAGACAGGCACTGCACACATTGATTTCCCACATAACCAGTGTTCCTTCTCAGCAGGGACGGGTCATTGTCTGCCACCTTCATATAGCACAGGCTTATCAGAACTGTCATGATATGTTCTATTTTCTAGATGCATTTGGGAGGGTATGGAGCTGTCCCATTCTGTGTGTGGAAGTGATAACCACAGGACAAGGAGACCTGAAGAAGTAAGTGTTCGGTTTTCCATATTTATTGCCATCTCTATCATTAAGAACCTTCCTAGACCATAGCACAGCTCTATCTTCTGACAGGGCCCTGAGGTACTCAGAGAATATTGGGATTATAAGCAGTGTGCCCAAACCTTATAAAAGTCCTTGTTCTCATTGCATAATGAGTATGGAATTGGCTAAATATTGGCTAAATGGTGCCATAAGACCATTGGCCTTCAAACTTGGCTGTACATTAGAATTGCTGGGGGTTTAATTAATACTGATGCCTGGTTCTACTCTCAGAAACTTGGATCTAATTTGGTATAGGATACAGCCTGGACACTGGGATTTAAAAGCTCCCCAGGTGATTTTGATGCACAGTAGTTTGAGAGTCACTGCATTAGAAACACCGTCACCCTCATGCTTTTAAAGTAGGCTTTCTGTATGTAATAAATGCTAGAGAAGGTCATTATGTGATCTGGACCCTAGGGTTCTATGAAGGAGCAATGAGGATTCTCAGGCTGCTTTAATTATCTCAGTTCATTTGTTTTTACTTTATTTTTGTTCTTTTTTAGAAGATTTTATTTATTTACTCATGAGAGACACAGAGAGGCAGAGACACAGGCAGAGGGAGAAGCAGGCTCCCCGTGGGCCCGATGCCGGACTCAGTCCCTAGACCCGGGATCACGACCTGAGCCTAAAGTAGATGCTCAACAGCTGAGCCACCCAGGTGGCCCTATTTTCGTTCTTATTTTATATTTTCTTAATTTTAATATCTTATTAGTTTTGTAAAGTTGTTTTTAGTTTTACAAAAAAAAAAATATTTACCGTCAATAGAGGTACAGGCTAAATTAGACACTAGGTTTCTTTGTTTTGGTCTGGAATTTTATTTATTCTATTAATTACCCCTTGATAATCAGAAGTTCAGCCTGGCAAATAACAGATATATTGATAGATATTATGACTGAATAAGCCTAAGGTAATAACTTCAAATTGAGATAGAATGATACAAGAGGTCCCAGGCCCTTCTGTGATAAAACAATTGGGAACTAGGTTTAAAGGTCCATCAAAGGGGCACCTGGGTGGCTCAGTGGTTGAGCGTCTGCTTTTGTCTTGGGATGTGATCCCAGGGTGCTAGGATTGAGTCTCGCAACAGGATTCCTAAGGGGATCCTGCTTCTCCCTCTGCCTATGTCTCTGCCTCTCCCTCTCTGTGTCTCTCATGAATTAATAAATAAAATCTTAAAAAAAAAGGTCCGTCAAAAATGAAGCAAAGGAGAAGTCCAACAGGAACTGAAATGGGAAATTAATACTGGACTGAGCTCAAGTTATATATACCTTTCTCTGTACATCATAGCAAAGATCTCTCCCTGCAGTATGAAAGCTGGGGTTCTAGGATTTTGGGCAGCACTTACTGTCTGGTAGGTGATGACCAGCTGGATCACAGGCAGTGCATAAAACACAGCGATGGTGATGATGTTCCTAAGCAGGCAGAAACAACCGGAAATAGTTATTTCCAAATTAACAATGGAATCTTGGCTCAACTTTTAAAAAAAGAATCCTTCTACCCCATAACTCTTTAGTTAATTTGTAAAAGTAATTAGAGACTGATTACACAGTTCCTGTCTCTCCAGCATCCTACTACTGCAATCATTAGTAAACCTAAAAATAACACTTGCTTCTGCTTTACTCAAATTATGGATGAGGTCCATTGCTTTAGGATATTGTCTGATTAAAAGTGATCAGAGTGTAAGTAATGGGAGATGGATCACATGAAGGAGTGTGGCTCTCTTAGAGACCTCTTAGTTCCAAAACGATGGTCCCACTCTGAAATTCCATGGGGCCCCCCCAGGCTCTTGCTTGCCTCAAATATTCGTATCCAAGTAAAAGGGAATCCTTCCAGAGGAAAGGAAGGGCTCACGCTTGAGGGGAGGGCGGCCTCCTGCCAGGCAGATCAGTACCTCGGCTTGGAGAGAGGCTACCTCTGGGTGCTTGACCACCACAAGTCTATCCCTGGCTGGGGTATCCTCTCCTCTCAGGGTGGTTTCCAGCTCCTCTGAGATGCTGTAGACCCTTAGTCCCTGAAATCACCGGCTCTTCTAAGAGCAAGGCCAGGTGAGAAGATGGAATATTAACATATTAAGAACATAAAGGCTCAAAAAAAAAAAAAAAAAGAACATAAAGGCTCCAGTTTAGTGTGTCTCATGGAAAGTAGTGATGCGTTATTGCTATGTTGTCTTTCTGGAAATGGATTTGGTGTGCTACCTAAGCATATAGGATTTTACTATCATTCTCATTTTTACTTCATATGTATTTAATTTAGGGATGGCTGCCTTTTGTAGTTCATTTTTGTTTTTCTTATAGAACGTGACATGAATTATTAAACGGAAACTGGTGCCATAAGTGATTGTGGCTTTTACTCAGAAAACTTTCATTTTACTTAAAGGAACCATGGTCCTAGTAGTCATCTACTCACCAAAAATAAATCTTATATTTTTTGCTGACAATTCTCCGGTCCTTCCTGGACAGATCTGACAGGTAAAGGAACATCTAGGATACCAAATAAAAGAAGAATGCAAGACTGTACTTGGCTTTTTTTTTTTCCCCAGAAAATACAAAGGAAAGCTTTACAAAATTTCAATCCAATTCCTCACTTAGGGATTAAAATTATTTAATAAAACTTTTCTTTCCATTTTTCCCCCCAAGACACTTTAATAAAAATCCAAGTATTTTCTCTGAAATCGTAAGAATTGGCTGATGCGGAAAACCTATGGGGGGCGGGGGCAGGGTCTCAACTGCTTCTTTTATCTCAGGAATTGGTTTTCGGTTTTCAGAGATGTCTACTCTGTGGTCCTCGAATGATAGGAGTGAAACTGGTTACTGGATACAACACAATAAATATATGCTGGAAAGAAACGAGCTTTACTCCTGAGGCCCGGTATGTGCACAACCAACGAGTTTTCCCGGGTATACCCCTAAGCGAATCTTTTCTTCCATCTGCTGGATCCCTTCCTCCTATATGGTCCTCAGTCAGCCACTTCAGACCCTGGGTGTTGCTGCTGTTGTTTTTTCAAGTTTTATTTACTTAGGTAATGTCTACCCCCAACGTGGGGCTTGAACTTACAAAGGGATCAAGAGTCCCATGCTCTTCCGACTTAGCCAGCCAGGTGCCCCCGGGCCCTGAAAACCCTGAGTAAATGCTCTACTCTCCTTGATGCTCTCACTTTCTCCCTCCAGAGAGAACTGCTAATTAGCAGGGTATTGCTTTTAGCTTGTAGTTATGTTTGATCTCAAAAGCCCTTAGGGAAGTCTGGTTTCCCTTGAAAGGAAAATAAAATAAAGGAAACTGAGGCTTGCTGGAGGTGTATTTGCTGAACTTTCAGTGCTTGTCAAGAGTATGGCCAGGCAGGGGTACCTTGGTCCGGATGACGTTCTTATCACTCTCAATGTCTGGCATGGTGTCGAAGTCACTCTCCTCCACGGAGCTGTCTGTGTCTGACTGGCACGTGTGCCCACCATCGGAGGAGGACACCTGCCTGCCAGGGCTGGAGCTTGACTCCTCTGAAACAGAGAAAACTCATCTGCCTTCCAAAGCTAGGAAAGACCCATGCAGCCCATTCCTCCTCTCTGCAAAAAGCACAGTGCTGACTCATTCTTGAAAATGTTGTGTTGGTAAAAATGAACTCCTTACCCACAACACATGTTCTTTCTCTCAATTCCTCCTCAATGGACTTCTAATTTTCCCCTTCTCCTATTTGTATATTTAAATTGTCTATGTCTAGGGCCAAATACATATCAAGAACATAAAGGCATCTGCTCTGTTAAGTATTTGGATGCAAAAAAAATAAGATTATGCTTATATGTCATGTTTCATATTTTAAAATATGAACATAAATATATAAACATATACATGCACAGTTATGTATAGCATCTACCGCATATACGTGTAAGCACACACATATCCAGCAGCTATACATTGCTTGTGGGTCAAGTATTAATACAGTGAAATCCCCCACATGCCGTATCTATGATTACATAATGAGAACAACACTCTCGGGGAGAAGAAATCTTGTGTTCTCGTGAATGTTTCCCAGAGCAGATGGGAATTTGTGCAGCTTGATAAGCACATGAGCTGAGCCTACCTTCCGCTTTATTTCTTCTGTTCAGATAGTTTAAAAAAAAAAAAAAAAAAAAAAAGCCCACAACAAACCCAGTTCTTGCAGAGCCAGAAATAAGTAGCCTGCACGAAGCCCACATGCTTCTCCAAGTTGCAGCACACCAGAGCAGGAATAAGGACTCCCAGCCCCTCTGCCCTAACATTTTAAGCGAACCATTCATAGACCCACAGGAATTCTGTGTCTTTCAGGCCGCACAATGAACACGGGGGGCTGTCGTGTGAATGACTAGGTTCAATTATGAAGTTGGCCAAAATGAGCAACTGTCAGGCTACAGCCATGTTCACCTGCAGCAGAGCCTTAGTCTTCTGATCGCCCTTACTCCACTGAAACCTGAGAATGAAACAGCTCGTCAATCGATGTCGGTCCCCCTGACCTCGACTCTGACACATTGTTCGTGCCCCAGACTCGGGCTGGGTTTGAAGACACCCCCATGGGGACCTTGGGAGTCAATGGCAACCACGGTAGGGCATTCTGCTCACATGTGGCTAGCACAGAAGAACAGAACTGGAGACAGAGCTGGAAGGAGCTTTCCAGATCACCCAACCAATGCATCTTATTAAAAAAAACAAAAACAAAAACAAAAAAAAAAAAAAGGAAAAAAAAAACAAAAAGAAAAACAAGGACAATCTTACACGATGACTGCCTTGCCCACTCTCACAGCCAGTAGTGGCTGGAGGACCCTTTGTAGCCTACTCTCTGGAGAGTTAGGAAATACTTCAATGAATGGACTCATTGTAGGAAATACCTATTGCCCCGTAATTGCTTCCTTCAGGGGTGCTGGCAGCAATGGGACGTGATACCGCCGTATTTCCAGAGCCTATTAAAAAGAAACACAAAGAGGCAATGCTTTATGTGCACTTGCTGGGTAGTTTGAAGCATCAGGCCACATTTTAGGCTGATTGTTCTTCTTACTCTACTACAAGACGCGCTAGACTTGACCTGCAGGCCAAATCCTGTCTGCCACCTGTTTTTGTACAGCCCTTGAAGTAAGAATGGTTTCGAAAGAAGATTTCATGACAAAGTAAAAATGATATGAAACTCAGAGTTCAGTATTCATGTCTAAAGTTCTATAGGAACACAGCCACAGTCATTGGGGTACATCTGTGGCTGCCTTTGGCTATAGCGACAGAGTTGAGCAGTTGTGACCGAGACGTCTAATGTATTTGCTCTTTGGCACTTTTTTTTTCCTTTGGCACTTTTCAGAGAAACCATCTTCTGGTTCCTGCCTGATGGGATTGCAGAATCACAAGAACAAAGGAGCACAGGTCCTGAAATCACTTCGAGGAAGGCCGCCACTGAACAGAAACATAGAGATAAACTTCTCTGATGAAAGCCCGGTCATTTGGAGGTTTTTCTTTTTTTCTTTTCTTTTTTTTTTTTTTTTAAGATTCTATTTATGTATTCATGAGAGACACACAGAGAGAGACAGAGACACAGTTAGAGGGAGAAGCAGGCCCCATGAGGGGAGCCTGATGCAGGACTCGATCCCAAGACCCCAGGATCACGCCCTGAGCCAAAGGCAGACACGCTCAACCGCTGAGCCACCAAGGTGCCCCAATTTGAGGGTTTTTAAAATAGCATTTAGCAATACACTGACTATTGGCAGGCTGAGCCCAGATAGAGAGGAAATTACTGCACTCCTTGGAGCAATAAATGATGACAACTGAGCTAAGGATATGGAAAAATATGAGATATTTTGAGATTTCTGGATCTGTTGCCAAATGTTTGTTGGCAGTGAGAGAGAAGCAGAATAAGATAATGCTCCTCAAACTTTTCCATTGAGGTACTCCTTGTAGCAGCACCGGGAGTGAACTCATTCCTCTGAGTCTGGCGGTGGCATCTGGAGCCATGCCACCGCCAGCAGCAGAGAAAAATATCTCCCAACCATCTCCTTGGTTATCAGAGGAGATGCTACCATTGGCTTTGTCCGCCTCTGAGGATGAGGCAGGACTGAACAAGAAGAGGGGAAACCACGACTAAGTAGGGTTTCTAGGCCATCTCTCGGACTCTGACTTAATGCTACGGTATTTCCAGCAGCCACACTCGTCTGGGGAGATGCATGAGAATATTTCTTCACTGCCTCCTGAGCTTTGTCAAGGATCTGGGATATTGTCAGGCTGGTGGGAAGTTCGATATGGCCTCTCTCTTCTGAGGTGAGACTGCCTGTAGCACATGCAAGCAAGACACACTGTGAGTTAACTGGTCGGTCTCGTATACTGTTGCAGGGAAATACATGTTCAGTGAAGACACATAACTGAGGATATTCTATACCATCCTCACTGTGAATACATTTCCATTTCTTCATAGAAAATTCAGTTCGTTATTACACTCATGCTCCAGGACGTAACACGTAAAATGGAACCAAAGCCTCCAACAGTTCATCATTTGTCACAGCCAAACCGTCTCACCCAGCGCTTAGCCTTCCTCCCACCGGTGGGTAGTGAACACATTAAAAAACAATCCTATTTGTGGGCTTTATCTGTTTTTTACCCTTTGTGTGTTCACTTTCTTCATGAAGAAAAAGAAATAAATCCCGAGTTCAAAATATTTAGCCAGGTGATGAAAGACGGCCTCTGGAGACTCAATTTCCTTCTCCTTTTGGTAGCTTAGCCAAGAGTTGGCTCAACTGGAAGGCCCCAGCAAGGCCTTTGGCTCACACAGCATTCCTGGCAGGCAAGGTTCTTCCCAGGCCCTCAGAATGCAGACTCCCTGGCACCGTCCCTAGGCCTGGAGATTCTCCGATATGTTTCTTATTACTTCAAGAAAGCAGACATTCCTTGGCCTTTCTTGGGCTCACCCATAAATATGTAACATGGTGTCGATACCGTCTCTGCTTTCATCCAACTTCAAGGCAGAGAAGTAAGTTATTTTCAGACTTCAAAGTTTGAGATACTATATTTTTGTGTGTGCAATACTAGTGTCAGATGGAGATGTTGTGTATGATTTGATTGACTCTTTGACCTAGGACAGACTTGGCCATAGTTCCAGCCCAGAGCTTTGCTGCCGTGACTACTAACTATAACAAGTTCCAATTACTATTCTCACCACCACTAGTACTGCTACCATAACTCATGTTCCCATTGCTGTTACTACTGCTGTGGTTGCTGATGCTACTACTACTACTACCGCTACTACTATTACGATACCCGGCTAGTGTTCACTGAAACTTCAGTGTATGTCAGACACCCTTTTAAGTTCTTTACAAGAATTTACTCTTTTAATTTTTCAACGGCCCTATGAGGTAGGTACTATTATCACCATTTTAAAATAACAAAAGGAAGGCATTGAGAGATTGAGTAATTTGCTGAGTCCTCCAGATAGATAGAGAGTGGTTCATTGTATTGGTTTCAGTTAAAACTTTTTTCTTTTCTTTCTTTCTTTTTTTCTTCTAGAGAGAGAGACAGAGTGTGAGTGTGAGTAGGGGAGGATCAGAAGGAAGAGAGAATCTTAAGCAAGTTCCATGCCCAGCATGGAGCACAGCATGGGGCTCAATCTCATGACCCTGAGATCATGACCTGAGCTGAAACCAAGAGTCAGATGTTTAACTAATTGGGCCACCAAGGTGCCCTAAAACTTCTTCTTTTTTAAATATTTAATTTATTTATTTGAGAGAGAGAGAGAGAGAGCACGAGCATGAGTAGGGTGGGGGTGGGAGGGCAGAGGGAAAGGAGAAGCAGCCTCCCTGCTGAGCAGGGAACCTGATGTGGGGCTATCCCAGGACCCAGACATCATGACCTGAGCCGAAGGCAGACCCTATAACTGAGTGAGCCGCCCAGGTACCCCCAGAAGTTATCTTCTTAATTGAAAAATAATACAGGGATTTTCCTTCAAAATATGAACAACTGGCAGCAAGGGTATTACTTTTATGGAATGTCCAAGAATATCTTTCAAAAGAGACAAGAAATATAAGACTTATTTGCAAAAAAAAAAAAAAGACTTATTTGCATCTCCACTTTAATAAACTGATACTTTAAAGAAGTATCTAAGCACAGCATTTGCTTTTTAGGTTGTCTGCTGCTGCTTGCTGATGATTCTCAATTGGGTCATGTTAGTATCTTCCTTCCGTCTAGCTCACTGTGAGGAGTCTCACAGAAACTGTGTTGTGGTCTCATCTCAGGTGATGTGGTCTTTTCTATTTTTCTCCTTTCAAGCTTAAGCTCCCTCTTTTTAAAACTTTCTATTCAAGTATAATTAACATACATTGTTATATTAGTTCCAGGTGTACAACGTGATTCGACAATTCTATACCTTACTCCATGCTTATCGTAAGTGTACTCTTAATCCCCATCACCCATTTCACCTGTCTCCTCACCTACCTCCCCTCTGGCAACCAGCAGTTTATTTTCTGTATTTAAAACCTGTTTTTTAATTCATCTTTTTTTTTCTTTGTTCATTTTGTTTCTTAAATTCCACACAAGAGTGAAATCATATGGTACTTGTCTTCTCTGACTGACTTATTTCACTTAACATTATACCCTCTAGGTCCATCTATGTTGGTGCAAATGGCAAGATTTCATTCTTTTTTTATTATTTATTTATTTACCTATTTAATTTTTTTTTATTTTTTTTTCATTTTTTTCATGGCTGAGTAATATTCTTTCTTTTTTAAAAAAGATTTATTTATTTTAGAGGGGGAGTGAGAGAGAGAGAGAGACAGCAGGGGAGAGGGACAGAGGGAGGAAATCCTGAAGCAGACTCTCTGCTGAGCATGGAGGTGGACTCAGAGCTCGATCTCACCACCCTGAGATCATGACCTGAGCTGAAACCAAGAGTTGGCCACTTAAAGGAATGAGGTCCCTGGGTAATATTCTTTTTTTTTTTTCTAGTAGGAGAATTTATTTTATTTTATTTTTATTTTTTTAATAATTATTTTTTATTGGTGTTCAATTTGCTCCCTGGGTAATATTCTATTATATATATATATATATATATATATATATATATATATACACACACACACACACACACAGATATACACACACCCCACGCACACATCTTTTTTATTCATCATCTACCTACACATGCTTGGGCTGCTTCCATGATTTGGTTATTATAAACAATGCTGCAAGAAACATAGGGGTACATATATCTTTTTGAATTAGTGTTTTAATTTTCTTTGGGGATTACATGGTAATTCTATTTTTCATTTTTTTTGATAAACCTCCATACTGTTTTCTACAATAGCTGCACCAGTGTGCATTCCTACCAACAGAGCATGAGTGTTCCTTTTTCTCCAAATCCTTACCAACACTTGTTATTTCCTGCCTTTTTGATTTTAGCCATTCTGACAGGGGTGAGGTGATGTCTCATTGTGGTTTTGATTTGCATTTTCCTGATGAAGAGTGATGTTGAGCATCTTTTCATGTGTCTGTTGGCCATTTCTATGTCTTCATTGGAGAAATGTCTGTTCATGTCTTCTGCCCATTTAAAAATTGGATTATTTGGGGTTTTTTGGTGTTGAGTTATATAGATTCTTTATATATTTTGCATATAATCCCTTATTGAATAAATCATTTGCAAATATCTTCTCCCATTCAGTAAGTTGTCTTTTTGTTTTGTTGTTTTGTTGATGGTTTCCTTCGGTATGCAGAAACTTTTTATTTTGATGTAGTCCCAATAGTTTGTTTTTGCTTTTGTTTCTCTTCCCTGAGGAGACATATCTAATGTCACTCAGGCTGATGTCAAAGAGATTACTGCCTATGTTTTCTTCTAGAAATTTTATGGTTTTAGGTCTAACATTTAGTCTTTAATGTATTTTGAGTTTACTTTTGTATATGGTATAAGACAGTGGTCTGGTTTCATTCTTTTGCACGTAGTTGTCCAGTTTTCCCAACACCATTTGTTGAAGAGACTGTCTTTTTCCCATTGCATATTCTTGACTCCTTTGCTATAGATTAATTGACTATAAAAGCGTGGGCTTATTTCTGGGCTTTCTATCCTGTTCCATTGATCTATGTGTCTATTTTTGTGCCAGTACCATACTATTTTGATTACTACAGCTTTGTAGTATATCTTGAAGTCTAGGATTGATACCTCCAGTTTTGTCATCTTTTTCAAGACTACTTTTTATTCGGGGTCTCTTGTGGTTCCATATAAATCTTAGGATTATTTGTTCTAGTTCTGTGGAAAAAAGCTGCATCTTGATACAGATTAAGCCTGTAGTTTTAAGCTCTCTCTTTTTAACTGTTAACCTATGTCCTCTTATAAAGGTATAATTAAAAAATATCAAATGTGTAAATAGTAAGGGAAGAATGACACTAAAAATCAACCCACAATTTTTGGCATTTTGGGGTTACTGAGAAGCCCTCTGCATTTTGGGGTTACTGAGAAGCCCTCTGCTGTGAGTAGAAGTGCGCATAGGAAAATGCTTGAGTTTGGTTATGTATGGTAGGAGGTTGAAATGGTTTGTGGGAAGCAATGTTTTTGTGGGCGTAAACACAGGAGAAAAAACCCCACAATAGCTAAAATCAAAGCATACGAGTGAACAAAAACAATCACTGTTATGTTAGGTGAAACCTCATTAAAAAGCAAAAGCCAGCTGTGTGAGTCTGTTCAGACTTGGATGTGTTACTGATTTCTGTACTCAGCTCTGGCTTGTAAGCGAGCAAGCTGTGGTTTTGATGTAGTCGCTAGCTGCTGTTCTCACTCTGAGGCATCTGCAACACCAGTGGTTGGTTCCATGATGGACAAGAGCATCAAGATTGTCATGGGCAACACCATTGCCAGCATATAAAGATGTTTTACCTCTGTGGATGTCTACAGGCACAATTTAAGTATGAGACTGACCAACACTGGATGACAGTATTCTACTAATGTTTCTAATGCCTAAGGCCTTCACTGAATGCAAAAAACCAAAGCATTATCTCCCAAACTTCAAATATAATTGATGCTCCCGGAACGGGAGTTATATTTATATTTAACTCTGTGGTGTTTAGAAAGAATTAAACACAGAATATCAGTTTACAGGACAGGCCAAGCAAGATGTTCTGGCTGGGAATAAGCAAACATAACAAAGTTGTGAATGAGCTCATCTTAATGAAGAAACTTGTTCAGGCATCTTTTTTTCTGAACATGAACCCTTTGCCATCTGCTTACTTTACCAACGTTGAATAAAACACGCTTGCATGCTGGCTTTTTATGGCAAGTGCTCAGCGTGAGGAGAAAGACTTCCCTTCGTTTTGCACATGTTGGAATCTTTCAGGGACTTCATATTTATAACTGTCCTGCCTTCTTCTGTCTCTGGACTCAGGAAGTTGGAACCTGAAGAGGGAGTCAGAAATGATGTGAACTCACTGCCAAAAATTTCGGTTTATGCCAATGGGCTACCTATCCCCAAAGTCTTAAAAGTTGAGGAGGGAGTTCCAGTCCAAGATGGCAATGTGGGAAGACACTGAGCTCACCTCCTCCACAGACACACCGAATCTACACCTATTTATAAAGCAATTCCTCCTGAAGAACTGAGGACTGACTGAGCAGCTTTTGCACAACTAAAGATAGAATAGCAAGAAACACAAAGACACAGTAATGGAGGGCACTATGGGAACTGCAATTGGAGGGATAGTACTGAGGGACCAGGAGCAGATTTGTCTGTCTTGGGGCACAGACAAAAACCATGGTTTAAAAGGGCAACCAGAATGTAAAAGATCCAGTCTTTGAACTCAACCAGTGGTGGGAGAACTACTGCAACTCTCTGCTGGGAGGGGCTGGCCAGGGCCTCATGTCACCGTCCCCCTCCACCTGGATAGTGCACAGGGGAGCAGGGGCCAGGTGTCAGAGCTGGCCTGCCTCCTCAGTGCACATTGGTTTTAGGGCTTCTCTCTTCAGAAAGCTAAATAAACTTTAAATACAAATATAAATATGTATATAATGTATATGTGAAGCCTTTCTACTCTATTAAAATTCGCCACCAATGTTAAGCTTATCTATCAAAGAGAATGTTTGTGAGGAAAAAAAGCAAAAAAGACAGGCATCCTGAGTCCCCAATGACAAGTTGGGTAAAATCTCCTCTGTTTTGGCATTCCTTTTAACCTATCACTACTCCCCAGTTTCAGCGTGAAGAGGAAGAAACACAAGTCATGCTCACCTGGTCACTCTCATTGTCCCCACCCCACTGCCATCTTCTTCCCACCATCCTACTGCACTGAATGAAATGGGCTGCTTCTCTCTGGCAAGAGTTTTCCCTGCCTCCTCTTCTTGTGGTAGCCTCTGACCTCTCCCCTTCTCTGGTGTCACAATGGCACATGCAGTGGGATGAGATAACAAAAAAATAAGTCTGGAGGTATTAAAAAAAAAAAAAGTTGAGGAGAGCATGAAGAAAACCACTAAAATAAAATTTCTGTCAAAGAAAAAGTGGCAGGAAAAGTCAAGGAAATTTGGAAGAAGAAGAGGCAGGGCTAGAGTTTGAGACCCACTGCCACAGAGACTGATGATGGCCTGTGCTCCTTGACTCCTCCAAACTCACACTGTTGGCCTTATTCCCTCTGGACCCTGCTCTTGGCCAAGAGCAGGATTCGTCAATGGTTCCATCCAGGGAAGGACTTGAATGGCCATTTGGTTCTTCAATCTAACAACCTGTCAGGTTTGTTTAGCTCTCTCACTTGAAGAAAGTGACCTTCTGGTATCACCAGGTTCCATGCTGACAGCTCGTGTGGCCCTGGAAGCCTGTGGGACACCCCCATTCACCTTTCTCTCGCGCTGTAACTGAATTTCTATACAGACTCTTGAACAATGATGGGAAATGTGGGATTTTTCCATTGACAGAGGAAATGTGTTTAGAGCACAGGGCCTTTCCTAGCAGCCCTCAGACTACCACAGAGGCCCCTGTCCACAGAGGCCCCCTAAGTGGTGAGTGGAGAATACGGTGTCCGGCCCAATGTACCACAGTAAAAAAACAAAACAAAAACAAACAAACAAACAAAAAACCCCCAAAACCTTTCGTGGCCTGAAGCAGCTCTTTACCAACACTATTTCAACTTCAGCTGGCTCCACAGTCTTATCTGCGTCTTTATCTCATGAAGTATGAAAGATAGCTCTTTGTTTTATGGCACAGTTGGGGCCAACGTCAACATTTTTCCAATAGAATTTAAAGAAAGACCGGCAGGCAAATGAAAGAAAAACAAACACCAGGACGCTGACAGATCTTCCAAATGCAGCCTTCCTGTTGTCACAGAACTAACACAGGGCTGCCCCCCCTCTGCTGGCAGGTAGGGCCTGGCTCCAGATCTTCCACCTCAAGCGCACGCGAAGTGAAAGCGTGAGGCCAAGCTCCTCGGATGTCTAGGTCCACACTGCTTTGGGTGGACCCCATGGGGAGTCTAATGGGATCCTCCTTCCCTTTCAGACGCTGCGCCTAGCATCTACTCTGGCTGCCAGCCCCCAGGGCATTTCTGGTAGCTCTGAGCACCCCTGAACTTCTGGTGGCCCCCACAATCACACTCACCCTGGCCCTTGGGTGACATTTCTCTATCCTTGCTCCTCGGCAAAGGTCCCTCCCCAGAATGTCTCACATTAGCTTTCAGAGACTGTCCCTCACTTGCTTCTGTCTCTTGCTCCAGGCTGGTTTCTCAATGCTCCATCTGATAGGCTTAAAAGAGTCGCTAACTGGTTCTTTCCTAGGGTGGAATGTGTCTTCTCTGCTCTTGTCCTCAGCATCTGGGTCTTGTCTCACTTGTCATGTGCATGTTTCCAATGTAGCCTGTCTGCGTAACAAAGGCTCCTTATTTCTTCCCATTTCAAAGCCCTTTGTGGTGAAGCATCCCATTCCCTACTTCCTAACTAAGCTGGGATTCTGTTCAGGTAACCCCATCTGGCAGTCTGTGTGTTTAAGTCCGATATTCTCAATTGGGGGTAGAGATGGGGAGGGGTGGCATTTTGCCCCCAAGAGGACATGTGCCAATGCCTGGAGACATTTTTATTTGTCACCAGGAGGGAGTGTACTACTGGTTTCCAGTAGGTGGAGGTGCAAAAGGCAGTTAAACATCCTATAGTATATGGGTCAGCCCTAACAACAAAGAATTATCTGGCCTGTAATGTCAATAATGTTAAGTTTGAGAAACACAGGTCTTAGAGGAAGATGATCTCATCTTAGCTCTGTAAGTAGGCTTGATCCATCTGTAGATAAATCTACTCTTTTGCAGCGACTGATTTAACAATAAGCAAATAATCTGCTCTACACCAGTGAAACATGAGAAGTAATGGGAGCTTCTGAAAAAGTCCTTCCTTTTGGACATTGTGTGGTGAGAGTGTCATCCTGATTCACCTCCCCGCCAGCACTGGAAGCAAAGCAGAGTCGAAGGAATGGTGGGGAAAACGACCAGGGCCACTAGACTCAGTCAACCCTGAAGCCCACCCCTCTGCTCAGCCTACAAGGAGAGGAGCCTCTTTATTGTTTAAGCATGTTTTGAGGTCTATTTTGCTGTTATTTGCAGCCACATAAGTCCTAACTGATGCATCTTTACTCTTTCTTCCTTTCTCTTCACCTTCCTCCCTCCCTCCCTTCACTTCCTTTCCTCTTTCTTTCTTACTTTTTTTCTTTCTCTCTCTTTCTCTTTCTTTTTTCTTTCTTCTTTTTTTCTTTCTTTCATCCTTCATTCATTTTTGCTTGTCGCCTGAGGGGTACCTGTAGCTCTTAACTAATTTTCACAGCCTTCTTGATCTTGGACAATGATCTGGCTAAAGTCTCACCTCTTTCTACCTACACTTCACTGTTCAGGAAACTCTTCTGAACATGAAAATTCCTTTAATAATCATTACAATATAAACATGTTTTCACTCATACAGTAAAAATAACAGACCATCATTTCACAGAGCATCAGTTGGATCTGACATATCAGGCTTTCTAAGTTCAACTAGGATCAAAATAAGAGCAACACTTGGAGAAGAAAAAGGATGAGATCCAGAGAGAAGACAAATTTATTTAAACAATTTATGAATACAAGGGAAAGTAGTACTTTGTATTTTAAAGATACTAGAGTGAGTGTCCTTTCGTAGTCTTTCATACTGCTAGTTGGATGTTATCAAAACCAATTGCATAGGTGGCTGGAAAAAATAAACATGCTGACATTGGGAAAAAACAAGTCAGAGGAAGGCTGGAGAAGCAGCCCTCCAGCACAGTGAGAATGTTCCTGCTGGGTGGGTGGGGGATCAATTTGTGTCTTTCTGATATTCTGTGGGCTCATTTAAGTTACAGAAAAGACAGAACTAAACATCTGCTGCATGTGACTGAAAAATCAAGTCTTGTTTAATCGTTCCTTTACCAAATAATCACTCTATGCCAAATAATTCATGAACACTGAGTAACTAACTCACACTGATTTAGAGCTCAAAAATGAGGACATTTACAAAAGGTATACACTTCCAGTTATAAAATAAATACGTTCTGGGGATAAAAGGTGTGGCCTAGTGACTGTAGTTAATACAAATATTGTATATTTGAAAGTTCCTAAGAGAGTAGATCTTACACGTTCTCATCACAAGAAAAAAAAGTTGTAACTATGTGTGTTGATAGATGTTAAGTAGACTTATCCTGGTGACTGTTTTTGCAATATATACAAATATCAAATCCTTGTGTTGTGCACCGGAAACTTATACAATGTTACATGTCAATTATTTCTGAATTAAAAAAATAAGGACATTTAATATTTTCTACGTTTTGATAAAAAGATCAGGTAACTGAATTCCTTTGTTTAAATTATCAGAGTGGAGGAAAAGACATATTACAATGGTCAAATAATAATCAGTTACTCCGGATTTCCCAAAGTTATTATACTCTTTATTATACTAACTAGTCTCAAATATTTCAGACTTAATATTTAAGCCTCTCTCTCAATTTGAGAAAAGTGAACTCTGTATCAGAGCTGACACAATAAATTCTTATTATTGTTCACAAGTCAGTTTTGGGATAACAGATGTGAACAATTTACATCCAAGAAAAGATTAAACTTAAAAAAAAAGATGCATGGCTGATAAGTGGGCTATGGGTAACTGCAAGGGATACTGTGAGCAAAGGTTCTTAGTATGAGCTCCATATCTCAGTAATTATCAACTACGAAGGCTGGTTCTCACTAGCTCTGCTTTCTCTAAAAAGTGCAGGTTAGATTACTCTGTGGGATAGGAACCAAGGGAGGCTTTGGAAATTACAAAAAGCAGAGAGACAAAAGAAGTACCAAATGGGATGTTGCCACATACTTGATATCTTTTGAATTTGAAACCAGGAGTTTTTCTTACCATCACTGGAACCAAAGCTTCCACGGATGGATTTTCTTTGAAACCTGTAAACAAACACACACACGTTTTTAAGAAGACAGTGAAAACCTCAGCATTTTACTTTTGTTCCGTATAGACTTTGGTGCAGAGTTGTCTGCGAGGATCTCTTAACAATGAGCCTTTGCAAAATAAATAAATAAATAAATAAACAAACAAATAAATAAATAAATAAAACAAAACAAAACAATGAGTCTTTGCAAGTGGAGAAACTGGAATTCTGATACGTTGCTGGCGAGACTGTAAAATGGTTGGGCCACTTTAGAAAACTCTTCAGCAGTTCCTCAGAAAGCTATACATAGACTTACCTTATGACCCAATTCCACGCCTAGGCATGTATCTACATACATAAATTCATTAATTTATTTTCAGATTCATTTGTTTTCAGATAATTCACATATCATAAACTTCACTCTTTAGTGTGCACATTTCAATGAATTTTAATATGTTCACAAAACTGTGCAATCATCACTATTATTTAATTCTAGGGATCCCTGGGTGGCGCAGCGGTTTGGCGCCTGCCTTTGGCCCAGGGCGCGATCCTGGAGACCCGGGATCAAATCCCACGTCGGGCTCCCGGTGCATGGAGCCTGCTTTTCCCTCTGCCTGTGTCTCTGCCTCTCTCTCTCTCTGACTACCATAAATAAATAAAAATTAAAAAAAAAAAAGCACAAAAGTTTGGCAAATTGAACTTCAATAAAAAATATGTGTATATAAATTTTTTTTTTAATTTTTAAAAAGCACAAAAGTTTTGGGGCCCCTGGGTGGTGCAGCTGGTTAAGCACCCGACTCTTGGTTTTGATTCAGGTTGTGATCTCAGGGTCGTGAGACTGAGCCCCTTGTTGAGCTTCATGCACAGTATGGAGCCTGCTGGAAATTTTCTCTCCCTCTCCCTCTGCCCTTCCTACTTTTGTTCCTCACACTCTCTCTCTTAAACAAAATAAATAAATCTTAAAAAAAATCATAAATGTTTTAACTTTGATGAGGTCTAGTTTATCTCTTTTTTTTCTTTTGTTATTTGTGCTTCTGGCGTCCTATCTAAGAAACTATTGCCTAATCCAAGATCACAAAAGATTTACACCTATGTTTTCTTCTAAGAGTTTTACAGATTTAGCTCTTATATTTATGCTCTTATATTTATAAGCTCTTATATTTATAAATTTTAAATTTTTAAATTTTTAGCTCTTATATTTATGCTCTTTTTGTTTTGAGTAAATTTTTAAAAAAAGATTTTATTTTTTTATTTTTAAAGTAATCTCTAGACCCAATGTGCACCTCAAACTCACCACCACACAATCAAGAGTTGCATGCTCTTCTTTTTTTTTTTTTTTTTTTTTTTGAGTTGCATGCTCTTCTGAGTGAGCCAGCCAGATGCCCTTTGAGTTAATTTTTTTAATATGGTGTGAGGTAGGGGTAAAACTCTGTTCTTTTTCAGGTCAATACCCAGTTCTATCAATATCATTTGTTGAAAAGAACATCCTTTCTCCATTGAATTGTCTCAGTACCCTTGTCAAAAATAGATTGATTATAAATGTGAGCTTTTATTTCTGAACTCTCGATTCTATTCCATTGATTTATATGTCTTTGCAGAATTTTGATTATATAGTTTTGTAGTAAGTTTTGATATCAGGAAGCATAAGATCTCTAGTTTTGTTCTTTTATTTTTTTCATGACTACTTTATTATTATGGGTCCCTTCCATTTCCATATGAATTCTAGGATAAGTTTGTCAATTTCTAAAAGAAAGTCAGGTGGGACTTTGATGCGGATTATTTTCAATCTGTAGATCAATTTGGGGAGTATTGTCATGTGTTTCAGTTTCTATCGCTGATGTACTAAATTATCACAAGCTTAATGGCTTAGAATGATAAAAATTTATTGCTTTACATCTCTGGATGTCATAATTCCAAAATACATCTCATGTAGTATCAAGCAGAGCTATATTCCTTCGGAAGCTCTTGGGGGATTACCTTTTCCCTTCCTTGTCTAGTTCCTATAGGCTGCCTGCATTCCTCAACTCATGGCCTCTTCCTCCACCTTCCAAGTGCACTGCTCCAACCTCTGCTTCCATCATCACATCTCCTTCTTCTGCTCTTGACCTTCTTGCCTCCCTCTTACAAGGACCCTTGTCATTAGATTATACCCACATGGATAATCCAGAACAATCTCTATAACTTTATGACATCTATAAAATCTCTTTTGCCATGTACAGTAACATGTTCACAGGTTCTGGATATTAGGATGTGGACATCTTTTGGGGGCCATTATTTTACTACACCATCTGAACAATATTAAGTCTTCCAAACCATGAACAGGGGATGTCTTTCCATTTATTTAGGTCCTCTTTAATTTCTTTCAAGGATGTTTTGTCATTTTCAATGTACAAGTCATATTTAGTTTGTTAAATGTACTCTTAAGTACTTTATTATTTTAAAAATATCTGTTGATTTTATATATAAAGTGAGCGGGATGTGGGGGGTGGGCAGAGGGAGAGAGAATCCTTATACAGATTCCCCACTGAGCGCAGACCCCAATGCCAGGCTCGATTCCAGGATCCTGAGATCACGATATGACCTGAGCTGATCAAGAGTCAAACACTCAACCACTGAGTCACCCAGGTGCCCCAAATATTTCATTATTTTTGATGCTATTGAAAATAAAATCTTTTTCTTAATTTTATGCTTGGATTGTTCATTGCTAGTGTATAGAGATATAACTGATTTATTTTTTTATTTTTTATATCAGTCTTGTATCCTGCAATCTTGATGAACTCAGAGTTCCTTTTTGGAGGTGATGAGAATTAGATAATGGTGATGGCTGTTGCAACTGTGAATATACTAAAAACCATTGAACTGTATATTTTAAAAGGGTGAATTTTATGGTCTGTGAATTACATCTCAGTAAAACTAATGCTAAAAAAGCCAGATATATCATTTGTGAATGTCTATCAGACACTGAAATGTGAATTACTGTCTTCTCACAAAATGATCCTCTTTTGGATGTGAGGTTGGACTCAGGGAGGAGGAAAGTTAGGGACTATATGTGCTTGTGCTTCGATACATGCTCTTATTCACTTCCAGATGGCAACTCTAGAAGTTGCACACTCATGATCCTGCTATGTTTGGTGGAAGAACTTCTCTTCATATGCCTTTTGTTCCTAGACACAGCAAATTCATCCCTGCTTCAGGCCCTTTGCTCTTGTTCTCTGCCTGGGCCACTTTCTCCCCACATCCTCCATGTTTGGCTCCTTCTTGCTATTAAAGTCTTGCTTCTGAGGGACCTTCCTTGCTGAACAAACCAAATCTAAAGTAGCTTCCCCAATCTAATCATTCTCTATCACACTATAGAGTTGTTTTTACCCCTCCTGTCACTAGCTGAAATCATTTGCTTTATTAATTGCATGCTTGCTTATGTGTTTCTCCTCTGTACAATATAAACTCTATTAGAGCAGGGATCTAGATTGTCTGTTCACCGCTGCATCCCTAAACTCTGGAATGGAGCCTGGCACATAGGAAATGATAACTAAATATTTGTTGAATGAAAAAGGCATATCATTAAGGAGAGCAATTAGAATTTGGCCCAACTGTTCTAGGCTCTGGTAAAGTCCCTGTTTTAAAAAAAATTAAGTTTAAAATTTTAATTCCAGTATAGTTAACATACAGTGTTTTATTAATTTTTTTTGAGAACCTATTTTTATTTCCGGTTGATACCCTGAGTCTCTCTTCTCTCCATGTAGAAGGGTACAGCAGTGTCAGGGCCCAATGAGGTCAGTATCTGCTCCTCACCAAACCACCCCCACCAGCCTCTGGGCCACCGCTCTAATGCCAACTGATAAGGAGCTGAGCCAGTCAGCTTTCCTCAGGACGGATGATGGCTTCATGAGAAACACAAACATATTCACAGTAAAATAAGGAGTCTATATAATAATATAGGGGTTCAATAATTCTATACATTACCCAGTGCTCACCATAAGTGTACTCTTTAATTCCCAAGCCCTATTTCTCCCATCCCATCCCCCAACCCACCTCCCTCTGGTAACCATCAGTTTGTTCTCTATAGTTGAGAGTCTGTTTCTTGGTTTGTCTTTCTTTTTTCCTTCCTTTGCTCATTTGTTTTGTTTCTTTAATTCCAAATATGAGTGAAGTCAATGGTCTTTGCCTTCCTCTGACTGACTTATTTCACGTAGCATAATACTCTTCAATTAGTGCTTTTGTACTTTTTGGGTAAATACCCAGTAGTGCCATTACTGGAGGAGCCTCCCTACTGTCTTCTATAGTTCCTGCACCAGTTTGCATTCCTGCCAACAGTGCATGGGGGTTCTTTTTCTCCACATCCTCACCAGCATTTGTTGAACTCCCCTTTAAAAACAACCTTAGTGATATTAACTGGCAAGCAATTATATGGACTCATAAAAGATGATGTGTTTGTGCTAACAGGTTTTACCCACACTGTAAAGGTTGGTAGATTGCTGCTGTAGGTTTTGGAACTGATAAAACTCTTCAGTAGAGGAGTTAAAGGATTTAGAAAGCTAGGCTGAGGCAGGCAGTATCCAGTGAGCAAAGGAGAAAATAGTAAATGAGAACTATGCCACACTGATTACAAAATGGCTACAGTTCCTCTTGTATTCAGCTCCTTAAATCAAAAGGCGGAGTCTGTATCTTCACCTCTTGAATCTGGACTGGCCTCATGAATTGTTTTGACTAATAGAAAGGAGAAGTGATGCTATGCCACTGCTGAACCTACATGTTAAGGAGGGACACCTGGGTGGCTCAGCGGTTGAGTGTCTGCCTTTGGCCCAGGGCATGATTCGGGATCGTGTCCCGCATCAGGCTTCTTGTGAGCAGCTTGCTTCTCCCTCAGCTTGTGTCTCTGCCTCTCTCTCTCTCCGTTTCTCATGAATAAACAAAATCTTAAAAAAAAAAATTAAAAAGGAGGCCTCGCACTCTTCTGCTATCTCTCTTGGAGATACAATAAGCCAGGGCCAGCCCCCTGGAATCTGAGAGACCAAGTGCAGCTGAGGCTGGTCTAGCAGAGTCAGTGCCTAGCTGACCTGCCAGGTGATTGCACTCTATGGCCACACCCAACTGAGATCTCTGAGCCTACTCTGGAGTGGCAGCAGCATCCTGCTGACTCACACATTTGTAAGTAAATTTAAATATTTATTGATGTATGTCATTGGAGTTTTTGTGGTTGGTTTTTATGCAACATTATAGTGACCATAGATAACTAATACAAGAATCATAGAAGGATGAATACTCTCAGGATTATGCAGTTTGAACTCAGTGTCTGGCAGGGTGTTTGGGAGAAACGAGTAAGAGAACCTGTATCCAGTGTTTGGCCCAGTGTCTGCACATTGATTGTAGTGGCTCCTTAAATACCTGTTGGATGGATTGTGGCTGGGAATGAGAGGGGAATGGTGTTTAGGTTCAAGCCAGTGCAGCTAATACATTTGATTCTTAGCTCCCTGAGGTCAGGGGCCATGTCTCTTATCCATGTTTCTTTCTTTTTTTTTTTTTTTTTTTTTTTTCCGCTGATGAGGAAGACCAAGGAGACCTGGGTCTTATCCATGTTTCATCTTGATTTCATAGCATGCACTGCAAACCTCATATTTATTAATAACAAAATACAGGGAACTCATCAAGCAAATGGCATTATGCTCCAGGACTAGCTTCATTTGGTTTTGTAGAAAACTTTGTTATTTCTCCTCAGCTCAATGAGGGAAGAGTTCTGTTAGCATTTTTCCTCAGTCTATCCTCTCATTAAGAATGCCAAATAGTTCTTATGTCTCCAGATTTCTATTTTAAGTTTCTCTATACTTGGAAAGAATCTATGCTTGTGCAATTGACTGTAGCAAAATAATCTGGCAGAGGTTTCAACAGAGCCTTATACCACAACTTTCAAAAACTGTGCTTGCTTCTGTAGACTAAATGACACTGTTAGGGAGATTGATATCCAGCTCTTAATTTTTTTGTCTGTATGTTGATAATTGTGTGCTAGTTAACTAAAGAGGTGAAATTTTATTTTCTAAAATTTATATCATCAGGAGTAGAGACAGTCTTCCTAAGAGAGGCAGAAGAGATGAACTTCTTTTCTTTGATCATGATCTTGGAGCTCATCTGAGTCAAAATTAAGAGCTTTTTGGGTACTTTTCCAATAGAATCCATGCTGGGGTGCCAGGCTTTTGGTTTGGTCTCCCTGATCAGGACTGCCCTCCCTCACATGCCCTGACCACTCCAGACCCGCCTTAAGCATACCCAGTCTGCTTAAGAGGTAAGGCTCTAGAGCCATGCTGCCTGGAAATCTAGACAAATCTCAGCTCCCCCATTTACTGGCTATGAATTTTTGGTCAAATTGCTTCACATCCTTATGCCCCAATTTCCTTAACCATGAAGTGGTGATAATACTAATACTTGTTGTAGGGTATTAAATGAGATAACCTGGGACACCTAGTGGCTCAGGGCATGATCCCGGAGTTCTGGGATTGAGTCCCACATCGGGCTCCCTGCATGGAGTCTGCTTCTCTCTCTGCCTGTGTCTCTGACTCTCTGTGCGTCTCTCATGAATAAATAAATAAAATCTAAAAAAAAAAATAAATGACATAATCTGCTCAGAGAGCTCAGCACAGTGCCTGTTAATGGTCAGCTATTATGATCTAGTAAATTAAGTGGGCCGATAATCAGATAATATTTATACTTTCCAGATATATTTGCCTATAACCTGGAGTTTTCATTTTTAACTTTTATTAGAAAATAACGTCAGATTTACAGAGAAGTTGTAAAAATAAGAATAAAATATAGAACACCTATACACCCTTTATTTAGATTCACTTATTGTTAGCATGAAACCCCATTTGGTTTATCATTCTGCATGTGAATAATATATATGTGCATGTATATACACACATATACATGATATATATATACACACACAATATATACAATTTTTTAACCATTCGAAAGTAAGTTGCTTATGTCATGAACTTTTATTCATAAGTATTTCCATTTTTTTAATTGAGCTACCCAGGTGCTCTTTTTTCCATTTTTTAAAAGTAAGTTCTATACCCAGCATGAGGCTCAAACTCATGATCCTGAGATCAAGAGTCACATGCTCTACTGACTGAGTCAGCCAGGTGCCCTAAATAATCTCCAAAGAATAAAGGTATTCTGATATTCTCTGACCTAACCGCAGTATCATTGTCAAATTCAGAAAATTTAACATCAATATGATACTCTTACCTAATTTGTATCATAATTTTGTTAATTGACCCAATAATGTCCTTTATAGCATATTCTTCTAGCAAATGATCCAATCTGAGACCAGATATTGCCTCTAGTTGCGCATATCTCTTTCATCTCCTTCAATCTGGAACATTTCCACGGCCTTCCTTTGTCTTTGAAGACACATTCCTTTTTTTAATCTTTATTTTTAATTTTTTTCAAGATTATTTATTTATTCATGAGAGACAGAGAGAGAGAGGCAGAGACACAGGCAGAGGGAGAAGCAGGCTCCATGCAGGGAGCCTGAAGGGGGACTCGATCCCGGGTCTCCAGGATCACACCCCAGGCTGCAGGTGGCGCTAAACTGCTGAGCCACCCGGGCTGCCCTGAAGACACATTCTAATAAAATGTTTGTCATTTTGAGTTAGTTCAATTTTTCCTCATGATTATTTTCAAAATATGCATATCTGGCTGGAATATTGCATACATGGTGTTGTGTCTTTAGAGTGTCCCACATGGAGGCACACAATATCAATCTTCCCCTCACTCACATTAATTTTGATCACCCAGTTAATCCTATTCTGAGTTTCCATTGTATAATTACTATGTTTCCCTTACAACTATAAAGAGACTTGTGGGGATACACTTTATAGCAGTGTAGTACCTTGATTCTCATCAGATTTCCCTCTTGGTTTAGTATCCACTGCTGATTCTCTCTCTCTCTCTCTTTTTTAAAAGATTTTATTTATTTATTCATGAGAGACCAGAGAGAGAGGCAGAGACACAGGCAGAGGGAGAAGCAGGCTCACTGTAGGGAGCCGGATGTGGGACTAGATCCCAGAATCCTGGGATCACGCCCTGAGCCTAAGGCAGATGCTCAACCACTGAGCCACCCAGCCATCCCTCCGCTGATGATTCTTAATTTGCCCTATGAAAAATGATGATTTGCTGATTCCAGCATGCCCTCCATATTTTCCAGTAAGTTTTTGGCATTCTGATGTAGGCAAGAGTCCTTCCTTACACTGTCAGCATGTGCTAATGGCTCCCTTCCCTAATGCATACCTCTCCTCACAATTTGGATTCATGAATTTCTATTTTTCTCAATGTTTTATAATTCAGGGATCCCTGGGTGGCGCAGCGGTTTAGCGCCTGCCTTTGGCCCAGGGCGCGATCCTGGAGACCCGGGATCGAATCCCACGTCGGGCTCCCGGTGCATGGAGCCTGCTTCTCCCTCTGCCTATGTCTCTGCCTCTCTCTCTATCTCTCTGTGACTATCATAAATAAATACAAAAAAAAAAATTAAAAAAAAATGTTTTATAATTCATTATTCTTAATTATTTTGATGCTCAAATTGTGCCAGGTATGGCCAGTGGTGGTCCCATGGTTTTAAACTTCAGTTTCTCAACTGAAAAGCTTTGTAAAGGTCAAGGAAGAAAATTATTTTTTGAATCCTGGATGGGTCTGTATCACTGAGACAGCTGTATTACTGTGGTAGCCATGAAGTTTTTCCAGTGATGCTGTGAACTTGCCCAGCACTGTGAAAATGCTTTGCTGGCTTTGTTTTCTTTACATGTTCAAGACAGGAAAGAACATTTGTTTATTGTAAGCCTTCTGCCATTCTTTTATAGTTGTTTCACAGAGACCACAATAAAGTACAGAGTTCTCAGGGTTTGTGCCTACTCAGAGGTGCAAGGAGAAACTGGGGCTCTGTTTATTACGGGCTCAGAACTCTTGGGAAGGGAAATGGTCTTGGTTAAATTACAGTACAGTCATTTCCTTTTTTTCTCCCAAGGGACATTTTCCTGGAAAATTGATGCTTCAGTAGTAAGAAAGCACCAGGTAATGCAGTATCAAAGCACATTACTTCTGCTATTTATTATACTTCAAGATTTATTTTAGATACTAATTTGCTTGTTAATGGAATATTTAAAGCTGTTAATGGAATATTTAATACATTTTTCCATGTTAGGAAGAACTCATTTCCTAAATTCCATAGGATTTACAGCATTATCTGGTCCAAAAAATATCCGTGCTGTCTTTCTGTTGAGGTTTTATTGACTATGCACTTACTCTTTGCAGGACACTGATGTAAACACTACAGTTATACAATTTCTAGGAGGTAAATTATCATCTCATTTTGATAAGTAGGAGGGCACACTTATGTCCTTTATCGCATATTCTTAGCATAAAGTGCTATTATAGCATAAAGCTATATATTTAGAGCATAAAGTGCCAAGGGCACACAGTTGATAGTTGAGGTAGAGTTGAATCCAGTCAATATGGCTTTAAAGCCTAATGCTCTAATCCCTATGTAGAGAAAGGCATCAGGGGTTAACATTTCTTCATACTCTTGACCTACCTGATATAATGAACAAACGCAACAAGCAGGCATCCCAAGTAGAAGGAGAAGAAGATGAGGGAACTGAGAAGGATGGATTTTACATAAACAGATCCTGAGGGAAGAGAAACAACTTTGGTCAGGGTATCCTCAGAAGAAAAGAGGATTATGTTTGGGACAGGACAGCTTTAAGGACCCATCTCCATCACACACATTCTAAAGTCCTAATATATTTCCATTCAAAGTAGCAAAGCTGTCACCCAGCTATTATCCACAAATGGCCACCTTTCACAGTCATGAGTTCCCAATGGAAGCAAGGAAGGGACTTCCCATATACAACTTCACAACTGAGTTCCCTCTCTTTCTGGAAGAGATTTAACAAAACACTTTGATTCTCTCTTCTATCTCTAGGGTAAATGTCAGTTTTCTTATGATGTTTCTCTGGAAGGATGACATTAGCATTGATGTATATGACTGACTTCCTGACACAGGAATCTTTCTCCACCGAATTGTAGAGCCAATACTGACCTTTAATGGAAGGAACAATGGTCACTTTAAGGTTCTTTGTTCGTTGTAAATTCCAAGTTTGGTTCTCCTTTTCTGGTAAGAAAAAAAAAAAAGAACAAGGCATAATAGATCAGATACTTCGTTCTTGGCCTCTTATTTGAGGCCACAGTTGTTCAAAAACTGTCCACAATTAGCTCTGGTTGTTGAATTTTCTTGTAGCAAGAACTACAGGAAAATTTAACTCCCAAAGCCACAAATCTAATACCCCTTTTGGCTAAACTTTCAATTTGGTCTCTGCTTGGGTGCCTTTGGTAGTATTGAAGCAGTGAGACTGCAGCCTCCTTTCTTGAGTGAAGAAGGCTTGACTCATCCTTTGCTATCCATGTGGCTCAATATGCCACAGACATCTGAAGAAAACAGCTACAAAAATAAAAGCTGTCTCATCTCTTAGTTTGCATTATCTCAGCCAGTGAAAATTTGTTTTTTGTTATATAGTCATAGAAGGATTTGCAGTTTACCAAAGAACAATGCATACTGGCAAAACTCTAGACTATATATTTAAGAAATTTAAGAATACATAAGCAAAAATTCCACCCACCTGGAAAGAGAACCATGTTATACTCAATAGTAAACACCCTCTGTGTTGATCACATGTGGCTTATTAGCTGCTGGGGGTCTATGTTTTCAATCAACAGCCTATTTTATCCCATTCCCACAGTAGTTCTTGGGTAGTTACCCATAACCATTTGTACTATCCTTAAGAGCTCACACACAATCCCTTGTCATTGGATAAATTGTCCCACTTTGTTTTCTTACCATCTTGCCAGGTATAATTTTGGCGACTAAAATTGAGAACTCTGAATTTTCCTTGTACATCCTTGTGGAAATGATGACTACTGATAAATACAGTAGCTCCGTTACTGCTGGCTACCAAGCCCATCTTAGAAAGTGGACCTTGATATGCTGCATAAAATCATTATTTCATAATAGCAAATAATGTGTTGAGTAAAAGGCCAACTGAGTGAATATAAGTCGCATGGTCTGAGGGAGCACAAGACTTTGAAAAGATGTAGTACACTCAGTGACATTTTGTAGTATCAACAATAGCTTTAGATTTTTCATTTTCTCTCTTACTTTTTTCACATATCTCTCAGACTGCTGATGACCTTCACTGAGAACCGGAGATAATAGTCAGGGGCCCCTGTGAGGTTTTGGCTTTCCTTCTCTTCCATTTCATTAAGTTTTTCTAAGTGACAAGCATTCCTCACTATCTCTTACCCTGGATAAAGAAAGATCCTCCACAGGCATAATCTTCAGGCTTTATCACAAATACCACGAAGAACTGCTTGCCTGGAAAATCCTTCTTCTGCATAAGACATAACAACATGTGATGTAGCGAGAAAGGATAGCAAAAGGGGAGTATGACCATGGTGGTGGGTATGGGAGCAGTAAGAGAGAAAGAGAACGTTCACCCCTGTCCCCTAAGTTATTAGAAAGAATTTTCAGATAACCATGATCTACTTCAGATTTTATCCACAATAAAATAATTGTTACATACAAAAATTCAAGTAAATAGATACCTTATTCTAATTTCAATCTATCTTGTGTCCACTTAGGTGATTAGAACTGTAATAGGTCCCATATAAAAAATATGTCAACAGCCTATGTTTAATAATTAATATTTGTATATTATGATTTTAAAATTAGCATACCTTAGAGTATTTTAGGTTCACTATATTGAGTCTTTATTATTTAAAAATCCAATGATAGGGGTACTTGGGTGGCTTAGTTAGTTAAGTGTCTGTCTTCGACTCAGGTCATGATTTCAGGTCCTGGGATGAAGCCTGCTTCTTCCTCTCCACGTGCCCTTCCCCCCCACTGCTCATTCTCACTCTCTCTCTCTCCCAAATAAATAAAATCTTTAAAAGATAAAAAATAGGGATCCCTGGGTGGCGCAGTGGTTTGGCGCCTGCCTTTGGCCCAGGGCTGATCCTGGAGACCCAGGATCGAATCCCACATCGGGCTCCCGGTGCATGGAGCCTGCTTCTCCCTCTGCCTGTGTCTCTGCCTCTCTCTCTCTCTCTCTCTCTGTGACTATCATAAATAAAAAAAAACAAAACAAAACAAAAAACAAAACAAAAAAACAAAAAGATAAAAGATAAAAAATAAAACCATCTAATGATAAATGACTTTCCAAAAGTCGCGCAGTCACAATTGATTAAATAATGTAGGTTAGGGATGCAAGGATTTAAGTGAGGAGACCTGAGTTACAGTTTTGGCTTTAACTTTCTCTAAACGTGCTTCTCTGTGTCTCAGACTCCTTATTCATGAGTGAACAAGAACAGATATTTGGCATATAAAAACTGAGGCACTAGGAAATTAAAGCCTAATAGAACTTTCTACATTTGATAGCTAAATTATAATTAACCTTTCTTCATTCTTTGTTGCTCAGTAAACAGTATCACCTTACTCTGGAGAACAGACTAAGTTGTAGGTAACTAAAGTAAATACCACCCTAAAGGCAGGGACAGAATCTCTTTGAAAATTTACTGACAGGATATACATTCATTTTTTGCCATAAAATTGCTATTGAAATAATTTAATTACAAATGACAAAAGGGCAAACCCCTATGCACATGTGGTCCATATTCCTTTGAACCTTTCCATTCTGGACAGAATGGAAGTCCTCTTTGTGTTACTGTTATACAGAGCATTAGAATATGTTCAGTTCTTTTAAATAAATCAAACTTTACACTAAATTGTCATCTCCCAATGAGTAGCAATCTTAGCAATCTTAGCAATCTGTCAGATATATGTGCCATCACATCATGGGTCCCCAAGACTTCTGAAGGAGAATGGGGTACTTGGCAGAGGAGCATTGTCTACCACGGCCTGTGGTAGAAATCTGTATTTTATTTTTATATATTTTTTAAATTATTTATTTATTGATTTGAGAGAGAGAGAGCATGAGTGGAGGGTAGAGAGGGGTAGATGAAGAAGGAGAAGCAGACCCCTTGCTGAGCAGGGAGCCTGACTCAGGGCTTGATAACAGGACCCCAAGATCATGACCTGAGCCAAGGGCATGTGCTTAACTGACCAAGGCACCCAGGTACCCCACAATCTTTGTTCTAAAGTCAATCATAAAAGAGAGAGATCCAAAGCACACAGTGGACGATGATACCTTCTGGATGCTGGTCCAACAGCATGAACTGTGTATTGAACTATGTTCAATACACAGTTCATGTGTATTGTCTATGAACTGTGTATTGTCATTGACAATAGTGACCACAGAATAGATGTCTCACCTGTAGTGTGATGGCAGCTTTCTTGGTCATGGACTGATAGACACCATTAAATTCCACGTTGTGGTCGAGGTCATACACTGGGCACTGTAACGTGCATGAGGGATAAAAAAGGAAAGCATCACTAAAGCCATATTACACACACCACCATTCCACCTGGATCATAGAGCAAGAAGTTTCTTACTCAGCCAGAAACCATGAAAAGTTTTCTCCAAGAAAAGCCATGAAGCATTCCTTCTAAAACTTGGTGCTTTGTCTTCTAAATCCTCTAAAGTGCCTTCTAAAGATCACTTTATATCAAAGAGAACTGAAAAGATTGTCTCAAAGTATATAACACCTTTCCCATTTTTTATTAACACATGAGACAGAAAGGGCCTAATATTACAATAAAAATTTTAAAGCATAGAATAAACAGTAGGTTTCTATGTTTCTTGTGCAGCCCACAATTTGGTCTTCCATATTCTTTGTCATGATCCTCCCTTCTTTCCTTTGTTTATTTTGGTGAGGAGTCAACTATTCTCTATCTCCCCAAATCAGTATCTCCAAACAGATAACCCAGTTGTGTGCACAAGATATTGTTTTTATTATTTAGCAGTTTTGCAGGAGATACAACGTAAGAGGATGAGATAGTCCCCACCCTGCTCTTTCATTTATCCTGGGACAATATAATACTCCATATTGAAAGGTCGACAAGTTATTAAGACTCACCATGATATTCTGGACTGAGACAACAGAACATGGATAAGCCATTTCAGACCCGACTTTAATAATAACTGAATCCACATCATCAGGAAACTTGTATAGAAAATACTGAGAATAAGAAAAAGAAAGAGGATTTGTTAATATTAAGAAATCTTTATGGTTGTGAACTCAAACTGGTTTTACATGAATAGGATTGTTTCCTCTAATATTAGGCACAAAGTTCAGATTACATCTCCATTAAATCAGTCAGCCATTCATCTCACATATATTGAGCCACTGCTGTGTGCAGGGCTCCGGGTTCTGTGCCAGATAATAAGCATACAGCGGTGAATAAAACAAGGTAGCCATTTCACAATGTCATTTCATTTGCTAAAAAAGCATTCAAAGCATTTCTTTCTCAGTTATACTTTCCTGCACTTCATTCCAGTTTCTGTTTAAGGAGATCCTTCCAATCCTTTGAACTAGGGATACTCAAGATGTAACATGAGACATTTACTTCAATGTGGTCATTTTGAAATAGGAAGCTCCACTTTGAAAAGCAGATAAGCCTGTTCTTCAAGATTCTTAACCACCTTCCTATAGGCAAAGAATTATCACTGGACCTACCTGGCCCACAGACTTCTTGCTAAAGAATCTCTTTCTTGGTTGGAATATAGCGAGACAATATTTTCATTCAAAGATCAAGATCAAGCACTACTTCTAGCTCCCTGAAATATATTCACAATTTTGAACAGGCTGAGATATCTTTAAAATAACTTCTCAGGAAAAAAAATTATTTCTCAGATATCATCAGAATCAGGAAGCATTTATAATAGAAAGAAGTTATACTGTTTACCTAGATTAGATTATGAAATCTGTTTATTAACCCTGAGTTTGAAATATGTTGCTAACAAATGAAGAAAGGAGACTTTTGTCCAATAATTAGAAATGTGGTAACTGGTTGGGAAGCTTGACATCAAGATTTTGAGGACACTAATCAAAACAAGCTCAACATCCCAGGACTTTAATACATCTGTCAGTTTAAAGGAGAGGCAAAACCTGGTAAAACTTAATTTTGTATTCTAACATCCTTTTTATTAACCTTATACCGAGAACCAGAGCAATAAAAATAGAGTGTTTTTCAATAATCCAAAGCCTTCTGATTGGGTAAAAAAATAACCTCAAGATTAAAAAGTGTCATTAACGCTGCTGTTTGGAAGTCTGTTCATGCCTTGTAACAGATGGCAACACTCCCAAGAGCCCACTTTGTTTTGACCTTTCATTTTGAAGCTTGATTCAAATACATATAACACAGGGTTCTTCCAAGGGTAAATGCTCTGGAATTCTCAAGAGGTATTTGGTTCTTAGGGAACCCAAATAAATGTTTTTGATCCTTGCCCGGATAATCTACTTTTATCAAAAAGAAGCAAATGACAAGTACCTAGAGCAATGGCTGGAATTTAGGCTAGAAATCACCATCTTGAGTCCTTATTACCTACCCAGTTTCTGTAACCTGCTTCTATCTGATAATCAAGGTTCTGTGAGAATGTATACTAGTTTGGGTGAGTTTATATAAACATTAGAAAATGTTTCCTACAGTTGAAAAGGATATAAAATTTAGGCCAAAAAATGGGTACAGTTAATAGTAAGGTCAAACTTTCATAGATATAAAAAAATTTCTGTTTTATTATTTTTTCTAAGGATGTTTTACTTTAGTTTAAGATTTATATACAAACTGCTTAGATTTTCACATTTACATACCTTTTTAAAAATAAAAGGAAGCCGTAACATATAATCATCACTGATTTTCAACAAACTGAAAGTGCACTTCAGCATTCAGTTCATTACTATATTTAGCATAGCACTATAGAGTACTATTAGACTTGACTCTGTAGTTGAGGTGTAAGTTTTTCCATCCCTTTTTAGATATCTCCCTTTGCACCTAGCCACTAGTGTTTTCAATTATTTCTTTTCTTTAATTTAAAATTGACATATAGTGTATTATTAGTTTCAGAGATAGGGTTTAGCAATTCATCAGTTACATGTAAAACTCAGTGCTCATTCCATCATGTGCCCTCCTTAATGTTCATCACCCAGTTACCCCATTCCCCCACCTTCCTCCTCTCCATCAACCCTCAGTTTGTCTCCTAGAGTTAAGTGTCTCTTATGGTTTTGTCTCCCTCTCTGATTTCAAATATTTCATGAATGAAGTGGCCAATAAATGCTGAGGGCAATAGATTTTGGCCCTGTAGTCCTCTTTTGTCACTGGATGGCAGTATGTATACACTGTGGAGGCTTTCACCGATGGGAAATTTAGCTCTCAAAAGATGTGTGGGAGTTGGCTCATACAGGTATGGAGAGCTGATTGCCCACGTCTCTTCCCAACTCTGTATTCAAGGACATCATGTTGGCAGCTTAGGATTGGCCATATTAGAGGTATGTTCACCACAGAAATGGGCAAATACTACAAATCAGGAGTGTCTCTCTGGGAACTGGTTGTTAAGTATTTACCAGCACATAAATGCTTGTAATAGGTTTACAACAGTATCCATATATTATGTTAATCCCAGTTTTAGCATATCCAAAACAAAAATTAAGTAGCCATTTATGATCTAACCTGTATTACAGCCTGCAGAAGATTTACAAAAAATATCAAGACATTAAACAAATCTGTTATAAACTTGCTATTGCATACAGTTTGCTCTTTCAGAAGCTATGAAAGAAAAAAGGAAAGTAGCTCAAAGTGTCAACAGAAAAGCAACTTAAAGTTTTCAAGTATTTATTCTGTTTATGATTTGGTTTAGTAGAAAGCACAGCACAGATATCTAATTCTTCTCATGTCAGCATTCCTGTTCTCTCTTTATGACAAGAATAACTAACTTATTCTATCCATTATACTGCAGAAATTAATATCTGTTATTTCTAGGTCAATTAATTATTTGTGTACCTGTTTTGTGTTTGGCCTTCCACTCCCTGCCACCCCTCCCCCCGCAGCACCCATTTCTATTATGAGGTCCATGAAGGCGGAATTTGCATCTTTTTCTTCTTCACTTCATATGTCCAGCACCTACTACAGTCTAACACTGTCCTTGGTGCATAACAAGCAAACAATTTGCTAAAAATTGAGTCAAGGAACATCTTCCAAAAAATGTCATGCCTCCCATTTTGCACCAATTAACGTGATGAGATTAAATGTTGTGTCTAAAATCCCAGTAATTAAAAAAAAAAATCCCAGTAATAATATGAATAACATGCCAAAAACACAAATATATCTCCAGTTGTGAAAAGTCAACGGTAACACCATGTGCTGACTCTACCTACTACCATGGCTTTTATGGGTGCATTGTCAATAGGTAGAATCATGATAACCTTGAAAATTTTCACTTACCTGAGGTTGAGAGGGGCTGGCAGTGAAGTGAAAGGCAACGTTTGTCCTGAGAAACATAAGTGGGAGACAGGAAAGGGGGGAAAGTGAGAGAAAAGCTAAGTTAGTAACCAAAATCAATCAATCAATCAATCAATCAATCTGTCTATTTATATTTTTAAAACTTTTATTTTATTATTTTTTATTTGAGAGAGAGGGAGAGTACAGAGGGAGAGGGAAAAGCAGACTTCCTGCCAAGCAGAGTCCAACATGGGGCTTGATCCCCGGACCCTGAGATCATGACCTGAGCTGAAGGCAGACACTTAGCCAACTGAGCCACCCTGGTGCCCTGCAAAAATTATTTGTGTAAAAGAAAACCATCCTACAGTAGATGCAAGGAAACCCTTACCTTTTGTGAAAAGAGTTCTAGTCCCATCAAACTGACAAAGTAGACTGAGGACTTGGTTTCAACTCTCAAGAATGATCAAATTGGGGAGGGGTTTAATTTTAGGTCTTTATATACCCATCAAGTTGTACCTATGAAAGTAATTACTTTGTTTACTTTTGTAGACACTTTTGCCTTTGGATTCTCTTAAGGTTTTACAATCAAGCACAGGGTTTGGGTGTTAGAATGGGCTAAAAGAGAGAGGCAAAGAAGGCTTGAGATCCTTTTGGATAATGTAGGTGACACTTCAGAATACTTTGGATGTATCTATGGCAAAAGATCATTATCTTAAATGTGGTGAATGCATAATCACCATGGAGGGGCCCTAGGGTTAGAAGCATACACTTCCTGTTCCCAAGCACTTCTCCGATTGCCTGGCACACCAGCTAATATTCCTGTCCAAGACTTCTTCCTCTTCTGTTTACACACTGCCTTCTAAGGCCATCCTCCTTTAAAATGTAAATACCACCAAAAGAATATAATGAAGTTGTTTTCTCTCCAGTTAGTAATTTACTGTGAACTATTTTATTAGATATGTTCATTCTTCTGTGGAAGACAGCAACAATCCAGCACTGAGGACAGGAGTGTGGGAAGCATGTACTTGCAGCAGAGAGTGCTGGCTGCCATGAACATATGTGGAACAGGTTAAAGAAGCCAGAAAACACAAAGACAAATTGGTCTTCTCCAGAGTTTTGTAAGGGCTGCTTTTGGGCTTTTGCTTTTTCTGGCTCCTGCCTCATCTTTGGCTGTGAAGGTCACTCACTCAAGCCCACTGCACTCTCCGTGCTGGCACCTGGGGGATGTCATGTCCCCACCCCTCCAGGGTGGCCTGCATTGCAGGGAACCCAAAACTGAGCTTCTCCTGGGGCCCCTTCCCAGCTTCATCCCTTGGTGCTCTCTAAAGAGTCTTTCACTCTGCTGCTAATTTTCCTTTTATAAAAGTTAAAACCGTTTTTAAAACTTTATTAAAGATTCCTTTATAAAGGACATGTCAAAACATTTAACAAGAAGTTTATAATTGGAAGCGTTGTTTAGAAGTCATAAAACTTAAGCACTATTTCTAAATTTAATGACCAGCAATTTTAAGCTGTTGGCAGACGGGGCTCAGAATTTAGCAATGGGGGCAAGTTTGATGTGTCTACTCCCAGCAGAAATTGTCAGCGTCAAGGACTGTTTCTGTCGAAGTGCAGTTGAAAACTTGTGGCCCTAAGTCAGCTAAAGAAGCCAAAGTCAACGTCAAACCCAGTTGTGTGTTTGTTCCTGAGATTCCACGGCCAGAGTCAGGACCCGGGGCTGTGCGTGGCTGGACAGCACCCTGTCAGCAGTGTGGTGTCATCTACTGTTACCAGGGCAACACGGGGCCTTCAACTCTGTTCCTTGCCAGGTGGAGGGAAAGAAAAAGACGCAGATCTTCTTGGCTAGCAACAGACAGCATGAGATTTCCAGATGCAACCAGTTTTCTTTGGCCAGAAATTTCTTTCTATACTCCCCTATAATTTGAATTCCAGTTGTAACACTGAATGTATGGGCATCAATATGATTTTTTCCCTTGTTCTTTGCATTTTCTTTACCAGTATAATACATACAAGCTTCAAAAACATTATTTTCTTTAAGACTATCACATTTAAGTCCTTTCTTTCTCATAGAGCCAACAGGGTATGCAAAATAAACATGGTGTCTGTTGCCGATGAAACATTTTGCTTCCTTCCCCATGGGCCCTGACGCAGGTTGGGGAAGGTTTATCTTGCCAACCATCCTTAACAGTGTCGTTAACCAACAGGACAAAGCTAACTGAGACTCCCACACACCTTTAGAGAAAAAAAGTATAAAATTTTCAATCCATTTGTTTAAAAAGATTAAGCACGGGAAACAAATGTTTATTCGGTAAATAAGAAAAACTCAAAGCTGACATTATTCTCTTGCTCTGCTTAGTTTGTGGGACGGGGGAAGAGAAAAGGACCTGATGGTGTCCAGAGAGGTGAGTGTGCAGATAAGGGAGACAGGAGAAGGAGAAGAAGAGGAAAGAGGAGAAATCCATACGGGAGAGTCATAAAACAGAAGGAAAAGAAAGGGGGGTGGGCAGAGAGGGTGGGTGGGAAAAGAGGCAGAGACAAGAGCAAAGCGGTTTTTGGGGTGAGTACTGGAAAATACTGTGAGATTCTCAGCATCTTCTTTATCCTGTGATAGCCAGGCCCTGGCACAGAGCCCAGTGTGTGTTCAAAACCCCCACTTTGTTTGTTGAAGGAAATTATGCCCTATTATTCACTTGGACTATGGACTTCAGAATATCATTCCCTGTTATCTCCTTACTGCCATCTGTTATGAACTCCCTTCGCTCACCCCAACCCTTCCAGCAACCCTCTGGCTGTGAATAACCTTCCACCTCATTGCTCTGGTCTAAGTATAAACTCTGCATGCATGTGCTACCTCCTATCCTTTCTCTCCTTCTCTGGGACTCTGCTTCTACAAAATCCAACAGTCCTAGAAATACTATACGCCTTTGGCTTATAAATATACTCTCATTTCAACCATTTTCAAAATAAATAACAAACAAAAACACCCTGACAAAATGCCTCCCTTTTTCCTGTATTTCACTCCTTCGGTGTCATTCTACCTCCTCCCTCTCCTTCACAATCCAGCTTCTTAAAAGACTATTCTCCTTCATCCCTCCTTCATCCTTTCCTCTTCCCACTGCTGTCGGGATTCTTTCCCCACCATCCCCCTGAAGTTGCCTTTGCTAAAAGGTAAGAGTCACCTCCTAATTGCTAAACCCAGTGACTTCACTCTTTACCTCTCTGTGACGCTTGACTCTGACGACCACTCCCTCTATCTCAAAACTCTTTCCTTCCTTGGGGTCTGGAACACCAGCTTTCCTGGGTTTTCTCTTACACATCTGCTATGCCTACTCAGCTTCTTTTGATGGCTCCTATTTCTCAGACCATCCCTTACATAAGAATGTTACCCTATTCTTGACCTTCTCATTTTCCTTAGCCACATATTATATATAATATATATATATAGCTATTCAATTACCATAAAATCCCATATATATTCAATTGCACAAAAAATATCAGTGAATCTCAAGCACCTGGGTGGCTCTGTCAATTAAGGGTCTGCCTTTGGCTCAGGTCATGGTCTCAGGGTCCTGGGATCAAACCTGGCATCAGGCTCCCCATCCCCCTCTCAAATAAATATCTAATTTTCCACCTCCAGTCTTGTCCCCTTCAAACCCTCCACACAACTATTACAACTTAGACAACTACTAAGTTTCTTTTTTTTTTTTAAAGATTTTATTTATTTATTCATGAGAGACACAAAGAGAGAGGCAGAGACATAGGCAGAGGGAGAAGCAGGCTCCATGCAGGGAGCCCGACGTTGGACTCGATCCCCGGGCCTTGGGATCATGCCCTGAGCCAGAGACAGATGCTCAATCACTGAGCCAACTAGGTGCCCCAACTACCTAAGTTTCTTAACACCCTTTCCAAGCTCCCCTGACCCCATGATTAGGTGCCTCCCTGCCCCTATAGCGAGGGACTCTTCCCTGCCTGCAGCTTCACACTCTGCAACACAGAATGCTAAGGCACTGGAATTGGGGAAAGTGAGTGGTGGCAAAGCTATGTGTATGTGTGTGTGGAGGTGGGTGAGGGATAGTTAGATGGCAGGGAGTAATGCTTTAAGTCAGAATTTTATTTTTAAGACTTGATTGAAATAAATAAATGCTTCATGGAATTGAGAAACATATTTAGGGCAACATAAAAATTCGGAGGACAGTTTTAAACAAAGTAGAAATAGCATATTATAGTGGGAAGAGCTCAGAACTGGGAGTTAGGAGTAGAATGATTTTACCCTGATTTTACCCTTTCCTAGCTGTGTGTCTAGATAAGTCACTTAACCTTCCTGGAACATCAGTTTGCTCATCAGTACAAATGAGGTGAGTGGATTCAATTTCCAAAGTTCCTTTCATTCTTAAAATTTACAATTCTAGAAAAAAAAATCCTGAAACATGTTTTCATATACCTTCTATCTGCCACTCAAAAGCATACAACAGAAACTGCCATGTTAGGACTTTTGAGTTGATTTTTCAGCGTTTCTCTCAATCTGTAGACTTCAGATCTCACCACAATCCCCAGATCCTGCCTGTTACCATCATCTCCAGATTTCTGAGTAGCCAATCCGGAGCCAAGGTGGAAGAGATGCATATATATTTCAGTTACCAGCTCTTCTCAGACTTATCTTATTCTCATAAAAGTCCTAGTAACTGTGTGCATTTTGAAATGCTCTGAATGCCTGGTTGCTGAGGTCAGGTCACATTATTCGGGGTGGAAACAGAAGACAATGTGAGGGAATAGATTTGCAGTTCCACCAGCACGCATGTCATTCATTAACACTTGCACAGAGTTGTGACCTTATGATTTCAGTTTCACAGAATTCAGTTCTCCAAAGGATCTAATTAGCCTCACAGGAAAACCAGCCCTAGAATTCAAGTTAAACTGCTACCAGGTGACAGTGACAGGTCAAAGACACAGAGACCAATCAGTAAATACGAGGCTTCTCCAAAGTTCAAACTGCACTCCTCAAGTAATGTACTTCCACCTCCTTCAAATATATCACCATGAGTTCCCATATTGTTTAATATCATAAAGCATTAAAGTATTAAATAAAGATTTATTTAAATAAATAAAGTATTAAAATAATTAAATGTAAGCACCATATTTAGAAATTGCTTAGAGGTAGTGGTTCTCAACTCTGGCTACACATTAGAATCACTTGGGAAATTTTAAAAATGTATATTCTAATGCTCAAACCTCCTTTCTAGAAACTCTCACTTAATTGATCAGGGTAGATTTTTTCTACCAGAGAAACTTTTTCTGCCTTTTCCCCACCCAAGGATGAGAGTGAGGGTGGTTTTTTTGTTTGTTTGTTTGTTTGTTTTTTGTTTTTTGTTTTTTTTTTGCATTTGAAATTATCATGTTACTTTTATTCTAAGCCAAAATTAATGGAGAGACTTGGATAAAATGCTGTGACTACTTCTCCATCCTTCTAGCCATTCATTCACCTATCTGTCCATCCACCTCTTAGGTACATATTGCAAGAGCTGCAGAGAAGACCAGAATAAATATCTGATTCCTATTAGCAACTCCACTGGCTATAGACTCCTTTATAAACTGCCTTAGAAAACTTAAGGTGAGCTTTACAGTAGAACAAAACATTCTGATCAGAAAAACAAGCTGCAAAAGTAATATATACTATTTTAAAATACTATGATTTAAAAAAATTAACCTTCCTATTGAAGTGTAACAAACATACAGAAAAAAACACAAGTATAAGTATATATATGAATGAATTCTCACCAGGTAAACAGTAATACACTCTCCAAAGTCACCACTGTCCTGACTTGTAACATTACAGAATAGTTTTGTCTATTTTTAAACCTCATATAAATAGAATCAAATACTATGTGTTCCTTTTGTCTGACTTGTTTTGCTTGAAAATGTGTTTGTGAGATTTGCCCACGTTGCCAGCTATTGTAATAGCTTGTTCTGTTTTACTGTTGTGTAGTATTCCATCAGATGAATAAGACAATTGTATATCTAGAAGTTGGATTTATAATAAGTAGGAGTGAGATTACATTGGTGGGTCTTTTCAAATGATAGAAATTGGTAGGTGTAGTGAAATCTCTCATCATAGTTTTGCATTTCTAATAGCTAGTTAAGATTGCGTTTGGGGACCATTTTGGATACCTTCTTTGGTAAAGCGTCTGTTCAAATCTCTTTCCAATTTTTTTTTCCAATGGGCTTGCCTTATTTTTAAAAAACAGGTATAAAAATTATACTAGTCATTTCAAATAACTGATTTGTGTTTTGTTTGATTTTTGTCCATTGTTGATTTATTCTCTATTTCATTGTTTTATGCTTTTATTTAATTATTTCCTTTTACTTTCTAACTTCTTGAAATGGCACTTACCACATTGATTTCCAGCCATTCTTTTCTAACATACACATTTGAAACTATGAATTTTCCTCTAATCAGTGCTTAGTTGCATCCCAGAAGTTCAGATATGTCATATTCTCATTATCATTTGTTCAGAATATTCTCTTTACTCATATGTTACTTAGAAGTAGACTACTCAATTTCCAAACATTTGGGGATTTCATAGACATCATTTTGTAGTTGATTTCTATTTCAATTCCATATACAGGATTTTAGTTAAATTTATCAAGATATGTATTAAACCTTGGCAATTTTGGTAAATGTTGCATGTGCATTTGAAAAGGCTAGGCATTCTATCATTTTGAGATACAGTTTCCTAAATACATTAATTGGTTCAAGTTTGTTGATCATGTTCATCTACTTTTTATATCCTAAAAGGCCAGATAGTAAATAGTTTAGGCTTATAGGCCATAATTTCTCCATACTCACCTTTGCCATTGTAGTAGGCAATGAATGGGCTGTGCTCCTATAAAACTCTAGTTATAAAACCCAGTTGCCAGTCTGTGAGCCATAGTTCACCAATGCCTGTTCTATCTCACATATACATATTCTATCTAATATTAGATAGATATTAGATTATATATATATATACACATATACATATATATTCCTTGGGTAAATATGAACATCGATTCCCTTTCGGGGACTCTTCACTCTCTATTCCAAAGTTTTAGTGAGAAGTCTAGGTCACAGGATTGTTTTCTCAATTTTTGCTCCTGGATCTCCTCATTTTTTCCTCAGAAAACCTATTTGTTCCAGTGAAGCTGAGTCTGGACCTATGGGCACAGAGATTTGGGAACACAAACTTGTGCACACCTGGGTGCCAGTCTCCACTCTCAGTGGTATCTAGACTCATGGGTGCCAAGATTATTGCCTTGGCAATAGGAAGGGTGGGTGATAATGGGGACAGTAGCCAAGTCTTTTAGTCAATGGCTTGTCTTTTTGTTCTCTTAATGATACATTTTGATGAGTGCAAATACTAATTTTAATAAACCAATTTAATAATATTTTCTTTCAAAATTTATTTAAAACACTGAGAGAGGAGGAAGTGGTCTGAACCCTTGAGAAGCCTTGATCTTAGAAGAGAATGCGGCAGAAAGTCCCTGAATTTTATGGTCTTATTAAGGAATGACTTTTCTGTTTAAATTTTTGCACAGATTTATGCAATATTTTACAAAAGTAACCTCTGGAAAAGAACAGATCCCTTGGAGACTACTCTTCCAACTGAATTTATTCTATGTATGTCTAATACAAACAATTTGAGATGGTGTGTATCCCAACTGATTTTGTCTCAAAGGGTGGTAACACAAGAAGGAAGAAATAGTCATTGGTTTTCGCACAAAGGAAAAAAACCACAGAACACTATTTTTTATCTGTATACATTCCTAACATGGGAGGAGAAAACTGGAATAGCAGTAAGGACAAGAAAAATAGGTTAAGGGCTTCCTCAGAAGAAAAAGAAAACTTCCTTCAGAAGAGTGGCACTCATGCATGATATAAAAGTAGCCAGTCACCAGAGCCTCTCCCTTGGACTACAAACAGGCAGGGTCCTCACAAAGACCTCTGAGAATAGCACCCTGAGGTTAGGCACTGTTCCCCTCTGCACCAGTCTCTATTGCTTCCCTATTGCATGGATTACATCCTGATGCCCAGCTATGAGCAGGAGAGTTCAGAAGGTGGTAAGACAATATGCCAAGTGGCCAATTTCCTTCTTGAGTGCTGACTTGGAAGAAGGGAAACTGGATTGAACATGCCCAAGCACAGGAACAGCAGACAGATGAATAGAGAAAGGCCCCCATAAGTCCTGCTTACTGTAGCTGGAAGTGCTTGATCTTGGTAACCAGCAGTTTGTACTGGGCACCCAGTGGTGCCATGGATGCTACATCCACAAATATCAGTTGCTGCAGAGGTCCTGTTTCGTTGGTTGCTTCTGAGGGACACAAAGTACGGCTTACTTCCTGGTAGTTGTAACTTCTCTGGTATCTGTAGCAGCCAATGAAGGAAAAACAAGAAAACAAGAGAGAGACTCAGTGAACAAGCAGGGAAAAAAGCCGATCTTATTTCATTTCTCTCCAAATTTATTTTCAAGTCCTTGTGTTTTAAATTTCAGACTGGACCTTCTGATAGTGATTTAGTCTTTGGCATAGACTTGCATGATGTAATAACAGGGACTCGAGGACTCTTCAGGCTAACCAGTTCACTTTGATTGTGTCTACATTATATTAAACCATCTTCCTAATTCAATGAGGAAAAAAATACCAAAATTTGAAGGGGAAACTGTCCTGATAAAACAACCAGTTGATTTCATATTTCCACTCTTTGAGTTTTTGCTAAATGGAACATTAAAAAAAGAAAAGAAAAGAAAAGAAACAGAGCCCGAGTCAAGACTATGAGAGTTACTATTTTCAATCTTCAAATTACTCAGCCACTAAAAATGATTTAACACCCTGATATGTATCTATGTCTGAATGCCTCCTGGTTTTTTCTTATCTTATACAGTTTCCCCTGCAAAACTATAAACTTCATGAGGGCATGAGGGCATGTTTTCCTTTTCTCCCACTGTTGTATCCCTAGTTTCTAGCACTTAGTAGTACTTAATAAATTCTATAGAATGAAGAATGCTTACTCTCTGGGCATTTTGAAGACTGGAAGAAGGGTTACTCATATACATTGACTGCTGAACTAGCCCTGTACTCAGCGGATGATCCACTAACCAAGAGCTATGGAATATTCTGGATGGAATTAAAATGCTAAAAGTTCTCCCATGTGCTACACATCTAGGTAGAGTGCTTATCTGAATTCAAGAGTCAGGATGCCTGGGTGGCTTAGTTTGTTAAGCATCTGACTCTTGATCTCAGCTCAGGTCTTGGTGTAACGGTTGTGAGTTCAAGCCCCATATTGGGCTTTATGCCTTGTGTACTTAGAAAACAAAAACAGGGGATGGAAACTGAACAGCTTTGGATGGGTTGGGCTATGTGCTATAGCCATTATTTGCACCTATGATGCATATGATGTCAACATTCCAAAAGACTGATTTCTCCTTTTCCCAGGGAAAACACCAATTAAAGTCTAGGTCATTGGAAGAAAACAAATGAAGTGAAGTTGTCCAGGAGAAGATCCACTTACAGTCCTTGGAAGAGCAGAGGAACCTGCCAGGACAGCACCCCTTTCTGCTGGCGAACCACGACGAGAACTGGGTAGTCGAGGTTCTCTGAGGAACTATTCACATATACTCGCACAGCATTCACCTGTGAGCCAGGGCAGAGAGAGGAGTAAGGCAAATCACACATTAAATACATGTGCATGCATGTGCACACACACATACACACATCAGCTGCCATCTGACACGATGTTCTGTGAAACCAGATTCTGGAGGCTTCAAATTGTAGGCTGAGGGGTTCAAATTGGACAGTCAATACAAGGTTTTGAGAATAAGTTCAGAACAGAAAAAGAAAGATATTGATGTCTCATTTGAATATAAATGCTATAGTTACAAATATCTTTTTTGGGGACGTCTGGGTGGCTCAATGGTTGAGTGTATGCCTTCGGCTCAAGGCGTGATCACAGAGTCAAAGGATCGAGTTCTGCATTGGGCTCTCTACTCCATGGGAGCCTGCTTCTCCCTCTGCCTGTGCCTCTGCCTTTCTTTCTGTGTCTCTCATGAATAAATAAATAAAATCTTTAAAAAAAAAACCAAAAACAAATATCTTTTTTTTAAAGGACCTATAAGCTCCTCAGTTGCTGACAAATTTTAATTTTGGTTTGGAAAATCATTCTGTGCTTCAAACCAAAATGTTATTGCCACGTTTTATTAAAGCCTAGCAGATGGCCTGATGCTCCCCTAGCAACAGATACCATAGGGGCTGAGTATTCTTCTCTTTGCCCTGCTCCAAGGCATAAATCAGTCCTTGACACAAAACATTTTTCTACATCAGCAGCTCCATGGCTCCTCCTGAATATACATATCTACCCAAGGGTTTAACACTGTCATGGCTGTTTCAAAGACAGAAGATTGAACTGTGGCCCGGGATAGATGGTTCTGGCGTTTTCTTTCATTTTTTTTTTTATAATACCAGAGACTACAAAGAAAGAACAAAATAGGAAAAAGACATGGTAAGATAGAAAAAGTAAAACTTTAACTTTCACATGATATTTCCTCCTCTGCTGTATTAAAACCTTAATATTCTCTTGAAAGCTTCTTTATTAATTAGAGGGAAGAAGTGAAACAAGGAAATCTTGCAGTTAAACCCTGAAGGATCTCTACAAAATGGAAATCGAGAGGAAACAGAAACACATGGATACCATATAATTACTATTTGGCTCTCCTATATCAGTTTTCATTAAACCACTTTGACTTTTTTAAAATTGAAATAATCCAAGAGTAATTTATTAATTTGATAAGAAGCACTTGCTCATGAAGGAAACATTTTCTTGTGCCTAAACTCTACCTGTTTCCTTGGAAATTATGCTGCAGCTGATAATTGCCAACACCCTACCTCTAGTGCAGAACTTTTTCCTAAGTTCTGGATTTTCCATGGGTACCTCAAACTCAGCCTGTCAAAATGGAATCTATCACTCTCTTCACTCTTAATTTCTTCTGAATTTCCTTGCTCATTGAATGGCCTCTCCAGGAAGCCATTAGATTAGAAGCCATGAGAACCATTAGATGAGAATCATCCTTGATTCCTACTTCTTCAGCCTTCTTAGTTAATAGGTCATTGAGTTCTATTGCCTCTATGTCTTTCCTACTGTCCATATCCAGACCTTCCACTCCACCCACAATGATGTTCTCACAGTTCTCATAGTTCATCTCCTCATTGATAGTACCTTATCTAGTCTTCTTATCCCCAGGGCTGTGCACCTTCAGATATCAGTTTCATCTTGTCATTGTCCCATAGGGCAAGACTTTCAGTGGCTCTGGGAATTTTCATATTTACCCCAATTCCTGGACTTGCAATTGGTATCTTAAGTAAGAGGTAGGAAGTCATGTGGACTTGAGCCCTCAACCTATGAGATCTGATGCTAAATCCAGGTAGAAGTGAGCTGAACTGCAGGACACCCAGCTAGTGTCACAGAATTACCTTATGTGTGGAAAACCCATACATCTGGTATCTGATGTATTGAGTGTGAGAAGAAAACGGAAGTGAGTTTTTCCTATTAGACAACCACAGAAAGCATTTTTTCCATGTAGTCCAATTATTTTTTTCTTGGACACTTCTTCCATTACTCCTTAAAACTGAGATAGAATTCACACATCACACATTCTTAAAGTGTACAATTCAGTAGTTTTTAGTATTTTTCCCAGAGCTGTACAACTATCACCAGTATTTATTTCCAGAATACTTTCATTACTCCCAAAAGAAGCCCTGTACTCATTAGTAGTCACTCCTCATTTCCTCCTTCCCCTAGTCCCTGATAACCAGTAATCTAATTTGAGTCTCCATGAATTTGTCTATTCTGGACATTTCATATAAATGGAATAACATATGCCCTTTTGTATTTGGCTTATTTCACTTAGCATAATGTTTTCAAGATTCTTCCATGTTGTAGCATGTATTTATACTTCTTTTTTTATTGCTAAATATGTTCCATTGTATGCATGTACCACATTTGTTTAAGTATTCTTCAGTTTATGGACATTTTGGTTGTTGCCACTTTTTGGCTGTTACAACCGATGCTGCTATGAACACTTATATACAAGTTTTTCTGTAAATATGCTTTTAATTCTTTTGAGTGCATACCTATAGTAGAATTATTGTGTGACATGGTAACTCTATGTTTAACTTTTTGAGGAACTGCCAAAATGTTTTCTAAAGAGATCACCATTTTACATTCTAGCAATTTACATTACTGGTAATATATAAGAGTTTCAATTTCTCCACATCCTTTTCAACACTTGTTACTGTTTTCTTGACTATAACCATCTTAGTGGGTGTGAAGTGGTATCTCATTGCAAACCATACAGTATTTTAACTGTTTATCTGCCCAGCTCTTTTAGGGAGCTATAAACTTCATCTTTGGTGTCCCTAGTGTTAACAAAACGAATTAGCTCAGAAGCAAGCTCACTTTTAAGGTTCATGATACAGACACTCATCAGCAATATGCAACACATGATTTTAGAGCACACTTCTAGTCTGGCTTAAATCCATAGCAGTCAGAACTGAGATAAAAACCTAAGGAAAGCTGTGAACTTTAGCTTGTTTGCTCCCTTTTCATTACCTAGGAATACAGCCTCCTTCTTACTTCCTAGGTACTCAGTGCCAGAAGGGATTTCCCTCCATTTTTTTCACACTTTAAGATAGATTCTCAAATGTTAGTGTGCTTTTTAGCATTTGAATCCCTCAAGCCCACCCCTAGCATTTCTGATTCAGCAGATCAAGAATAGAAGCTAAAAATACGCATGCTTACCAAGCATGCTGGGGGGTTCTGATGCACATGGATTGGAGCCTACACTTTGGGAAGTACTGTTCCAACAAAATCACCTAGTAGATGATTCCATTTGTCAGCAACTTGTCAACTGCCCATTATTAAGAAGTGCACAACCATAGCACCACCAAACGTTATGAGTATGTCTGGAAGCTGGTGTCTTATGGGACTGAAACTGGGCTAGTAGGATGGAGATCTGTAGGGAGCAGAACAGATATATCACCACCATATTACCCCATTCACTGTTCATTGCCACACCTAATTTTATTCCTTGTCTGGCTCTTGTAACCCATTTACTTTCCTATTATTTAATAATGCTCTTACTGATTATAATAAAAACAAACTCAGAGATACTGACATAATAAATTGCAGAAAAATATATTAGAGTAGGAGGCAGAAGACATTGGGCAGTTTTTTGGCACAAATAGATAACGCATCACCGCAGGAAAGGATAAAGAGTCTTGTCCACATTTTGCTTTGCTTTTTCAGAGGCTAATGGGCAGCTGAGAAAATTGGATTACATTTGCAGCAGTGAAGTAAGCCATGTAAAGGCAAAACTAAATGAAGGACAGAGCACTGACCATGCATGATGATGGATCGTGACTCCTTGTAATAGACCATTCTTAAGAGCTAAGATTTTCCCTCCTGTTGCTTCTTCCTGTTGTTGTGAGCACTCAGTAATCCTGCCCCTTACCCATGGGGGATGTGTTCCAAGACCGCCAGTGGATGCCTGAAACTGCAGATAGTACCAAACTGCAGATATATATATATATATATATATATATATATATATCATACTTTCTCCCACACATACATACCTATGATAAAGTTTAACATATATTAGGCACAGTAAGAGATTAATAACAGTACCTAATAATTAGAACAATATAACAATATGTAGTAATAAAACTTATATGAATGTGGTCCCCCCCCTCTCAAAATATCACACTATACTGTACTTACCTTTCTTTTTGTGATGATGTGAGAGGATAAAATGCCTATGTGATGAGGTAAAGCAAGGTGAGTGATATAGGCATTGTGACATAGTATTAGGCTTCTATAGGCCTTCTGATCATACATCAGAAGGAGGATCAATTGCTTCTGGACTATGGTTGTCCATGGGTAACTGAAATTGTGGGAAGTGAAACCATGGATAAAAAGGGGACTACTGTATATATACCTTATTTCCTTTCTATGTTTATTATAAGCAAGGAGTTGCAATATGGCTAAGAGAGAAGAATTATTTAAGTACTTCCATTTCTGATATTATACAGATTTCAATTATGAAAGGTCCTAAAGCTTCAAGACTCTCTTTTTAATCTCTCAGCATGTGTCAGTAGGGAAAACTTCAAAATTATAAGTAATATAATTCTGTTGCATAAAGAGGATGAAAATGAGTTTAATTTAAAATCTTGTTTTGTCTTGCTAAATTAATAAGGCTGTAGGCTCTTTTACTTGGAACATCTGATTATAAATCAGAGGTTATTGGTTTCCATTATTAAGCATAGCGCTGTTTTCCCATGTGGTCTTGAAAAACTGAGTCTGACTGTAAAATAGCTAAAATAGTACTTGCTTTTCCTACTGTGCATTGTTTTAGTAACTGTCTTATATTCACTAGGTGTATATCTTGAGAGTGTTTAAGTTATTTGGTCCTTCCTTCCCTCTCTCTTTCCATCCTTTCCTGCTACCCATCCATGTTCCTTCCATCATTCATCAAACATTCCCACAGTTAAGAGCTATGGGAGGTGCTGTGGGTATACTAAAGGCAATGCTGTCCTTGAGGAACTTGTGATTTAGTCAGAGAGAAATGATGTTATCACCAACAGCATAATGTGATGACATTGTGGTAGCAATGTGAACAAGTACTATAGGGTACACAGAGGACAAAGTGGCTACCCCTCCAGAGGAGTCAGGCAAAACAGAGACAGCTGGTCAGTCATTTCCCAAACTAAAATTAAGTTGGTCTTTCCACATAGGTCCTGCCATTGCCTGCCTGGTGCGCATGACCTTGACTCATCAGAGAAACTTTTATCTGGGAAGATGCTCAAGAAGATAATCTAGTCCAAAGGCATTATTTACAGAGGAGTAGCCCAGGACACAGAGGTGATGTGATTTCCCCAAGGATACTCAGCTGTGGAAGAATGAAGCTTCTGGCATCCCAATCTGCACACAATGCTTGGTCAGACCTGGCTATCACCACTATTTTAAATCCCTGATTCCACTGAACACCACTTTGGATATGGGCTTTTCCTACTATTTCACTGTGAAATAAAAAAAAAACTATATAAACACCATGAATAAAGGAGAGAGACAAGCCATAGAATAAGGAATGTTATTTGTACACATATAACAGACAAAATATCAATATCTTGAATACATAAAGAGCCCTTAAAACTCATAGAAAAACACAACCCAATAGAAAAATAGGCAAAGGATATAATAAGCAGCAAGAGATGAAGAATGACCAAAGAACATGTGAAAAGATGTTCATCTCTTTACACTCATCAGAATGGTAAAGCTCTGTAAGTATGACAATACTGTATTTGCAAGGATGCAGAGAAACAGGAACCCCTGCATATTGCTTATGGAAATGTTATTTAGTACAACCACCTCAGAGAGCAAGTTGGCAATCTCTACTAAAGCTGAAGATGAATTCATATTACATTCCAGCATTTCCACTAAGTTCATACACAAGAAGAACTCTCTTACATATGCCCCGCGAATGATGAACAAGAATGGAATAAATAAACTGTAATTGGACTGATACAAACCACTCTGAAGAAGGTAAGTTGAGAAAAAGAGCAGGCTGCTGAAGGATATATACCGCATGATCTCATTTACATAAACTTTGTAAACAAGCAAAACAAAACTATCTATCTCAACATCCATCCATCTGTCCTCTGCCTGTAGTAAAATATACATATGCAGAAGTGATAAACACCAAATTGGAGACAATGGTTTTCAAAAGCTTTAAAGGAGCTGAGATTCCACCCTAGTTGCCATAGTTTCATTGATCCTGACGGAAGACAGACTTCTGGGTTAGGGACAAAGGACTTTATTCCTCTCGTCACAGCAAGCAGCATGGGCATCAGCATGTTTGCATCAGTTCCTCTTGAAGGTGATGTGGATGGACCCAGATGGCTGCCTACATACACACAGTGGGTTGCAAGACACAAGAGGAACCATGAGCTTAGGGAACACATATCTTTTATAATGGGCAGTACACCTGCCTTACTTTGCTCCAAAGAAGGACACTGTCTCTACCATCTGGGGATGTTTGCTATACAAATATCCTTGAAACGATAGAATTAGGAAAAAAATCCAGACAGTGCCTTCCTATAAGATGTGCAGAAATCAAGAGACCCATGAAAAATGGTCCCAAAATGGTTCCTCTGGGGAACTAAGGACAGATTCTAGCTACTTTAGGATGAATGTTGCTCATTCAATAAATATTTGACTCCCTATCCTGTGCCAAGCATTGTTCTGACATATATTACAAAGCAATGTAGACACAGTCTGCCGTCCTTGAGATCACAGTTTTGCATGTGATATGCCAATTAAATAAGGAATTGAATTAATATTAATATTGAAGTTCCTGTGGCAATGCGTGGCATAGGGTGGGGGCAAATAGGGAATTCTAATTGTCCTTTTGTTTCTTAAGCTGAGTTGTGGGTACATAGGTGTTTTTTACATTATTTTCTATACTTGTTTATATATCTAAAATATTACATTATAGTAATAAAAAGGAAGCCATGATGCACTGGCCTTTGTATTTTGCCCGTTTCTGAGTGACAACCCTCCTTTTATGCAGTCTTTTTGTTGTTCAGGGTTGCGGCAAACAGTTTCCAAAACACTCTTACTGCTCTCATGGTTTATTTTGCTATAGTCTATCCTTTATTTTGGTGCTTTACCTGCTTTATGCTAACTTCATCAATTACAGTCTCTCTCTCCTCTTCTCTCTCCCTCTCTCTTTCTCAGCTAGCTGTAAAACTTTGCATTGTGTTTGGTCTAATTAACATGGCTCATTTCCCCCATTGCTCTACCCTGGAAAAGAAATATGGTCAGGGACCCAGATGAAGCTAGTACTGCACTGCAGGCTAAGATGCTAGCCTAGCTTCTGCATTAGATGTATTTGTTTCCTAGGGCTGCCGTAACAGAAAACCACAAACTGGGTGGCTTAAAGCAATAGGATGGTATTCTCTCCCAGTTCTGGAGGCCAGAAATCTGAAATCAAAATGTCAGCCAGGCCACACTCCCTCTGAAATTGTGGATAGAGTCCTTTCTTGCCTCTTCGTAGTTTTTGGTGGTGCCCATCAATCCTTGGTACTCCTTGGCTTACAACTGCATCACTCCAATCTCTGCCTGTCATCACATGGTGTTCCCTCTGTGTGTCTCTGTTTCTCATGTGGATCTCTTTTCTGTGTATGTCTGTATCCAAATTTCCCTCTTCTTCTAAGGACTTCAGTTACACTAGATTAGGGCCCACTTAATGACCTCACCTTAGCTTGATTACAGCTGCAAAGACTCTATTTCCAAATAAGGTCATATTCATAGATGCCAGGGATTAGGACTCCAACATATATTTTGGGAGAACACAAGTCAACCTGAACAGTAGATGTGTAGCATTATTAGGCAATAAAGTCATTCTCTAAAACTCTGAACCTCTCCCAGACCATCAGCTTATCTCCAACTTCTACCCAGCTGCCAAGACCTTTCATGGTGAGTGAAGCAGACCTGCTGGGAGGGTCCATTAGGTGATAGGAGCCTGCAGTTCTGAATCTCTTTCTTGCTGGAGGTTCGAAAGTCCTATTAAATGACGCATTCCTCTCCAATTTTTCATAACTACCATAAGGAATGGAGTTAGTTCAGTCACAGGTTATATCTTTTTTTTTTTTTTAAATTCCCTCTGCCTGATTCAACCTTAGAAAACCACCTTCTGTAAATGTACACCATAATGAAGAAAAATACGTAGATCTAGGTTTTCTGTCTCTTTCACTAACACTACACTATCTGGGTGATTGGGACAAATCACTTAAATTCTCTGGACCTCAGTTTCCTCAACTGTAGACTGGGAACAGTCACACCCAGACTACCTACCTCCCTAGATAGACTATAGGCAACAGTATTCTGTGACCTTAAGAACACCAGGCAGAGCTGTCCCACCTGCACTTTGGGTTGGGCAGTGCTTTTCCACTCCCACACATTCACTAATCAATCAAGTTGTTGACTGTTTTCCACATGTGGAGACACTCTTATAAGCCCAATCACCCCTGGCAAAGGAGAAGATTATACGGTCATCTCACATAGGATATTAATTTCCTTTCACAGTTTGGCCTACAGCTTTCCTGGAACAGCTCATTCATCCCTTGAAAAGAGCAGCTTACCCCTTGGGAGCTATTATTCCCTAAACTTTTAGATACTCAGCATTTTGCATCCAAAGTACTTTTCTAAGAAGCATGCTTTACATACCTCAACTCACGAATTTCATTATGCCAGTAACAATTTACACATAAATATAGCCATATAAACTTTCCTCTTTAGGTTTATGATTTAAGTTTTATATTAAACATTTCAGTTCCAATAAAAACATGGGAAAACATTAAAGAGAGGTATAATAATTGGCAGGCCAGGAGTATAGAACAAAACACAGTCTAGATTCTAGCTACTTTGGGATGAACTTTGCTCATTCACTAAATATTTGACTCACTATCCTGTGCCAGGCATTGTTCTGGCACAAGAGATATGTTACTAAGCCATGTGGACATAGTTTGCCTTCACTGAGATCACAGGTTTGCCCATGGAATGCCAATTAAACAAGGAATTGTATTAATATTTAAGTTTCTGTGGAAGTGCATTACATAGGTGTTCGGGGTGAACATTTTCCTAAAGGATGAGTAAGAATTAACCAGAAAAATGCAGAGCAGAACAAGAGAAATGTCCAAACAAAGGGAACAGTGTAGTAGACATAAGGAAGGAGGGGGAGAAGGAGGAGAAACCGAGAGAGAAGGCAAGAAGGAAGTTTGAAGAATTAAGAGAAAGTCAGTTTGGCTGAAGTTGAAGGCATGTGAAGGACTATTATACGTCCCAAAGAGTCTTAAAATCATGTGAGAGATTGGGGCTTCACTCTAAGGGCAATAGAAAGCGTCTGGAGGGTTTTAAGTGCCATCACGCCATTGTTATGGCCATTGCTGGAAACCAGTGTTGCCTCTGTTGCTGCTGAACACTGCTTCTCTACATCACTGACTCCCAAAGCAAAGTCTGGGAAAGGCAGATCTGATTGGTAATACCAAGGCCATGTACCATGCCTGAATTTGGTGTGTGTGTGTGTGTGTGTGTGTGAGCAGGTGCCGTTGTTCTACTTCTGTACAAGAAGGAGCTCTAGCTCCAGTGAAGACTCATAAAATGAGGATTTCTCCCAACATACAGGAATGGAGCTCAGATGTTAGGCAGTCAAACCATGGCTAAGTTCCACTACACTTCAAAAGCCTTTTACACGAAACACCAAGACTATTCTACAAAACAAGTGTTCCATAGAACACACTTTGGGAAATGCTGTCCTACATATTTTCTTCACATGAATAGGCGTCAAGGCAAGTATACACTGAAGACCTTAACTTAACCAGATCTCACCATTTAACACTCACAAAACTTATGGACTGCACTACCCAATTTTACACTCAATTATAGAATTTCTTCATGTTTTGTAATATTTAGTAATTGTTTCATGCATTTGTTTTGTCTCTCTCGGAGGATTTTATCTGTGATACATTTGGAATCCAGCATATATCTGATACTTAGTACAAACACTACAAAATATTTACTGTTGTTACACCAATGGAGATAGTCCAGCTAAGCTTATAGCTTTTAACAAGTACTAAGAAAGCACCCCCAGGATGTTGGGGAAGTGGCTGTTAATTCTTCAGCATTATTTCTAAAAAAATATTTCTTTCTCCCCATTTGTCTTTTTCATGTGGGCCCCCTATTATGTTGACATCATAACCAGGTTTGCCCTCCCAATTTCTTAATTTTTCTGTTGATATCCTACAACTCTTTAAGTAGATTCTCCAGTTCTGTAATTCACTTTCATTCTAATGTCCAACACATTGCTGAGGTCTTTTTTTTTTTTTTAAGATTTTATTTATTTATTCATGAGGGACACAGAGGGAGAGGCAGAGACACAGGCAGAGGGAGAAGCAGGCTCCCTGTGGAGGGCCTGATGCGAGACTCCATTCCATAACCCTGGTTCATTCCATGAACCTGAGCCAAAGGCAGATGTTCAACCACTGAGCCACCCAGGTGCCCCCCCATTGCTGAGGTCTTTATGTAAACAGTGTTATTTAACTCTGAGATTTCCAGTTGGCTCATCTTCATAACTGTAACCTGCTTTATTTTAATGAAGCCCTTCTATCTACATCTCTTTCACTATATTTGCTTTGCTTATTTTAAAGTCTTATTCTTCCGATTTATTAGTTGGGCTACATCTGGTTAAAGGCTATCCAGTTTGATTTCTCTCATGTAGTTTCCTTGCAGATGTGTGCTATTTTCTTCGGTGAGCTTGAACTCCTGGGGGTATCAGCTACCTGGGGTAGTACTGAGAACCCCAGAGTGGAGGTGCTAAATGTGAGGAGGGTCTAAAGTAGAAAGAGGCTAGAAGAAAAGCCCCCTAGGGTGGACAGCCTCTGAGTTGACCACACCTTTTTCAGCCCCACACAGGGGTCTAGGCTGCCGCCTCCATCTAATTTTACTTCTACTCCCCACCTACACACTGTTCTCATTGCAATCGGTAGGCCTATGCCTTGTGAAGGGAATGGTGGGGAAGGAGGGAATGCTCAGAGTCAGCAAGTCGATGGGCACAGTGGTTATCCTATGTACTCCAGCAGGCCCCTATGGAGCCCAGCCAGCCCTGGGCTGGTGCTGCTGGTTTTCTCCCTTACAAGGGCAATAAGGCAGGGCAGGTGGCAATCCACGTAGCCCAAACCGAGGGAGGCAAAAAAGCACAACAAAAAAACTCTCTCCTTCAACCTATTCCTCACCAGTGGCCTCTTAATTGTGGGCTGCCATTTACCTCTCACTTCAACAGCTAACCACCTTCTGTCTCTCCAGGGTTTCTCACAGATTTTGCATTAGTTCCTCCGAACCGTGACTTCCTCCAGCTTTAGGCATGTCCAGTCTTGGTTCCTGGGAGACAACCAGCAGCCATGCTGGTTCCTCATCCTCTCAGGTATTGGGGTCTGCTCATCTCCTGTGCATGATTCCTTTTCTCTTTTTCTCCCTATATCCCACTTATACTCCCTCTCCTTATAATTCCTTCACTCTGGAGTACCAGTGGAGGAGGTTGAAGAGGGAAAAATAATTATTTTATGGTTTGAGGCAGAATTCAAGGATCCACTCCTTATATTTTATTTATACGCTGAGAGGTCACACTACAGGCAAGTTTCTTCTAGAGCTATTCTGAGGCCTACTTAATTAATGCTCTCAAGCTGGGATGGCACTAGAAAGTTATTGTTATGACTGTCAGAGTTTTGATGTGACACTTATCAGCAATTTTTTCTGTAGTAGTATTTATTGGCAGACCAGTGCCGTTTATAGTTCTAATTAAGTATTGTCAGGATATAAGTATTACTTACAGGAAATTGCTTTCTAAACAAGACAAAACTGATCATCTGCAAACATCTTCCTCTTCAAAATCCTAAAAGAAAATTTCTTGAAATAAGCAGAAGAAGCCTCAGGAAAGGCCATGTTTAAGAGATGAAACTATTTTTAATTATGGAGTGAACATGGTGGCAGAGATGCTATATAGTACTCAGATTCTTCTCTGAGACTCATATTAGATGTTCCTCTTTAATGGGCTTAGATAAGAGGCTCCAGCACCCTTTTTCCTCCCTACCATATCTTGGTCCCTGACAACCTATATCTGGACACATATAGCTGTCTTTGAACAAATGCCCTAGCTTGAGAAGACCTCATGAGGACCTTTGGTGGCATTTACTTGGGGGCTACCCAGCATCCAAATCCTTTGCATGTTTTAGAGGAACTTCCTCTACTCCACTAACTGTGTGTTTTGTGGGAGGCAAGGCTGCTGATGGATGCCAAAGGAATTAGATATATGACTTATGCTTGGATAGTTGGATGCTTCCGCTTGGTACCTTAATTTTTTTTTAAATCTTTATTTATTTATTTATTCATTCATTCATTCATTCATTCATGAGAGACAGAGAGAGAGAGGCAGAGACACAGGCAGAAGGAGAAGCAGGCTCCATGCAGGGAGCCTGATGTGGGACTCGATCCTAGACCCTGGGATCAGGCCCTGAGCCAAAGGCAGATGCTCAACTGCTGAGCCACCCAGGTATCCCAACCACTTGGTACTTTCAATGGTGACTAAACAATACAAAGATGAAGGGAGAGTTTAAAATTCACTGTCAATGCTGACACCAGTAGGGTCCATGCCAGCAGGGTCCAGGGGTGACCATATCTAATGGCAGACCAGGTGGTAGTTCTCAGTGGGTATCTTTACAAAACCTTTCTGCATCATGACGGTTGCCATAATTTCCTGCACCTTAATTTCTCTTGGTCCCTAACCGTAGTCTGAGCCTGGCAACTCAAGTTTGTGAGCTACGCAATATGTTTCTAAAAATTACTTTTCTGCTTAAATTTGCCAATTGATTTCTGTTGCTTGCAGCTAAGAACTTTGCCTGACCCCCAAGTCCGCTTTCTTTTTCTACCTCACTCATACCCCATAGCTATTTTAGAGCCTCACTGTCCACAGGCCTCCCCAAACCATCTCTGCATGCTCAGACTTCATTTTGTTTGCCTCTCTCCTTATCCCCATGTTTTGTCCTTTTATTATCCAAATAAACATTGTCTTCATCCTAGAAAGTTATACTTACTCTACTCTGGTGAAGATAGTACGAGGAGAGAGTATGGACAAACACAGAATTTCTTGTTGCAAATATTGGAAAGGACAAAAAAAAAAAAACACCTGTGAGTATTTTCATGTCAATTTTCAATATATGCTTCCAGTTTAGATAATTATGAATTATTTGTCCGTATCAGAACAGTTAAATCTAGAAGAACAGAAACAATTGGCTAATCCTGTTTGCTGAGGCTTATCTTCATGGCTGTTTAATGAAGATCCAGAAATACCAGTTCTCAGCATTAGCCCTGTCTTCCAGTGACAGATAGGCTAACTGCTTGGGTCTCCAAGCTGCCTGGTATCTGTCACAAAGGAACCCAGCATTGATGCAAATAAAGCATAAAGGAGATGAAGATTGGCCCTCTGGGTCCACAGGGAGTCCGAGTAAGATCACAGTTGGTGGGTGGCTGCGGCTCTGTGAAACACTGAAGCAAATCTGCCAACTTCTCAGTTTTATTTAGTGTCAATCCTGCTGGCCTGATTCACACAGATGAATGGATGCTTGGACAATTCCTGGGCTGGGGCTGAGGAGCAGGGTGGGTTGGGGCGGGGAGGAGTGACAAAAAATGAAAACCTGTGTAGATTTTCATTAATTGTAGGGGAATCCAACATAAAGTGTGATCAAATGACCTGACTGAAAGTGCAATTGTTGTATTTTAAATTATTTTTTATTGTTGTTGGTAAATATATAGATGTGCTTTTGTGGGAGGAAGAGTGGTTTAGCAGAAATATCCTGAGGAAGTATCCTCAGGAGCTAGTTATGTTCCTGGCTTTGCTTCAAACTAGTTACGTAATTTGGAACATAAGTAATTAATTAATTATGTAAGTAAGTAATTTATTTCACTGGCTTTTAGGTCCCTCTCCTGTTAAGTGAAAAAGAGATGGGTGATTTAAAAGGGTTTTTTTTTTAGCTCTTAAGTTTAAAATTACAATTACCCATTTCCATCCCAATGGTTTCAAGGGATATTTTATATATTTCTTTTAGTGATAGAAAAAAAGAACAGAAAATGGAAGCCCAATTACACTTCTGTAGCTAAATATACTTGACAAGAATATCTTGTTGCCATGAAGAAAGAAAATAATGGCACATGAAGTCAACACAAATACAGGCTGACTTCCCAAATAGCATATGTTCTTCATCCTCCACCATTGGTATTATTAAAATTCTATAGCATAATTTTAAAAATCGAGAGACCAGTTCTCTAGTAACTAAGATTACCCATCACGGCTTTGAATTTGGAAGTATGGAAAAAAACATGTTGTCTGCAATGAAGAAGGAATGTCTTTGCCAGTAGCAAAGCCTCAAACAACCTGAGGAGATCAACCAAAGAGGAAGAAATTTGATGGGCCAACAGCGTTCGTAAAAGGTTTGAGAGATAAAAAAGATGGGGGGGGGGGGGGGAGCAGAGAGATATAAGATACACAGAAAAAACTAGCAACAAGAAAATGTTAGAGATTAGAGGTAGTGGCAATAAAATAGAAGATTGGAAACAGAAATAAGAACAATGAGCTCCAGGTAGAGAGCTGCTTCAGAGTCTCTGATCCAAGTTGGGATATAAATGCACGCACACATATGTAACACTATAATACTAAAAACACAGAGTGGTCTTTTCCACATCATGCTGGAACAATAGGATACCACATTTAAAAATACATACGTATCTAGACAGAGACCTTATGCTACTCACAAAATTAACCCAAAATGGATCATAAACCTACATGTAAAATTCAAAGCTATAACATTTTCAGAAGACAACCCAGGAAAAAGTCTAGGTGACCTTAGACTTGGTGACAACTTTTTGTTTTATTTATTTATTTATTTATTTATTTGAGAACCAAGTGTTATAGGGGCTGGGAGTGGGGGTAAGTGGGAGGGGGAAGGGGTGGAGGGGGAGAGAGAGACTCCCAAGCAGGCTCCACACCCAGGGCTCTATCTCATAAGCCTGAGATTATGACCCTGAGATCATGACCTGAGTGAAATCAAGAGTCAGATAGTTAACCAACTGAGCCACCCAGAGCCCTTTTACATATAACAACAAGGCATGGGATAATTCATTAAAGAAAACTTGGTAAGTAGTACTTTCTTAAATTAAAAATGTCTGCTCTGTCAAACAACAGTCTTAAGTGAGTAAGAAGATAGGGCACAGACAAGTAGAAAATAATTGCAACACTTATATTTGATAAAAGACTTGCATCCAAAATCTACAAAGGATTCTTAAAACTGAACAAAAAGGAAACAAACAATCCAATTTAAAAATGAGCAAAAGATCTGAACAGATACCTTACTAAACAAAATATACAGGTGGCAAATAAGCATATGAAAATACGCTAATATGCCCTTAGGAAATTGCAAATTAAAACAATGAAATACCACTATACCCCTATTAAAATGGCTAAAATGCAAAGCACTGACAATACTAGATGCAAATGAGGATGTGGAGCAACAAGGACTCTTTCACTGCAGGTGGGAGTACAAAATGGTGCACTCACTTTGGAAGAAAGTTTGACAGTTTCTAACAAAGCTAAACATATTCTCACCATAGGATCCAGGAATTAAGCTCCTTGGTATTTACCCAAAGGATTTGAAAACTTATGTTGTACAAAAATCTGCACACAAATGTTTCTAGCAGCTTTATTCATAATTGCCAAAAATTGGAAGCAACGAAGATATCCTTCAATAGGTGAATGGATAAACAAACTTTGGCACATCCAAACAAAAGCATATTCTTTAATACTAAAAAGAAATAAACTATTGAGCTATGAAAAAAAACCATGAAGGAACTTTAGATGCATATTGCTAAGAGAAAGAAGCAAGTCTGAAAAGGCTACATACTGTAAGATTCCAACTATATGACATTCTGGGAAAGGTAAAGCTAGAGAAACAATAAGAAAGCTGCTTCCAGGATTTGAGGGAAAGAGGGAGAGGTGAATAGGTGAAACACGGGATTTTTACGGGGATGAAATGAATTATCCTGTACAATCCACTGAATGGTGGATACCTTATGCATTTCTCAAAACCTATGGAACCATATAACACCAGGAATGAACCATAAAGCAAACTGTGAACTTCAGTATATAATAAAGATCAATGTAACACCAAAGCTGTATCAACATTGGTGTATCATTAGTGTAGCACACTAATGCAAGATGTTGGTAATTAATTATAAATAAATTAATTGATGCTTAATTTTTTCTAAACCTAAAACTTCTCTGAAAAATAAAGTCTATTTAAGAAAATATATAAAGGAAGAGTGAGGAAGCATACAAAGCTGAAAAACTTTTGTGTCTCAGGATAGGTAGAGGGAAGGGCAAACCTTTACACTCTTAATCGTCCAATCAATTGTACTATAGCCAGGGGATGCTTTTACTTAGGACTACATACTACTTGATGATGTTAGATAAACTTTAATTTTGCCACCATTTTCAGAAATAGAGTATTTTATTTAAACACTTATGAGTTTAACCAAAATAAGTGATCTATACTTATAAATAAATGAGTACTTTCATAATTACATATAGACACCCTGGCTAGTCTTTGGATCAGCTGAAGAAGGCTGGGTCCCAAACAAACTTCCTTAAAATTATGAGCTGAGAACTAGCTCTTGAAAAGGTTTTTAATGGAACAGAGGGAAAATTTACCAGTTCTTGGGAGCTATGGCAGGGAAATGGATTCCTATAGCTTTCCTATCAGAAAAGAAGGCTTATATTCAACTTTCTTTGGACACATCTTTCAATATAAGACACCTTCAAATCAGTTTCACTCTTCTTATCCAACCCATTAAAAAATCACTTACTTAATCTTGTGCAAAATCAACATCTGCATATCCTTCTTCCTAATAGCAAAATCAATTTATTTGCCTATTGTCACTTCAAATAAACTGAGGGGATGAGACAAACGCGAATTTGAAGTAATTACTATAGCAAATTATTTCAATTCATTTTATTATTAAAAACATTTAATATATAATCTACATTTGCTATATAGCACTCAGCTTTGCTTTTATCTCTCCAGGAATGGAGCACTATCTTTTGATTGGTAAATCAACTGCTTCTCCTGTATAAACAATTTTTACCACATGTTCTTAGAAATTTATTATATATGAAAACCAAAGGATCTTAGACTGAGGACTTAGGTGTTAAGTCCAATAGTTGTTCTTACTGCTGACCTTAGCCTTTAAGAAGAATACAAATCCTTAGATTTTGTTTTGGTTTTGGTTTGCGTAGGAACTAATGTGCTAAAGAAAACCTCAAACTTTCGTTTTCACAATGTACAACAAATGAAATAAACAATATTCAAAAAAATTTTAAGCAAAATAAAAAAGACTATGATTTTATTGCCTGGCAGCACTATGGTATGTTTGATATTTTCCTTGGCAAATAAGCAGAAAAAATGGTGATGCCCCAATTCGAATAGCTCATTAGATGTCCCTTTAAATCATTAATGCACCATCTTGGTGTATTGACATGGGACTTCAGTTAGTTCCAGAGTTAAACAATGTAGGAAGAGCTGGCTAACAAACTCTGGGTGCTGCATGGCAACGTGTAATAACATCAATCCATTTGAAAGGAAGAAAGAAATCTTTCTTCTGGCATCTTCTTGCAGCACAGAAGTTTCATGGTATCACAAGTATCAAGTCCTTGATCTTTTAGATTCAAGCCAACAGTGAGAAATGACATAGGTAAGGTGTTGAAACCAAAGAGGGAAAAGAAGGATGACTGAAAATCTCTACTTTTTTTTTCTTTTTTAAAAATTTAAATTCAATTAGCCAACATATAGTACATCATTGGTTTCTGATGTAGAGTTCAGTGATTCATCAGTTGCATATAACACTCAGTGTTCATCACATCACGTGCCCTCCTTACTGCCCATCACCCAGTTACCTCATCCCCTCACCCACCTCCCTTTTAGCAACCCTCAATTTGTTTTCTACAGTTAGAGTCTTTCATGGTTTGTTTTCCCCTCTGATTCCTTCCCAGTCAGTTTTCTGTCCTTTTCCCTATGATCTTCTGTGCTGTGTCTTATGTTCTACATATAAGTGAAAATCCCTACATATTGTATAAGATACCTAAAATACCCCCACAGAAAAGAGCATCACAACAGTAAAATCAAAACAAAACAAAATAACAACCAAAAAACTAAACCCAAGACTATCACAAGCCTATTGACATGGCACTCAGGAAGAAACAAAAGGAATATGAGAAAGAAACCAAATGGAATTGGAATACAAGCTTAGCACATGTGGCAAAGGTGGAGGGAACAAAGCAAAACAAAATAGAACAAACACACCTCCAGGTGTGAAGAACCCTAGGGGAAACTTCTCAAAAGAAACGAAACAAAACAAACAAGCAAAGAATAGTTTTTCAGAAACAATAATTTCAAGTTTCACTTATTTGCTTTCATAAGACAAGAGTTAGAAATGATCTTTTTGCAAGAAATTCCTCCTACTTGTCTATAGTTAAGAAAAACATTACGAGCACCTGAGTGGCTCAGTTGGTAGAGTTTGTGACTCTTGACCTTAGCACCATGAGTTTAAGCCTCACACTGGGCATAGAGCTTACTTTAAAAAAAATAATAGGGCAGCCCTGGTGGCTCAGCAGTTTAGCGCCGCCTGCAGCCCAGGGCCTGATCCTGGAGACCCGGAATCGGGTCCCGCATCGGGCTCCCTGTGTGGAGCCCGCTTCTCCCTCTGCCTGTGTCTCTGCCTCTCTCTCTCTCTGTCTCTCATGAGTAAATAAATAAAAAAAAATCTTAAAAAAAAATAATAAAGTTGTACACAAGTATAAGACATTCTTTAGTTACACATAAAAATTACAATCTTGCACATGATAAAAAAAAAGGTTCAACTTCGTGCTTGAAAAGATATTAAAAATGTAGTCTTCTCTTATCTGTGGGGAAAATAAAGCTCAGGGAGGAAATAGGTTTTGCTGAAGGTACATAGGTTATTAAAGAGATAAAAACACACATTTTCTGGTGTCCCACTCAATGTTCTTCCCCAATACTGCTCAATCCCTTGGTTGTTTGTTGTCCTTGACTTAGGAGAGTAAAACATGTTTCTTTTGAAATATTAAAAAAATACATTAAGAGTACATTAAAGACCATTAAAATACAGACAAGTTCGGAAAAGACCACTAAAAGACCAGAGACAAGGTAAAGTTTACCATATTTCAGAAACACCTAGCAAAACCATATATTTTTAAAAATATGAGAACTCTACAGTCCAAGATTTGAAATGGATAAAATTATGAACCTGAATTCAGACACTCATATATTCAAGCCTCAGTGATTGCTGATGTAATTTGTTTCACTATTGTGGTTTTCAGTTTCTCATGAATAAAAAAATAATGATATGCTTATCTTTTTAACTATAAATTCAAAATTGAGGATTATTATCACTGGTCTAGTGGCAGAGCTGCCTCTCTAGATGATCTGGATAATGGGTTACAATAGATGCCCTAGATGATAATTACTGATGTCATCTTCCCTTGTGATTCCCTAAAAGCCATGAATATTATTTATTTTGCTAGCGACGGGGAAGTATAATTCTGCATCCTCAGTTATAATATGTGGGGTTTCTTTGTTTTTACCACACCACCAAGGGATTCTCAGACAATGGCTGGGTGTCCCATAATTCAGCTCAATTCTGACACTTTTACTTAGAGATAGCATCAGATTTCACAGGTTAAAGGATCAGTTCTACAAGATTGCCCTTCCCCACACTTCTTCCTGCCTTCAAATGCCAATCAAAAAGTCCAGGTTGGGGGTACCTGGCTGGCTCAGTCAGAAGAGCATGCAACTCTCCAGGTCCTGAGTTCAAGCCCCAGGTTGGGTTTAGAGATTACATAAGTAAACAAAGAAACTTAAAAAAATGTCCAGGTTGTCACCTGACTGACCAGGTATAGATTAGAGGTTCCAACAACCCATCTGTGGGTTTAATTAATTTACTTGAGTAGAAAGAGGCAGACTACATAAAATGGGGAAAGGACCTATGAAATTTCTCAGAAAGAAAGTCATGTTTGATCATTTCACAAAGATAAGAGAAGAAAGCTAGGAAACCTATCCAGGTCCATCTTTCCCTGCTAAAGTAAGAAAAATTCATCTAATGTAAAGATGAGCAATAGATAAGGACTGCAGTTGAATCCCAAACAAAGTTACTGGAAGTAAAAGAGACTAAGAAGCAGAAAAAATCATTTCAGATGGTGAACACATGCCAGAAAGCTGTACCTATAAAATAGGTAGAAAGTATAGCCTAATATTTCAACATTAAAAGTTATGAACATTTAAAAATTATAAAAAAGCCATAAATCAGGGTTTTAAAAGTTCAGAAATGAAATCACTGGAAAAATGAAGTTTTAAAAAATAAATAGCAGAACTCAGGGTAAAAAAGGGATAAATTTTTAAATTGTCATAAATGAATATTTAATTTGAAGGAGCACAGAGATATAAAAAAAATACTTCCATAATATCATAAGGAAAACAGAAGATGGGAAGGGGAAAAATAAATTAATCTGGGAAGGATATAAAAAATAATTCTAGAAAAGTTGGTAGATATAGGAAACAATAAAGAAGGGCCAACATAAGTATAAAGGGAATTTCTAAAGAAGATAAGCATTTGAATAAATGAATGTTAAAACTCTAAGGAAAATTTCCTGAATTAAATAATCATTGAGGTTACATATTGCAAGATTATATCACATGCCTGGGAAAGCCTGCCCTACCAGACACGGTCTGGTAAAACTACTGGATTTCAAAGAAAAAAGGAAAGGGAATCTTTTAGGATTATGAAATTACTTGCAAGAGAAAGAATCCCTTTTATCATCACTTTTGACAGAAGCCAAAGAAAAATGCTTACAACTCAAGGAAAAAAAAAACCTATAAGCCAAGGGTTTTATATTCAACTAATCACACTTGCAAGTACATGCATGGCTTTGGACAAAGTGTTGTGAACATGAAAGAATTATAGGAGATACCTCCTAGAGAATAAGCTTTAGACAATCAAACAACTGGAGGACATTAACATAAGTCTAGTTGTGAACTTTTATAGATACCTGTAGAACTAAGACTAAATGTTTGTTGTAAGGAAGATAGCCTAGCTTGTAATGATATATGCTTTGATAATGCAGATATGAACAACTAATCAAAAATGGGGCAAGAATGGGGAGAATATTTGAAAAGTAGCACAAGTTCATTAATTTCTCTAAAGGTATTAACTAGGGTTTAGATTTGGGAGTTGTAAAAAGAGATGGAGGGGTGCCTGGTAGCTCAGTCAGTTAAGTGTCTGCCTTTGGCTCAGATCACGATCTCAGGGACCTGGGATTGAGCCCCGAGTCTGTATCCCTGCTCAACAGGGAGTCTGCTTCTCCCTCTCCCTCTGTTGCTCTCTATCAACAGATAGAGAGCTTTTGCTTCTCTATCTCAAATAAATAAATAAAATCTTTTTTTTTAATGAGATGGAGAAGATACCAGCTAATTTCAATATTGCTCATCATAGAGAACTAAGAGACAAAAACAGAAGAGGCCAATGGCATTATATAAATATATTAGTAAAAAGGTAACCATTGGAACAACAAAAAACTGCTTTATTTTACAGGCCATAATTTTTTTTTTTTTTTTTTTTTTTTTAGAATGCACCAGTGTGCACACACACATGAGGCAGGACGAGGGGCAGAGGGAGAGGGAGAGAAAATCTTAAGCAGACTCCATGCTCAGAGGGGAGCCTGATGTGAAGCTGGATATCATGACCCTGAAATCATGACCTGAGCTGAAGTCATGAGTTGGACACTTAATAGACTAAGTGGCCCAGGGGCACCTGGGTAAAAAAATAAATAAATTTTTAATGGTTACCTATATAGGAAGAGAGGGAATGAGGTGCAGGAAACAGGGGTAGAAGCTAGACTTCTGTTTGTATTGTTGTGGGGTTTTTTTTAAATGTGATTTTACCAGTCTGTAGGTTTTCTTTTAGTTCTTTTTTTTTTTTTTTAACATGTTATTTCTTTATTTAAGAGAGAGAGAGAGAGAGACTGGAATAAGGAGCAGACAGAAAAGGAGAAGCAGACTCCCCGCTGAGCTGGGAGCCTGATGTGGGGCTCCATCCCAGGACCCTGGGATCATGATCAGAACTAAAGGTAGATGCTTAACTGACTGAACCACCTAGGTACCCCAAAGCTAGACTTCTTTGAATATATCATGTTATACAGATTTTTATTTGTTAACTTTCAAACAAAATTAAGCAGCATCCCTGAAATTCAAAAGTAAAGTGAAGCAAATGAACCTAGTAAGTTGATAATATAACTGCACTGAAAGGATAACATAACTGCACTGCTACCTTACTTTCAAACACAGTAATTTGACTCAACATCAACCATGAAATGTGCCATAAGGTTAAAGGAACTGTAAAAATAACTCCCAAACTGTTGCCAGTAATCTTATTGTTGGTAATGTTGTTAGTATTGTTATCTAAAACTGCTGTGTGGGTATTGTGGGTTAAAGCAAATGAGTAAGTCAATATAGTCGAGAACCAGGGTTTTGGGCATAGGAGAAGGAAATCGATGTGTAAGATGGATAAGGTTAAGTAAAAACCCTGTATTTCTGAAGTACTAGTGTGAATTCATGATACAAACTGTCCTTTAGCTCTGTGTACTGAAAAGATTTAGAAAAAAATTACCAATCCATTAGCAATAGAGGTCTCTTGGTTTCATGCTGTGGTCTCTATTTCATACTCAAAGGAACCTGACCTTTCTAATTCCATGTTGGAGACAAGAACTGAACCTGATGAGCTTAGAATAACTGTCCATGCCAGAAAGCAAGGAAGATGTCAGAGAGTGCTTGTATTTTATCAAGATAATTCAGAATCCAATTCAAATTGGCTTTTTCTGGCCAATAAAGAATCTGCACTTAAGTTTAGTAACAGCAATGGGTTAACACACATAAAATATGTTTAAATTCATGAGCTCATACTTATGCTAAATGAAATCTCATTGGTCATTATTATAAGATGCAAGGAGACAACTCATTATTTTGAAAATTGGTAAATAAAGGTGAAGAATGAAACCTTTATCCCATGTCTGTTTCACAAACAATAGCTTAAGGTACCCAAAGAGCTGATGAGGAAAGATTTCTTATTATAAGAGTATTCCAGCTCATGAATGAGAAAATAAGAGATATAATTAAAATATCATTACTTTGTTATTTCTAATGAAACTAGGCAATTATGATCCACGGTGGGTATCATCACAAAAAAGAGACAAGCAGGTATTATATGCGTCCTGGTAGAAATATATACCACCGCTTTTGACACAGTGTTGTCAATAAAGAAATCAGATATGTTTTTCTATATGTGAAAGGCCTTTGTCCTTTCTTCCTGTTGAAGTTCTTTTTATCTCTTATGACCTTTTCAAGCCTCATATCCTCCAGCAAAGCTATCTGTGGGATGAATGAGTTCTCTAAAGTCATGTAGGACTTGGAGCAGTGCTGTCCAAGGAAAATATATGACTCACATTTGTGCTTTTAAATTTTCTAGTAGCTACTTTAAAAAGTACAAAGAAACAAGTGGAGTTAATTTTATTAATATGCTTGATTTAACTTAATATATCCAAAATAATATCACTTAAACATACAATCAATGGAAATATTAATGGCACATTTCATGCTGTTTTTTTTTAAGTAGAAAATACAAAATCTTTGAGATCTGGTGTATATTCTACACTTACGGTACATCTCATATTGTGACTGGCCACATTTCAGGTGCTCAATGGCCACATGTGGACAGTGGCTACCATGTTGGACAGCAAATACTTACAGAATCCATTATATAGTTTAGCACATGACTATCAGGTCTAGGCAGGCAGAAGATGGGTTCTGCATGAAATTGGACCCCAGACTGGAAAATATCAGCCCCTAAATATCCTTAAGACACTTTGATGTAGAATTTTCAGAGCCACAGAGGAAAACATGGGAAGTAACTGCTATGGACTGAATGTTTGCATCCCCTTCTGCCTCCAAACTCACACGTTGCAGGCTAATCCCTCATGTGACAGCATGTGGAGGTAAGGCCTTTGGAAGGTCATCAGGTCATGAGGTTGGAGCCCTCATGATGAGATTAGTGCCCTTAGAAGAGATAGGAGAGAGCTTGCTTAACCTCTCCGCTTGCTGGGCCATGGGAAGATAGAGCTATAAGAAGGCACTGTTACATACTAGGTAGTCAGCTCTCACCAGGCACCAAATCTGTTGATGCTTGGATCTTGGACCACGTAGTCTCCAGAACTGAGAGAAATGATGTCTGTTTTTTAAGCCACCCGGTCTATGGTAGTCTGTTCAGCCAGATAATGTAGTAATGAGAGAATTTTCTCCTCACAAACAAGCACCAGTCCAGTTCATTAGGGGAACTGGGAGACCAGCAGATGAGGCTTCTCTGCCTCAGTACATAAAGAACACAGGGGGCGTGCATCCCAGACCCGGGGAACTGAGGGTAATCCTATCACAAGTTTTCATTCTTCCACGTAATCAGTAAGGTATAGTTAGAAGTTACTGCTCAATATCCTGATATATATGTCATTGTTCCCAAGAACTGGATAGGCTTTTTGAATTTGGACCCAAAATGCAGTATAACTGGTTCTAGATAGACAACTACTGGTTGATGTGAATAAAGCCAAGGATTGTTCCTTGGGCATAAAACAAGCATATGTCCTTAAAAGATAAATGTCTCAGTTGAATAAACAAAAGGAATATTTCCAGGGAAACATTTCAAATTAAAAGGTCTATGGTGAACAATGAATTCTGTTGCTGAAAGCCTCAGAGAAGACTTCTTGTTGCATGGTGGGTTAGATTTTTATTTAAACGCTTCTTATCAGCAATCTAGCTCAAGTATAAACACCTGATTATTGCCACCACCTGTCTCTACAAGAGTATTCTCATTCTCAATAAACCTGCTTTTGTGCCCTCTGTCCTAGTCAAACATATGCCTGGTGACTTTCTCAACAATGTGATTTCTTCCTCGTTTATTTCCAGCCCTGTAGTGATAGAAGACCCAGTTTACGTAGTGAAAACTCTCCTCCTCTGAAAAGGAGTCTCCAGATACTTCCCCTCCAGGGAAATAAAATAAACCATGATCTCGCCTAATCTGCAACTTCAATCCTTATATTCATTATTTTTGTAAGCAGTCGTTCCATTCTTCCAGTGACTTTTTTTTTTAAGGGCAACTTCATATTTACTTTACTCTGCCTAGAAGACATATGAGACCTTTCCTGATGCTGACCTCAGCTAATTAGCATGACACATGCTTGGCTAAATAGTTCCTTGAGACCAGTGTTTGGTACAGGAGATGCAGTGGCTGACAGGAAAGATTAGGGGCAAAGGTTCCCACAGCAGCTTCCTCTTCTCACCAAAGCCTAAATTGGGAATAGCCTTTCTCCACCAAAGTGAAGAAAAAATAATGGCAAACATAACAGTAGCTTGAAGAGAAAAAGAAAAAAAGATGAAAACTCAAAAAGCTATACTTTTTTTTTTTTTCTAAACCCAATTCTTTGTTGCTTCGAAGAGGTATAGGTGGGAGGTGACCCCTGCAGGCGAGGGATCCCTGACCAAAACTTGGGTCATTAAGGGAAAAAGGTCCTGGCCAGCCTTTTGACCTTGGGTTCATAGTTCTTTATTTAGTAGTTTGGGGTCTGTGATGGAGGCAAAACTGCTTCTCACGAATAACAAAAATTTCGAGAGTGGGGGAGGCCAGCATTTGGGGTGGGGAGTAGCCAGTAAGATGGTGATAAACCAGAGCCTAAATATAGTGCCACCATCTTAAATTGGTAAATTGTTATAACAGCATTGCCTAGATTTCTGCTTTAATCTATCACCTATCCTATGCTGCTCTGCAAACCCTTATGTTACTCCAAACATTCAGGAAAATTCTGCTATACCTAAAAGCATTGTATTCATGTTATTGGAAGGTGGGGCTGCCAGTATCCAACATGGGGCAAACAGGACCAAGAAGAGAGGAGGCCATCAAGAGAAACAAGAGTAGGGGCATCAGGGTGGCTCAGTGGTTGAGCATCTGCCTTTGGCTCGGGTCATAATTCTGGGATCGAGTTCTGCATTGGGCTCCCCACAGGGAGCCTGCTTCTCCCTCTGCCTATTTCTCTGCCTCTCTCTCTGTGTCTCTCATGAATAAATAAATAAAATATTTTTAAAAAAGAGAAAGAAACAAGAGCAGTTAGATCAGAAAAATATCATCTCTGATGAAGTCAATGGGAATACCAGCTGGAGGGAGAGGGGAGTAATCCCCAAAGTAAGAAGGTTGAGGTTTCCACTATCTTACTTGCATACTAAAGAGACGTCTCAAAAGCTGTAAGATTTAAGGACAGCTGGTTCATATTATTGCATGCCAGTATTAAAATAATTAAGATACTTGAGTTATCTGCTAGTCCCACAGTTCCCAACTGTATTTCTCAGATTAGTGAAATTTTAGCTACTACTTGGGGTTGTCAACTTTTTATTGTATCATGCAAAGATATTTTAAAAACTAAGTTGCACCATTGTTTCATAAAATAAGAGGTATGCAAGCATGTAGACAGGTAAAATGGAAAGGGAATGATGTCACTTACCAAGGCCACACACCCCATGCCTATAGAGTTAGGATTTTAATCTAAGCCAATCACCCTGAGACCCAGGAGGCCTTGGGAGGAAGTTTATGGGCATTTATTTCATGTAATCCTATATCCCTGGATAGTGAGTCCTTAGAATACACACACACACACACACACACACACACACACATCCATTTTATAGAGGGGAGGGCTGAGGCTACTAGCGTGCTGCATGTGCACAAAGTGAGTTGGGCAGCCAGTCTGAGTTTAGTTAAGTGCCATATGTTAGCCTAAATACAGCATCTAAACTGATTCTCTATAATCAGACTTTCTAAATAATAGCCAAATAACCATTCTCAAAAAAGAAAAAAAATTTCATAACAATTTCATAACAATTGTTAAAAATGTTTTTATCTGGAATGATCTCACACTTCCAACCTAATAAAACATATACTTTATTTTTAAAAAAGATTTAGTTATTTATTTTAGAGGAAGGGTGGGGAGGGGCAGAGAAAGGGAGAGAGAGAGAGAGAGAGAGAGAGAGAGAGAGAGAGAGTTCCAAGCAGACTGTGCACTGACCATAGAGCCTGAGGTGGGGCTCAATCCCAGGACCCTGAGATCAGGACTTGACCAGCTGAGCAACCCAAGTGCCCCCAAAAGTATGTATTTAGTTTTATTTAGTTTTAGTTTACAATTTCCTTAAATCTTTCTTCACTTATTCACTTTTCAAAAACATTAATAAACCTTCCATGTGCCAAGCACTGTGCTAGGTACTGGAACACGGAGATGAACATGACTCTGCCCCGGTCCTCAATATCTCACACTTTTCTAGGAAAGTCAAGCAGGTGACCCAGCTGCAAACAGTGCACCCGTGCAGTGGCAGAGAAACTCACCAAATACTAAGGGTGAAAAGGTTAAGTGATAGTTAAAAAATAGCGGGTGTATTTCTAAGCTGAAGTGCAAGAAATACTAAAGCCTGATGTCAGAACTTACTTTGCGCATATCATGAGTGTCCTTACCAATGATTTGGAGGGGAAACTGATAGTATACCCCAGAGTTCATGGAATGTTTCAGACTTATTCTGAGCAAATTACAGGGCTAGGGACACAACTCATGTGCCATGTCAGCTGGTCCATACTGCACACAGGAAGGAAGAGATGGAATTGGGGGGATGAGAACTGTCCCTCCCACTTACCCACGATAGAATGGCTCTGCACATGGTCACTCTGCCTACTTCAGGACGTACAACCTGAAGGTCAGCAGAGGACAGGCCAGGGTGGAGGGCTCTGCTGCCATCGTGACAACAGCTTTGTGCCAGACTGGAGATGGGGAACTTGCCCAATATGCACAGCTGGGAGATGTCTGGGAGTGGTGATGGGCACATTGGTCCACCCTGCTTCATACTACTCCAAGCTACCAGGTTTGCTGAATTCTGATTTTAAGTGAGAGTTAGAGAGGGAGGCATAAGGTGGTATCTCGAGTCATCTGGTTCTGGAATTTCCCGAGGGACTAGGGAATGCTGGAATAGTAAGGGGTACACATGCACATTCACATGGGAAAAGGATCCAGAGGAAGGTGCACTGGGGGAGTCTTCTCCTTTCTGCATGCCCCAGACGGTACCATATTAGAGGGGGGAAAAAAAAAACCTAACCATGCATTTCTCCTACATTATATAATCAGAGTATATATATATGTGTCAAAGGGATAGTTGCTGGGGCAGTCATTTCCTCCCGTTGTCTCACCTCGATTCTTGTCAGAAATAGGTCTAGAACTTTCACGCAATCACCCATTTAACAGCAAAACCTCCACAGATCAGCTGATGGCTGCAGTTTGCACATCTCTGGCCACGTCCTGTGGCTTCTCGGAAGCACGTACGTGTGACAGCGGTACAGAGACGCCGGAGGGGACTATCGAGCTCACAGAGGCTCTGCAGCTCGCGTCCATCCTCGCACAGTCAGTCCTATTTTCCATTCTCAGCAGCTCTCCCTCCCCGTGCGCTACGAGATAGAGGAGCCTGGAGAATCATCCAGATGAAATGAGGCTCCTTCTCCGCAAAGGCTTAGGAGCAGAGAGGTGCAGTCCCTTCCCTCCGCACCCCTAGAAATCTTGAGTTTCCTTAGAGGAAGGCGCGGCAAGGGGGCCACGAGCCGCGGAAGGTGCAGGGAACCTGTGTCTCTGCAAAGCCCCGAAACGCCAGGGGACCAGGCCAGGGCAGGTGCGAGAGGAACCCGAGGCGTCGGTCCCCGGGCGGGCTGCGGAGGATGCGGCAGCCGGGGCAGGGCGGTGATTGCTTGAAGCGCAAAGGGCACGAGGGGTCCTCTGGTCCCCGAGCTCAATTCTCAGGGAGGGGACCCCCCCCCCCCAAAGCAGCAGCGGGGCTCCGGTCGGGCAAGTTCCCGGGGAGGAGAGCGAGCGTCCTACCTGGCCGGGCTGGCTGGTGTAGTTGAAGGAGTAGATGTTCTCGGTGCTGAGGCTCACCACCCCGCCGTAGACGCGGTCGAAATCGGCGCCCCTGGCGGGGTCGCGGGGGTCGCGGCGCGGGGCGGGGGGGGCCGCGGCCCCCGAGAGCCAGGGCAGGAGCGCGCCGAGCAGCGCGAGCCCCGGGCAGCCCCGCATGGTGGGCGCCGCGCCCCTGCGCCGAGCCGAGCCTCCCCGCGGAGGGGGCGGGCGCCCGTCCTTGCAAAGCCCCCCGCGGGCCGGGGGGTGCAGGCTGGAGACGGCCGATCAAGCAGCGCCGCCGACGGGGGTCCCCGCGGGAGGTCGCGGGCGGGGGGCGCGGGGGGCGCGGGGGGCGCGGGGGGCGCGGGGGGCGCGGGGGGCGCGGGCCTGGGGCGGCTGCTGGGCTCTCCCGCTCCTGGGCGCCGGCCCTCCCCCTCTTCTCATTTCTGATAACCCCCCGCTTGCCCAGCCAGAATTGCAACAGAGCCCTTCCCTTACTCTACCTCCAAAAAAATAACAATAAACATTTCTCAAAAGGCATCGGAGACGCTCCAAGCAAGCGTTCCCCGGTCCCGAAGAGTCCACCTGAGCAGCCACCCAGCAGGAAACGCAGCCCGTGTCGGGGAGACGTGCGCCCTGGCTGCGAGCGAAGAAACAGAAAGCAACAGAGCCTGTCCCCAAAGAGGGTGCACGAGTTTGCTTTTCCTGGCTGCTACCTGCAGAGAGCCCCTGCCCGTTTGAACGATGGCTTTGAACCCTCTCTCAGGTCTCCAACAGAACCCCTTGCCTCCCCGACACCTGTTTTATTCCCCCTAGCATCTTCTATTCTCAGGGAGAGCCTCCCCCCCTTTCGAGTTCTCTCTCCCTCGCCCTGTGTGTGTACGTGTTAAATATGCACAAGTCATAAAAACAGCGAATAGCTGGGGGAAAGGAGGCACCTTCCAACACCGCCTGAGATCTGGCTCCGGAAGTTGTCAAGGACGATTTAGAGAGCTGGATTTCTGCAGAGGGTGTGGGGTTTTTTTTTTGTTTTGTTTTGTTTTTGTTTTTTTTGTTTGTTGTTTTCCCACCCCTAACTTCTTGCCTACCTACTTTACCCCTGCAGGGAGTGACTTCTTAGATTCTGGGAGAATCGCTGGGGTTCTGAATTGTCTTTCAAAAGAGGGAAACCAGTCATTCCCAAAAGAGGGAAACAGCCCATCGTTAAAAGGAAAGATCCTTTTGGTAAAAGTGAGGGGATTCGATTGAAGCTGTTGAAGAGGATCCCTGGGAAGCCCCTGCGGGATCATCCGACAATCACAGTTCAGGTGCAGAAGAGAACTGACTGTTTGATTTCGGCTTCAAGTTATTCGTAAACTAGAAAATAATATAATTGCGTTCAACTTGAAGGAACATTTTAAAGAGAAATCGGAAGAAAAGGTCCTGTTCAATGAGTTAAAAGATTAAAATCCTAGCATTTACCATTCAAAGGGAGGGATTTAATTAATTAACTAATTAATGATTTAGAGAGTAAGTGGGGGAAGGGCTGATGATGAGGGAAAGAGAGGATCTCAAGCAGGTTCCACATTTAGCCTGAAGCCACTCAGGCTGGATCTCACCACCCCGAGATCATGACCTGTGCAAAAATCAAGAGTTTGAGGCTTAATGGACTGGACCCCAGGTTGTTGTTTTCTTTTACCTCTTTGAGTTCCTATAATTTATTAAAATATCACAAAGGAGTTCAATACATTTAGTATAATATTTTATTTTTTTTTTTAAGAGTTTGTGTATTCATGAGAGACACAGAGAGAGGCAGAGACATAGGCAGAGAGAGAAGCAGGATCCCCACAGGGATCCTGATGAGGGACTCAATCCGTAAACTGGGATCACACCCTAAACCAAAGGCAGATGCTCAATTGCTGAGCCACCCACGCATCCCTGGTATAACATTTTATAACAGTGCAGTCATAAAACCATGGAAGAGTGAGTTAGAGATTATTTATTAGGACAATTTTCACTTTAAAGAAATGTTCTTGAAAATGTATGGGCATAAGGACAAAAATACTAATTCAAAGAGGAGTCTCGGGGTAAAGTTTAAAGTGCAGCTCATTGTTTTGAGAAATAGAATAATTTCATACTGAATTTGAATGACATTAAACTGTTGTATTTAAAATGTCTATGCCTCTTTTTAGAATTTTTTAAAAATGTTTTTTATTCACGAGAGACACAGAGAGAGGCAGAGACATAGGCAGAGAGAGAAGCAGGCTTCCTGTGGGGAGCCTGATGTGGGGACTCCATCCCAGGACCCCAGATCACGACCTGAGCCAAAGGCAGATGCTCAATGGCTGAGCCACCCAGATGCCCACCTCTTTTTAGAATTTAACAAAATTTCATAAACTTGAAGTTTATAAAGTCTTTCAAAGTTAACTTGCCTAACCAGTTCAAGCACTCTTTACAGCTATAGGGTCATGGAGTCCTACTCAACACCACAAGAGATGAGTAATTGGCTTTTTCACACAGTAACTCTCTTGGGGGCAAGTGTCTCATTATTAGAAAAATATTTCACTTTCTAAATTGAAATTTGCCTCTTTTCCACTCACTGGCATGGGTTCTGCCCTCTGGAGCTAGGAATAAACTTAATCCTTCTTCCACATGACAGCCTTGTAGGTATTTGAAGGAGCTATGATCCCAACATTAAGAACTGAAATTAGAAGTGATTAGAACAGATCCTTCATCTTAGCAAAGAACTCAAAATATTTATTTTAAAGCCACTACAGATTTTATATATACCATTTTGAATTATATACTACAAATTACTCTATACTACGATCTAATCCTCATTCTGTTAAATGACCTTGGGTAATTAACCTCACAGGATCACACGGTTCCTATAAGGAAAAGAGAAGGGGAAGAATGTTTTTGAAATTGTGTTAGAAAGTTTAAGATGTTGTATGACCAGATATTGTTATCATACGACTCCTAGTTCAGCCAAAAGGTTAGATATGGTCCATCAACTAGGCTGGCTCGTAAAATATATACAAAGCCACACTTTTATTGTGAGAGGCTGAATATATGAACAGACATTGCATAGACCATATTTGATAATAGACCTTTGACCCCAAACTCTGCAGCAACCAGTCCAGGGAGCCAAACCACAATCTCTGCAGCAAATGGCCCAGAACAATCAGGACGTGGTCAGTGACTGCCAACTTCCCCAATTTTTGTCTTTGCTTCCAATTCAAGATCAATCAGAGGAAGCCAAATATGCTCTACAAACCATAAAAATGCCCCACTTCTAGTTAGTCTACTCGCAGCTTCTCTGTGTCACCAAGATACCATCAAAGTATTTTTGAAACCTTGTCTTTTTTTCATTATAAAGCTTTCCCAGTACCCTGCCTGCCTTTGAGTCTTGGCCAAACACAGACGATGGTGGCTTGCTATAGCAAGCTCTGAATAAATAACCTCTGTTTTCATTTGAGTGGTCTTTTTTCTTTTTTTACCCCCATAGTTTTCCTGAAGGTTCAAAGGAGATATTGTCTGTACTGCTTGTCACCATAACCCCAACCTTTAAGCAGGTGCAATACACACCACGGCATTTGTGCCTTACCACTTGCAGTGCTGGGTATGTGTTGATGTGGTAAGTGAGCATCATGTCTGAGCTCTGCTTTCTTTTAAGTTCTTTGGCTATCTACTCTCAGCTTGATACCTGGGTTTTGTGATTGGTTCTCATTTGTTTGGCATCTTTGGTGGAATCAGGACATTCCTTTCATCGCTTTTTCTCTCTTTTCTGCTTCTGTTTTGTGTTAAAACTAGGCTATCTTTGTTTCAGTTGTTTTGTCCTTAGAGTTTGGCTTTGATCCACAGAGAACATGCTCTCTGGGTTCCACCTCCCCGCAGGTGTAGGTTGTTGGGTCTGCATTTGGAAGCAGCTGCCTTCAAGTTGGGATTTCAAGACTCAAAGTGCACAAGCATCACTTTTGGCTGCCAGCTCTTATAGGCCCGACTAAGTCTAATTCTTCTCTTCTTTTAGAGAAACCCCTACTTCTTATATGTCCATTCATTACGATTTTAATTCTTGTACCTATGTTTCAAATAGTGTAACCAAGGATGACCTGGGGCTTCAGTGGCCATTCTGTGGAACATTGGGTTTGATCAAAATTGTTTATTTGACAGGTACTTTAAAAAAGAAAAAGAATAAAGATTTCTCAGATCCAATGGGCTCCCTTTTTGACTGGTTTTGGAGGTCTTCAGATGAGATTGTGAAAGTTCCTTCACTAAAATGTTCTTTGGTCAAAGCTAATGAGAAATTTGGCAAGCATTTCCATAGTAAGTCCTCCCTGTCCAACCTTCCACTTGTCTTCTTGTGGCCAGCTCTCCCACTTCCCCCTTATCCCTCTAACGTCCCTTCTTCTGCACCTCCTCCTTCCTCTTCTCCTTGTCCAGACCCCCTTTCTTTCCCCAGCAATTCTCTAAAACCTCCAAATGTTAGTTGTCTCCAATAATCTATCCCTCCCATAAGCCAGGTATGCAGAGATCCAAGATGAATTAAGAGCTATAATGAAAGATTTCCCAAAACTCAAGCAAGACTAGCCAAGATTCACAGAAGAATTTGTAATTCTTTTAGTGCACATGACTCAGAGTTGCCTGACCTATGTTAACTTGTATGCATATTGATCAGAACCTCAGATGCTAAATCCTGATTACAAAAGTTGGTTGGACCAACCTGAAGAGGGACCTCCACAGAAAACCTCCTTAGGGTCAGAAAAAGGCCGAAAAAAAAAAAAAAGTCAGAGTCTCCTAAAAGCCATATCTGAACATATTTAATAAAAATTGATTGAATCATAATTCAATCATGCAAAAACAAAAGATGAAACTACAGGAGACTTTGGGATAAATAGAAAATATCCTCCAGAAACACTAATCTTTCTACATTAAATTCTCCTGTCTTTACCCAACCTTTTTCTCGGAGTAAAGTTAGAATCAAAGTGGTAAATATTTCAAATAACTCACAGATTTGTCCCTATCTCCCAGTCCTTAAGTACAACTCTTGGGTCCTTGATGGAAAAACAACTCTTCCTGTTTTGCAATACCACAAATGTATTAGGGAGAGATCTGCTTTGCAAATAGAACTGTGATATTAAATGCACACCAGAGGGACTATTTCTTGAGATTTCAGAGGATGTATCCATTCCTAATCAACTTATGTCTGTTTATCACCTTTCCTTTTCCACTCTACTTGATGTGTACTCCAGATACAGATCTTGACATTGTATTTGACTCTTTATGGGCTAAAATTTCCATCAACATAGGAAAAACAATTGGATCAGAGTCTATTAAAGTTCAGATAGATCTTATCAAACTGTTACCCAAATTTCTACAAAGTTAGAAGCTAGAGCAAGGCCTCGAATTTATAGTCGAAGGCCTTATATCAAGAGTCCTTTTCATAACCTGCACTAACTCTTGTTACATTATTGTCCTGCCAGTAAAGAAACCAAATGGGCAAATATATTGATTTGTTCAAGATCTCAGGACACCAATACAATTGTTATCTCTCCTCCATTAGTACTTAACCCAAATTCCATCCTGTCATCAATTCCCCCACAAACCACTTCCATCCTTGTAGTGGATTATTGCTGTGCCTTTTCTCGGTGTATTCCTACACTTAAGAGTCAATATCTTTTTGCCAACGATATCCTACATGGATAGCTAGGCCTTAAGGGTTCACTGGATCCCCTTCCTATTCTTAGGTCCTTAATCAATAACTAAAAGGTCTCAATTTCCCTTGTGATTCATTTCTGATGTATAGGTGATTTTCTACTTTGTTCAGAGAAGCCTGTAGCTCTCAGCCTCGATAGAAAAAAGGCATAATGTCTCAAAAAGATAAATACAATTTTGTCAAAACATAGTACATTATTTAGGGCATGAGCTGTTTTAAGGAGGGAAAAACAGTCTGTCATAACAGGATAAAGACTATCCAAAACTATCTTAGATCCCTCACAAAATTACAGCTAAAATGACGTTTAGGTCTAACCGGATATTTCAGACAATGGGTGTAATTTTTTTCTAAGACTGTGACACCTCTTTATGAAATGGCTAAATCTTTAGTAAGATCCACTCTCTTCTGGGAGCCCAAATGTTCCACAAGTTTTCTTTAATTTGAAGAAGGCTCTCGACAGTCTGTCTCCCTAGATATCTCTCACAACAAAAGAAACCCTTTTGTTCTGGGGCTTAAAGCCTTGGAGTTTTAATTCAGCTTAATGGACACCATCAAAAACCCATCACTTACAGTCGCCTCACCCCCATTCCAGTTGCAAAGGCTGATACCCTTTGTGGTATAGCAATACTGCCACTGCGAAACTTGTCAGTGCTTCTGCAGAATTAGTTCTAGGTTCTGTGTTGATCTTATGGTTCCTCATGTAGTACAGACTTTACTCCACACTGAGAACACACATCTTTCAGCCAGTTGATTAACCACTTATGAATTTCTGTTGCCCTTTCCCTCTTATGTTACTATTCGTTGCTGCAACACTGTGAATACTACCACTCTTCTGCTCTGAAGAAGAGGAACCCCGTGATTGTCTTACTTCAGTTAGGGGACTTTCTGCACTTTGCTTAGCTTTATTGGAGACTCACATTGAAAATCTTGACCTAATATTTGTTCATGGGGCATACTTCAAAATTGAAACGGGAGTTATTAGGCTACCTCTAATGCTATCACTAATCCAAACTCTCCTTTATAGGATGGTTCCTTACCTGGGGTAAAGTTAGTCCATATGGCAGAATTTGTAACACTTATGAGAGCTTGTCAACAAAGACCTGAGAATCAATAAATATGTATGCAAACAGCAGGTATACTTCTGGAGTAGTGCGTGATGCTTTAGAACGAAAAGAGTTTCTGCTGGAACCCCCAACAAAAGTGGACAAGGTAAGGAATTTTTAGATACACTTCTACTACCCAGTGAGATGGCTATTGTAAAGACCAAGGTCCATGCTAACAGAGATAATATGGTAGTTAAAGGAAATTCTCTAGCAGATCATTTTGCCAAACAAGTTATCCCAAAAGATAAATCTATGGATTGAGTCAAAGAGGCCATCATTAAATACCCACATTTAGCCCCTGATTTGGAAATGGAAGAATAAAAAAATGTAGCATATCCTTCACTGAGATCATCCTCTGCTCAAGATGGCCATTTGGTGGCACCAGATGATTTCAAATGGATATGAGCTGAATTTCTCCATAAAAATACTCATCACAATAAAGACAAAATGCTTACTATTTCAAATCAGCATTGCTGGGAAAACTTTAAAAAGACAGTGGAGATTATTTGTGCACATGTGTTACTTGATCATATCCTGGAAAAACTGTAAAGATGAGGCATGGTGGGAACCAAAGCCTCAAGGACCCTTTAAGCACCTTCAAATGAATTTTATTCAGTTCCCACTCTCCACAGGATTTATTTTTAGGATGAGCTAAAGCATTTCCTTGCTGAAAATCTTTGGTGTAATTTTTTTCAATCTCTGAAATGCTGCCTGATTTTATGTTTCCAACCTGGGGTATATCAATTTTTCTATCAAATGACCAAGACACAATTTATATGAATCCTTTTAAAAGAATTTTGTGAGGCATTATCCTTTCTCAAAAACTGTACTGCCTTTACCACCTACAAACTTCTGGAAAAAATTAAAGAAAAAAAAAAACAATGGCATCTTTAAGTTAAAATTAGCAAAACTATCAGAAATCTTTGAACTCCCTTGGCTATAGGTACTCCCACTAGTCCATAGGGCCATATGATCCATTCCCCCAGAGATAAATTGGTTATGTCTCTATGAACTGTTAACAGAAGGCCCATATATTTAGAAATTTTATGCCTGATATTAGACACTTCTCTGTTGAATGGAGATGTGACAAAATATTGCAAAGGAGTCATGTACTATATCCATGAACAAATTAAGGCCAGCTTTCCACAACTCTTCTTAAATAGTCTTTTTATGGGGCACCTGGGTGGCTCAGTCATTTAAGCCACTGACTTTGGCTCAGCTCATGATTTCATGGATCATGGCATTGAGCCCTGCATCAGGCTCGCTGCTCAGTGAGGAGTCTGCTTGAAGATTCTCTGCTCTGCCCCTCCCCCACTTACACGTGTTCTCTCTCTGTAATAAATAAATAGATATTAAATAAGCTCTTTATGATCATCAACCAGGAAATTTCATATATTAGAAGAAACATGGGCTAAAAAATGCACTTGAACGTCACTGAAAGGGATCTTATCAGGTGTTATTACAAATCTTGTCAAGATTAAAAATAACCAATGTCATTAAAAAATTGAAGCAGTTGTGGAAACAGAGTCTCATGACATGAGAATAAGCAGACTGTTTATTTGGAGCTTAATATAGGAAGGATTTCAGCCACCATCACTTGCATTTGGTAGAGGCTCAAAAACAGGAGGGGAGTGAAAAAGATTTATAGTGAAATAAAGGGAAGACTTCAGAAACATGGATTAGAAGTTGGAATGGGAAGCTGGAATTAGAATAGTAGAAGTGGAACATCTTATGATTTGGGGAGCACATCTGGCTTATATATGGACCACCCAGAGAAATCTATATAAACAGCTTTTTGAGTGTAACTGACAATGAACTTCACATATTTAAAGCACACATATCACCTGTGTTAGATATATACATATCTGTGAAACCATTATCTCTATATCCCTTACTCTCTAAAGTTTCCTTCCTCTTTTGTATCTCTCTCCTGCTTCTTCTCTGCTTCCTTTCTACTCCCAAGTAACAAGTGGTCTGTTTTCTGTCACTGTATTAGTTTTCATTTTCTAGAGTCTTATGTAAATGGATCCATACAGTACGTGCTCTCTTTTTGTTTGACTTCTTTTGCTCAGCATAATTACTTTATTAGAAGAATCTTAAATTTTTTTTTGCTAAGAATTTTTACACCTACATTCACTAGAGATATTCTGTAGTGTTGTTTTCTTTCTTGTAATGTCTCTCTCTGGTTTAGTTATCAGGGTAAGAGTGATCTCATAGAGAATTGGGAGATATTCCCTCCTTTTCAATTTTTTTGAAATAGTTTGTGTAGAATAGGTGAAATTTCTTCCCCAAATGTTTGGTAGAATTCACCAGGAAAGCCATCTAGGCCTCTACTTTTCTTTGTGGGAAGCTTCTTTTGTTTGTTTTTTCCTTCTGAAATTTAAATTTCTGTAATAGATACAGAGCTATTCATTTTTTTCTTTTTTCTTGAGAAATATCATTTTTTTTCTTGAGAAAGCTTTGATAATTTATGTCTTTTAGGAAAGTTGTCCGTTTTATCTGTGTTATCAAATTTATTACTATACAGTTGTTCAAAATACATTCTTTTAGTGTCTGTTGAATATTTCACCTCTCTCATCGCTGATATTGGTTACTTATAGGTAATTTTCTGGATTAATTTGTTTAAAGGTCTAGCTGATTTTCTGCCTAGTTTTATTATAAATTATTCACTGAATGGCATTGAGATTTCTGACTATAATTGTGGACTTTTTATTTTACATTGCAGTTGTGTCAGTTTTTGCTTCATTTATTTTGAAGTGCACTTATTTAGTGAATGATTGCTTAGGATTTTTATATATTTTTGATTTAATGTCCTCTTTGCCATCGTGAAATGACTTTTTAAAATCCCTGGTAATATTTTTTACTTTGAAAATTTGTTCCTCTAATACTGATTAGGCCATTCCAACTTCATTTGACAAATGTTAACATGTCTTTTTCTATCTTTGTACTTAAGACTTCAGTTTTTATATTTAATGTATGTTTCTTCTAGTAGGCAGCAATAAAAAAAAATCTAATTTGACAATCTCTGCCTTTTAATAGGGGTATTTAGTCCATTTAAATTTAATGTAATAATTGATATGACCCTGTTATTTTGCTATTTGTTTTCTATTTCTCCCACCTGTTCTTTGTTTCCTTTTTTGTACTTTTTTGTGCTTACTTTTAGATTAGTCAGGTAATTTTTAGTATTTCTTTTGTAAACTCTTTATAAATACCTCTTTTAGCCATAAGTTATTTTAGTGATGGCTTTTGGGTTTATGATATACATCTTTAGCTTATTTCAGTCTACCTGCAAGTAATATTATACAAAGGATTGTTTTCCTTTGCTTGAAGTATTTACTTCAACACTTCTGGTGAGGATCTGCTGGTGATAAATTCTATCAGTTATGTGTAAAGGTATCTTTATTTTATCCTTATTTTAAAAAGATATTTTTGACAGATATAGAATTTTAAGTTGACAGTCATTTTCTTTCAATATATTTAACTATTCTGTCTCCTCACTTGCAAAGTTTCTGATGAGAAATATAATGCTATCTTTGTTTCTCTGTAATGTTTCTCTTTTAGTGCTTTAATTTTTTTAAATCACTGTTTCTGAGCAATTTAATTATTATGTACACTGATGTAATGCTCATCTTTCTTGTGTTTAGGTTTTGTTAAACTTCTCAAAGGCAGGTTTGTGGGTAAAGACGCGATAGAATGATTGAATTAACAATGGGAGTTTATGGAAATTCTCTTCAGATTACTTCAGTGTTGTCAATGAATTAGGAAGCAAATTCACTGGCTGAGACTGAGGGTAGAGGAAGATATATTGAACAGGAAAGAAGGTATAAAGTTATCCTGTAGAAGGATAGGAGAAATCAATGGAGGGGGAACTTTATTTATTTATTTATTTATTTATTTATTTATTTATTTATTTACTTTTGAGGGGGAACTTTAATATGGTTTTCAGGCATCTTAAAGGGCACACTTAAACTTAGTGATCATTAATTTAAAGTCAGGCTGGGGGATCCCTGGGTGGTGCAGTGCTTTGGCGCCTGCCTTTGGCCCAGGGCACGATCCTGGGATTGAATCCCACGTCGGGCTCCCGGTGCATGAAGCCTGCTTCTCCCTCTGCCTGTGTCTCTGCCCCCCTCTCTCTCTCTCTGTGTGACTATCATAAATAAATAAAAATTTAAAAAAAATAATTAAAAAAAAAAGTCAGGATGGTTGGGTATTTTTCTGATTCCAGTTTGAGTTGCAAAGTTGCAGGCACTTAGTAATTAGTTTTGCTATGGCCAGAATTGTGGGTTTGTCCAGTATTACAGTAATTCAGAGAGGGGTAGGGAGTTGAGTATGTGTGCAAGGAACGGTTATATTGATTGACCAGCAAATGTATCTACATCAAACCTTCCCAATTAGAGTGGAAACTATTAGAAGGCAGTTCTTTCCCCCCGCAAAGATTTTATTTATTTATTCATGAGAGACACACAGAGAGAGAGGCACAGAGACACAGGCAGAGGGAGAAGCAGGCTCCATGCAGGGAGCCCGACGTGGAACTCATCCCGGGTCTCCAGGATCACGCCCTGGGCTGAAGGCGGCGCTAAACCCCTGAGCCACCCGGGCTGCCCTAGAAGGCAGTTCTTTGCATCTAGAAGGTGCTGAGTATGTTTGCTGATCTCTGTATGGATAAGTCTTAACAGTCGAAAAATAGGGACTAACGGAAGTTGTCATATTGGAGCAAATTAACTCCGTTTCCAAACAAAATGCTTTGAAAAGTCCTTAACAGGCCTACACAGCTCTTCCTGTCCCGGCTCTAGCCTCTTAAGCCAGCTTCCCTTACACCAAGCTCTCCGATCTCCAGATACGCTCAACTTCTTCCAGTTCTTTGCTCTTGCCACCGCAGCTTCGCCTGCGTAGCTCCCTCCGTAGGAATGTTTTATGCGTCCCTGGTAGCGGACTCATCTACTTTCCAGCTTTCCTTTTTTTTTTTTTTTTTTTAAGATTTTATTTATTTATTCATGATAGTCACACAGAGAGAGACAGAGAGGCAGAGACACAGGCAGAGGGAGAAGCAGGCTCCATGCACCGGGAGCCTGATGTGGGACTCGATCCCGAGTCTCCAGGATCAGGCCCTGGGCCAAAGGCAGGCGCCAAACCGCTGTGCCACCCAGGGATCCCACTTTCCAGCTTTCCTGAGCAATTCCTATAAATATTCCTTTTTTTTTTAAAAAGATTTTATTTATTTATTCATGAAAGACACACACACACAGAGAGAGAGGCAGAGACATAGGCAGAGGGAGAAGCAGGCTCCATGCACCGGGAGCCCGACGTGGGATTCAATCCCGGGTCTCCAGGATCGCACCCTGGGCCAAAGGCAGGCGCCAAACCGCTGCGCCACCCAGGGATCCCCTTATAAATATTCCTATAAATTTAGTGTCTAGTAACTTCTAGCACTGGTCATAGTCCTAATTTTACATTTGTGTCGTTGATGGCTGTTTACTACTATACAGTAATCTTATTGAGGACAAGGATCTTGCCTGTTTTTCTGATCCCGCAGGATCTAGCATAGCCTATTGGCACATTGGTAGGCGGTAACACACATTTTTTTTGGGGGGGGGGGAGATTAAGAAAGGTGAAAACAAGCAAATGTTATATGTGAAGCCTATTGTGAAAACAAGTAAATGTTATATGTGAAAGAAAAAGATCAAAAAAGGCGAAAACAAGTAAATATTATAGGTGAGAAAAAAAGATCAATAAAGGCGAAACCAAGTAAATATTATATGTGAAGCCTATTGTGAAAACAAGTAAATGTTTTATGTGAAAAAAAGATCAAAAACGGCGAAAACAAGTAAATATTATATGTGAAGCTTATTGTGAACACAAGTAAATGTTATATGTGAAAAAAATCAATACAGGTGAAAACAAGTAGATATCACAAGTGAAGCCTATTATATGTGAAGCCTATGGACAACTTTCTTTTAGGGAATTCACGAGAAAGTGGCGAACGCTTCACGCCCACCGTCCGCAGCGCGGCCCCGAGTCTCGCGCCTCGCAGGGAGCCCGGGGCTGGAGGGCGGCAGCGCAGGTGCCTCCTGCCCCCGGGTTCCCGGGACGCCCCGAGTCGGCGCCTGCGCACTGGCCGCACCGGATCCGCGCCGGGGAGGGGGCGGGGCTCGGGTAGCCTAGGCAACGCCCCGGAAGTGGCGGGCTGCGCGAACCCGTGGCGGGCCGGGCGGTTCTGGCGCCTGGAGGTGGTTTAGTGGCGGCGGAGGCGGCGGTCGGCCGACGGCAAGGCAGGCAGGTGGCGACGGCGCGGCGGAGGCCTGCCGCCTGTGCCCCCCTGGTCTCCCGGCCCCGGCCCCGGCCCCGGCCCCGGCCCCGGCGGGGGCTCCTTACCCCGGAGAGCGCCCCGCGCCTGTCCTGCGAGGGTGTGTGCGCGGCTGGTGTGTGGCGCCCCCGGCCCTGCGTGCGCACCTGCTGCCGGCGGGGGGGGGGGGGGGGGAGCCTCCCGTAGCCTCCCGGGACTCTGCAGACTGGCGGGAGGCCGGGGCGCAGGGAGGGCGGCTTCAGGGCACCTCGTGCGCAGGAGGGGCCGCCCGAGAGAGCCCGGGGGGTGAGTGCGCGGCGGAAGGGTGGTGCACGCCGAGCAGAAAGGATGGCGGGACCCACCAGGGCAGGCGACCCTTGCACGGGCGGGAGACTGAGCAGAGAAGGCTGCAGAGGGAGGCCGGCGGGCCCCCGAGGAGGGCAGAGTGCCCGAGGGCCGCGGCTGGGCCCTGGATTCCTCCCTGCGGGGAGAGCCACGGTCCTCTGGGGCTGAGAGCTGTTCTCTGCCCTCAGATCCGGGCAAAGGATTGCCTGCAGGGACAATGTAGGGAAGGAGGCCCTGTTCCCCTCTAGCCAGAGAGGATTTGCTAAATCTCGCCGTAATTCTCCTTATTTGGAGACCTCCAGCGGCTTCCCGAGGGTCGCTTTAGGATTGTGTTCCAACTGCTGTAGCTTAGAGGGCCTCTCTAAGGGTCTGCCCTCTCTGTCCCTTTGCATCCTCTTTCTAGACTCTCACCTTCTCAATTCTGGTAGTCCAACTGGACTTTTCAAGCCCTTTGCAAATGCCTTTTTTCCCACCAGGAACATTGTTTTCCCCTTTTCGCCACGTCTACCTAGTGGAGATGAAGAGGGGGGAAGGAGGAGAGAGGGTTATTCCAGGGAGAGAATGCACAGATTCTGGTATCTGATTGGCTACGAGACAAGAGGGACCAGAAGGTGATGCTAAGGTTTCAAACTGGAGCAACCAGAAGGATGGTCATTCTGTTTGTTCAGCTGAGCTTACCGGTTATGTAGTAAGGACTAGAGGTTGGTAGGGAGGGGACGTGGGTGATTAAGTTGTATTTTGACTACACTGTATGTGAGATGTTTGGGAGACGTATACAGAAGGCAGTTGGAAATGAGCATTTTGGGGTGTTGGGGGGAAAATGTGAATCCTTGATGATTTGGGGCTCATTTCTACAGTGTGTTTATATGCCCAGGGCATTTGTAGCTTCGTTCAAGGGAATGAGCGAGATCACAGAGGGAAGATGTGAACTCCCTCTAGGTGATCTGGAAAGGAAGCCGCATGAGAGCTGGCCCCGTTTTAGACCTGTCTACTACTGTTTGATCTCCAGTGCCTGGGCAGAGTCTGGCAGGTGAGAGATTCTCAACAGCAATTACTGAATGAAGAGAGAGAGTGTCCAATGGAAAGATAAGAGGATTGGGATAGGACTGTGGAGCTTTTTGATTACGTGGTATCTGAAGAGGGACCAACAGAGCCTGCAAAGAAAGGGAGAGACGAATAGGAGAGAAGCCGGGAGAATGTCGTGGAAGCCAAGGGAGAGGAGGGCCTCCAGCAGTGGGAGTCTATAGAGTTGCAAAGGGCTTTAGAGGTAAGAAGTCGCCAACAATTTCATCCGTTGGGAAGCTATTAATATTTTGGATTTTCTCCAAACAGGCCTAGATTTTCTGGGCTGTGCCGATTTTATACTCCTTAGTACTATGAGAATATCTCTGCAGCCTCACACATCGGTATGTAAGCTGTAGCTCCCTGAGGATACCTGATTTCTGTAAATAGGTCAAAATATCTTTGTCGGACTATGAGGTCTCATCCTGGGTTAAGAAAAGATATGACCGCTTGTATTGGTGCTGTTCAAGAGGACACTTTTCAGGGCAAGGGTGGTTCCCATGTTACAGAAGTTAGCTGGTGAAGGAGAATCACGAGTGGGATAGCAGCTTAGTTCTCCCTTTGTGATCCTAGCACACGCAGGCTGGAATTTAGAGTTGGCCACTGTATTAGTCTCCTACACTGTGTAACAAAACACCACAAACCTGGGGGCTTAAAACAGTACTCCTTTATTACCTCATGGTTTCTGTGAGGCAGGAATTTGGACATGGTTTAGTGGGGTTGTGTGCTTAGGGTCTCACAGAGGCATGATTAAGGTGTTGGTGGTCTGCGTTCTCATCTAGAACCCAACTCGGGAAAAGTCCGCTTCCAGGCTCACGTCCCTTTGGTTGTTGGGAGAATTCATTGCCACTTATGGCTGTATGCCGAGGGGTCTTTTTACTGACTTTCTGCTGTGGGCTGCCCACAGTCATCTGAATTCCCAGCCTTATGGCCCTTTTCATGGGCAGTCACAAGTGGCGATTGGCTTCTTCAGGGCCAGCAGGAAAGACCCTCTCGTTCTACTCTCGTAAGACAGAGACCCGTAAAACATAATGTGAAAACAGGAGTGACATCTCCTCACGTTTGCCTCGTGTTGTTGGATAAAACAAATCACGGGGGGAAGAAAACCCAAACAAGTCCATGGATCCTATCCAAACTTGAGGGTAAAGGATTATATGATGGCATTTTCATTGTGGGTAATCACAGCCAGCTTTGCTAGGCTAAATTGAAGTTAAAAAAAAAAAAAAAGAGAGAGAACTGGTGTGTCCTGTCTTAGTCCATTCAGATTTCCATATCAAAATACCAGAGACTAAGTAGCTCAAAAATGAGAAATTTTTTTCTCATAGTTCTGGAGGTTGTGAAGTCCAGGATCAAGGCTCCAGCACGGTCATGTTCCAGTAAGGGTCCTCTTCCCGCTTCACAGCCAGCACCTTGCTGTGTCCTCAGATGGTGAAAGGGATTAGGGATCTCTCTGGAGCCTCTCTGATGACAGTACTGGCCCCATTCACCAGGGCTCTGCCTCCTAAAGGCCCCACTTTCCAAAGGCCTCACTTACCTCCTAATACCATCACCTTTGAGGATTAGGATTCAACATGAATTTTGGAAGGACACATTCAGACCATAGAATATACATTCATCACTTTTTTTTTTCAGTGAATATGGTTTTATTTGGACATAACGTTTTCTTATGCTAAAATTGATAACTTCACATTCCCATAAATAATGCTCAGGCATTTGTTCAATGTTTGTTAGTTTTTTTTTTAAAAAGATTTTATTTATTAGAGAGAGAGAACAGGAGCAGAGGGGAGAAGCAGAGGGAGAGGGAGAAGCAGGCTCCCGCAGAGTGGGAAGCCCAACAGGGCTCAGTCCCAGGCTCTTGGAATCACAGCCTGAGCTGAAGGCAGAGACTCAACCTACTGAGCCACCCAGCTGCCCCTGTTCAATTGTTTCTATTAATTTTTATATCTCTTTGCTCAAGAAAAGTTCTGTTTGGATACATTTATATTTGTCATCAGAAGTCACCATTAGCGTACAAATAGCTATGATTTAAAAGATACTGCTTTTCCTAAATTTCAGATACTGTTATATTGAGGGCCTCACCTATATCGAGGGCTTCAATAGTGGAAGAAAGAAGTATATGGGCCTTTTTGATTGTTCATAAACTTTTGCATACTTCAGATTCATGGTTGGATTTTTAGAATTGAGGCTGGGAGAATTTCAGCCTCTGAATAAGTATAGTATTTTAAATAATATAACTTGAATTATTTTAAGAGTAATATGGGTTCATTGTAGAATATTTGGAAAATCTATAACCAACCAGAGATGACTCAGTGTTAGTGCCATTTTCTAGGAAGTGCATTATATGTAGTCAGACCTGGTTTTTTTTTTCTTCTTCAGACCTGGTTTTGAATGTCACCTGCCAGCTGCCCATTATTATTTGTGTGACTTTTGAGCAATATAATATACTTAATCTCTCTAATCCCCTTTTTGTCTCATTTGGGAAAGGACTAATAGTTGTCACTGACACCATAGTCACTGATCCTAAGCAGAACTTAGTATGTGCTAGGTAGGGGTTCTTGGCTATTTATGTCTTTAATTAGTTCCATTTTTACAATTATAATTACAATTTTGAAGCACAAAAGTTTTAATTTTGATGGAGTCTGCTTATTCTTTTAGTGTTCTATCTAAGAAACCATTGCTTAACCCAAGGTTCATGAAGATTCACACTTCTGTTTTCTGTTGGGAGTTTAATAATTTTAGCTCTTATTTTGAAGTTGGTGATTTATTTTTAGTTCATTTTTATATATGTTGTGAGGTAGAGATATTGATTCATTCTTTTTCATATAGATCTCCACTTGTCCCAGCACCACTTATTGAAAAGACTTCTTTCCCTATTGAATTGTTTGTTGGCACCTCTGTTGAAAATAAACTGACTATAAACGTAGGGGTTTGTTTTGGACTTTTAGGTTTTTCTCTTCCATATCTTTTGTTTATTTGTTTATTTTTATTTTTTTAAAGATTTTATTTATTTGAGAGAGAGAGAGAGAGAGAGAGAGAGAGCATGAGTAGAGGACAGATGCAGAGGAAGAGGGTGAGGGGGGGAGCAGATTCCCCACTGAGCAGGGAGCCAGATGCAGAGTTCAATCCCAGAATCCCGAAATCGTGACCTGAGCTGAAGGCAGATGCTTTACTGACTGAGCCACCCAGGCACCAAATTTGTTTATTTTTAACAAAGATATTCTATTTATTTGAGAAAGTGCACTCGTGTGGAAACATGAGTTGTGGGGAGGGGCAGGAGAGAATCTTTAAGTAGACTCCCTGCTAAGCATGGAACCTGATGGGCTCTATCTCTTGACCCTGACCCTGAGATCATGACCTGAGCCAAAACAAAGATTTGGTTGCCCACCCAACTGAGCCACCTCTATTCCATAGGCACTTCTCTATTCCCTATCTTTTAAAATGGTATTTATGGTTCTACCACTTACTTTGTGACCTTCACAGTTGGTTATTTCTTCATCCCTTAGCTTTCTCATCTGTAAAATGAGTAATAAATAGTAAATGCTTACTGGAATTACTGTTAGGATTAAAGGAAATACTGTGTGGGAAGAGCTTACTTAGAACAATACCTGACTTGTGTTAGCTATTGCCGTCATTATCACCATCTCCACTGTCCTCATTACCATCAACACTGTCTTCATAATATGACTTAAATGTTATTCTCTGACTCATATGTGACTTATCTTTTGCTGGATTGTAAACCCTGAAAATAGATAACATGTTTGAAGAGTCAATGTGATTGATAAAACAAAGTGAAGAGAACTGAGAAGCTCATGAAAATACTTGCATTTAGATGTTTTTTGTTATAGTAGACCAATTCATTTTTTAAAAATGTACTTAAGGAAAATACTACAGTCTTTGTTTCAGGATAATTTGGAATAAGGGGGTCAGCTTCAAAGTTCTGTAATTAAATTTAGGTGTATAATGAAGTTTTAGAATGGGAGTCATGTACATATGTAGCTTGTTAAAAGTCACATATATGTATTGTAAAATTCTAGTGTACAGGGACTATGAGCCTTTTTCTAATTTTGTGTAATATTTCGTCCAGTGTCTGTAGCATTGCTATTTTAAGAGTGCCAAGCACATATTGGCAATTTCCAAATGCTGGTTTAGTATCAGTAATCACCGCTATTTAATATTATGTGGAAATATACTAGAAATGTTGTAACTCATTTGTTCTCTAAAATTTAGCCATCTTTATCTTAGGCAAGTAAGCTAGTGATTTTAAGTGCTAGGATGCTTAACAAAAAGCTATAGCTCTCTTTGCCTTTTTCCTTTGGTTTTCAGATTGTTAGCCTATGACTGACATTTTCTCTGTTAATTATGAAGTTTGTAACTAATGACAAAGTTTATGCCCGTTGTCGCAGCTCTGTGCTTTATATCATAATTTGTATTCCTGGAGTTCTTTATTAAGCAAATATACATAAGTTATTAACTTAGAACCTGTTTTTATCATAGTTATCAGTACAGCTTTTTAATTGTGAAGGGAGAGAACCAAGTATTTTGGTAGACTGTTCCTTTCATTATGCTTACATTTTTCTTCTGACCCTTGAAAGTTTATTTTCCTAGATGTCTTGTCCTTATCCAGTGAGCTGTAATTACCACTTTTTCTTGTATCTTAAAAATTTGATAATGATTATTGCTTCTAGATGTCACTTGTCAGAGTGAACCGTTACGGTCCCCGGGGAGGAGGAAGGAAAGTGCTGAAAGTAAGGAAGAAGAAAACATCACTGAAGCAAGAATGGGATGTAAGTCTAGATGGGATAATAAGCCTGTAAGATTGCTCTGGAGGGATAGATGTGATGACATGGCCCTAGTCACTCGATCCAGGGCTCTGAATGTAATAGGGTGGAATGGGTTTCTGGGCATGTTATATCCCAGGTCTTGGAGGGAAGAGCAGAATCCTGTGGGGATCTTTTAGAATCCACATGTCAAGGTCGTAACTTATATCTCCTTTGAAGAGGAAATCTTAAGAAGGTGGGAAGTATGTTTTTAAAAAGTACTGCCTCCTCCACTTTGAGAACTCACTGTTTTTTTTTTTTTTTTTTTTTTTTTTGAGAACTCACTGTTTTAAGGCAACTGTAGCTAAACTGTCACTGAAATCTGAATTTTTTTTTGTACTTTCTTAAGATTTGCCTATAGCAACCAGTGCTATCATAATCATGTGAGTGGCATTTTTGGCTGAAAAGTGGGTAATTCTTGCTCTCTTATTCCTTGAATTATTTCTTTTTCACCTCCAGAAGCTGGTCAGTTTCAATACAAAGGTTCTCTTTAGAAGACCAGTCTCAAGTACCTGGGACATATGATTCCTGGCTCCCATTCTGATTACTGTTTGGTATTATCAAGGGTATCTTTATCTTTCACAGCTTGGTACTTTAGTTTGAACCATTGACACTTTAGGTACCTTTACTTTCTGTTGTGGAGAGCAAATAGTCAGGGACTACTTTGGATCTCAGAGTTTCTTTTGGACTTGGAAACTTCTGAGCAAACTGAGAGCCTTTTTGAAGTGGCTCAGGGGGACTTACCTATGTTTATATTGCTTTGTTGTCATCTGATGGCTATAATATTTTTAAAAAAGATTTTATTTATTTATGAGAGAGAGAGGGAGAGAGAGAGAGAAGCATAGAGCTGGAACCTGATGTGATACTTGATCCCAGGACTCTGGGATCATGACCTGCTGAAGGCAGATGCTTAGCTGCTTAGCTACCCAGATGCCCCTAGCTATAAAATATTATAAGGGTGTGATTCCAAGGCAGTGAAACTTATTAAAAGGAAAAAAACTGCATGTGATAACTTAAAAGTTGTCCGCTTCAGAGTGGTTACTGTGGGACGTTTAGTATTTATTCTGATATACTATTGCTCAAAACATAATGGAAACCCACCATTGAAATTACATTTCCCTCATTTGTTTTTTATTATCTCCAGTGCTGGAAAAATCTATTTTTTGTAGACTGACCTTGGAAGTAGTTTTAAGTCATTTGGAGTAAATGGTACATGAAGGAGGAGAGAGCAAACTGAATAATACTATTTTGATAAAAATAGTGAGATGTTCTTTGAAATGGCTTGTAAATGATATTTAAAGGTAATTTCAAGAAAATAGTTTTAAGCAATAGTAACATTAATGAAATTATATTTTCTTCCAAGACAACTAAGTCTAAGCATATCCCTTATATGCCTGAATTTTATTATGATTATTAAAAATGATTCTTAAGATCTTATGGTTATATATTGTGGTTTTCTAAGTTAATATGAAAGGAATAACAGTTTTAGTGTAGAAAACCCCTGAACTAAATATAAACTATGGCCAAGAAGTTTAGTCTTTGAATAAATCAGAAGTTATATCACGAGACCCAGTTCCCTGTCTTTCCATTAGAAGAACCCTAACTTGTTTTATTTCCTGCCTTACCAAATCTGTATAACAAAATGGCTGAAGTCATTTTGGAGAGAGCCAAATTGTAGGGCAGCTACTTCAAGCTGTGTAGACTACGCATTGCACAATTCTAAGGGATGCTATTTACATGGACCAGAGTAATAATGGAGTTGTGGGGTGTGGAAGACCTGCCATGTTGGTTTAGTGCCTTTTTACGAAGTGACTGTTTTCACATTTGATGAAATTATACAGTGCCCTCAAACTTTATCCCTTATTATGTATGAAACATTCTATGCTTAAGTTGTTTGCATGCACACAAATTTAACCTCCCTAAAGTAATCACAGTTTTATATTTTAGGACTCTTTAGAGGTGCCTCATTCCCTGGAATGCAGCTTGAAAACTACAATTTTAGTTAAACTTACTCATTTTGAATTATATACTACCCTGTTTTATTCCTTGTTTTAACATAATATATGCCTGCTTGGTAAATTTAGTGCTTATTTTCTGTAAGACACCTAAAAATAGCCTGTTATTTTTTAATAAGACAACTAAAAATAATCCATATTAATATTTAACTTGAGAATACTAGTTCCTGGACAGGAAGTCTTTTTGGTCCCAGGACTTTGAATCTTTTCAGCCATTAAAATCCATTTTGTACTCATACCTAACCACAGATAAATGAACAGTGTAAATTAATAGGTATGACATAACTCTCTGAGTGAAAAAATATGGTAAGAAGTTTAAATAATAAAACTAGCATTTTATTTTAATTTAAATAAGCACATTTCTTTTATATATTGTAAAACATAGAAATAATTTCATTTCAGTTTAAAATAGCAATTGTATCTTGCTAAAATGTGATGATTGGACAAATCCCTTAACTTTTCAAAGAAAGGTTTCTTAGAGGTTAGCATGCTTAGTTAAGTACATAATCCTTTAACTGAGGCCCATCTGGCATGTAGGAGAAAAAAAGGACACAAGGCTTAAACTAATAAAAGAAGGCTTTTGAGAGGCTCCTCGCTGGCTCAGTCAGTAGAGCATGTAACTCTTGATCTTAGAGTTATGAGTTTGAGCCATAGAGATTACTTTAAAAAAAAAGTTAAAAAATTAAAAAAAGACCTCTAAAAAAAAGGAAAATGAGTTTATCAAAAATAAACTAAAATTGATTTAAAAATTTTTTACACCTAGTTTAAAGAAATTTTTTTCCTGCGAGAAAATTACCCAAAGAAAGCGAATAAATATTGAAATCCTATTTTTTAAAAAAATCTGGTATATACTAACATTTTATAAGAATTTTTTTTTTTTTTTTTTTTAAAGAAAGTTGTTCTATTTTGCAGAATACTGTGAATGATCTAACAGTTCATCGGGCAACTCCTGAAGATCTGGTAAGTTTAATATCAAAAGATATATTCAATGTTTCATTTGATATTTGGTTCCTGACCTTCAGAATAGAAACCAGGGGTGCTTCCTGGAAGTTGGTTAGTTATATTTAATCTTGCTTCTGTCTGTATAAAATTGAAAAGCATATCACCTGGACTTCCTCATTTTACCTAGGAATGTCACTTAGCATGTATTACAATTTTATTAGATAGACTTGGTTTATAGTTCAAATCTCTGTCTTCTAGTATTGCCCTGTATGTCTTTTGCTATCTATGTAAATCTCTAAACTTATTTACTGATATGTCCATCTGCAATCATACTTTAGTCTAATATACTAATTTATTCCTTGAATATGCTATGTGTATTTCCACATTTGAGTCTCAATTCATGCAATTTTCTTTACTCGGAAAAGTTTCTCTACCTTCTTGTCTACCTGTCCAAATCTTACTTTGCTTCCTTATCCTAGTTTAGTCTTACTTTTAAAAAGGTTTCTGCTATAGATTTTTTTTAAAAAGCAGCTTTCTTGAAATACAATTCACATACTATAAAATCCACCCTTTTAACGTGTATGAGCCATTGGTCTTCAGTATATTCATAGGGTTATGTCACCATCATAGTTTTCTAATTTAAAACATTTTCATCACTCCCTGAAAGAAATTCTGTACACATTGGCAATCACTCCTTAGGCCCTCATTCCTTCCAATGCCTGGCAACACCTAATCTGCTATATGTGCTATATGTGGCTGTTCTGGACATCTCACGTAAATGGGATACAGTGTGTGTCTTTTTGTGTCTAGCATAATGTCTTCAAGGCTCATCTGTGTTGTAGCATGTGTCAATACTTCATCCCTATTATTGCTGGTACTATTAAATTGATTGTAAGGATATACCATATTTTTTGTTTTTCCATTTGTCTTTTGCTGGACATTGGATTATTTTCACTTTTTGACTATCATGAATGAGGCTGCTATGAACATTCGTATACAAGTTTCGTGTGAAGATAGGTTCTCAGTTCTCTTGTTGTGTACCTGGGAGTAGAATTGCTGGCTCATGTGGTATCTCTACCGTTATCTTTCTGAGGAGCTGCCAAACTGTTTTTCAAAGTGGCTGCACTATTTACATTCTTACCAGCAGGCATGAGGGTTCCAATTTTTCCATATCCCTTGCCACATGTTATTACCATATTTTTTTGTTTTAGTTTTCCTAGTGGGTGTAAAGTGGAATCTCGTATTTTTTATTTTCCCTAGTGACTAATGATGTTAAACATCCTTTTGTGTGCTTATTGGCCATTTGTATTATCTTGTTTGGAGAAATGTCTATTCAGATTTCTTAGCCAGGGGATCCCTGGGTGGCTCAGCGGTTTGGCGCCTGCCTTTGGCCCAGGGCGCAATCCTGGAGTCCCGGGATCGAGTCCTGTGTCAGGCTCCCGGCCTGCATGGAGCCTGCTTCTCCCTCTGGCTGTGTCTCTGCCTCTCTCTCTCAACATGAATAAATGGAAAATTAAAAGAAAAAAAAGATTCCTTAGCCAGATAAAAATTATTTGTGCTTTTATTATTTATTTTATTTTATTTATTTTATTTTTTAAAATATTTTATTTATTTAT